>NC_050578.1:205129378-205774795 GCF_011100635.1 Trichosurus vulpecula | reverse complement strand
GACATCTTTCACAAGTTGTGGACAAGAAAATAGTTTTTAAAAAATGATCTTCCAGCATTCATCTTTAGTAAATGCTTGTTGGATGGGACGGGCCTTTCATTTGGTTAATTTTATTCTTCGATGGCCAATATACGATCTTCAGTGGGTCTACTCATTTTGTGAATTCTGCTTGTCATTCACTTCAATTAATTTCAATAAATATTTGTTAAGTGTTATTATATATCATTTATCATATATAAGTATTAAGTAAAGTTATTACCTACAAGTAATTTGTTATCCCCCTGAAGATCAAAATCTCTCTCTCTTGTGGGTGAGCCCCAAAAGGTTGGTTGCCTGTTGGGGAATAAAACCAGCATCTCATAAAAGAAGATTTTCTTAAAAATCTCCCTGTTGATTCATGCTCTTTCTTCATTCCTTCATAGCCTCCGTTTCAGTGCCTGAGTTGTCTTGCAGCTCTTCTTCCATGTTTTCCCTCTCTGGATTTTAGAGAAAGTGATTCTACCCACAAAATTATATGTAGAAATTTTATTTGGGAAGATAGAAAGCATTTCTATCCTCAGGAAAATATTTGGATTGTTAATATCATATAGAAATACAGCTGAATCCCTAATTGGATTTTTCATCATTCATATGATATTTTGGTGCTATGTAGGCATGATTTTTGATTGTGGCTTAGATGAGGGATGTTTAGCTAACTCTACCTTGACTCTAGTACTTAAGTCAAGTCATAGAATGATACGTTTTCAGAAGAGGATGCGATCTTAGGACATAGAATGTTGGAATTGTAAGGGAATGTAACATAAAATGTTACGATCCACAATTTCCTCTTATTTTACCTATAATTCTTGCAAGTATGCTTATGACTTCCAAGCTCATAGCAAACAGGAGAAAGAAACATGTTAAAAAGCAAATTAGAAAAATCCTCAAACCTTGAGGTTATTTCTCAGGGAATCACCTTTATAGACCTCAGTGGCTCCTGAGGGTATTACTTTTACAATTCAGTATAATAATTGTTCTAATTATGATTCTGAATCATCTGGGAAATAGCACTTAGAAATCCCTGTTAAAAAAGGCAGGAAGACATAGAATACATTTTAGAAAGATTCATGTTAAAATATTAATTTTAAAAGGAAATAATTTTTGTTGCATAGAATCAAGGAGTATCTTGAGTAGTCTTACCAAGGAAGCAGCTCTGTGGAAAGGCTCAATTACAAGCCCATTCATTTCCCAAGGGTCCCAGAGAGCTAAGGGACAATCCTGTTTTCCTCCACCAGTAATTGTCATGCTGTTAGAATTCTGGAGCATCAGAAATGTGTCTAGGGTACGCAGTGAGGCTTAATTATCCAGAGGGCAAGTGTCCATCTTGTTTGAAGAATTGTTGCACACTTTTTTTTTTTCTAACTTTGGAACACTAAATAAAGAAATCTAGAATACCTAGGTTCTGTCCTGACTCTTGTTCAGGCTCAGAAGGCTGGCTAAACCTCTCCTCTCATTAGCACTGTTAATTAAAGCAGAAGGAAGAACAACTTAAGTAAAATCAAAAAAATATTTATTGAGTACCTTTCATTAAGTCATTTTTCAGTCATCTCTGACTCTTCATGACCCCTTTTGGGGTTTTCTTAGCAAAGACTGTAATGGTTCGCCATTTCTGTCTCTAGTTTATTTTATAGATAAGGAAATGGAGGCAAACTGATTTAAATGAATTGCCTAGGGTCACACAGCTAGTAAGTATGTAAGGTCAGATTTGAACTCAGGAAGATGAGTCTTCCTGACTCCAGGTCTGGCACTCCATCCACTGTGCATCTAGCTGCCATTTATTAACTCCAAGACTTTGGGTATTTGCCTTCTCTGAGTTTCAGTTTCTTAATCTGAAAAACGATAGAATTAGACTAGATGATTTCCAAGGTTCTTTCAAGGTCTAACAGGTATGTATTTGAAGGGATCTGTTAGCTCTTGTTCCATGATTATCTGAAACAGTGAATGTGAGCTTGTGTCTGCTTGGTTAAATCTACCTTCAGATCTCCCACACTGCAATTTGGCCAGCTGTCTTTTCCCATCACCATATGGCTAAGAGGGGAGGGGCATCTTGTCTTGATTTGCATTTGCTCAAGTCCCATGTTATTTATAAACAATTAAGACATGGAGCCATATTGGTAGTAAGCTAGCAAACCAAGAAGAACTCGGAAACATCTGTCACTTGGATTGGCTGCATGTGTCTTGTCTAAATAAGCAAACTGTAGAAGATCTGTGTTCACCACAGTGGTGTGACTGTCACTCTCTATAAAGTCATTCTCCATGACCTCCATTATTTTAATGGCCTCTTGTTTTCATCCCTTACAGAAAAGAAAGAGGAGAAAAATAACTGAAATTTGCTAAGGTTTTTGTTGTTGTTACAATCAATCAAACACTGGCTTTTTTCTTCTTCTAATTCTAGACTATCTTGCACTGTGTTAGTAGGGAGTAACTCTATAGAATGTAACAAAAAGAATCTCCCACTTCCTTTTGTTATCATCACGAAACAATGTTTTAGGAAAAGTTGATTGTGCCCAGTGTAGGCGAGGAGAGGGAGAAAAGGCTACAGTAGATTACTTTATGGCTTCAAAACATAAAATATCTCTTTTAAAATGTTGCATTTGGAATGGTGCCCAGGATTACAGTGAGATTCTGAAAAATAACTTTTAGGATTTGGGCTGGGGAGGGGACCTCCCAACACGGTTTTCATAAACATATTATGAGCATGAGTCATTGAATCAGAAGATTTAGGGTTTAAGGTCATCTAGGCCAATATACTCATTTTATGGACAGGGAAAACAATGCCTAGTGAGCGATGGTCCTGGGACTCCAAAGCAGGTCTTCTGATTTCAAAGATGTTTTTAATGGGCTCTTTATCAGTCACAGAAAGGAAGAAGTGAAAGGGCTCTCAGACTCAGATAGAACAAAATATCAAAGCTGCAAAGCACCTTCAAACATAGTATGTTAGCAGTGAATGTCCTGATGTTCTATGCAATGGAAATAGAGATTCCATGAGAAAATTCATTGCTGACATTTTTCTTCTCTAGGATATTAAATATAATATTATGTTTTTATTGGAAAAACATGGAATGTGCATCTTCTTTGGGATATGAAAACAGGCTTACTTTTCTCTATTTTGGTCCTCATTCTTCTTGATCTAGGAGTATGCCATGGCTTCTAACCTTCTATGGCACAATGCCTGGCACATAGCAGGTGCTCAGTAAATGCTTTTATTGACTGACTATAGTGACCAGTATTTGTGGCTTCCATCATTACATTCTATATCCTGAAATGTTCAGTGTCAAAAGAAAGCACTAATCACACTGAGTTCACTCTCTTCCATTTCCCGACAGTGACAAGACAAACTAAGAAGGGCATGCACTTTGTCCAAAGCTAGATAAATTCAGCACAAATCTCGAATGAAAATCCAGGGAATCTGTTCGTCTCCTTGCCAGTCTAGTACTTTTCTCATCACCTGATTCTAAAAAGTTGAATAAAATAGGACTAATTGTATTGATCCATTTTAAATTCCTCCTTAGCTCTGCATATGTAATGGTGGGGAGTGGATGAGAATTTGCGGCTTTTCTCTTGAATCAATGACATCCATAAGGGAGTGGGATGATGGTTAATAAGTTTTGTTCATGGAGTAAGTAGCTATTTCTGCATTGGTTTTTAAATTTCCAGAGGTCCTTTTCTTACATACTTTGTAAACCATAAAATAATAGGTACTACATTTGGGTAACACCAGATTAGGAGAGGGGGGAAAAAAGAACAATTTCTCCTTCTCAGTCTGGAATTTACCTAGATAAGCTTATCCGAAAGAAAATTCAAATCTGATTAGAAACCATTGTTCTTGGAAAAAGTATCTCACTCTGTGCAGTCTAAGTAATTATCTGTAATTGAAGGAAGACAGATGCAACATTAGCTCCTCTTTTTAATAACAACCTTATTAATTTTAAAGTGAATGGCAGGAGAAGCAGATGGTAAGATGAGACAAGTATTTAAATATTTGGCCATTGATAGCTTTTTTTTTTACCCCTGTGTATTAAATGGGGCTTTTTGATTGGCCAAGGTAGCAGAGTCCTGATTGCTATCAGCCCCAGAGCCAGCTGAGTCCTTTGCCAGATTGGATTCAGAGGGGTTTGCATAAGCTGGTGTATAGTTGCCTCACTGGGGACATGAAAGGCCTCCCCCTTCCTCCAAGGCCTTCTTGCTATGGGATTGATGACATACAAGGAATGTGAGTTTTAAATGCTTAAATTAATAAACCTCATCTCAAAATGACCACCAACTTTCCGTGATAGGGATTGAACTTTTGCCTGTGGGTTTTTCAGACCCTCTGCTTAAAATCTTTCTTCTTATCCACATCTTTCTTTTGACTGATTCACTGAGTATGTATATACTGGCTCAGGGAGAAAAGATTTAGATAACTTAGCCATGGAGTGATTATAGGCAAGTTCCTTCATCTCTGAGCCTCAGTGGCCTGATCCGTAAAATGAGGATAATATTATTTCCACTCCCTAACTCATAAGGCTGTTTTGAGGAAAGTGCTTTAGAAACCATGAAGTGCTATAAATAATATATAGCAATGGAAAAAAATGACACTTTATTTGCTATATTACTTTTATTACTAAATGAACACATGTATCCATCTTTCCTCCTTCTCCCAAAGAAACATTCAGGTGCTTGACTTGAGCTAGCCTGCAGTAATTCCTTTTAAATATTGAGAAAAAAAAAAAAAAAAACTAAAGCATAGGCACATACTGCTCTTTTTCATGTAATAACTGAGATAATTATTCTGAAGTTGTTTAGAAGCAAAGATGTTCATCCTCATTACTTACAGGTTGTTTTATTTTTTTAAAGGAAAACTAAGAATTTGACAATTTACTTAAGACCTGGACAATATGTTTTGAAGCCAGAACTACAGCAATTCAAAGTTCAAACCATAGGAAACCTTGATGATTATACAAAGTCCAACATTCTTATTGTGGAAACTGAGGCTCAGAGAGGGCTTGTGCCTTGCCCAAAGCTACATGCTCAGTGACAAAATGCAGCAGAACCAGGCCCCTGTACTCTGGGTCTCAGGGCTCATGGAATGAGCCTGTACCAGGCCCAATCACGCTCGGATGCCTGACCTCCTTCTCTAAACACTTGGCCTCGTTCCCTCTGACTCCAATAGAAATTCATTCCATGAATTATTCCTTTGCTGAGATAATTGTTGCTATGGAGCAGTGCCCTGAAGTTGACATGTGGCTGTGTTTTTAAGTTTCCAAGGTTTTCATTTTTGCATATAGTTTCCCACTGGTTTCAAGGTATTCTTCCAGGGGCAACTTCCATGTGGGAGGTTTGCTTTTTGCTTCTTTTTTTTAAAATTTTAGCTGGGTCAGGACCCATTTTAAGTAAACAGGGGGCAAAACACAACTGGCAATTTGGTTTCCATATTCATTCCAGCTGTCTCCTGCACATTCGGCGATGAAGTCATTGTTTCCTGAGGAGTGACCTGTGTTGCTAACCCTGATTATTGCATTCTCTTACTGTTTGCAGTATGAATAAAATGTTTCATGGAGTTCACATACTTGTGGGCTGACTTGTGCCTTCTTAGTTACTTGGATGATGTGACTTGTGGAACAGCTGGTTCAGGCTATAGAAAAGAATATTCATTTTAGTTGGAGATATAACCAATCCTAAATTCTTAAAGCAGGATGAGACCTTAGAATATGGAATATAGAATATAGAATTTTGGAGCTGTAAGTGATCTTAGGCCATAGGCCATAGCATGCTAGTGCTGGACGGGGCCTTAGAACACAGCATCTTCTTTGGAGGGACTTTAGCATAACTTCAACCCAGAGCCTAAATCTCATGAACAGCATCCTTAATGAGTGATTATATAGTCTCTACTTGAAGGACACTGGTGACATTAATTATGCCCCCAGACAGTCCGTTGTAAAAAGAAAAGAAAAGAAAAGAAAAAGAAAAATAGTCCTCCCCTCAAGGAGTTTACATTCCAATGGAGAAAAACAGCACATAAAAGGAAGCTGAAAAGGGGAGGATGGGAATGAAGGTCCTGAGTTCAGAGGCAAATCTGAAGACATGGCTGGCCTCCTGTAATGGGGGGAGGGAGGGAGGAAGGGGGAGGGAGAGAGAGAGAGAGAGAGAGAGAGACAGAGAGAGAGAGAGAGAGACAGAGAGAGAGAGACAGAGAGAGAGAGAGAGGGAGAGGGAGAGGGAGAGAGGGAAAGAGGGAGAGAGGGAGAGGGAGAGAGAGAGAGGTAGAGGGTATTTCTAAGGTGTGGATTCCAGGGTTGGGGTGACCTTCCAGTATGAAGTTTTCAAGAAAGTCTAGAATGCTGCCCGGTGAGAAGTGAAGCACTAAGTCTTAGCTCTCTTCCATATAGCAACCTTTTAAATATTTTAAGATGGTCGTCATGCCATTATGTTTCTTTTTTTTTTTCCAATCTCTTGTCCTTTACTCCACTCCCATGCACCTGCATAGAAACATAGAAGGGAATTTAGAAACTATTTTTTATCATTCTCATTTAGTAGCTGAAGAACATGAAGCCTCAGAGAGGAGACTTGCCCAAGGTCACACAGGGCGGTGTATGGGAAGATTTAACTCCCACTCAGTCTGTGTGTGCAAACTGGGTCCAGAATCTCAGTCTCATTTTCCTGTCCAGGGTTTTTTCCACTAGTTTATTTTGCTACACTGCTGCCTCCTTAAAGATTACTTTTCTACGTTATGTTCATGCAAAGAGTTATTTCCAGAGAAGTTGTTTCTTATTTTCCTTGACACATGGGATAGGAAATTCTTTGCATATGATGGAGTAGTTTGACAGTGTTCTCCTGGCAAGGTTTCAAATTCCTGGAGGTTTCAGTGATAATTTCAATCACTGAGAATGTCACCCTTGCAAGTTCTAATTATCAAAGTTTATTCAGTGTTAATATGATATGGAGACAGCTGTATTTGTAGCCAAATCTGTAAGTGCGATTGATACTTGAGGTGTTTAGAATATTGTAGCCAAAGAGATAGGTTAAACATATTCCAGGCACACACACGTTTTCTGACATCTACAGATTTGATGATGCCTCTCTCAATTTCCAGTAACTACAGAAAGTCCTCTCTCTCTCTCTCTCTCTCTCTCTCTCTCTCTCTCTCTCTCCTCTCCCTCCTTTTCCTCTCTCTCCCTCTCCCCTCTCTGTTCCTCCCTCCCTCTCCTCTGTCTCTGTCTCTCTTTCCTCTTTTCCCTCTCTTCTTCCTCCACCTCCTCACTCTCTTTCCCTTCCCCCCCCCATTCCTCCCTCCCTCTCCTCTTTCCCTCTGTCTTGCTGTCTCTGTCTCTCTCTCTGTCTCTGTCTGTCTGTCTCTCTCTCTCTCTGTCTCTCTCTCTCTGTCTCTCTCTCTGTCTCTCTCTCTCTCTCCTCTCTCTGTCTCTGTCTCTCTCTCTCTCTGTCTCTCTCTCTCTCTCTCTCTCTCTCTCTCTCTCTCACACACACACACACACACACACACACACACACACACACAAACAGAGTCTAACCTTGTTATTTCATTGTGTAGGGAATTGATGGTACAGAACTCCTTCCACCAATACATATTGACAACTCCCTGCAGCTTTTATAGTTTTAGAGTGTTACCTGAGGTGAGGATTTGCTTAGCACAGAACCTGGCACATAGTATGCACCTGATGATTGATTTCAGTGGTTTGATCTGTCTGGCACAAGCTGGTGCCATCTTTCCCTCATGACATCATCTAGGCTTCCTTGACTGCCCTAGTGGTGATAGTTGCTTTTGGTAGTGATGGAGATGTCAGGATCCTCCCCAGGGATTTCTGGGGGCAGAAAGAGGATAGATGGCCTGGGAATGATGCTATTCCTTGGAGCTTTTGGCTTGTCCACTTGACATCTATTGATGGAAACATCAAAAAGAGACATACTACCCATTGTGCTGCAGATCAAGGGCTCTGGAACTCAGTGCTCAAGATTGAACTAATGAAGACAGAGAAACAATTCCAGTGAGGAGGAAAAGGAGTGATTATTTAAAGAGACAGATGTTCATTCACAGAGGACCCTTTGACCAACTTAGATTTTGAAAAAAATGTGCAGAAGGTATACCCAAGAGCAGATTATGGAGGATGAATATTAATGCATGGCCCAAACTTATAAAAAAAAAAAGATTGTCAAGAGTGCAAAAGCTCTGAATAAGCAGAAGGTGGTGAGGCAATGTAAGAAAAAAACCACAAAGGATAATTCCACTGAACTCTCCCCCAGTCTGCCCCCCCCCCACTCCATGTTGGGCTGGATGAAAGAAACTGGTAAATTTTGGAAGCAGAATATGAACCTTGGTTTTTGTGATTCCAAGCTCAACATTCTCTTCATTATTGCTTCTTACAAGATGTAATGTCAGTAGTCTTGGATTGGATTCACCAAGACCTGAGTTCCAGGGCTGGCTCTGATTTTCTCTTACAGAGTTTTCTTAGGGAAGTTACTTCTCTTCCCTGGGCCTCTGTGTCGTTATCTGTAAAATGAAGGGATCAGACCAGGTGATTTTGAAGTTCCTTTTCTTCATTCACGTTCTGTGTTCTAAGTCCTGTTCCCGTTCCCGAGCTGTGACATTATGTGCACAGAATGTTCTAAGTTCCTTTCTTTGGTTTTGGGATTGTAAGGTCACTCCCAGCAGCTCTAACATTCTGTGTTCCATATTCGTACAGCTGCTTCCAGCTCGAACGTTCCATTATCTAACATTACAAAAACTTAGAAAATTGCCCCTTATATTTATAGGGAGAGATTGTTTGGCAATGAGGTGTCCTTGGCTGACAGCCCCTCATTGTGGTGCGTGGCACGGTTGATGAGGACTCTGACAGCCAGAAGCTGGCGGGAATGGGCCTTTTCCAGCTGCCATGCATTTGACTTTAATTTGTATGCACTATGTAGAAGAATTGTGTGCGCGCACAAGACAAGTACATTATGGTCTCAACTCTATCCCTGTCACCCTCAATCTATCTGTTCTGCATGCCCATCTTTAATAATGTTTTCTTTGGAGAAGTACATCGGGATCAGATTTTCTCATTGTCTCCTTAGTGCTACGTTTGATCGTTCCATTTCCAAATCCCTCATCCAGTGTTGTAAAAGGGATAATTGAAGGATGAGTAGCGTGAGTAAGAATGACCAAAGTGCCTTCATAAAATGTTGTTTTGTATTTCCTAATAATCAATTCTTTTAGGGTAGCAGGGTCATATTATCTTCACTTTAGATGGCAAAAAATGAAAAACCACCTGAGGCCTGACAAGGGTAAGACCTTAGTCACATAACTACTTAGTAATAGAGTCTAGATAACACACAAGATCTGCTTAGTCACGTAACTATTTAGTAACAGAGTCTAGATTAGAACCCCCTCCCTGTCTCCTGACTATCAGCCTGTGATGCTTTCCACTAAACTACGTCTCTCCAAGAGAGAATCTTTTAAATACGGAAAAGGAAGCACACCTAAGGTAGGTGGTGATTTGGATTGAGATAGTTGTAGATGTGCCAGTATATGCAGGGTGCATGGGTGATGTTCAAAGCTACTACCTAGAAGTTTGACATTTCTTAGGGAGAGAATCTCAATCAGCATTGGCGTAATTTCTTCAGTATTGGAATATTGCTTTGGTCCATTGCAATGAGTCCATCTGGCTCATCAGATAAGTTACTAAAGATCCTCAGGCTGGATGCAGAAGCCCTGGGTGCTAGTCCTGGCTTTGCCACAGCTTCCCTTGTGACCTTGGGCAAAGTCCTTGCTGTTTCTGGGCTTCAGTTTCCTCATCTGTAAAAAGTAGGGGTTGGACCAGATGTCTTTAAGTTCTTATGTTTCCCTGATTCTCTCACTGTGAGCCTTTTCAAAAGGCATCTTTTGGAAAATTGCTCTGGTAGGCTTTCTCTTAAAATAGAATCCAGCTGTTGGTGTCTGTCGCTTTTCAGTACTTTACTTCTCCATGTTAAATGACCAGCCATTACCCTAGTCTTCGGTATAGATGTCAGCTGTGCTGCAAACATTAGTTCCTTTTTTTTCTGTTTAAAAAAAATTAATGCTTTTTGTTATTTTTTTATGTTATAGTCATTTGCCTACATACCCTCCTTTTCTATGTTGAACTCTATCTTGTAACAAGAGAAAAATAATGTAAAACTGATAAAGCAACCTTGACAGACATAAAAATTAATCATTAAACATTTATTAAGCACCTACTCTGTGCTTGACAGTGTATTAAGCACTGGGTATACAAAAAGAAGCAAAAAGACAGTTCCTGTCCTCAAAGAGCTTACAGATCTAGTGGGGATGTCACATTTCACATTCTTAGCCCCCCTATTTCATTGATGGGAGGCACGTATGTTTCGTCTTCTGTTATTAGGACCTGAGCTACCTCATAGCAACGAGTCTGAATTGAGTGGCTTTTTAATACTGTTTTCATTTATTTTGTCATTATGTATGTTCTCCAAGTTCTGCTTTCTTTTCTCTGTAAGACTTCAAGCCTTTCTGTGTTTCTCTGAATTCCTTATATTTACCATTTCTTAAGTCACGATCATAGTTCATTACAATCATACACCCAAGGTTTGGTCTGCCATTCTGCTATGGACAACTTGCTGTTTTGTTTTTCTTTTTTCTGTTGGTTGTTGTTTTCTTCCCAGGGAGCTTAGAATCAAAAGTTGGAAGAAAACAGCCAGAATTTAAACGCAGATTCTTTATCTACTAATCTAATACACTTTCTACTTCCTGCTTTTATTCAGAAACTTATTTTGGGTGAAAGAGTAACTAGAGGGATGCAAGATATAGTATGGACTATATGAATTCAAAACAAGAAGAGAACATGGTAGGCTTCACGAAAGAAGTAGTATTTGAGAGTCTTGAGGAATGGGTTATGGATGTCCTTTGGCAGAAAGGCACCATCCAGGAGGGTAAGAGTATTAAAAAAGGCAGTTGACCTGTTGGGAGATCAGAAGGTTAATAATATTGAGAATTGTGGGAAAAATGAAAGGAACCTTTTGAGGTTCTGCAGTTCAACCCTCTCATTTTTCTGGATGATGGATAGTGTTTATGAGAGTGTAAGTGACTCGATCAAGATCACACACACCAAATCTTTGATAAAATGGCAAAAACACTGGCTTTAGAGGGTCAGGACCTGACTTCAAATCTTGGCCCAGCTATGTCTGCGGTATTCATCACATATCTACTATTATGTGCAAAGCACTGTGCTGAGTACGGGGGAAATAGTAGTGACAAAGGATAGGCCTTGCCCTCGTGAGGCTTAAATTCTACCAGAAGGGAATGTCATATATGTAGAAAAATATAATGAAAGGATAGAATAAAATAGAATCAAAGGAGATAACCAGACAAAAATCTGTGCTTTTTAACCTGGGGGTCTGTGAACAAGCATGTGTGTGTGTGTGTGTGTGTGTGTGTGTGTGTGTGTGTCACGAGCTTCCGAAGCCTCGTGACTACGCTCGGGGTTCCCCCCAAGCCCCAGGCCTCTGCCTAAGCAAAGGGCCTGATCTCGCGGACAATGTACGGGGCGGGAGCCGAACAAGATGGTGAATGACTCCGTTTATTATTTCAGCAAGCAGCACATTTATACCTTTAGTGACATAGGTACATTCTTTGGTTACGTGGATGAAAGACAGGTAAAGCTAATACACCTGGGTCCTAGGACCGCCCTGACTCCGCCTACTCTCCTCCCACACTACCCAAAGCTCCCTGCAGGCAGGCAGTCCAGGCAAAGACCGGAAACTCCACGTGGTCAGGGAGCCGGAAGTTCCACATGCTCTGCCAGAGAGCCGGAAGTTCCACGTGGTCAGGCAGGTCCGACCTGGAATCTCTAGGGAGGCAACAAAGGCGGGACCCCTCCTCCTGGCTCCACCCACATCCCAAAGCCCTGAGTTTATCTCAGCAGGCCCCTGGGCCTGGAGGTCCGAGGAGGACAGGGCTTGGCTCTAACTCTGCCCGTAACATGTGTGTGTGTGTATGTGTATATATATGTACATATATACATATGTATATATGTATACACATATACAAACATATATATATATATATATATATATATATATATAATTTATTTTGATATAGTTGTCTTCCTTTGTAATCCCGTGTATTTTAGGTTATACATTTAAAAATATTCTGAGAGAGAGCCCATATGATTCCTCAACTGCCAAAGAGGTCCGTAACACCAAAAGAAGATGAAAAATCCCCGTTATAGGAAAATACTACCCACGTGTTTGTGGGTAAATAGCTACTTCTCTGGACATCAATTTATCAATCTATGATATCGAGGGTTTGGATGAGAGATCTTAAGGTCTCTTCTAGGTCTAAATACTGCCTTTCTAAGTTGGTAGCAAATATCCACGACCATAATTCAACGATGTTATCAGGATTCATTCCCCGGTACAGACGGGAGGCCTCTGCCTCTTCTGTTCCTATGTAATTTTTGGCTGTCATCTCAGAATAAATCTTTCTTTCAGCAGATTCCTCCCTATAGGCTGATGACTGTTTCTATGTACCTTTAACCTTCACTCAGTACCAGTGCAGTACCCAGGAGGTCCATTTTTATTACTTATTCTGGCTACATAATCAACATACCTTCCTTTTCCGGTCTTAGATGTCGTTGGTGATGTAGCTGGTCATTTATTGAAAACTGCCTCTGAGCCCAGGTAGTTATGGCTTCTGTGGATGTCTGTACCTCTCACACACAAAGCATTCCCAATTCAAGCAGCTCTTACTGGAAGCACAGAAAAATTGAGAAAGTTAGAGAACCCATTTTTTTCCTCTTCTTCCTGTCGCATTTGAGCAAGGGGATATTTTTGCAGAAATCTTGTCTCACTTTCCTCTGGTATGGGTAAGGATCCTGAAAGCAGCTGTAGCCAGCTGATGAGACTCAGTGTGTTCGATGATTTGCTTGCATTAGCATATATAACCCAGGCTTCTCCTGGTAACCAAGCACCATCTGTCCTAGGGAGCTAATAGCTGAGGGACAGATCTTTAGAGAGAGTTCTGTCTGCCTTCTGAATGCAGCACCTGGGGCTCTTCTGCAGGTTGAGCTTTTTTTCAAAGATGGTTGTGCTAAGTTGGGATTGAAGGCCAGAGCCCATTACAATGACAAATTGGCGGAGATCCAAGCAAGCTGAGGAGAGTCAAACTCAAGAATTTTGGTGATTGTGGAACATCAGGGATCCAATGGATCACACCAGAACACAGGGAAAGAATAGATCTTGTTTTGTGGGCTGCCTAGATTTTGTTTGTAATGCAAGGAACTTATGAGACCCAATTGTCTTTCTGTGTCTCAGGGAGAAATTACTTCTGAAGAAAAAAAAGTAATTAATTGAGACTAGTGTGGAGAAGTCTTTCAGTTTTCAATTGGGGTTTAAATTTCTAGCCCTCTCTCACCCATCCCACTGACATGGGCCTCATTTTTTTTCTTCCTCCACATTCTTAATGGATTAGTAGGTTAGCCATTGGACAACATTAACAATGCATCCTTAGCTTTGACATTTGGGATTTCCTGTTAGGATTTTTTTCTCCACTCATTTGGACTGATGGGATTTTGATGAGTGTGTGAACATATGAAGAGCTGATTCCAAATAAATAAATTCCATTTATTTAGAGTACTTTGGTCCCTGAGGCCCTTGGAGCTGTGAGAGCAGGATCTTAAGGTGGGTAGTGGGGATGTTGTTCTTCATCCATGTATTTGTCTCTTCTGATCCTTGATCTCCTGTTTGATTAAAAGACGATCCAACCAGGTCTATTCCAGGCCTGTGAAGAATAGTTTTAGGAAGACAGAGTAGGCTCAAAATAAGATGGAAGATCAGGGAGGGAGGGCATGGCATGGCATGGCATGGCATTTGATGTTTTTAGAGATTTTAAGATGATCCCATTAGAATAGAGTTAAAGGCCAAGGATACTTGGGGTTTTAGTGTCAGACAATAGCTCTAGAGCTGGAAGGGAACTCAGAGATCATCCAGTCTAGCTTTCTCAGTGCATGTTGAAGAAACTGATCCTAGAGTAGTTAAGTGGCTTGTCCCAGGTCACATAGGTAATAAGCATAAGGGTCATCATTTGAACTCAGGTCCCTTGACTCCAGATGCAGAATTTTTTCCACTATTTGATGTTACTTCCTAGCTGGAGAATTTAGGACAAGGTACTTCCCCTTTCTGAGTCCTTTTTTTCTTCTCTGCAAGAGGAGAGAGGAAGGATCAGATGATCTTTAAGTTCAAATTTAAGTTCATCGGGTCATAGATTGCACATTTATGATCTTATCTTGAAATACCCTTTGTCTGGTTTCTCCTTGGTGTGAGGTCTGGCAGCTGGGGGTTAGAGTCATGGGAATAGGGCCAATGTGATTACTGAGCTACTATCAGTGATATTTGATAGATGGTGGAGACTAGGTGGAGTACTGCAAGACTGGAGAAAGGCAGATGCCTTGACTATCAAAAGGGTAAGAGAACAGACCCTAGTCTACAGTCCATAAACCTTAATAGGTTCTATAGATTAATAACCAGCAAGTATGCAGATCATTTGTTTAGTGGATGTCTTGGAAAGGAAGCAGTGATTAGAAAAATCCAACATGGCTTCATCACCAATAAACCTTCTACAAAGTCTAAGTTTATTTATCCTTTAGACAGGTTCACTAAATTGGTAGATTAGGGAAATGCTGTAGATGTAGTTTTTCTAGACTCATTCTAATTGATAAAGAATATTTTGCAATTGCGGACAAAGTGGAGCAATGTACACTAGGACCCCATATGGGGTCGCAACCCACAGTTTAAGAAGCACCAAAGAGGTCATGGTCGGAAAAAGTTTAAGAAGCCCTGCACTAGACAGTAATAGAATTAAATGAATTAGGAACTATTTGAATGACTAGACTCAAAGAGTAGTCATTGGTGGTTCAATGTCTACTTGGCAGAATGTCTTCAGTGGAGAGCCCCAGGGATCTGTATTTGGCACTGTGCTGTTTAGTGTTTTTGTCAGTGGCTTGGACAAAGGCACAAATGTTGTGCTTCTAATATTTCCAGATCATGGGAAATTGGGAAGCACAGTATAGCCAACACTGTAGAGAAAAGAATTAGGATAAAAGGAGAACTTCATAGGTTTGAATTGGGTCGAATCTGATGAGATGAAATTTAAGAAGGACAAATATGAAATTTTATACTTGGATTAAAAAATCAACTTTATATGTATGGTTTGGGTGAAGTAGGGGTAGAAAGTTTGAAAAATATATGGGATTCATGATTGCATGAACAGTGTTCTGTGATAGTAAGAAAAGCCAGTGCCATGTTGGGCTGCAGTAAGAAATGCACAACCTTCAGGAATAAGGAGGTAATAGTTCTATCCTACTCTTTCCTAGTCAGAACAAGTATGGAGTACTTGTTTCAGGCTGCCACAGTTTGGAAAAGGCTTTGATAAATTGGAAAGAGTACAGAGGAGGACAGTCAGGAGGAGGAAGGGTATTTAGTCATATCATATGAGGACTGGTTGAAGGTACTCTGAATATTTCACTTCTAGAAGAAAAGCTTAAGGAGGATATGATACCTGTCTTCAGATATTTGAAGGGATATTATGTGGAAAAGGGATTAGACTTGTTTTGTTTGGTCACAGAGAGTAGAACCAGAAATGGGGATTTCACTGAATTAGGTTTAAGTTTGAGAGGTTGATATAAGGGAAAAGGGGCAGCTAGGTGGTACAGTGGCTAGAGAGCACTGTGCCTCAAGTCAGGCACAGTCATCTTTCTGAGTTTAAATCTAGCCCCAGAAACTTGCTAGCTCTGTGACCCTAGACAAGTCACTTAACCTTGTTTGCCTCAGTTTCCTCATTTGTAAAATGAGCTGGAGAAGGAAATGCAAACCACTCCAGTATCTTTGCCAAGAAAACCCTAAATGGGGTCACAGAGTCAGACATGACTGAAAAATAACTCAACAATAAATATAGGGGGAAACAATTATTTACCAACAATTAATGCTGTTGTTTGTCCTTCATTTTCGAAGATGACCAATGACATCTGATAAAATGGTCATTGAGTCAAGAATTATCACAGTAACAAGAGATATCTTGTGCAGGAAATCCTTTGCTCCTTGCGCCCTTTCTGGAACAGAATGTCACCTGGCTTTTTACAAGGTGTTTCTTAGAATAATATGACCGAAGCCATTGAGACAGGTGTCTATGAGCCCCATATTAATGATTTGGCACTGTGAATAGATCAGTGTTTGTGGTGCTTCATTTCGAAGAGGACCGATGACATCATGGTGTTAGTCCTCCCTAAATGCCCCATACACCCCTACACTTAAAGCTATATAGCACTTTAAAGTTTGCAAAATGTATTACAAACCTTATCTCATGTCATCATCACGACAATCCTGGAAGGTAGATGCTATTATTATCCCCGTTTTACTGATGAGGAAACTAATGCAGACCGAAGTCAAATGGCTTGCTCAGGGTCATGTGGTTAGGAAGAACCCGAGCCTGGATTTGAACTCCATTTTTCCTGATTCTAGAGCCAGTGTTCTATTCCTGAACTGTGCCACCTAGCTGCCTTAATTATCTTTCTATTTTCTCAAAATGCTGCATTGATAGTGCCAAGATACTCCATTGAGTTGAGTAGAGGTCCTATGGCTCTTGATTGAGTGACCATATTAAAATCCTCCATCCTTCTGACTCGGAAGGCAATTCTCATTGACCTAGAGTGGGGCACATATATGCTCCTGAAATTTTTGTATTTGGGTCTTGACAATAGATTTACGTCTATTCATTTCTTCTTTCTCGCCTGGTCCTTTTGGCCAAGTGGCCTGCTTTTTAGAGTTACTTGGCTCAGTCCAGTGGTCTAGGAGGAAGGCCTTCAGAAGAGTGGAACCCTAAATGTAAGGTTTCTTAAGATCGTAAGGTTAGAGGGAGAGGTCATTTAGTTCAGTTCCCACATTTCACAGAGAAGGAAAGTGAGCCTAAGAGAGGTGAAGTGATTTGTCCAAGGACTCATTTGGTAGTAAGATTTTAAAGTTGAGAGAGACCTTAAAGAATATTTCTTCAGGCTCCTTGTTTTTTCTATGGTAAAGCTTACATAAAGGTCTTATGTAAAAGGCACACAGGTTATAAGTAACAGAGTGGAGATTTGAGCACAGTTCATCTTGACAATTCAGTGCTCTTGCCACAGTCTATAATAGCTATTTCTCAGACCAAATGACACTGATCATTCCATTAGCAAGCATTTATTCATTGTCTACTGTATGCCAGATACTGGGGTGATAAAGACAAATATGAAAAAAAAATCCTTGCTCTCAGAAAGCTCCCATTCTATTAGGAAAGACAAATGAGTATATTTCTATACAAAAATAACATAAGTTAATTTTTTTTTGCTAGAGGGGGAGGGAGAAGCACTAGTAGCTGGGGTAGGAGGAGAAGTAGGAAAGATCTGCTGTAGGAGGTGGTATTTTAACTGAGCCTTGAAGGAAATGACAAACGATGGCGGCTGGAAAGCAGGGACTTGCATGAGCTCCTCCCCAGGTCCCTCCAAACACCTATGAAATGGCTCTGAACAAATTCAAGAACTGCAGAACCCACAAAATAGCAGAGGGAAGCACGGCTCCAGCCCAGGATAGCCTGGATGGTCGTGGGGTAAGGTCTACCGCTCGGAGCTGGGAGCAGAATGGAGCAGAGCCCAGAGTGAGTGGTGCCTGGACCAACCAGACCAGGAGCCAGGTGGAACAGGCCCAAGCACCCAGAATCAGTGAGCTATGGTAGTTACCAGACTTCTCAACCCACAAACAACAAAGACAACAGAGAAGGTTAGTGGGAAAAGCTGCTGGGACAGAGTGAAAGGAGTTCTTGGTTAGGCCACCACCCCTGGAGGCAGTGGAGGAGGTACAGCTACAGAACTACAGCTACAGTTGCTTCTGGCCCCAGGCCCACCTGGTGGGAGGAATTAAGTGGTGGATCTGAGCAGGAGTGCAGAGCCAGCTAAGATTTGAGTATGGTCTGGGTTGGCGGTTCTTGGGGGAGGAGGAGCGCTGGTGTGGCAGAGCTTGCTGTGCAGAAATAGCTCTGAAAACCACAGCACAACCCCTCAAGCTTGGAACAAAGTACTCTATACTCTACAAGCAGCCATACCCTAACAAAAAACTCAAGGGTCAAGTAGTTGGCTGGGAACATGGCCAGGCAGTGAAAACGGACTCAGATTCTGACTCAGACTTTGGAATCTTTCTTTGGTGACAAAGAAGACTAAAACATACAGCCAGAAGGAGTCAACAAAGTCAAAGAGCCTACATCAAAAGCTTCCACGAAAAACATGAACTGGTCTCAGGTCATGGAAGAGCTCAAAAAGGATTTGGAAAAGCAGGTTAGAGAAGTAGAGGAAAAATTGGGAAGAGAAATGAGAGTGATGCAAGAAAACCAGGAAATAAGAAACACTTAAGTGCCTTTCAGGAAAGGTGGATGGTCAGAACAAATACATGGGGTAGGTGACGGAGTGGTAGGTTATGGAGTGACATGTGTGAGAAGCAACAAGTAGCCTAGTTTGGCTGAGCCATAGAGTTCACGAAGGGAAGTCATGTGTAAAAACTGGACAGATAGGCTGGAGCCAGGTTGTGAAAGAGTTTCAAAGCCAAACAGATGATTTTGTATTTAATTTTCGAGGTAATAGAATACCACTGGAATTTATTGGATTGGGGAGTAACATGGTCATAACGGTGCTTTAGGAAAATCACATTGGCAGCTGAGTGTAGATTGTCTAGGAAAGGACAGGCTGCCACAAGGGTCATGTCCAAAAGTCATTCTGCTCTCCTTGTGGTTTGGGGAGCTATGTACCTTCAGGTTGCTGCCCGTTAAGAGAACCTAGATCCAAATCCTTAGTCAATACTCTTTATTCCAAAGTGGTTGGCGACTGTCTCCATTTTATCTATCAGATCCAAAGTTTAGAGTTTCCAAGTTGCTTAACTTGAATTGGCCCTGTGTAATTAAAAACCAACTGCTAATGATGTGTGGCGGGATGAGAGAGGAAGATGCACATTATCTGTCTGAGGTGTGAAAAGATGGATGGTTAATTCATGGGAAAATGTTTGTCCTTTTCGCTATGGAGAAAACTCTCAACTGATAGAATCTTAATTCCTTCCTCCTTCACTCTCAGTGTCTCCTGGGGGGAATACAGAGCTGTATGAAAGGCTTTCTTTCAGAATCTGCTCTTCTTGTTTCAAAAAGCCTGCCACCTGGGAGTCCAGAGGTGGCTTTGTTGCTGGGGACATCTGTATAGCTTTAGGTGTCCCTTAATTGAGCAGCTGGTGACTGCTCTGGTCTTGGCAGGCTGATCTTTGAATGTATGGCAAGAATCTTAAATGTTTTCCTTAGTGATTCTTCTCTGTTTGGAGTTGGTGCAAGGACCTTCCCCTCAAAACTCCCCCTTCCCACCCCCGAATTGGCACTATTTATGTCATTAGTAGAAAATCTGTCAGGTCTATGAATAACTCTGCTAATGAAGAGGATGTATTCCAGCCACCCATGCCTTTGCCAGAAACTGTTTTCAGAGCTAGCAGTAACAAAGGAGGTAGAGGAATGGGGTCAAGTATTGTAGAACCATTGGTCATTCTTAGAATCATAAGTTCTGGAGATAGGTGGGACTTTGGTATCATAGATTCCGAACTGGAAGGTGTCTCAGAAGTCATATTGTCCTAAACTTCTGGTTTTACAGATGAGGAAACTGAGGTCCAGAGAAAAGAAATGTATCATCCTGGGCCACATAGGTTACAGGTGGAAGGAGAAAGGAGAAAGGGTAACAGATAGAACTGGAAACAAGGGCAGCTAAGGGAAAATAAATTTAAGAGCAGAATCAGCTGGTTAAGTATGGCTGAACCACAGTTAAATAGTTAAAACACAAAGGTGGTGAAGGTGTTGTTTTCACTGTAGAATTGTAATCACTGTAGAATGGATGACAGAGACATGGTAGAACTGTCGAACTTTTGTTTTCGTTTGATCTGACAAGTAAGATCATCATTATTTTTGGAATGGAAAGGGCAAAATAAAAATGACTAATGGGAATTCAAAACATATGATTTGTCAGCTGCTAGTAGAATGCCTGAGCTGCCTTTGGAAAGAGCATTTATAAAGTGGGAGAGCTAGGATTCAAATCCTGGTCTTTTGACTCCAAATCCAGGGCACTTCCGAAAGGCAGTAGGTTCTTAGCTTGGAGTCCATGAATTAATTTCTTTTTCTGTGTGTTTCAGTGAGTTTGATTTTCTTTGTAATCCAATGAGTTTTAACTTATGTATTTAAAACATTCAAAGAAATCCCTACATAGGCTTCACCAGCCTGCCAGAATGGCTTAAGACCTTCTTTAGAGGAAAGTACCACCCCTCCATTCCCTCCCTGGCATTTTTCATTGGAACACCCTCTCATTTCAAGATACCTAGGCTCTTCATAGAAATTTTGGAAGTCTATTCTTAATTCTCTCCCTCTCATCCCCTCCCATAAATTGACTCACAAGAGTATAAGGGTCAGTGTCACCCTTCAGGCCTTATGATTCAAGAACAAGTGTCCAAGACGAAGAGCCTAAGACAAAGAGAGAAGATTTGACTTGCCCAGGGTCACTCAGCTAGTGAATTTCAGAGCCAGGAATGGATCCCAGGTTTTCTGACTCAGTTTTCTTTGCATTGGATTTAACTACTTCTAGGTTCCCTTTGATAAAGCAACAATTTATTAACAAGCATTTATTAAATACTCTCTATGTGGGAGGCCCTGTGCTAGGACCTGGAGAAACAATTGAAGGAATAATCATTCAGTTCCTTACTGTAACAAAGACAAAGACGAAATGGGCATGAGCTGAAGTAGCTATTGGTAAGTATTATGAAGTGTCATAGGATAATTTGGGTCGGGAATAAGAAACCTACAGGCAGAAACCTATCTTCCACCTGTATACAACATTTAGAAAAATATCTGAACTATTTTAAGTTTACTCTTGCTAGGGTAAAAAGGACTTTCCTCCTTTTGTGGTTGTTGTTTCAATTTATGGACAAACTGAAGCAAAATAGTGAAAATTAATAAAAATTAATTTATGTCAGTGTATGGTTTGAAAAATTTGGAACTGGAATGGACATTACAATACAGACTGTGGGTTTTGGGAGAGATGTTATGTCATAGTCAATGGATAAGAGAGAGATACAGAGAGGCTAAATGATTGATCTAAGGTTACACAGGCACAGCTGTGATTTGAAATGTGGATCTTGGCCTCCAAATACAAGACTATTTTTCAGTAAACCTAAGGCACCTCTCTAAGGCTCTGCAGTTCTAATCTCCCCTGACCTGCTTGGCTTTTCTCTCCCATTCTGTTGAATGTCTATTCACTCATAAGCATGGGATGAGGAGGGAGTAACTCTGATCTAGCATTCATTTATTAGTGACTACAAAAATCCTGGGGTCAAGGAGGCCCTTGGACAGTATGGTTCACTGGCTAAGTGAGCTTAACAGTATGAATATTATGGCAGTTTTCACTGTTGTTGAGTCATTTTTCAGATGTATCTGATTCTTCATGACCCCATTTGGGATTTTCTTGGCAAAGATGCTGGAGTGGTTTGCCATTTCCTTCTCCAGCTCATTTTACAGATGAGATAACTGAGGCAAACAGGGTTAAGTGACTTGCCCAGGCTTGCACAGGTAGGAAGTGTTCATTTATTCTAGGACTTAGTAACTCTGTAGAGACACAATTAAATTAGGTGCCAGATTTCCCTCTGTTCTCCATGCACTTTCTACATGAAGGTAAGCTATGTTCACAACTTTGAAGATTTAATAAGTTCTCTGTGAATGAGAGAATTTGTTATTGGCCTAAGAGATGGTGTGGTGTGATGAAAAAAAGCGCTGACTCTGGATTCATAATAGATGGGAATTTACCTTCTTACCCTGTTACTTATTACCTCTTAATGACCTTGGGCAAATCACCTGATCTCTCTGGACCTCAGTATTCCCATCTGACTAATGGTTGGACTCGAGAATCTATAAAGTATGTTTTCGTTCTTCAGTTCTATCCGAATTGTATCTTTTCCCTTTATAAAAATGATAACCATCATTTAAATATTACCTCCATATATACACACATATTTATGTATATGTAGGATATATATGATATGTATGATATGATGTAGGCTATGATTGCATGTGTAGGATATATATGCATATATGTGTATATCTATATATATCTATATATGTGCTTTAATATTTGAAAAGTGCTATATAGACATTATCTCATTCTCATAACAACACTAGGAGTTAGATGCTGTTTTTATTCTTATTTTACAGATGAGAAAACCGGGGCAAGCAGAGGTTTAGTATTTGCTCAGGGTCACACAGCTAATAACTGTCTGAGGCTGGATTTGAACTCAGGTCTTCTTGACTCCAGGTCCAGTGTTCTATCCACTGTGCCACCTAGCTACCAGGAAGATGTTCAGTTCTATTTTACAGAATTTATTAAATACCTCCCTATGATGTGTAGATCACTTTGGTAGACCCTGAGAGAAATGTGGGGTAGTAATGAGAAAATCTGTATATTCAAACTCCATCTTTTCTACTTACTTGCTGCATGACCATGGGCAAGTCATTTAATCCTCCTATGCCTCAATTTCCTTAATCTGTAAAGTAGTAATCTAATTACAGCACTACTCATTTCACAGGGCTGTTGTTAGGCTCAAGTGACATAGTGTGTACAAAGTGCTTTGTATACTTTAAAGTATTATCTCCCTTTACTGTTATAATCTTGGTCATTACTAAGATAAATACGGCAGTTCTTGCTCTCAGGGAGTTCATGATGAAATAGAAAGCATAAGATACGTATATATGATGCACTTCCTGGCCAGCCTATGTACACTTGGCCAGTACCCTCTGCTCATTTTCCAACTATGGCTCCCTTATATATGTCATCCCACCCAACACCATGCTCAGCACCTCATGAGTAGGCAATGTCTTGTTTGGTTGTATTTATATTTGTATTTGTATCACTTACCATATTGCCTGGCAGATATTAAATGCTTTATAGATGCCTTTTAATCCAGTTCTCATTCATTATTCATTCATTCACAAGACAGGAAGTAGCAAGTACAAAGGAAGAGCTAAAGGTTTCCCTTCTTCACTTTGTCTAAGTTCATAAAAGACTTCCAATGTTTCACTGCATTTACTGTTTTAATCATCTCATAGCACAATGAAGCTCCATTATATTCACTTACAATAATTCATTTAGCCTTCCCCCAACCAGTGGGCATCTACTTATTTCCAGTTCTTTGCTGCCACAAAAATGCTGTTATACATATTTTAATGTAGATGGGGTCTAGATTTAGTGGGTGTAGATGGGATCCAGTCTAGGTGGGGTCTTCCTAGTTATCATAGACCTCCATGGGGTCTGTGCCTGGCCAGGAGATTTCTGGATCAAAGAGCATGAACATTTTTGTCACTTTTCTAGTATGATCTCAAATTGTTTTCTAGAATTTTTGCACCAATTCACAACTGCATCAACAATGCATTTCTGTACCCATTTTTCCACAACCCCGAAAGAAGATTCTTATTTTCCAAGAAGGCCCAAGGGTCCTGGGGAGGTGAAATGAGTTGTTTTAAAGATGAAGAGCAGAGACATCATTGTGCTATGAAGCCAAGAGAATGACCCAATACATATTCAGTGCCTGTGTTCTGTGTTGTTTGGAGTTAAGCAAATTCTAAAATCATTTATTGCCTGTGGCAGAGTTCCTTTATGTGTCAAAGGAAGTTTGCAGTGCAAACTGATCTGGTCCTTCAGCAGGAGAAGTAGAAAGAGATTTGAATTCCCATAAATGCACATTTCAAATGATTACATCATTTTGTGATTTTCAGGCCAGTTGGTTTGAGTTTTGGTTTGGAACAGACATTGCACCATGATGTAATTGGCTTGTCTCTCATTACATTGTACCTTGGTTGCACATTCTCTTTGGCATGCCTGCTTTAGAGAATCAGGGCAGCTTAGAAATAGAATGGACCTTAGTGCAGAGTAGGGGAAAGAATACTTACTGCCCTTGGAATCAGAAGACCAGGGCTTGAGCTCTGACTCCACCAGTGACAAGCTGGGTGACTTGGCAAATCTTATATCTCTGAACCCCAATTTCTCTGTCAAATGGAAGTAATAATATTTACCTTACTTCTATTAGCAGGTTGTTTCAATGGCATCATGGATTTAGAGTTGGAAGGGGCCTCAGAGGTCATCTAGACCAATCATCTTCTTTTGTACCTGTAGAAACTGAAGCAAAGTGTAGTGACTTGCCTCAGGCAGGATTCTCAGAGACCAGGTCCTCTGTCTCTAGATCTCCTATTCCTTGGACTATCTCCCAGCATCCTCTTGGTTATACACACATGATCTCATTTGACTCCTATGAGAGCTCTTGAAAGTTTGCCAAGCTATTTACACAATTTACACATTTACACATATGCGACCCGATTTGGTCCTCCCAATAACCTGGGAGGTGACTCTTATTAAAATACTTATTTTATACTTATTTTATAAAATACTTATTTTATAAGATATCTATCTTGCCCTACAAGAAAATTAGGGGGAAGGTGATGGGGGGTGATAGAAGGGAGGGCAAACTGGTGAAAGGGGCAATCAGAATACATGCCGTCTTGGGGTGGGGGGAGGGGAGAGGTGGTTAGAAAATTTGTGACTCAAAATCTTGTGGAAATGAATGTTGAAAACTAAAAATAAATAAATTACCAAAAAATACTTATTTTACAGAAAAAGAAATGGAACCTTAGAGAGTGTCTTTCCCAGGGTACTGCTTTTTATTGTCTGAGGTAGAATTCCAATCCAGGTCTTCTGGACTCCCAAGTCCAGAGCTCTGCCTACAGTGCCATATTGCCTGTCAATGGAATGGTAGATAGGAGGGTGTTTCTTTATTATAAGTGTTGCATAAGATCTGAAGATTGAGTACTGGAAGAAACTTGAGAGATTTAATAAATTGGTCTCTTTGCTTTGCAGATAAAGACACCAAGGCCCAGGGATGGACAGTGGTTTTCCCAAGATCACATAGATAGTGAGTAGAATAGTTATCCCTTCCATATCTCAGAGGCTAGGGGCACAGCACTCCCATAATCTGGAAAACCCCCTAAAAGTTTTTGGCCTCCCTTTGTACCAGAAAAGAAGTCTGAACTTTGTCTTCTTCTTTGATGGGGTATTTTCAGTACATTACTGTAAAATTCAGGTTAAATATTTGTTCATAGGCTATATGTAGGTCAATGTTAAGTAAAATTACTGTATGAAAAAGAAATTAAAAAATATGAAATACTACAGTAATTTCTTATGGCGATCCATGATATAGCGAAACCATGATGGGGAAAGTTGCGATGTGGAAGGGTTAACTGTATCTGCAATTTGAAATCAGATTCTTTGATTTCAAATAGAATAAATACTCTTTCTATCACACTTTGCTGCTCTACTTGTCAATTTCATGATGATTTTTTATTCATTTTAATGAATAAAGTGGAGCTCCAAGCGATAAAGTGAGTTGTCCATGGTCACTTAGGAGGCCAAAGGTCTAGCCAGGAGTCAAATCCAAGAATGCTGATTCTCATTTCAGTGCTTTTTGCAAAGCGTTCTTCTATCTCTCACTTTAGACAGTTTTCTAGGAAAGTTCAAGCTTTTAAAAACTTAGACCTCCAGTTGCTTTGTGTTGTCTTTTAAAAATGATGATTTCCAGAAGGTGGGAAGGTAAAGGCCATTTAAAAAAAGATATTTAACTTACATTAGAGAACTAATTTATTTAGAAAGAGTGAATTATAATGTTCTAGTGTATCAAGCAAAAAAAAATCACATTCATTAATCATGGCCACTTCTCTTTTTGTTCTGTTCCACATATATATCATATCACTGACTTTGGCTCTTGAGAAATTTGTTTCCTTAGGAGTTATTTGGGTACACAAATAATTGTGGAGTAGTGGAGCAAGCAAAGTGTAGGTAGCACTTGAAGATGTGGAAAGTTCTTTGCTTACAACAATGCTGCGAGTCAAGTAGTGCAATCATTATCAGTCGCTTTTTACAGACATGTAAACTGAGGATCTGAGAGGCTAAGTGATTTGCCCATGACCATAAAGGTAGTAAGTGCTTGGCTTCATGTCCACTATTCTTTTTATTCCATGATTCCTAATGTTAGAATTACAAAACCGTTAGCATTGTAAGGGACCTTAGAATACAGCATGTCAGAGTTGGAAGGGACTTTAGCTATCACCTAATAACAACTTCCTTATTTCATCAGAGGAAACTGAGGCCCAGAACAATCAAGTGATTTGTCCAAGGTCACACAGCTACTAAGAAGCAGGATGGTTCCCCCATAATCCCTTTCCCTACTCCCGAAAACAGTGGAAGAATATTTTCTCTTAGGACTCACGTCATTCCGCCCCCCCCACCTCCCATATATTACCCTTATTTCCAAGGATTATGACAGTTTCCTGAAAGAATGTGTTCTGTGGATTTTCATCCCAATTCCTTTGAGGGCAATTTGCTTGCTCTCTATTCAGTTTTGGAGACAGTTGGAGATATGAAATCCAGAGAGCTGAAATTTGCATACATTTTTAAGACCACAGGCTTTCATTTGGGACACTGACAAATCTTAAAAAAATCAGCCTTTAGGGCGTAAAGCTGCTATTGTGTGTTGATGGATTGTCAGGAACATGCAATAAGCAAATGCGGAGGGTATTTAATAATAACGGTCTGGTGCAGTAGAATGAACATTTGGATGGAGGACTCTGGGAGCATAGGCTTGTGTCTCACCACTGCTATTTACAAGCTGGTGACCTTGGGAAAGTCACTTTATTTCTGGGAGCCTCTGTTTTCTTATTCCTTTTTTTTTCTGAGGAGGGAAGGCAGGGCAATGGGAGTTAAGTGACTTGTCCAAGGTCACAAAGCTAGTAAGTGTGTCAAGTGTTCTGAGGCCGCATTTGAACTCAGGTCCTCCTGACTCCAGGGCTGTGCTCTACTCACTGTACTACCTAGCTGCCCTTGTTTTCTTATTCTTAAAATGAAGTCCTTAGGCTTATTTAAGTTCTCCTTCAATGCTAATATTCTATGATTCTACTAGTGATCAAAGATTAAACTTATTATTAGATATGGGCAGGAATGCCTTTTGGTTAGTCCAATAATCCAGTTGTTGGAGACTTAATAGCAGTAATGGCCATAGACATACATAGAACAACGATTCATACAACAAACACTTATTAAATGCCTTCTACATTCTAGGCAGTGTGCTGGTGGCTGGAAAAAAAAATACAATGAATGAAACAATTTCTGTTTGCAAGGATGTTGTGAGTAGCTTACATTCCAGTAGGGTGGTGGGGGTGATGGAGAGGAAGGGCACAAGCATTTATATAGTGCCTTCAATGTGCTAGGCACTGTGCTAAGGGCTTTATAAATATTATCTCCTTTGATTTTTTTTTTGGGGGGGTAAGGCAGTCGGAATTAAGTGACTTATCCAGTATCACACAGCTAAGAAGTGTCTGGGGCCGGATTTGAACTCAGGTCCTCCTGACTCAAGGGCCAGTGCCCTACCCACTGTGCCACTCTCATTTAATCTTCACAGCAGCCCTGGAGCTATTATTATCCTTGTCTTACAGTTGAGCGCTCCGATTCTTCGTGAACCTATCCATTTGAGGTTTTTTTTGGCAAAGATACTGGAGTGGTTTGCCATTTTCTCCTCATTTACAGATGAGGAAACTGAGGCAGCCAGGTTAAAGTGACTTTTCCAGGGTCACACAGCTGTTAAGTGTCTGAGGTCCTAGTTGAACTCAAGACAATGAGTTCCTTACTTCAGGCTAGGTGCCCTGTGTACTATGGTGCTACCTAGTGATCCAAAAGATGCCCTTTTAGCTGCAGATTAGTAGAACTAGTACCAGTGGATGGAAGTTACTGGGGAAAAAGATTTCAACATGATTTATGGAAATCTAGGTGATGATTAGTGTTGTCCTCAAATGCAATGGGCTGCCTTGGAAAGTAATGAGTTCCCTGTCATTGGTGGTCATGTAGAGGCTGGATGATCTTTAGTTCAGAGATTGTTAGAGCTGAAAGGACCTTGGAGTTTATCTAGTGCAAGGCTCTTATTTTCCAGAGGACATGCAATAAGCATGTCTAGTGACTTGGCCAAGGTCACACATTAAGTTCATATTTGTAAGAGATGCTGTAGAAGGAATTTATGCCTCAGCTAGAGGTGGGTTTGGGTGCCCTCTGCTCTCCGATCCAAGTATGAGATTGAAGATTCTGTGGATTCCATTTGCAATTGAGTCTGCAGAGCATTCCTCAGTCACACAGCACCAAGACGATAGCCAGACCTGTGATGTTTCTTTGTGCCTCAGTCTGGATTTATTGCTTAAAGGTTTCTCTCTCTGCAGAGGTTTGAGGAAATAATCTGGAGAGTTTGTACGACAGTGCTACAGTGTAGCCCTATAAGGGAAAATATGCGAGGGCTTGCTGTGAGGAAGGCAGAGCGGTATCAGTTAAGATTGTCGGGATGTCACACAAATACTGTATCACTTAAGCACACTTCCAAATATTTCCACACAGAATTTATGTAAAGTTACAGTCTGACAAAGCTCCTAACTTAGCAGGTGGCTGCTAAATGCAATGGAAATCAGCCCACTGGAGAAATGGCTTTTTTTATCTTGGCTCTTTGGCCCTCTGCCTTTGGAGAGTGCTACTCATTCTCTAGCTGGGAGAGAGAGGACAGACCATCTATCAAGCTGCTTTGTTTGTAGTGACGATGATGATGTATGTAGTGAAAAGAGCACTGGAGTTGGGCCCAGAAAATCCGGGTTTGAATTCTAGCTTCAGTACTTATTAGCTAGGCGATTATGGGCAAGTGATTGCACCTCTCTGCCTCAGTTTCCCCGTCTGCAAAATAAGAAGAATTTTTTTTGTATCACCTACCTCACAGAATAGATGTGAAGAAAGAGCTTTGTGAGCTTTAAAGCTTTGTAGAAATATATAATATTGCAATTTGAGTTAGTGATCACTAGGAACAGGGGGAAAGGAGAGGCAAGTGTACTACAGTGAGCAGTGGACTTAGAGTCAGAAGGCCTATGTTCCATGCTTTGCTCTGACTCTTACTAGCTGTGCAGTTGTGGGCAGGTCATCCAACTTTTCTGAGACTATCACTTTTCCTTCCTATAAAATGAAGACAATATTACCTTCTCTACCTTACTCCTTAGGGATACAGTGAGCACCACAGGATTCTTTGTTATTGTAGAATGCTGTGAGTTCTTGGTAGCAGAAGAAATATGAACAATTAAAATTTGTAAAATGCTTTAATTTTGTTAAATAAGGATATGATTCTTAATTTCTTGTGCCCACCACAGTGCCTGGTACATACATAGTATATACTTCATAAATGTTTTTGATGCATTATCTTAGGAGGAAACTGAGGCATAAAGAGGCCAGTCACGCAGTTAATTAAGAAGTGGAGTTGAGACTAGAATTCATGTCTATCCGTAAGGACCAGTCTCTTTTTATGATTCTTAACAATTCTACCTGAACTAATAGCTACAGTAGGGATTGTAAAAGCCAGAGCCCAAGAGATTTTGGGTCAAGGGCAGGAGAAGCTGCAGCCAAGGTACCAGACCTAGCTCTCATTACCTAAGTCAAAAGCCCAAATCCAGAGCCAGGAGGGAGAAGATCAGGAGATCTCACTTTGCCAAGACAAAAGCAAAAGGCTATTGCTGAGCCAACAGAGTCGTCCAACTTCCTGTATCCGTTGAAGGGAGGTACTGTCCAATGACTCAGCCTATTGAGCCAACTCAGCCCAGAGGGTGGGTTCGACTCAGGTCTTCTTCCTTCATTCAGCAAACATTTAAGAATTAATTATCTACTGTATGTAGAGCACTGTGCTAGTCAGTGTGGGAGCTGTGATGTTTAAATAAAACACAGTCCTTAGTAGACATAAATAGGTGATTCCCACATTTAGGTGTAATTTCTGGAGATGGCATTTTGAAATGATTTTCCCACGAGATAAGGCAAGCTCTTCTTTATTCAGGGGAGACTGTCCCTTCGAACTTGGATCAGAACTGTCAACTACATGGGTAGTGGTGGGAAGAAATGAAGACTAGCTCTTCATTGGACAGGGTCAAATGAGTAGATCAATAAAAGGGGAAGCAACAACAAGTGGGACTGCCTGTGCTTGTGAGAAAATAATTAACACCCCAAGGTAGTCTAAGGTTAGAACAATGGGAATGCTCTTGGAATTTAGAGAAGGGAAAGACCAGTCTAGTCTGCAGGGCATTAGGGAAGGTCACACTTGAAAAGGGTCTTTAAGGAAAATGTAGCTAGGCTTAGAGAAGATGAGAAGATATTCCAATTGGAGCACACTTGTTTGAACAAAAGCTAGTAGATAGCACACTGGAGTTAGGAAGGCCTGGATACTAATCCCACACCAGATACTTGCTATGTAACCTTAGGCAAGTAAGTCACTTAACCTCTCTGTGCCTCAGTTGACTCATGTAAAATGGAGGCTTGGGTACAGTGGAGTCTCTTTTACCTCTAAGTCTGTGATCCTATCAGAAAGAGTAAAATGTTTTGGCAGGGGATGGAGCTAGAATGGATGAGTTTGGAAGGAGGCCTGATGGATTCTGATAACAAGTCCCAATGCTATCAGAGGGATTGGCAGTGTGGGAAAGAGCAGTGTGGGAACACGAAGAAGAAAAGAGAGATGATCACTTTTGTGTAGGTGTTTGCTTGACATTTCCCTTCAGCTCACTGTAGGAGTGTCTTACTGTTTTGAAAAGAGTCACAGAACACAGAATGTCAGAGCTGAGAGGGATCTTGGAGTGCAGAATGTTAGAGCTGGAAAGAATCTTAAAACATAGAACACAGAATGTCGTATCTTGAAGGGGATCATAGGACATAGAGCACAGATTGCCAAAGCTGGATGGGACCTTAGAGCACGGGATATTTGGCCCTGGTGAACCCTTTTTGTTTTTACAGATAAGAAAACTGAGGCCAGAGAGGGGACATGACTTGCCTAGTTTCGTTTAATGAATTAGTGATAGAGGACAGAGGATGAAGTATAAGACTGTCTGTGAGCTCCATGACCACAAAAAAGACGTTCAAATACTATTCCTGTGCCAAGAAATTTGGCTGTAATTCAATATGCAAATAGAAATGTATTTTACACATTATTAGTGTTTCAGAGACATATGTATGATAACACATTGGGCAATATCTGCCAAGTCAGTTGTCACCATGGAAAATTAAATAATATGGGACTGAAGCATTCTTTGCTATTTCTGAATAAGCAGCAGGAAATGACAGCGTATTTATTTTATTTTCTTAGAGCCAATAATTGTTGGCAGTTTCACTAAGTGATCATAGGACACGGGAAGCTATTTTTTTTAGTGGCAGTTGACAAAGATAGCCTCTCCAGGGGCCAGTGATAAAATCCTGAATTTTAGACAGAACTCAGATCTTCTTCCATAGCCCTTGAAGGAAGACTGTGTGGGGTATGGTAATTAGGAGATCTAGAATCCTGCCTCATCCACTGGACCATCACTGTACTGGTGAGAGACAGGTAGCAGTCTTCATTATCATTCTTCTGCTCACTGAGCTGTTAAGTCTTTTGAAATTCCATCAGTTCTGTCTCTCAGAGTTGGGAACTGATGCCCAGAGAGGGATTTGATTTGCCTATGGTTACAAACTATATTAATGTCAGAGCCATAATCTTGATCTTTTGACTCCCAAGTCAGTGCTTTTCAGCACTTCTCTATTGAACAGTTTTTTTTTAAATAAGGATGCTGCAGCAACCATAAGAGAATCATATACAGTAGGCTTTATCTCTGTCTCTGTCTCCATCTCTATCCCCCTTTGCCTCTCCCGACTTTTCCCCAGTCCCTCTATTTTCCTTCTTCCTTTTCTTTTCCTTCTCCCTCCTCTGTCCTATTGTCTCCTCCTATGCCTCCATCTCTTTGTCCATCCATCCATCCTCCCATCCACCTACCTACCTATCTACAAAGGGATGACTGAGAGAGATTGTATACGATAAAGGGTTTTTGGAGGAGCATAAATACACATGTGATTTTTATTTTCACTCTGGAGTAGTATCCCGCCCCTCAGTAGAGAGCAGCAAAAGCTGTGTCAGGGCAGTGGAAAAGTTGGATCATGGAGATAAGTCTCAGGAAGCATATGGAGAGTGTCACTCTCTGAATAAATTTGCACAGACCTCTTCTGAGTCACTTGGCTCCTGATTGATTAGCATATCATTACCCTCCACCTCTGACCCACAGCAAAGTCCTGCTGGCACTTGGGGATGGCAGAGCTAGGGAGCCGGAGAAGTGTGTATATGTGTGTTTGGGGGGCCATCTCTTGAATTCTCTTCCTTTATGGACATCCTGCAAACTTGAGTTATGTGATGTGACTCCTTGGTTCAGCCTCTACATTTTATGGAGCTTTATGACTATGAGACTCTCTTGAAGATTTATTGGTCTGTTCTCTCAGATCTTAAGTGAAAAAGTATGTAAGGCTAAGCGGTTTTAACTCAAGAATCAGTTGAGAGTTAGAGAAACAATTCATTCCCCTACCCAAAATGTTTACGTGTCAAGTCTTCAGAATGTTAGAGGTGGAAGAGTCCACCTAGGCCTTTTCAATTCTATAGAGGAAGAAAATGAGGCTTGAGATGGGAAGGAGGAACTTGTCCATAGTCATACAGCAAATTGGTATCACAGGATGAGAATTTAAGCTTCTTTTCTTTCAAGCAGGGCTCTTTCTATTGTATTATATTATCTCCCTGTTGCCATGATTCATTTATTTGTTATTATTATTTTGGTATTCCATGCTTTAGGGTTATGGCTATTCTTAGATCTTTTTCTTCATGAAAAAGTGATGGGCTGACTTGTAGCTTCCTTTGGCTAATCTCTTCATTGAAAGTGAAAATACTGTTTTCTGCTTTAGTCCCACATTCCTTCCTGTCAATTTTTGTTGGCCTTGTTAGCCCAATGTTCTTCTGTGGCCAAGAAAACATGTTTTCAGGAAACAGACTACAATTCAGTCATTCAACAAGTTTTAATTGAGAACCTAGTATATGCATAGCATATGTATACTCACTACAGTGGATACAGAAAAATAGCAGGAACTGTTCCCTGCTCTCAAGAAGCTTACACTTGGAGAGATAAGACAGATGTACAAAGGCATAAATAATATCAGAGAATAATAATAACAAACCAGATACCTAATAATACCAGAGAATATATTTTTGCTTTTTGACTAGCCTTTGAGCACTATTTCAAAACCTACCTTTCCCATAAAATCTTCCCTGATCCCCAGACACAGCAAGATTTGGCAACTGATGACACATGTGGGATGAATGAAAGTGAGGACTTAAGAGATGACCCTGAGGTTGTGAACTCAAGGGATGGGAATGATGCTATGTTCTTGACAGAAATGGAGAAATCCGGAAGAGGAGTGAGGTTTGGGAGAGTGATGGCTTGTTTGGACACATGGAGCTTGAGAAGCCCCTAGGACACTCAGCTGAAAATGCCCAATAGGCAGAAGGTAATATAGTACTAGAGTTCAGGAAAAAGACTTGGGTTACATATATCAGTCTGGGAGTCATCAGCATAGAGATGATAATTACACCCGTTGGAATTGATGAGGTCATCAAGAAGGAATGTAGAGAGAGAAGAGGGCCTAGCACAGGGGCCCTTTGTGGGGATACAGACATAGTTAGGGGCCATGAGATTGAGGACAGAGAGAACATTTATGAAAACCCAGGGAAGAAAGGATGCTTCACAGAGTCAGATGCTACAGAGAGGTCAAGAATGGTGAAAATTAAGAAAACACCATTGGATTTGGCAAAGAGATCATTGTTAACTTTGCAGAGAGCAGATTACAAAAGACTGAGGAGTAAGTGAGAAGACAGAAAGTAGAGGCATTGATTGTCTACTCCTTTTCTGGAGGTTGGGCTGAGAAGGGGAAGAATGATATAGGAGGATCCTGTGAAGATTTTACAACCCAGCATAGAGTGGTCTGTGTTTGTAGGCAGGAAGGAAGAAGTTAGCAGATAGAGATAGAATATTGGATTGGTTGAGGTGATGGTAGCCCAGAAGAGTTTGGATCAAGAAATACAGAACACTCCAACATTTCTATGCATGATATTCTAATTTATGTTAAGCATATTGACATATACCTAAAACTGAACAGTTTAATGGAAAATTATTGCATTTGGAGTTGAGAGACCAAGGCTTGAATATGGGCTTTGCTACTTAGAACTATCTCTTGACCTCAGTGCCCTTATTCATTAAATAAGTGTATTGGGCTACATCATATCTAAGATTGCTTCTAGCTCCAAATCCATGATCTTATATCTTATACTGAGAGTTTATAATGAGTATTTGCATAGCCCTTTAAGTTGTGCAGAATTCTTTACAGATGGTATCTCATTTGTCTTTTCATCCTAACTATACTGAAAGATCTGTACAGGGAGTGACTCTACCTTGCTTATTGAGGTAATACCTCCCCACTCCCCGCCCCAACAGGTAGCTCAGGGTAGTGTTCATCATGGTGCTTAATGCAAGAGAAATTATGAACAAGTATTGGATAGAACTGTGATGGTAGTTGAATTTCTCCTCGATGATTTTAAGCATATTGATATTGACCCGAAGAGGAGAGTGTGCAGAAATTTGACATGGAATTGAATCTTTGAATGAGATGGAACCTCAGAGTTCAGTAAGTCAATAGTTAGTTGACTAGCATGTCTTAATTTCTTACTATATGCCAGACCTTATGCTAAATACTGGAGATACAAATAAAAGTGTTCTCATGGTAGAAGACAACGTATGAAGAGAATATGGAAAGAAGGTACCCATTTAGGGGCATGGTGGTGAAGTCCAGAGACTTAGAAGGCAAACAAGGACAGGTATGAAGGATGGCCACACTGGGCCCATCCCCAAAGTGGAGACCCCAGGAGGAACTCACCAATGGGAGAAGCGAGCCACAGAGGCAAGAGGGATTGATATTCCAGAGGCCACGGGCACCGAGGGAAATTCTAGTTGAGTCTGAGGCATGGCAATGAGTATAATTTAGCCTGTACTTAAACAAGAAACTTGTCTCCAGCATCTCTGCCAAATACACTTGCTCCTGTGACTCAGATCCTGCTCAGTCCCTGAAATATTCTGGCTTTTCTATTGACTAGATGATTATTAGAAGAGTCACTTTACCACCTGGCCTTTACTGGGCCATCTCCGTTCGTTATTTGAAAACGAGGGGGTTGGGCTAGCAGTAATCTCAATTAACATGGATATGTGAACTGTTATTGTATTTGATCCCACAACAAACCCATGAGGTGGGTACTCCAGATATGATTTGCACCTTTTAATTGATAAGGAAACTAAGACTCAAGAGAAGTTAAGTAACTTTTCTATGCTTACACAGCAAGTAAGTATCAGAATTGAGATTCAAACCCAGGTCTCTCCTGGTTCCAAGCCCAGCATTCTTTCTCATACACCACGCCGCCTCTCAAGTCTAGGTGATGTCTAAGGTCCCTTTCAGTTCTCAAAGTCTATGGCATTTTCTTTAGGGAAAATATGTTCATGTTCACAACGAGATCAGTGCCACTGGTTTGTACAAGGAGAACTGGATGTTGAGTTTCTAAAACTGCTTTGTTGTTGTTCAGTCATTTCAGCTGTGTCCTACTCTTTGTGACCCAAGTGTTCTTGGCAAACTCGGTTCTTTTTTTTTTTTGTTATTCGGTCATTTTCAGTCATATCTGACTCTTTTGTGACCCAATTTGGGATTTTCTTGGTAAAGATACTAGAGTGGTTTGCCATTTTACAGATGAGGAAACCGAGGTTACACAGCTAGTAAGTGTCTGAGGTTGGATTTGAACTCAGGTTTTCTGGACTCCAGGCCAGGCACTCCTTCCACTGCACCGCCTACCTGTCTGACACCGTGCTTAGTGATTCCTGAAAACTGTCCGACACGCCAGCCTCTTTTGTCTTTTACAAAATGGAAATTTAATGCCAAGGAACTGACATCTGATGTGATGATGTCAGAATCACTCCCAGGCTTTGGGGTCATAACTCTGTCTATTGGCAGGTAGCCTGAAGTGAATCAGGGCTATGTGAGCTTGGATTTTTAATTTTTTTTTTGCCTGGTCTGGTTTCTGTAGAGGAGTGCATTGGTGTCAAGGGTACATCTTTGAAAGTCTTATTCAATTTGAACAAATTGCTATGCGAAGAGTATCCCACTAGATGCTGAGGACATTGCAGGACTTTGATGAGACACAGCCCCTCCAAGAGAGCTGAGTCTGCCACGGGGAAAAGACCCAGACCCAGACAACCGTGATTCACAATAACGTGATAGACACATTAGAGAAGTACAAAGTACCATCATGTAACATAGTGGATTGGGCACTGGGCATGGAACCAGCTGGGCTCCAGCCCTGCCTGAGATACTTATTAGCTCTGGGACTCTGGGAGAGTTACTTCATCTCTGTGCCTCAGTTTCTTCTTCTGTAGGGTGAGTGAGTTGCATTTGGGATCCTTTTCCAGCTTTAAGTCCGTATTCCTATACTCTGAAGGGGGGTGGGGGGAGGTTATTATTGGTGACATTTGGGAAGGCTTCCTGGAGGAAGTGGCATTTGATTTGGACTTTATAGGACAGCTAAGAATTCAGAGGAAAAAGAGGAGGGAGGATGGGCAATTCAGACACAGGAAAAATAATAGAAGCAAAGACAGAAAAGGGACAGGCTCTTTATAAGGCATCTAATAGTCTAGGGTAGCAGGAGTGTAAAGAGTATGTGAGGCAACAGTATTAGATCGGTGAAGGTAAAATAGGCATTTACTAAACACTTAATATGTATTAGACGCTGTGCCCAGTGCTTTACAAATATCATCTTATTTGATTGGCTAATGGTTCCAAATTGTGGTGGGTTTTGAATGTCCATCTTGTCTTAGGTAAATCAGACATTTGTAGTTTAGGGTGTTGTGTTCTGGAAGAAAAATCTCCTTTGTATTTCAAGATTTCCAAGTTAAAGGACAGCTAGTTGGCTCAGTGGATAGAGCACTGGCCCTTGAGTAAGGAGGACCTGGGTTCAAATATTCACTATGTGACCCTGGGGAAATCACTTCGCCCTAATTGTCTAAAAGAAAAAGATTTCCAAGTTAATAGATTGGCCTTTTTTTTTTTCTTTTTTAGCAATGGAAGAGTTAATTGTTGAGCTGCGCCTGTTCCTCGAGCTGCTGGACCATGAATACCTAACATCAACAGTCAGAGAGAAAAAGGCAGTGATAACCAACATTCTCCTGAGGATACAGTCGTCAAAAGGTGAGTGTCAGTAGCTGTTCAAGGTTATTTATCATGATATCATGGAGAGTAATTATGGAATTGAAAAAAGAGACACCTAAATTCCATGCACTATTTGAGATATGCCTACTAGCAGATTCAGATTATACCCTAATGGTATATGCTCTGTGGTTGGTAATGGTCTCTCCCTCTTGATCTCATAGCCTTTGTATACTTCTTGTGCATTTATCATAATTTCTATTATAGTTACCGATGTATATCTCACCAATCTTAGTAGGTTGCATATATGGTCTTTGAGAGCCTAGCCCAGTGCATGGCACATAGTAGGTCCTTATAAAATGCTTAATGACTGACTGACTGTATGGTACAGTAGAGATATTTGGAGTAAGAGGACCTGGGTTCAAATACTGGCTCTGCCACTTATTAGCTTTTATGGGCACATTATTTAAGCTTTCTGGAACTTAGGTTCCTCATCAATAAAATGAAGGGATTGGATTAGCTGACATTTAAAGTCCCTACCAGCTATGAATCTGTGATGCTGTAACTGTCTACTTTATCTAAAATAGTTATATCTCTATTTCTTCCTCCCTCCCTTCCTTCCTTCCTTCCTTCCTTCCTTCCTTCCTTCCTTCCTTCCTTCCTTCCTTCCTTCCTTCTTTTTCTTCCTTCCTTCTTTCCTTCCTCCCTTCCTTCCTTCCTGCCTTCCTTCTTTTTTCTTCCTTCCTTCTTTCCTTCCTTCCTTTCTATCTATCTATCTATCTGTCTGTCTGTCTGTCTTTATCTTCTGATGGCTTGGTATAAGTAGAAACAGAGCTCCGGTCCTAGACAAAATTATGAAGGAGGCCAAATTTGTCTTCTTTTCCTCTAGCGTCCTCCCCAACCTCTCATAGTACCTGTCCATTCTTTAGACATTCAGGGCTTTATGCTTTTCTCTTCCCAGTCTGACTAAAATATATTCCAGGGAAAGGATCTGATCAGCTCAGCTATACTATTCAATTCAAAAAGCCTTTCTTATGTTAAAGTGTCAGTAACCAATAAGACTTAGCATGTTGCCCCCTCTCGAAGTTGCGTTCTATAGCCTTAGTGTGGTGGAAAGAACACTGGATTTACTATCTGATGGCCCCAGTTTTAATCCTGCCGCATGACTCCCTAGTTGTGTGACTTTGGGCCAATCAATTTTAAGGTTGTGCAGGTGTGAGATGCTCCCAACAACTGCCACAACACTTATTAAGTGACTTTGATATAAAGAGCAGTGTGCTGCTCATTGAAAGATGCAATGTAATGATATTAATAGCATTTGCATAGCATTTAAAGGTTTGAAAAATACTTTACTTATGTTATCTCATTTGAGACAAAGAGTTGAGGTAAGCCACATGGAAGCATGGCATAGTGGAAAGAACTCTGACCCCAGAGTTAGAGGACATGGATTCAAATCCCACCTCTAACACTGCTGTGTGACTTTGGATGAGTCACTTAACCTTAACCTATTTCCCCAGCTCTAAAATGAGAATGGCTAGACTAGTTAGATTGGCCATTGAGGCTCATGATCCTAGGATCCTGGGGAACAGTTGAGATTAGCAAAGAAGAGAATATAGAGGAGAGGAGAAGAGAGGCCATGATGTAGCCTTTAAAGATACTCATGCTAAAGGGGAAGGAGATGATGAGCCATCAAAAAGAGACCAAGGAGGAATGGTCAGGTAAGTAGGAGGAGATCCAGTAGAGAACAGGAGGCCAAGATAGGAGAATGTCTAGGAGAAGCAGGTAATGAAAGAGATTAAAGTGAGATGAGGGCTGAAAAAAGGCTCTTTCTATGTTTAGCCATTAAGAGACACTTGGTGACTTTGGAGAGACTTGTTTCAGTCTTTCACTAATAACTGTTATCAAATGGAGTCCTTCAGGGCCACATAGCTGGTATGTGGTGGAGCTGGGTCTCAGACCCAAGTCTTCCCTTTCTACCGCACACTCCCTCTTGCCCTAAAGCCTGGCCCTAAAGAGAAAAGCCCCATTCCAGGGTTTTAGATGTAGGAATTGATGTGGTTTCTCTTAATACTTGCAGGCTTTGAAGTGAAAGACCATGTTCAGAAACAAGAAGTTACCACCAGTTTGCCGGCCCCGCCGCAGATGCCGCTGCCCGAGATCCCTCAGCAGTGGTTGGTGAGTTACGACCCTCTAGCCGGGTGGCAGGAAACTGTCTGATCCTGCCATTACCCTGAGTCTAGCTGAGGACATGAGGAATGAGGCGAGCGCGCAATCCTGGGAATGCTGAGGCAGCCGTTTGCCAGCTCCCACGTGGCCACTCCCAATGGATAATTGGGAAAATCATATAGGAAATTAGCCTGCCTTGAGATGGCAGCTGCTTCTTTACAAAGTGACAGTGCTGTAAATACATTGTAATCCTGCTTTGATGATGGATTTTAAAGTAGCAGGGGAGAGAAGCTTTAGGGGCAGAATTCCTGAAAGGCCTCCAGAGGGGCTGCCTTCTTGCTGACTTAGTCTGTGATTTTGAACACCTGGCTTTGAAATTTTCCAGTCTTGTTTCTTTCCCATTTCAAACCCCTTTCAGTCATAGTCCTTTGTGTCTAACAGGGCTTATTCACCTTTTCTGGGCAGTCTGGTAAAGCCCATATACCCCTTCTCAGAATGTTTTTATAAAATATAGAGGATCACAGAGGAAAGCAATTATATTGGATTATAATTATCAAAATATTAAAAAAAACATGAGTAAGTTCATGGGCCCCATGTTAAAAACTCCCAGAAGTCCCAGTGGGCAAATATACATTTATCCCAGAAATATGTTACATTCAATTTTTATAGAATGAGGATTTTTAAGAGAGGGGAAAGGAGACTGATCTTGGTCAGGATGCTGGAATTTGAGTCCTGACTCTGATGTAAGCTGCATGATCTTAGGAAAGTCATTTAATGACTATATGCCTCAGTGTCCTGATCTGTAAAATAGAGATGATGCTTCTCTTTCTACCTCGCAGTGTTATTGTAAGGAAAGTACTTTGTCAATTTTGATGTGGTATAGAAATAGTAGCTCTGTATTACTTATTATTAAAAAGTTCCTGTGTTTTTGAGGGAATTCAGTTAGAAAAACCCGGAGGCAAGTCAATATCCTGAGGTTAACTGTTTATATTTAATATTCTACAGGTTATCATGCAGGCAAAATAAATCCTATTTGTTATTATTATTATTGTTTTTATTACTATTAAAATGCTTCAAGAATACACCATTTCTTCAATATGGGTTCTTCTTATACCAACACAAAACACAGCCCCTCTGTGTCTTGTAATCCCACCCCCCAAGTCAGTCCCTGGTGATCAATCCTCTTATGACGGATCTCTCTCCACTTAGCTAGCTGGTTCTTGAGTGACCATCGTGAGATTTGTCTTAGAAATCTTTTCAGTTAGTGCCATAGGATCTTAAGCTGCAATGTGTCCTAAGATAGGTGGCCAGGCTGTTGAAAGGCCTCCAAACCATGTCATTGATTGGTAAAAGGAACTGAGGACATTTAGCTTAGAGAAGAAATTTCTGATTGGGGAATGAGCATAATAGCTATTTCAGATATTTAAAGCATTGTTTTATGAATGTAGGAAAATACTTCTCTCCCCGAAGGGCAGAGCTAGCTAGCATTGATGGTAGTAGATGGGGGTTCCAAAGAAGCAGGTTTGGCTCAAGATAAAGACCTTCCTTACAATTGGAGCTGTCTATAAAGTGGAATGAGTGGCCTAAGGGATGGGGAATTCCCTGTGTTTCTCAGGTGGAGGTTTGATCACTCAAGAATATTGCAGAGGGAATTCTTCTACTAGGCGTGGTAGGTTGGACTAAAGGTTAATTCCCAAGGCCTTGTACAAATACGATTCTATGGAAGTGCTTTACTCATACTTTCTCATTTGAGCATCACAGTACCTGTTGTGAGAGAGGTCATGCAAGGATCATTGTCTACATTTTTCCATGCAAGAAACTGAGGCCTAGAGAGTTTAAGAAACAGTAGGTTGCAGAGCTTCAGTTTCTAGTACTGAATTCCAGTCTACCCAGTTACCTGTCACTTATAGAAGAAAACTTGGATAGAAAAAACCGACATGATAGTTCAGCCTTCTCTGGCTGAGTTTATACCCATCCTTTAAAGTCTAGCTCAAATGTTAATTCTTTTAGAAAGATTTTCATAATTCCTACAATCCTTTGAGTTAGTCTAGAATGACCTTCCCCTTCAAACCTCAGGGAGCACCTTGCTTTCCCTCTTACTTACATATCGTTTGTATTGTTTGATACAAACAACGAAAAATCCTGATATAAATTGGTTGGAGATACCAACTAAGGTTTTAATATAGACTGATTGACATTTATGTAGTACTTTAAAGTTTGGAGAGCACTTCACATACTATATCATTTTATCCTCGCAACTAATACTTATGTAGCTGTTATATATATATATATATGTGTGTGTGTGTGTGTGTGTGTGTGTGTATAAATATACATGTACATAAATATGTATCATCTGAGTTTCATAACAATGCATAGGGTAATTCCCATTTCGTAGATAAGGACACTGAGGCTCAGAGAGGATCATAGGCTTAGAACTAGGAAGATTCTCAGAGGTCACCTAATCCAACCTCGTCATTTTATAAATGAGGAAACTGATTCCCAGAGAAGTTGAAAGGGTAAAGGTCAAAGGCAGAACTTTTCAGAGTTAATTTTTAAAATTCTGAATTTAACAAACATCTAAAAAATGCTTCCACATACAAAGTAGGACAGAAAAGGAGGCTATTTGGAAATTGTGAATCTTTATTATATATAGCTTGTTTTAAAAAAAATGTAATTAATTCCACATGTTATTTTCAAAGCTGTCCTCCTTGTCTATTTCCTTTTGAACTTATTCAGTTCTAGGGATTTAAAACATGTTTTCATGACCATCTTTTTTTTTTTCTAATTTTGGCAACCCTATTGCTTGCTATTCCCTTAGCCCCACTAAGAAAAAGAAAAGCTCAGTCTTTGTGACAAATAAAATCTAGTCAAACAGAGCAAGTTCATGTCCAAAAATGTATGTCTCATTTTGTACCTCATTTTGAACCTCTCTGTAAGGAGGTGGGTAGCTTCTGTCTTTTGGATTTGTGATTATTTCATTTATCAGAGTTTTTAAGTCTTTTGAAGCTATTTTTCTTTAAAGCGCTGCTGCTATTGTTAAAGTCTACATTGATCTTCTGGTTCTGCTCAATTTCCTCTATCAGTTCATGTAGGTTTTTTCAGGTTTCTCTGAAACCTACCCCGCCTTGGTATTTTTAATGTTTTTTCTTCCATTAAATTCATATGCCCTAATTGGTTGAACCATTTCCCTTTTGAGGGATACCCCTTTAGTTTATAGTTCTTTGCCATGACTAAGAATACTGGTATAAATAGGTTGGAGGTACCAGCTAAGGTTTTAACATGTGACCTGGCTGGTGCTTGATATTTATAGAGTGCTTTAAAGTTTGGAAACACTATACATACATGATCATTTCATCATCTTAACAACCTTATGAAAGTAATACAATATTATCCTCAGAGAGCTTAAGTAATTTGCCCACTGTCATGCAGCTTTGCCCATCGTAACCAAGTTGGCAAGTAATAGGTAGAATTCTCCTTCCAAAGCAGAATTTTCTGACTTGAAAATCTCAAGGTTGGATTCCCACCCCCCTTCTTTTTAATTCAAAATAACAACAATGTCCTTCTGTAACACATTATAAGACATTCTTTAGAAAGAGGAGCCAACTGGTTGTAACCAGCTTGTAAATGAAAATCCTGGTTAGGCCTTCTGTCTGCTGGGATAATAGTTCTGGTCAGAGCCTGGGACAAAGACTTTCTTGATATTTAATGCCTTGGGGAAGTTTTTGTACTTTTTATTTATCAACAAATGACAAACATTTATAAAATAAATGCTGTGTGTAGAGCACTGTGCTAGGCACTCCTTGGCTCCATGGAGCTGAGAATCAAGTATGGAGATGAAACACCAAGAGGGAGAGAGAGAGCTCTAACACACACCATTGTGGGCTAGGTACATCTGAGAGATGCAGAGCAAAGTGTTAGGAATGCTAGGATTGTTTGTGAACATCAGTTGGTTTTCTTTTGCATTTAGGGAGTTCTTCTTTTGAATAGCCTCTCAGTATAGGTCATTTGATTATAATATTCTCTGTCCATTAGGACAGAAAGCTGATGTTTAATACTTTAAATTTGCAACAATAGTATCAACTAACTTACATTTTTGTTATTGTTATTTGGTTTTGTCCAACTCTACCCCATTTGGGGTTTTGTTGGCAGAGATACTGGAGCAGTTTGCCATTTCCTTCTCTCACTCATTTTACAGATGAGGAACTATGGCAAACAGGGTGAAGTGGCTTGCCCAGGGTCACACAGCACTTACTTTAAGCCAGGTGCTGTGCTAAGTGCTTTACAATGATTATCTCATTTGATTCTCACAACAACTCTGGGAGGCAGGTGTTATTATATCCCCATTTTACAGATGAAGAAACTGAGGCAAACAGGTTAAGTGACTTGCCCAGGGTCACACAGCTCATAAGTGTCTGAGGTTGGTTATTCGTGACTCCAGGTTTGACATTCTATTCACTGCCACATAGGTGCTCTACAAAGACATTTTGAAAGAGTTCATATGACTTTCCTGAGAGATAGCAAGTTATGATGCTAAAGACCATTTGGCCCAAAAATCAAGAGTCATTAGTTTGAATAACCCTATGCCTCTTAGCACATGTAGAACAATCTAATTCAACGCAATGCAGCTTAACTCAATGCAACAAAAAATTTTTAGTACTTGCTATGTCCAAGACTCTATGTTAGGTGCTGGGGGTACAAAGACAAAACAAATACACAGTTCCACCTCTCTAGTAGCGGCTTACATACTATTGGAGGGAGATAAATGCAACAAAAGGACATTCCAGATAATTTGACGAGAAAGGAGAGAACCCTAGCACCTGCAGGGATCAGGAAAAAATTCCTATAGCAAATGGCATGACCTGATTCTTGAGGAAGAAAAGGACTCTGAGAAGTGGAGGTGAGAATGCATTCCTGATGGGACAGCACTGTCCAAAGACATGGAGTTGAAAGAAAGAATGCCAAAGGGGTGGAGCCAAGATGGCAGAGAAAAGGCAGGAACTTGCCTGACCTCTCCTCCAAATCCCTCTGAAAACCTTTAAATAATGCCCCAAAACAAATTTTGGAGCAGCCAACCCCAAAAAGGGACAGGGTGAAAGAATTTTCTAGCCCTAGACAACTTAGAAGTTTAGCAGAAAAGGTCTGTTTCACCATGGTGAGAGTGCAGCGCAGTCCACTGTAGGCTGAGCCAGCACACACCTGGCACCAGTAAACCAGGAGCAGGCATTGGGAACCATCAAATCTACAGTGGCAGTGGTTGCTTCTGGAGTTCTCGGCCCACAGATGGTAAAGGGGTTGAACAACTGGTCAAAAGGAGATTATAGGGGTCTTTTTAATGGCACTGAGGGCAGCACTCTGTTGCTTTGCCCACACTCAGATTTGGATCACAGTCCTGGGTGTCAGTCCTTGGAGGGGAGTAGCAGTAGCACACTAGAGATTGTAGCCGCAGTGGAGCCTGCTCCCTCACCACAGTTCCAGGGCAGAAAAGAGTGCTTGTGGGTACTCACAGACAAGAGCTCAGGCCAGGGGAGTAGTAAATACATATCTCTTTAGATCTTACCACCTTGGAAGAACTGAAACTTACAGGTCTCTAGAAGCATCTCTGAAAACAGCTGCACAAAATGCCTGAAGCTTGGGACAGTGCACCCTCCATCCTGGACACAGAGCCCCGTTGTAGCAAAGAATTAAAATTCAAGAAATAGACTGGAAAAAGTGAGCAAACATCAGAAAAAATTCTGACTATAAAAAGTTACTATGGGGACAAGGAAAATCAAAATACATACTCAGAAGAAGACAACAAAGTCAAAACTCCTACATCCAAAGCCCCAAAGAAAAGTTCGAATTGGTTTCAGGCCATGAAAGCACTCAAAAAGGATTTTAAAAATCAAGTAAGAGAGGTAGAGGAAAAATTGGGAAGAGAAATGAGAGTGATGCAAGAAAAAAAATGAAAAAAAAGAGTCAACAATTTGTAAAGGAGACACAAAAAAATGAAGAAAACAACACCTTAAAAACAGAATAGGCCAAATGGTTTAAAAAAAGGGGAGAACAATCCAATGAGGAGAACCATGCCTTGAAAAGCATAATTGGCTAAATGGAAAAGGAGGTACAAAAACTCGCTGAAGAAAATAATTCCTTAAAAATTAGAATTGAGCAAATGGAAGCAAATGACTTTATGAGAAATCAAGAAACAAAACACAACCAAAAGAATGGAAAAAAATAGAAGACAATGTGAAATATCTCATTGGAAAAACAACTGACCTGGAAAATAGATCCAGGAGAGATAATTTTAAAATTATGGGACTTCCTGAAAGGCACAATAAAAAAAGAGCCTAGACATCATCTTTCAAGAAATTACCAAGTAAAGCTTCCCTGATATTCTATAACCAGAGGGTAAAATAGAAATTGAAAAAATTCACCCACCACCTCCTGAAAGATATCCCAAAATGAAAACTCCCAGGAATATAGCCAAATTCCAGAGCTCCCAGGTCAAGGAGAAAATATTGCAAGCAGCCAGAAAGAATCAATTCAAGTATCACAGAGTCAGGATGACACAAAATTTAGCAGCTTCTACATTAAAGAATCAGAAGGCTTGGAATCTGATATTCTGTAGGGCAGAGGAGCTAGGATTACAACCAACAATCACATATGTAGCAAAACTAAGTATAATTTTTCAGGGGAAAAAGTGTATATTCAGTGAAATTGGGGACTTTCAACTATTCCTGATGAAAAGACCAGAGCTGAATAGAAAATTTGACTTTCAAATACAAGATTCAAGAGAAGCATAAAAAGATAAACAGGAAAGAGAAATCATAAGGGACTTAATAAGGTTAAACTATTTACATTCCTACATGGGAAGATAATACTTGTAACTAATAAGAACTTTCTCATTATCTAGACAGTAAGAAGGAGTATATATAGACTGAGAGCACAGGTGTGAGTTGAATATGATGGGATGATATCTAAAAATATTAAGAGGTAAGAAAGAGGAATGAACTAGGAGAAAGGGAGAGGTAGAATGGGGTAAATTGTCTTACATCAGAGGTATGAAAGCTTATAATGTGGAGGGGAAGATGGGGGAAATGGCAGGTAATGCTTGAACCTTAGTCTTACTGGAATTGGCTCAAAGAAGGAATAACATACACTCTTAATTGGGTATAGAAATCTATCTTACCCTACAGGAAAGCAGGAGGGGAAGGACACAAGAGAAGGGGGTAGTGCTCATAGAAGGGAGGGCAGATTAGGTGAGGTAGAAGTCTGAAGCAAAACACTTTTGAGGAAGGACAAGGTAAAAAGAGAGAAAGACTAGAATAAACAGGGGGGGAAATAGGATGGAGGGAAATACAGTTAGCAATTATAACTGTAAAAAATTTTTAAGCAAGTTTCTCTGATAAAGGCCTCATCTCTCAAATATGTAGAGAAATGAGTCAAATTCATGAGAATAAGAACCATTCCTCAATTGATAAATGATTAAAAAATGAACAATCAGTTTTCAGATGAAGTAATAATCAAAGCTGTCTATAGCCATAGGAGAAAATGCTCTCAATCACTATTGATTAGAGAAATGCAAGTTAAAACAATCTGAGGTACTACCTCACACCTGTTAGATTGACTGATAGGATGAAAGAGGAGAATGACAAATGTTGAAGAGGATGTGGGAAAATTGAGACACTAAAGCATTGTTGATGGAGTTGTGAATTGATTCAACCCTTGTGTAGAGCAACTGGGAACTATGTCCAAAGGGCTATGAAACCATGCATACCCTTTGACCTAGCAATAACCACTACTAGGTGTGTATCCCAAAAGAGATTAAAAAACAAAAAGGAAAAAAAAACATATATGCAAAAATATCTATAGTAGCTCTTTTCTGGTGGTGAAGAATTGGAAATTGAGGGGAAACCCATCAATTGGGGAATGGCTGAACAAGTTGTGGCATGTTATTGTGTTGGAATACTCTTGTGCTGTAAGAAATAATAGGTTAGATGTTCTCAGAAAAACCTGGAAAGACGTATATGAACTGATGCAAAGTGAAATGAGTAGAACCAGGAGAAAATTGTACATGGTAACAGCAATGTTGTAGGATGATCAACTGTGAATGACTTAGCTATTCTCAGCGCTACAATGATCCAGGACACCTCTGAAGGACTTATGGTGAAGAATACTATCCATTCCCAGAAAAAGAACTAATGGAATCTGAATACAGATAGAAGCATGGTTTTTTTTTTTACTTTCCTTATTTTTCTTGTGTTTTTTTTTTAACTTTTGTCTGTTTTCTTTTATAACATGACTAATAAGAAAATACAAAAAATACTTAAAAAATAAAAAAGTAAGATTGCCAAGTTTGGAAGCAGCTACTAGGCCAGTTTAACTTGAATGTGGAGTGCATGAAGTAGAGTAATATAAAATAAAGTTGAAAAGGTGAGTTAGATTTTGATCGTGGAGATATTTAAATGCCTAGAGGATTAGTTTATATTTATCTAAGAAGCAGTGGGGGGTCATCGAAGATTTTTGAGTAGGAGAACAACCTAACCAGTAGCTCAAGAAAATTGTTTTGGCAAAAAGAACATCGTTGTTGATGGAAAGCTTTGAAGCAGGGAGATCATTTAGGAGACTGTTGAAATAGCCTAGGCGAGAGATGATGATAGAGGCTGTGTGAATGGAGCAGGATACAGATGTAAGAAATGTAGAGGGAGGAGCAACCAGAGTTGGCACTTGGTTGGCACCTCTCTATCCACTTGTCTAGGGTCACACAGCTAGGAAATGTCCAAGGCCAGGTTTGAATTCCGGTCTTCTGACTCCAGGCCTGGTGCTCTGTACATTGTACCATGTAGCTGCCCAGCCAAGGATCTTAGGATCCCAATCAGGGATTTAAGTTTTGCCTAAGGAGGCAGTTACAATATTCCACATAGGCAGTAAGGAGATACTGTGAAAAGATGGTGATGGCAATAGAGTGGAATGAACAGATACGAGAGATGTTGTGGACTAGAGACAAATTCACAGAACAGAGTAACTAATTATAAGAGGTTAGAAAGAGTCACATAGAATAGTCAGGACTCAGGGAATAAGCAGCAGGTCATTGATTCACTCACACAAACTTGATGTGAGGACTTGGAAAAACTAGAGACGATTTTCCATTAGATCCAGGCCTGTGGACAAGTCTACCACAGAGGAATCATGTCCCACCATGGTCCAAAGAAGAGAAGGGGATTGGCACCTAGTATTATAAGCAAGGGAGATGTTTGACTGCAGCATTCTAGAATCTTCTTTTTTTTTTCTTTTGTCTTCTTTCAATAGGGCAGCTTGGTGGCACAGTGGATAGAATGCCAAGCCTGGGGTCAGGAAGACCTGAGTTCAGTCTGGTCTCAGATACTTACTAGCTGTGTGACCCAGGGCAAGTCACTTAACCCTGTCTGTCTCAGTTTGATCATCTGTAAAAGGAGCTGGAGAACAAAATGGCAAACTACTCCAGGATCTTTGCCAAGAAAACCCCAAAACTGCGGTCATGAAGAGTCAGACATGACTGAAAAATGACCAACAACTTCTTCCAGTATAATATAAATTCTTTGGGGGCAGAGATTGTTGATTTTTTTTTTTGATCATTCGTTTTTTGACATTGTATGTACCTAGTGAAGTGTCTTGCATGTAACAGAAATGGTCAAAAACTGTTGAATCAAATTTCATATTTTTTTATTCTGATTTTTTGACATTCTTACTAGTGTTGCCTCTAAAATTGCCTTAAAAAATCTTGGAATGGTCTAGCTTTTCCTTTATGGTCTTGTATTCATCCTTTCATGGTAACTTATTATTATGGTGTTTTATGATTACAGAACATGTTATACGTTATTTCACTTGAACAGATAGAGAGCTGGGAACTAGGAAGATCACGGTCCAAGTCTGGCCTCAGATCCAGACTAGCTGTGAGATCCTGGGCCAGTTGCTTATCATTTTGGTACTCTAGGCAACTCTATGAGACTGAAGGTACTGATCTACATTGGTAGAGGGAGCTTCCTCATCTTGAGTTCTCTATTTCAGTGAAATCACAGGTGTAGTTCCTCTCTTTCTCCCTAATAAACATCATACAATTAATAATACTTCTGTAGTGCTTTAGGATTGTAGCATGTTTTTCTCATAATCCTGCGAGGTGGATAATATCAAGTATTATCCTTATTTTACAACGGGGGAAACTGAGACGTGGGCAGTCTGATCTTAAGTCTATTCTCTTACCACGCTAAAAACATCATCCTGAACCTCATAATTTTACATTTAACATTTTCATGACTTGCCTATTGTAGGAAACCTAGATGTCAAAAGAGTCATTTATTGTTTTCCTGTGTTCATTTACGTTTTGAAATATGAAGCTTTCCTCGAAAATGTTTCCTTTCACTTATATGAACTGATGCTGAGTGAAGTGAGCAGAACCAGGAGAACATTGTACATAGTAACAGCCATAGTGTGCGATGACTGACTTTGATAGACTTAGCCCTTCTCAGCAATGCAGTGATCTAAGGCAATTCCAAAGGACTCATTATGGAAAATGCCATCCACATCCAGAGAAAGAATTATAAAGTCAGAATGCAGAGCGAAGCAGACTCTGTTCTGTTTTGTTTTGTTTTGTTTCTCATGGTTTCTCCCATTTGTTATAATTCTTCTGTGCAACATGACTAATGTGAAAATGTGTTTAATAGGAATGTATGTGTAGAGCCCATATCAGATTGCAGGCCATCTTGGGGGGGGGCAGATGGGGGAAGGAGGGGGAGAAAATTTAAAACTTATGGAAGTGAATGTTGAAAACTGAAAATAAATAAATTTAATTTTAAAAAGAAGACAAGGTTAAGAAAAGAAAATGTTTCCTTTCTTTCCAGTCATTTAAATATTGTTCAGTTCTACTGGATGTGGCTTGTGTCTATCTCAGAATGAGTTTGGTTTATTATTATTATTATTATTTTTAGTTCTCTGGAGCAAGCACACTAACTTTTATATAGGGGTTGTGGGGTCATAGATTTAGGGCTAGAAGAGACTTTGAAGATCTTTAGGGACTTTAGAGACTTTAGCCTCATTTCATGGATGAGGAAGCTGATTCTCAGAGTGGTTCAGTGACTTGTCCAAGGTCACACCAATAATAAATAACAGTCTTCTCAGTTGAAATCCAGCACTCTTTCCACTGCACCTCACTGTTTTCCATCCATCCATTCACACATCCATCCACCCAATCACCCATCCATCTGTCCATCCATCCATCCATCCCTCCATCCATCCATCCATTCGTCTGTCCATTCAACAATTTTGCTTTTTTGAAACTTGACTCCTGTCCCTGAATTTCAGGAAAGGGGCTCAGAGTTTGTAGGTGGAAAGATGTGTGTGTGTGCTTTAGAGCGCAGAAGGCTGGCAAGTGTTCAGTGAACTCTCTTGGCATTTCTCCAGCTTCACTTGACTCTATCTTTAACCTAAATTGTGATGAAGCCTCAGTGATATTACTATTGGAGGGAGGAACGCTGACCACAGTTTGTACATGGGTGTTTCACAGATGAAAGACTACAGCAAAATAGCTGCCTCAGCTCCATGGCCCAGTGGCAACAGAAACTCCCCCTTCCGCTCTGTTGCCACAGTCTGGGATTCTCCTTCCTCTGCTTTCCTCCTGGACTCCATCCTCAGAAGGGCAAACTCTGATGAATACTCACTCAAAACAATTTAAAACTGCTTTGTCTCAGAAATATTACTGAGTCTTGCTTTAGTCCTTTAGGATTGGAATTTGCTTTTCTCACTGCTGTATGAGGAAATGAATAGTATCCCCGTTTTACAACTGAGGAAACTGAGATCCAGAGTGAGAACTTGAACCCAGGCTCTCTGACCTCCGGTCTATTGTCCTGCTATGCTACAAGCCACTTCCTGAACCTCAGAATTCTACATTTAACATTTTCATGACCTGCCTATTTTAGGAGAGTGGACTCAAAGCCCTAATTGTATACCCATTTATACCTGTATGCAGTTAGTGGAAAAAAAAGAAAAGTTCAGAGTATAGGAGGGAGAGGCTTTTAGCCTCCTGTTTGTTTCCCTAAAAACAACCTTAGAAACTTTCTGAAGGGTTATGTAAAGAGAGTATAAAATCAGAGGATTTAGGCTAGAATGATTTTTAAAGCCTAAGTGGGAAAAAAACTTTCAAAAATTGTTTTAACGTGTAATTGGGGATAAAAATATTCTGTATACAAAAAAGAAAGAAGCCTAAGTGATCAGCTGGCCCACTCCCCTCATTTTCTAGATAGTTAAAGCAAAGGCTAGAAAGATTAAGTGAGAAGGAGCAGGGTAGAGTGGGAAAGCTTGGACCTTGGTGTCAAGAGGGTTATGGGGCTCGGTCACTTACCTTCATGACCTTAGACAGGCCATTTTCCCTTTCTAAGTCTTGGTTTCATCATCTTTAAAGTGCAGATAATAGCGCCTGGATGCTTGTATTATCTCCTTCACAAAGTTGATGTAAATAAAGCATTTTGCAAGCCTTAAAAGTACTTCACTGATGTTTTTATCTTATTAGTTTGGTACCCTTTGGCCATACACCCAGGAAGAGGGGAACCCAGGTCCTCTGACCACAAATCCAGGTTACTTTCTATAGCCCTATACTGAGTAAGAGAGAGACTGTAAGAGTTTGCTTCACTTGAATATTGGTCTACTTAAAACGTGGGGCTCCATAAGTCCCCAGATATGCTCTAACCACTTGTATTGTGACCTGTTCTCAGGATGCTTGAGCTCATATCCTGACACTGACACTTAGTTGATCCCATGTGACCATGGGCATGATGATGACAATAATAAATTTCATTTATAGAACACTTTGTGTATAAGCACTTTATGTATAATGTTCATTTAAGCTACACAAAAAATATTGTGGGCAAGGTAATTCCGATTCCCATTTTACAGATGAGCAAACAGCCTCAAAGAGTTGAGCTAACTTTCTTGGGATTACCCAGCCAGCATGTTGCAGATGCATATCATGAGCCTAATCTTCTTGCCCTTGAGCCTTGTTCTCCCAGATCATGATGCCTCTTGTCTATGTAGTGAGCTCTCATTAAATACCTTGATTAATTTAAAGGTTTAATGTCATGTCAAAAAGCCTTCCTCCCTTCTCCACCATTTCTTCCTCTATCTGCTCTTCTCTTTACTCTCTTCCTCATTCTTCTCTTCCTCTCTTTCTACCTCTTCTTCCTATTCCTTTTCTTCCTTTATCTTAGACAAGTACTTGACTCAGGACTCCCAAAGAAGGTCTTGGATTTGAATTTAGTTTTTCATACCATGAGGCAAAATTATCTTTCAATGATGCTTTGGGAAAGGCTGATGGAGGGAGATTTAGAACTTTCCAAACCTTCTAACCATGTCATTCATCAGTGTGGTATGTTGAGGCATTTATATATTCAGTTGTAAGCTACCTTGCCCATGAAAAGGGAGACTAGAATAGACCAAAAGGAAAAAAATGCACTTGTATTATAAAAATATTCTTTGGAAGGGAGGCCTGTACTTTTCAGAAGGTTTGTGTTTTCATTTCAGACCCAAAGTCATACATCTACCACACTGATGGTACCAGTGGCAAGTGCTGAGAGAGCATTTCAAAAATTGAGACCCAGTTCATTTCCAAAATGGATTCCATCTGTGTTGACTTTGGCCCTCCACGTCCTCCCACCCAACTCTGTAAAGCAGCCGGTGCACCAAAGGGGGCTCATCCAGACAAGCACCATTTGGGTTTCATTTCCTCTTTCTTCCCCCCCCCCCCACCTCAGCATATGTAGAATAACAGTCTTAAAAGAAGCATATTCCCAACATTTATCTAGGTAGGGAGAGACTATGGTGTTCATAAAGAGCCATCCTGGAAGACCTGGAGAGAAAGAGAGAGAGAGAGAGAGAGAGAGAGAGAGAGAGAGAGAGAGACAGAGAGAGAGAGACAGAGAGACAGAGAGAGACAGAGAGAGAGAGAGAGACAGAGAGAGAGAGAGAGAGGGACAGAGAGAGAGAGAGAGAGAGAGAGACAGAGAGAGAGAGAGACAGAGAGAGACAGAGATAGAGAGAGACAGAGATAGAGAGAGACAGAGACAGAGAGAAGGGGAGGGAGGGGGGAGAAGGGAATGAATATTAAGGAGTGGTGAAAAGAGGGCATGATTTGTGGCATGGTTATGCAAGGGCCAGGAAATGTCATGGATGCTTGGACCCTGGTAAGAAAAGGCAAAAACTTACCTATCAGAACCAGGAGCCCTAGGGGTAGTATACAAGTTACCAGTGGAAATAGAGAGGAGGTAAGGGTCCAAAGGCATACTGCGGAGATGACCAAGGCCACAAGTGTGAGCACATGTGCACGCATGCGCACGCACACATACACACACACACTTTCATCTATTTCCCGGAAAGGTTTTGACTTAATAATAGCAATAGTCAGTCAACTAGCATTTATTAAGCACCTGTTATACATCAGTCAGGCACTGTGCTAAGGGCTGGATTATATAGTATTTCCGCCGACTAAAGGAAACTTCAAGATTGTTGCTTTTTAATAGTGGTTTATAAACATTATAGGCTCTTTGTGGCAACAAGTTACTTAGTATGGAGACTTGTTTTATATAGTCACAAGTTCTTGAAAAGCACCTAGTCACAGAACCAGCGTTGGAAGGTACCTTAGTGGCCAACTCACACCTGAACCATCATGCCCGCACCCCCCACAGCCTCCAGATACCCGTGAAATGACCATTCAAGCTTTGCTTGAAACCCGCAGTGAAGGAGACATTGCTCACCTTCCAAGGCATTCTATTCTGCTTCTGTATAGCTCAAATTGTTAAGACGTTTCCCCTTATATTAAGCCTAAATTTCCTTCTCTGCCACTTTTTTGAGGTTTCGTTTATAATAACCTTGTTTTATTTTAAAAAAATAAATTTTATTGATATCTTTTGTTTTTACTTTGCCAATATGTCTCCCAATATCCCTCCATCTCCTCTTTCCCAGAAAGAAAGTGTATATAGGAAATCTTTTTTAAGAAAAAAAGACAAAGAGGAAGAAAAAAAAATTAGCAAAACCCTATTAATAGAGAAAAAACTCCACAAATATGTGCGATACTCCATTCCTGTAGAGCTCCCATCCCTGAAAAGGAGTGGAATGGGGGGATGTCTTTTCATGCCTCTTGTTTGCTATAATTTTGTTACATTCACTTTTGGTTGTTTTATGGTGATTGCTCTTCCCGTTTGTATTGTTGTAGCTGTCATTTGGGTATTGTTTTCATGACTCTATTTCAGATCCTGGCATTCTTTCTCTCTTCTCTGCATTTGTAGCAATGATCAGTTACATTCATGTACCATTTGTATAACCATTCTTCAACTGATGGACATCTCCTTTGTTTCCTGTTCTTTGCTATCACAAAAAGTACTGCTAGATATATTTTGGTGTATGTGGCGACATTTTTCTAATTTTTATCAGTGTCCTACTTGGGGTATATGCCTAGTACTAGGTTCTTTGCCACACCTACCCATTACTTGTAGTTTTCCCCTCTGTCTAATTTAATCTAGTCTCATCTTAGCCATAGGAAAACTGTCTTACCTTTCAAATCTCATCTTCTCTAGGTGAAACATACCCAGTTCTTTCAACCAATCCCCATATGACATGGTCACAAGGTCATTTGTCATCCTGGTCACCCTCCTGTGGAAGGTTTCTAGTCATCCAAAGACCTTTCCAAAATTTGGGGCTTGGAACTGAACCCATTACTCTAGATTTAGTCTGACTAGAGTATAGTATTAATCCTCCCTATTCCTGGACACTAACTCTATTAATACAGCCCAGCATTGCTTTAGCTTTTTGGATTGCTATGTCACACTTTTGACTCTTGTGAAACTCACAGCCCATTGAAACCCCTGGATCCTTTGCAAATGAATTGTTGTCTGGTTTCACTTAGTCCAAAATCTCATCCAGTCTCACCTAATCCATTACCTGATCATCTTGCACTTGTGAAGTTAATGTCTTGAACGCAACTGTTAAATTTTACATTTATCTCAATGACCGCATTTATATCTATAAAATTTTATCTTATTCAGCTTGGCACAAGTTTCTAACCTGAAGATCTTTTTGCTTCCCAATTTTGTAATCCAGCGTGATAATCCTATGAAATATGTGAACTTGGGGAAATATACCAGTTTATGCTTGCAGCCAAGTCATTGACAAAAATGCCAAACAGTGGAGGACAAGGATGCACCTCTGGGTCACTCAGCTAGAGACCCCCTTCCCAACTTGATATCTAACCATCAGTGACTACTCTTTGGTTCCACCTAACCAAAGCCTAATTTATCTAATATGACTACTTTTAGGCTACATCTTTCTACTTTTTCAACAAGAATAGCATGGAATTTTGGAATGCTTTCCTATAATTTAGGCAAAGTTGATGAAACATGCTTCTTTGATCTAGAAATGGGAGACAATTGTGGAACATTCATTTCTGATCTGTTCCCCCAATCCTAATTGCTGCTTGCCTCCCCCTTCTCTAGAAATTACTTTGCCTATGTGTATTTTCAATTTACTCATATCTATCCATGTTCTTTGGCCCCTATAGAATGTATACTCCTTGAGGGTAGGTAGTTTCATTTCTTTTTTCTTTTTATCTTTGATGCCAAGCACAGAGTTCAGCACCTAGTAGACCCTTAGTAAATGATTACTGAGCGAATGAAAAGGAAGCTTTTAAAACCGCAAACATCATTTTGAGATTAAAAGAAAGGACTCCACTAACCACTAGTAGTAGAAAAATTTAAGAAACTAGCTTCCCCTTAGAATACATGTTGACCTTAAAGGAGGTCACCACACAGTAATAACTTTTTTTAGCAGAACACATTTAATTTCCATTTTAACATTATCTTGACATTAAAAAAATCTGTCAGTTAATACAAAGGTAATTTAATAATTTGTGCTTTGGCATTTGTCTCCATTCTGTCTGGACCAAAGGAAAGGAAAAGGTCAGGCTTTTCTTGCAAAAATCCCCTCAAAACAAAACCTCTTTATTTTTCTTTAAGTGATTAAGAATCCTATGGTCAAATTCAAGTTTTTCAAGGAAAAAAATTATTATTGGTTTTTGTTTCATGTGCTCAGCCAAGGAAAACACACTGATGATAAATTCAAACACAGGGTTCAGCTGGTGAACACAGACAGATTCACGTTTAAGGTCCCAGAAGAAAATGGAATGGGAAGATTGGAGATAACACCATCATCATGGTGGCTACAATGATATGATAGATTGCAATGCTTGGTGGTTTCTAATTTCTAAGCTGAAGGCCTGAGTTCAAATCTTGGTGCTTCCATCTGCTGGCTTTGTGATCTTAGATGTCGTCCTTTTCTTTCTCAGTCTTGTTTTCCTCATTTGTCAAGTGGGAACAATTATAACTGTAGTATCCTACCCCTTAGTTTTGTTGTAAGTATCAAATGAGATAAAGCAGTGTCCCTCAAATCACACTCTTTAGCCACCTCATTAGATTATAAGTATCTTGGGAATCATAGAATCTTAGCATTAGAAGGGACTTGAGATAACACCTTCCCGCTTAGGGCAGTGGTCATCCAATCAAAGTGTAACCTCATATGATACAGCTCTCACAAGCTCATTGGAAGCAAATCAAATCTCTTCTCTTCCATGTCTTTCAGATACTGAAGAGCTGTCAGCGAAGTCCCATTTGAGTAGGCACTGTGTCTCATTTATCTTTCTAATCCACCATAGTACCTAGCAGAGTGCACTGAACACAGTAGACCATCGTGATAGGCAGCTACGTGGTGCAGTATGATGAACACTAGAGTCAGGAACACTTGATGTCAAATCTGGTCTGAGACATTTATTAGACACTTAATCTCCACCTGCCTCAGTTTCTTCATCTGTAAAATAGGGAGAATAGTAGCATCTTGCTCCCAGTATTGTTATAGGGTTAAATGAAATAAGGTACTTTGCCAACCTATATTAATGCTAGTTTTTATCACCACCACCACCACCACCACCACGACCACCACCACCACCGTCATCATTTGTATGAATCCTATTCATAAAACTGGCTATTCATGTGAAGAATGGGGCTATCAGAATTCCAAAAAATGGCAAAAGGTTATTGCTTCTCATTAATTGAATTAGAGTTTCATTCTGGAATAATGGAAAGGGTATTACTTTTGGGATCAAGAGATTAGGCTCTGATCTGAGGTATGACCCTTACTGGGCACGTCGCTTAGCATCTATTTGCCCAAGTTTCTTTGTCTGTAACACGAGGATAGTAATACCTCCCAGCCTTGTTATAAGGACCAAATGAGATAGTAGTTCTAAATAATTGTAAAGCACAGCACGTGGTACATAATAAGTGTTAAATCAAGATGATTCATCTTCCTGAGCTTAAATTCAGCCTCAGACAATTACTGGCTATGTGACTCCAGGCAAATCATTTAACCTTGTGTGCCTCAGTTTCCTCATCTGTAAAAGGAGCTGGATAAGGAGATGACAAACCACTCCAGTCTCTTTGCAAGAAAACCCTAAATGGGACATGGCTGAAAGTGACTGAACAACAATAATAAAAATGCTAGCACTGTTATTGTTTTTATTATTACTAGCTACATGGCATTTACACCTTAATTTCTCTGAGCCTCAGTTTCCTTATCTGTTAAAGGGCAGTCATTCTTGCAGTACTTGCCCTCAAGGGTTGTCATGAGGGAATTATGTAATAAACCTTAAAATGCTATGAAAATGAATGTCACTTGAACCCTATGACTTCCCTGATGCAAGAATATTTAATAGGTCCAGTAGGGGCCTGCTCGATGCTGACCGTAGTGGATTGTGTTCTATTTTGGACTTAACAATTTGAGGGAGATGTGGAGGGCTTGGAGCTAGGCCAGAGGAGAAAAAACATGATGATTAAAGGACTGGGAAAGGAGCCCTGTGAGGAGAGTCCAGAGGAATTGGAGTTATTTGTAGCCTGGGGAATAAAAGATTGGGGGTGGAAGGGAAATTGCTGTCTTCAAGGGTAGGGAAAAATCTCATGCAGGTGGCAGACACTGAGTTATCCCTGCTCTGAGGAGACTGAGAAGTGGGATGCTCTTCCAGTGGGGAGGCAGGCCATTGTAAAATGATTTCTTAGCCACAGGAATTTTGGTGTCTCTGAAAAGGTAATTGTAGGAGGAGGTAGTGGTGTCTCTTCTTTGGAAAAAAAAAATCTTAATTAAAAAAAAGGATAATAATATTTAAACTACCTGTCCCCATGAGGTCATCCTAGGGGTGGGGATGGGGTATGAGGAAAACCACCACCAACGGGCTTTATAAACCGTCAAGAGCCTGCAGCATTTGTGTGGTTGCTATTGTTGCTGTATAAATAAAGAATCCTGGACCAATAGGAGGGGATCTACTTGCTGTTCTCTTAGCTGTTCCCAATAGATCTCTCAGCCTCTAGCCACTGCCTTGTCTCCCTCTGAAGTTTGCTGGGATGCCCAGAAGAGTAGGAAGTTGCAGCTGGTAGTACCATCCACTCCCCTACTTTATTCTATAACCAGCACTTCATTGCTCTTAGAGAAGCAAGAGGCCCACTATTGTGGTAAAGATCATCAGGCCTGAGACCAGAAAACCCAGGTTCAGATCTTGGCTCTCACGTTTTACCCATGTGACCTTGCATGGGCAAAGCATCTTCCTGCTTTGGACCTCATTTCCTTCATCTGTAAAATGAGGGGATTCAACTAGATGGGCTCTCAGCATCCTTTCAACTTTGTGATCCCTAAAATTACCTTCCAGTTCTGGGATCCTGTCTTATGAACTGTTCACAGGTGGTTTTATCAGTAACAATATAGATGATAATTGTCAAAATGCCTATGTGGTTCTGTATCGCAAAATATACGAGACTCTCCATATAGAAAGTAGAAGAAGTAAACCATTTATTCAGATGCTAGAGAACTAGATCCCACAAGCCATCTGCCCAATTCATCACAGCAGCAAAGAATTCGATACATAATATCACAGCATGGAGTCTCATCATCCCAAAACCTCTCTGCCCCCTGCTGGGGCCTTCCCAAAAACTCATAGTACAGCTATCACAGGTCAACTCTCTTTCACTCAGCTCTGTCATTAACAGCCATAACTGCTCTCTCAGCATTTCCTGTGACAAAACTTCCTTTTCCTCTCAGTAAGATTCTCCTACCACATGTCACTTAGGCTTCCTGTGATGTTAGCAGGTCACATGGCCTATTAATGGGTGGGAAAGATCTTCAAATTTAAATTGCTATCACAGTGGTTAATTTCTTTTTTTTTTGTTATTTTACATCTAAATATTAAACCTTAGTAATATAAGGTTAATAAGAAGGCAAATACCAGAAAGCTTGTGAATCTTCCATAGTTAAGTCAAAAAGTATTTATTGTTTACTGTGTGCCACACACTGTGCTAAGTTCTGAGGATGCAAAGAAAAGAGAAAAAAAATAGTCCTAGTTATCAAGGAACAATTAACCATCTAATGGATTAGCAAGGTATTATCCAAGTAAGCAGGAAGAAAGGGCTTATCATTGCAAAGTTCTTGATGAATTGATAAACTCCATTGACTTGATCGATTTATGTCTGGGCCTTATAATGATCTCAGATTCTGTTTTTCTCATTTAGCCGCCAGACAGTGGGCCTCCACCATTACCAACATCTTCTCTTCCAGAAGGCTATTATGAAGAAGCTGTGCCATTGAGTCCCGGAAAAGCTCCTGAGTATATCACTTCAAGTGAGTAACATTGCTTGGAAGAGATGGCGGATTTTAAGAAGGAAATAGTGTTTGATTGACCCTTTGCTACTCATGTGATCTCATCTGTAAAACAAAAATGGCAGACTAATAGAAATCACTGATGTTTCCTTCCAGCATGAAAATACTATGATTCTATGATCTTAGATTATGCCTTAAAATTCTTATGGGTGATGTTATTGGAGAAGTTCACAGCAGAAAAAAGTTTAGGGAAACTTCCTAATAGAGCCATCCACTAGGGGAACAGGTGTTTGTAGGAGATATTGAGTTACTGCTCACTAGGGGTCTTCAAGCAGAGAAGAGATGATAGAGAAGGAATTCTTGGCCAGGTAGGGACAATCTCTGAGAGCCCTTCCAACTTTGAGGATTTTTGTGATTCTGAGAAAGCAAAAATGAAAATTCTAAGCTTAGGTCTACATACAAAATGAAATTCAGTTCCCTTCAAGTGTTATTTATTAGTTACCTGTGTGGTTCCAATAAATCGTAAGGTCATAAATTTTAATCTGGAAGGGAATTTTGAGTTTTTTTAGCACCACATCCTCACTTGACATAATGGGTAACTGAGGCTTAGGAAGATAGGTGGTGCCATAGTGCATAGAGCACTGGGCTTAGAATCAGGAAGACTCATCTTCATGAGTTCAAATCTAGCCTCAGACACTTATTAGCTATGTGACGTTGGGCAAGTCACTTCACCCTGTTTGCTTCAGTTTCCTCGTCTGTAAAATGGGCTATAAAATCAAGTCAATGGAGTCAAGAAATGGCAAATCACTCCAGCATCTTTGCCAAGAAAACCCCAAATAGGGTCATGAAGAATTGGTTGTGACTGAAATGACTGAATACCAGCAATAACTGTGGCTCAAGATAGGTGGTAAATTGAGGAGCTGGGTCCTTTAATTCCAAATCCAATGGGCTTTCCACACCACCACACTATATATGGAATTGTGGTGAGAGTGCGTGTGCTATAACAGAAAATGTACTGGACATGAGTCATTAGACCTCACTTTGAAACTGCCTCTGGTACTTCAAAGCCACATGAATATGGACAAATAACTCAACCTTTCAGAGTATCCTTTCCCTCATCTGTAAAATGCAGAAAATCGCCTCTTTGCTGTTTGTCTCCTAGAATCTTTGGGAAGCCCTTTGTAAACTTTAAAATGCTTTATAAATGAATTATTTTTTATAGTATTATTATTATTCAAGTGCTTTGGGAGATACAAAGAAAAGTAAGATGGGGGTGATGACCTCAAGGAACTTTCACAACATTCAGCCAAAGTAGAAAGTTAAACTACAGTCAAAAGATAATGTTGATGAAAGTCTATTGAACAAAAATAGAAAGCATTTTGTACATGTAAGGTAGAATTAATGCTATAATAAAATAATAGTAGTAGGCATTATTTGAGAATTTCCTCTGTTGTTCAGGGCCCTCCATCGATACTACCTTATATGTACAAAAACAAATATAATAGCGTACCATGCAAACAGATAATTCCAGAGACAAGTGGCTATTCAGCCTCCATTTAAAGAGCTCTGGTATTAGGGAATTCATACTTCCATAAGAAAGTGATTTGGGGCAGCTCTTATTTTGAGGAAATTTTCCTATATAATATGCCCAAATCTGTCTCTCTTCTTTGCTCCTAGTTCTGCTCTGTGGGCCCATATGGCTGTTTTATTTCCTCTGATCCTCCCTTCTTTAGTCTCATCGAAGTAGATTTGTATAGTGGACAAAATATTGGACTTGAAGTAGGAAGATTTGTGTTTGATGAATTCTGCTTGAAAATCTAGCTGTATGACACTGGGCAGGTCACCTAACCCTTCGAAGACTCAGTTTCCTCACCTATAAAGTGGAGATAATAATAGTACCTACCTCCCAGGGTTGTTTCAATGATCAAATGCAATAATGCTTTGAAAAGCTTTTTTAAAGTTTTGAAAAGCTATTTAAACACAAGCCCTTATTATCATCATTATTATAATTATTAACAACCCTTCCTACCTTCAGCTGATCCTCAGATGACATGGGTTTTAGCTCTCTCATGATTCTGCTTGCCTCTTCTGAATCGATTCTCACTTGGCCCCTCAAACATGTGAAGTGCCACATGGCTCATTCCAGGTGTGGTCTGACCAGATCAGAACAGAGGAGGACTGTCCCTTCTCTTCCTTGGTGATACACAGAATGCAAATACTCGTGTGATCTGAAATTAGATGATCTCTTTGCATTGTAAACTGACTGACGTCAACTAATATTCATAGGGTTTTTATTTTTATTTTATGTATGATTTGTTATTTTATGTATGATTTATTATTCTATATATAACTTGCTATTTTGTTATTTTATCTATGATTTGTTATTTAGGGTATAATGTATTATTTCATGTTATTTCATGTGTGTGGTGTCCAGCCATACCTTCCCTCATCTTATTCTTGCACAGTTGATATTTTTGAGCTCAAATATCAGAATTTACATTTATTACAAGATCATTTGTCTAGAACTGAAGGAGAACTCAGGATATGTAGTATAACCTCACTTTTTACGCAGGAGAAAACTGAGAACCAAGGAGGCAAGTGACTTATCCAACATCATACAACTGATAAGAATCAGAGGGAGAATTTGAATTCAGGATCTCTGTCTCCAAAGTCAGTGCTCTTTTTACTTTCCAGCCTTTCCTCCTCATCACACACACAAATGACTTATATTTGTTCATTGTTAGATCAATAATTCATTTTTAGTTTAATTTCAACATCCTTTAAGGAATTGAAGCAATAACATAATTCCTTTAAAAATAAAACTAGAATTTATATTTTCTCCTTATTTAGATTGATCTCCCCCTCTTAATGCAAATAAATAGTTTTTTTCCTAGGTAAATTATACAGTAATGAATGAATATCTAATGATCATTCTCTGATGTGTGTCAGGAGATTGTGCTATTTTCCATCTTAATCAGTGAAGTCTCACATTGCTTTATTATTATTACAACTATTATTAATTATAACAATGACAATAAGAGTAATAACTACCATTTGTATAGCATTGTAAAGTTGATAAAATACAAACAACCTATGACGTATGTGCTCTGGTGTTGTTACCTGCATTTTACAGAAGAGGAGACTGAGGCTCAGAGAGGTTAGATAGTCTTCCTAAGGTCAAACAGTAAATGAAATTGGAACAAGGATCTCTCCTGGCCCTCAGGCTGTTTGCTACTCTTTCCATGTCACTATGTTGCTCTCATGTGTTAGAAAATCAGAGTCAGTGGCATTGCTCTTAGCAAGTCTTATTTTGGGTTAAAATAAAGCATTTACATGTTGAACAGAAACTGGCATAACTTGGTGTCCTGATTCTGTCTCTCACAGGCATGGTGGAGGCACAGTAGCATTGATAGATAATTGTCCCCTATAGCTACCTGATAACTCTCAGCAGACTTCTTTAGTCAACACCAATCTTTTCACTTCACATGAAAAATCTAACAGACTAAGGCCCCAAATCTTCCAGAACAAGCATTCTCCTGGAGTGCATTGATCTAGGATCAATGATCTCTGATGGTGTTTCAGTTTTTGCATGGGCTGTGGCAGCCTCCCGTCGTTGGATTCCATTGAAATGGCCCCCTACTGGCTTAATGGCAGTTTCTTAATAAGAAGTACATATGAAAGATGAATTACCCCTTTATCTCTCTCCCTCCCCACTCAGAGAACCACCCCTGTTAACAAAGACTTTTTCCCCCCACTTAAAAGTATTTTATTTTTTCAAATTACATGTAAAGATAGTTTTCAACATTCACTTTTAGAAGATTTTGAGTTCCACATATTTTTCTCCCTCTCTCCTTCCCCTCCTCCCTCCCCCCAGACAGCAAGCAATCTGATATAGGCTCTACATATTAATCATATTAAGCATATCTCCACATTAGTCATGTTGTAAAAGAAGAATCAGAACAAAAGGGAAAAACCACAAAAAGAAAAAGAAAACAAAAAAAGAGAGAAAACAGTATGCTTCAATCTACATTCAGACTCCATTGTTCTTTCTCTGTCCATGGATAGCATTTTCCATCCTGTGTCTTTTGGAATTGATTGTTGTATTGCGGAGAAGAACTAAGTCTATCAAAGTGGTCATCACACAATGTTGCTGTTAGAGTGTACAATGTTCTGGTTCTGCTCATTTCACTCAGCATCAATTCACATAAGTCTTTCCAGATTTTTCTGAAGTCTGCCTGCTCATCATTTCTTATAGCACAATAGTATTCCATGACATTCACATACAACTTGTTCAGCCATTCCTCAACTGATGGACATACACTCAATTTCCAATCCTTTGTCACCACAAAAAAGAGCTGTTATGAATATTTTTGTACCAATAAGTCCTTCACTGTCCCTCGCCTTCCCACCCCCCCCTTTAAAAAATCTCTTTGGGGTACAGACCTAGTAGTGGTATTGACGAATCAAAGGGTATGCACAATTTTATAGCCCTTTGGGCATAGTTCCAAATTGCTCTCCACAATGATTGGATCAATTCACAACTCCACCAACAATGTTCCAATTTTCCCATATCCTCTCCAACATTTATTATTTTCCTTTTTTGTAATATTAGCCAGTCTAATAGATGTGAGATGGTACCTCAGAGTTGTTTTAATTTGCCTTTCTTTAATCAATAGTGATTTAGAGCATCTTTTCATATGACTATAGATAGCTTTAATTTCTTCATCTGAAAACTACCTGTTCATATCCTTTGACCATTTCTCAATTGGGGAATGACTTATATTCTTATAAATTTGACTCAGTTCTCTATATATTTTAGAAATGAGGGCTTTATCAGAGACATTGGCTGTAAAAATTGTTCCCTAGCTTTCCAATTTCCTCCTAACCTTGGTTGCATTGGCTTTGTTTGTGCAAAACCTTTTTAATTTAATGTAATTAAAATGATTCATTTTGCATTTCGTAATATTCGCTGTCTCTTGCTTGGTCATAAATTTTTCCCTTCTACATAGATCTGACAGATAAACTATTCATTGCTCTCCTAATTTGCTTATGGTATAACGCTTTATGTCTAAATCATGTACCCATTTTGACCTTATCTTGGTATACAGTGTAAGATGTTGGTCTGTGTCTAGGTTCTGCCATATTTTCCAGTTTCCCCAGCAGTTTTTGTCAAATAGTGAGTTCTTATCCCAGAAGCTGGAGTCTTTGTATTTATCAAACGGTAGATTACTATAGTCATTTACTACTGTGACTTGTGTACCTAACCTATTCCACTTATTCACTACTCTATTTCTCAGCCAGTACCAAGTAGTTTTGATGATTGCTGCTTTATAATGCAGTTTTAGATCTGGCATGGCTAGGCCAAGTTCCCTTGAATTTCTTTTCATTAAGTCCCTTGATATTTTTGACCTTTTTTTTTCCAGATGAATTTTATTATTTTTTTCTAGCTCTATAAAATAATTTTTGGTAGTTTGATTGGTATGGCAATGAATAAATAAATTAATTTAGGTACAATTGTCATTTTTGTCATATTAGCTCAGCCCGCCCAGGAGCAACTAATATTTTTCCAATTATTTAGATCTGATTTTATTTGTGTGAAATATATTTTAAAATTGTGTTCATGTAGTTCCTGGGTTTGTCTTGGCAGGTAGACTCCTAAATATTTTATATTGTCTACGATTATTTTAAATGGAATTTTTCATTCTATCTCTTTTTGCAGGGTTTTGTTAGCAATATATAGAATTATCAATGATTTGTGAGGGTTTGTCTTATATCCTTTTTTTTTTTTTTGCAGAGGGGAAGGCAGTTCAATTGGGGTTAAGTGACTTGCCCAAAGTCACACAGCTAGTAAGTGTGTCAAGGGTCTGAGGCCAGATTTGAACTCAGGTCCTCCTGACTACAGGGCCAATGCTCTACTCACTGCACCACCTAGCTGCCCCATTGTTTTATATCCTCAACTTTGCTAAAGTTGTTAATTATTTCAAGTATTTTTTTAGTTGATTCTCTAGGATTCTCTAAGCATACCATCATATCATCTGCCTATTCTATCATCTTGCCTATTCTAATTCCTTCAATTACTAACAAAGACTTTTTAAGAAAGAGAAAACAGTCAGAAAAATGTACTAGTACATGGAGAAAAAAAATCTGACATCATATGCATTGTTCCACTCCTACACACCTCTGATGCCTCTACAAAGGAGGTAGTCAAGATAGAAGGAAGGAAGGATGAAAGGAAACAATCATTTATTAAGTAGCTACTATGTGCCAGGCACTGTGTTAAGTGCTTTTAGGTATTGCGATCCTCACAATAACCCTGGGAGATAGGAACTGCTATTATCGTCATTTTACAGATGAGAAAAACGAGGCTGAGATAAATTAAATAATTTGCCTAGGATTACACAGCTTAGTAAGTATATGCCCTTTAAATTTGAACTCAGATCTTTCTGACTTCAGGCCCCACACACTTTCCACTGCAACACTTTCTTTGAGATCAAACTTGTTCTTCATAGTTTTGAAAAATAACAATAATATTTAACATTTCTATAACTCTTTAAGATTTGTAAACCAATTTGTAAACCAAATTCAAAGCAATTTGTAAAGCAAAATATAACCTTTTAAGGCAGGTGCTATATTCTACATTATTCATTTTTTTTGAGGGGAGAAGGGAAGGGAATTGGGGTTAAGTGATTTGCCCAAGGTCAAACAGCCAGTAAATGTGTCCAGTATCTGAGGCTGCATTTGAACTTAGGTCCTCCTTACTCCAGGGCTGGTACTCTACTCACTGTGCCACCTAGCAGCCCCCTACGCCATCCATTTTCAATGATTGTGTGGTGGTTGTACTTTCCATTTACATTATTGTAGTTATTATATATTTTTTCTTGACTCTGCTTACACTTCACTTTGCATCAGTTCATATAAATCTTTTCCTTCTCTGTCTTCATTATGCTTACGGTTTCTTACAACACAGTAATTTTCCAATTACATTAATGGACCATGATTTATTCAACTATTTCCCAATCAATGGTCAACTGCTTTGTTTCCATGAAAAGTACTGCTATGAATATTTTGGGGGGTCATGGGACCATTTCATTTCATATCTCTGACTATATTTGGTATTACCCCAAATTCTTGCTCTTCCTTCAGATATCCTATATTTTCTGGTTTTCACATTGCCTTTAAGTAAATTTTGAGCATAATTTTAGCAAAGTGGTAGACCACTGGAAGAGCCATAGATGAGAATGTAATGGACAAAAATTGCCTATTGATGGAAACATGGTGCAGTGGAAAACATGAGATTTGGAATTAAGAAACTTGAGTTCAAGTTCCATTCTTGCTACCTGTGTGACCCTGGACAAGTCATGAAAATTATCTAAGCTTTAGTTTCTTCATTGATTCTCTATTCTATGATCTTCCTTTATAAGAAGAAAGGGCAATTTTTTTGTAGAAGTCATCTTAATTTTTGAGAAAACTGGCCTCTTTTATTAGCATAAAATAAGATTTTTTTATTTTACTATGATTCTGAAAATGATATAATTCAATAAACACTTATGAAGAGTGTATTTTGTTTAGAGCACTGTGCTAGACATGTGAAACCCACAGTCTGGTTGAGAAATACTTTTAGTTATTAGATAGTTTTAGATATTAGACAGGTACTAGTTATATAGTTTTAGATGGTAGGCACATTCTAAAGCAAATGCTAGAGAAGGTTTAGAGGAAAATTACTAGCTGGAAGGAGTTGGGAAATCAGGATACTGATAAATTTCCTTTTTTTAATTCAGCCATTTTCATTAAGAAAGGATTAAAAATGCTGCTTGGGAAAACACATTCAGTTCATCTCTTATTACCATAAAACATTTAAAATATATTTGTCCTTACCTGGTTTTAAAATTGCTAATTACACCACTAGATTCCTTCTACAGTGCCCCATCATATTCTGGAGGGGACTGTGGGTTCTTGATGGATAAAGTAGCAGTGTGAAGCTCTGGCCCATCCTTCCATACTGGATGGTTTTTGAGACTAGGTCCTATACTAAACTGTGTCTGCCATTCCAGGACCAGTCCAGCTAGTTAAGTGTGGTGTGGCTTGTCACCAGAAAGGCCAAGAGAAGTGATTTTTAACTTCAAAAAATTCATGATGACAATTGATTGTAACACCAATCCACGTTGATAGGAAGAAGTACTTTCACTGTTTAAGTGATTGATTGATAGAATTCTTTCTTTGATGTTTTAAAGTATTAAGTTAATTAAATCATGGTTGGAAATACATGACCCAGGTTCAATTCAGTTTCATGCAGCTCTTTTCTCCTTGTTGGCAAGCTGAGCTTTGTGAAAAGTCTATTGCCTGGGGTTGGAATCATTCAGCTGTAGCCTGTGAGAGGAGGTCACAGCCTTCCAAAGAGCTAGTAGGCATTTCTGTTTGATTTATTGAAATGAATACTGTAGCTAGCTGTCACTGTGAGTAGCCCAACCTGTCACATCCTGTTCCTCTGATTGAGACCGTGCCAGTGACGGATTTGCTTCAAGCTAATTCCAGAGGAAATAGTTCAGTGGAGCTAAATGCCCCAGGGATCAATCCAGTCACCAGGGACTCACCACATGGTACCTCAGTTCATCATATGCATTTGAGAAATCTGTTATGGCCTCTGGCACCCAGAACTTGTCTTCCATCCCTTGAAGAATAATAGGCATGGATTAGCTTTGCTCTGATTGATGACCTAAATCAGTCATGGATTATATTGCCTTTTTCATTTTTCTTGAGCTTGGAGTTGCTTTTATAGGTTTCTTGATTTATTTTTCCTCCAAGTTGGTTTTATGTTTCATCTTGGCTCTGGCTATGTTAGCAGGTCTTTGTTCTTAGATTTTGTTAGTGTTCAGGATGCCATAAGGCTCTTGGGAGGTGGGTGTTTAAATACATTACCAAGTACCATTTTGACTGCCTCTTCCCTTTGTACTGGATTATTTGAGTCAGTTTAATTTCACATATACTTATGGAATATCTATTTTGTGCAAGGCACCATACTGGGTGCTGTGGATTTAAAGATGAAAAAGACACATAGCCCTTAGTGTCTAGGGACTGCAATCAAATAGAGAGGCTATGGGCCCAGACAATCCAGAGGAGATGAAACGTAATGAGGAGCATGGGTGGGAGGAACATAAAATGTAGTGATTCCTTCTTGGAATGGTATTTTTAACTACATAAAATAAAATGTAGAATGAAAAGGGAACTAATTATTTCAAAGTGCAATTTTCTAAATATATATTTATTTTTAAAATCTCACAAGCTCAAAGATTCTAAGTTAAGAACTCAGAGAATAGGTAACCTAGAAAGATGCAGTATATAGTGAAAAGATCACTGGGCTTGGAATTAGAAGGTTCTCACTCTGAAACTCATGGCGTGTGTAATCTTGGACTAGTTTCCCTCATTCATAAAATGAAGGAGTTGAGCTCCATGATCTTTGAGGTCCCTTCCAGCTCTAAGGTCTGTGATCCTATGAACTTCAAAGGTCTATCCCAACGCTGGAATTCATAAATATAATGGTGCTAAAATATGAAAATATAGAAAGTGGAGTATAAAATATGATATCAATTCACAGGAAGTAAAATAATAACTAGCTGGGGAGGAATGAAGGAAAACTTTATGATTGAGGTGACATTTGATGTGAGCCTTAAAGGATAGATAGGAATTGGATAATTTTTATAATATGTTGTTCCCCGCCCCCCCCCCCCACCCTGTGCTTGTTTCCTTATTTGTAAAATAAAGAGAGTAGGCTAGGTGATGGCTCAGATCATCAATTCATTTTACAAGCATTATCCCATTTGATTTTCATAGCAGTCTTATACTACAGACTGTTATCCCCATTCTGAGGATAAGAGAAATGATGTGATTTGCCCAAGGCCACATAACCAGTAAGAGGCGAGACCAGGACTCATAAGCCTGTAAAGCTACTAAATCCAACCTCTTTTATAGTTGAAGAATTTGATTCCCATGAAGGTCAAGAGCTAAGGGGTACAAGAGAAAGAGAAAGAACATTCTTTCCCTTTCATCTTTCTTGATACAGGAATAGGTCATCTAGGATTTGAACCTAGGGTCTTCTGACCCTTGAACCCAGTGATTTTTTTTTAGTAGATCATGATGCATCTTTTGTGATCTCATCTTTAGATGATCTCACTTTAGATATCTGATCTTTTCAGACACTGTGAAAGAACTTTTGTGGTTGTTCAGTCATTTCAGTCGTGTCTGACTCTGTGTGACCCCACTTGGGGTTTTCTTGGCAAAGATACTGGAGTGGTTTGCTATTTCCTTCTCCAGGTCATTTTACAGATAAGGAAGCTGAGGCAAACAGGAATAAGTGACCTGCCCAGGATCATACAACTACTAAGTGTCTGAGGCCAGATTTGAGCTCAGGAAGATGAGTCTTCCCAACTCCAGGCCTGGTGCTCTATCCACTGTGTTACCTAGCTGCCCCATGAAAGAATTATTATCTCCTAAATTTGTGTGAAAAGTAATTATTCAAGAATTATGTTCCTATAGCCAGTTTCCCCAGACAGGAAGTCCAGGCTATGTAATGTGTTTGCTTGCCTGGTTTGGGCCTTTGTTATGACGTGTCGTAGTTGCAAGAATAAAGTTTATTGAAGAGCGTTTTGGCTCTGTTAGGGCTTCACCCTTAAGGTGATGACTGCCCATGAAAGCATTTTCTGGCCTCTATTCCCTGACCAACAGCACCATTAAATGTACAAAGAGCCCACACAGTTCTATTTTTAGTCTCTCTGACAACTCCACCCCTCCTGGGAACATTCAGAAAAGACAGTATGCAGGAGAGGCTGGGGTGGAGGGGAGTAAAGGTGGGGGGCATTGTGTCTCTACTTAATTCTGACCAAGTCACTTGCTTTCAACACCAAGGGTTATGAACTTCCCATTTTCCTTGATTTCTTCTCAATACCCTCCTGTTTCCTGACAGAAGGAGGAGATAAGATTCCATTATCTCTATTGGGCAAGCCCAGGGCCTTGTTCATTCTGGACCACCACACTGCACTGGATTCTCCTACATGTTTCTCTGTGTTCTTCCATGAGTGGTTAGGACACTTGAAATGGAGAGCAAGGTGGTAGGCAGTCAGTCTATTTAACCATCACAGCCAACTATAAGGATAATACTGATCCCTCCCATTTAGAAGGCACCTTATGGTTACACAGCCCTTCATATGGATAATACTAATACCTCACATTTAGAAGGTACCTTATGGTTACACAGCCCTTTATAAGGATAATACTAATGCCTCACATTTAGAAGGCACCTTATGGTTACACAGCCAACTATAAGGATCATACTAATACCTCTCATTTAGAAGGTACCTTATGGTTACACAGCCCTTCGTATGGATAATACTAATACCTCACATTTAGAAGGTACATTATGGTGACACAGACAACTATAAGGATAATACTAATCCCTCCCATTTAGAAGGTACCTTATGGTTACACAGCCCTTTATAAGGATCATACTAATGCCTCTCATTTAGAAGGTACCTTATGGTTACACAGACAACTATAAGGATAATACTAATCCCTCCCATTCAGAAGGTACCTTATGGTTACACAGCCCTTTATAAGGATCATACTAATGCCTCACATTTAGAAGGTACCTTATGGTTACACAGCCCTTTATAAGGATCATACTAATACCTCACATTTAGAAGGTACCTTATGGTTACACAGCCCTTTATAAGGATAATACTAATGCCTCACATTTAGAAGGCACCTTATGGTTACACAGCCAACTATAAGGATCATACTAATACCTCTCATTTAGAAGGTACCTTATGGTTACACAGCCCTTCATATGGATAATACTAATACCTCACATTTAGAAGGTACCTTATGGTTACACAGCCCTTTATAAGGATAATACTAATGCCTCACATTTAGAAGGTACCTTATGGTTACACAGCCAACTATAAGGATCATACTAATACCTCACATTTAGAAGGTACCTTATGGTTACACAGCCCTTTATAAGGATAATACTAATACCTCTCATTTAGAAGGCACCTTATGGTTACACAGCCAACTATAAGGATCATACTAATACCTCTCATTTAGAAGGTACCTTATGGTTACACAGCCCTTCATATGGATAATACTAATACCTCACATTTAGAAGGTACCTTATGGTTACACAGCCCTTTATAAGGATAATACTAATCCCTCCCATTTAGAAGGTACCTTATGGTTACACAGCCCTTTATAAGGATCATACTAATGCCTCTTATTTAGAAGGTACCTTATGGTTACACAGCCCTTCATATGGATAATACTAATACCTCCCATTTAGAAGGTACATTATGGTGACACAGACAACTATAAGGATAACACTAATCCCTCCCATTCAGAAGGTACCTTATGGTTACACAGCCCTTCATATGGATAATACTAATACCTCACATTTAGAAGGTACCTTATGGTTACACAGCCAACTATAAGGATCATACTAATACCTCCCATTGAGAAGGCACATTATGGTTACACAGCCGGCTATAAGGATCATACTAATGCCTCTCATTTAGAAGGTACCTTATGGTTACACAGCCCTTTAAGGACATGATCTTATTTGAGTTCATGATGATGCCTTTGCTTCTAACAAGGATTAATGACTCCTTTTTTTCCAGAGAAGAAAGCTGAGGTTAGAGGTGGTTAAGTGACTTACCCAGGGTCACAGACAAGGGAAGTGGGATTTGTGCTCACTTTTAAGTTCAGTGGATTTTTTTTTTAATAATATGTACCAACACAAGCTTGTCATTAAGCTAAGCAGTGTTGTTGAAGAGTTACTAGTCCCTTGTGAGGAGAGATGTCCAAATTGGGAGCCGCACAAATGCGTAAGCCAACAGGCCTATCTGAGTCAGTCCTAAGATTTTTTCAGAGGAGAAAAATACAAGTGATGGAAATGGAAGTGGAAAGTCAGTTAGAGGAGTGGCATTTTGGATCTGGATCAGGAAGTGAGATACAGGAAATATTGGGATACTGAATGTCTGATTCACCCCATTTACCCAAGGCTCTGGCCTTCAGTAGCAACTCTGTGTATTCCCTATTCCTGCCTACATAATGGACATCGATGGGGTCCACCATCTGTTGGCCCCCAATAGTCTGTTGATCCACCAATTCTAATAAGACCTCGGACTTAGAAACACACCTTTCACACTCCTAACATGCTGCCTTTCTGCAAACTGGCCAGTCAGGTACTTCTTCTCTGGCATTCCTAAAACAATAATCAATATATTTAAGGGGTATTTAGGTGGTACAATGTGTAGTGCTGGGCCTGGAGTCAGAAAGACTAATTTTCCTGAGTTCAAATCTGGCCTCAGACATTTACTAGCTGTGTGATCCTGGGCAAGTCACTTAACAGTTCTTTATCTGTAAAATGAGTTGGAGAATGAAATGGCAAACTACTGTAGTATCTTTGGGAAGAAAATCCCAAAGGGGGTCATGTAGAGTCAAAAACAATTGAAACTTGTGAACTGCAGCACAACAACAAAATACTTGTTTACTAATTGCTATGAAACTTGCAAGCACAATTTATAGTAAGCTGTTGGGTTCATGGAGGAAACGACTATGGGAGAAAGAAACAATACTCAAGGCTGGGGTTTTGGGATAAGTAGATGTGAGAATTAGGTGAAATGATCATAAGGGGGAAGACTGTGAGAAAACCAGCCTGAGTGAATTGGAGAGTTCTCATTGAGGAGTATTGAGAAAAAAGGTTGGATGGGAAAGATGGGGCTAGACTGTGGAGGGTCTTAGAAGCTATTTGCTAAGTGAATGAATGAAAAATAACTTATTGCATACATTTTGTGCTAGGTACTGAGAATACAAAGACAAAAGCGAGACAGTTCCTGCCCTCAAAAAACTTAGATTCTAATCAGGAGTGACAATGTAGGCAAATGGTGGCCAGGGAAGGAAAATTTGGTTTGGGGGATCTCAAGGATTTTGAAGCGGAACCTTAGGACATTCTATTGACAGTTGATTTAAGTTATACCTTTTTCAGTAGCAATGGTAATATTGTTTTGACTACTGTTCTCAGAGCAAGAGGTGGAAAGTGTTGGGGGAGATTGAGGGAAGGAGAGGGACTAATAGGCCAGCAGGGAACATGGCAAGATGTTTGGTTGAGCCTGTAGCTCGATGACCTCCAAGAAGCAACATCCAGGGCTGGCTACATATAATGAATTAGGTGTGTTTACATTCCCTTATTCCTTCACACATCAATCACAAAAAAGTACAGTGGATTAACCTTCCAAGGAGAGAAGGGGCATAGCCTCTGAAGGTCAGGTTCATGGGAGTGGCTTTTCCTGGTGGGGAGAAAAGGAAGGCAGAGGGCAGAGCCTGCTGGGGCTCTTGAAGAAATCCAGTGGGATTTCTTCATTCTGAGAAGCTCTGTGGATAACTTAAGCTCATTTCCATCTTTGTAGGGAATGGTTGCTGAACACCGCCCAATGTAGACATGTGAATCCATAATACTACACCTTCTGGTAGTTCTGCCATTTCTTTCTCCTCATCCTTGTCCGAGTTGAACAAGGGGATCTGAGCTTGCCCAGCAGATATACTGTTATCTCAACTCCTTTGTTTCTATAGCAGCTTTTTAAAGTAGACAGCATCAGGGATAATAATAAACCCCATTTTACAGAGGAGGAAACTGAAACATGGAGATTGTATCTCATCAATAGAATGTAAGCTCCTTGAGTTTGACCATTTTTTCTTTTTGTATTCCTAGCATCTAGTATAGTGCAGTTGTCTCCATTAGGCAATTAATATATGTTTGTTGATTGGATTAATCAGTCAATAAACATTTATTAAGCACCCACTATGTGTCAGGCACTGTACTAAGTGCCAAGGACACAAAATGAGGCAAAAGACAGTACCTGCCCTCAAGGAGCTTATAATCTTACACTCTAACGGGAGAGGCAACATGTGAGCAAATATATGCAAAACAAGCTATATACGGGATAAACAAGAAGTAATTAACCTAAGAAAGGCACTAGTATTAAGAAGCCTTGTGAAAGGCTTACTGTACAAGGTGGGATTTTAGTTGGGATTTAACTGGATTAGGGTGAGCTTGTGATTTTTCTAAGCTCACACATCTTATAAATGTCAAGAGCCAGAACTAGAATGCTGATTTTATATCTCTAACTTCAGCATTCTAAATGAAAATGATTCCTGAAATGCTGTCTGGTATCTGGTGAGCCCCGTTAGCTCTGGTTAATTGAAATGAACAAAATCTTCAGAAGTCACCACCCTGGAACTCCTGTTCTCAGAAGACATTCATACTTTTTTTTTTTTCTGTGTAATGACATGAATACTGAACTAAACCAAAATAACAATTTAACAATTTTCTAATTTTTTTTTCCCCAGAAAAGTAAATGTATGTTTGGATATAGAATGTTACCTCCTTGATGGGGACTGTTTTTAGTTTTTGTCCTTGTATTCCCAGAACCTAGAACATTAAGCATTCATTGGATTGGCTTGGCATAGATGATACCAAATAAGAAATAACTGAAATGTCTAGACTTTATAGTGACTTGCTTTAAAAAATTTTTTTTAAAAAGAAATTTGGGATGGGAGAGAAGAGATATTTCATTGAACTCATACTCCACATTCTCTTTTTTGTTTTTGTTTTTTTAAAGACAAGCATTAATAATTCACACATAGCACTTTCCTTACTACAGTTCTGTGAGGTATAGCATGCCAGCATAATTATTGTACTTTATAGTGTTATCACTGGCATATGACCCTCATTCTTATAGCTCCAAGCTCTTTCTGTGATTCCAAGTGGTCCCAGATACGAAGGTCACGCTGGTTTGCTTAGGCATTCTAGGTTACCATAGATTTAATTTAATTATGCCAGTTCTTGGCATTGGGAAACTTGTTTGTGTTGTAATTAAAGAACCCTGCGGTGTTGTGGAAAGAGACCTGGATTTAGAGTCAGCAAACATTGGTTTAATTCTTGAGTCGATTGCAGCCCTGGGCCTGTGAGCAAGTAACTTTATCCCTTTGGGCTTTGGTCTTCTCATCTGTAAATTGAGGATGTTAAAATTTGTGTGGTTCCATGCTTATTATTGAAAAACTCAATAAACCTAAAACACATAAAATATCCTCATTTGCCCACCAATTGCTTTGCAAGTTGTTTTGTTTCCTCCTTCAGCTCTTGACTTGGTTTTCAACAAGAATTAGTTGGAGATTTTTATCCAGGTGATGGTATAGCGTACCTGAATATAGAATAGTCATTATTCATTTTTTAGAGCACTTTACTCTGATTCAAAGGACTTTCCTCATCCATTATCTTATCTAAGCTATAAGTTAACCCTTCAAGGTTGGCAGGATAGTGATTATTTCCCTTATTTTACAGATAGGGAAAGTGAGGACTAAAATGAGCGATATCTCTTGGTTAAACAATGGAGCCTGGCCTAGGATTCTAGGACCCCAGACTACCAATCCATTGTTCTGTATGGAATAAAAGGTAGTTTATTTCTTTATGAGCTGCGTCATTTTTGACCATAAGGTTCTTGGTCATCAAATTGTTCGGGATTTTCATTTCAGTGAGTAATGATGCAGAACACTACCTCTACTAATGGTAATCACAAGAATTCCAATAATTTCCCCAGCACTTTCAGGTTTACAAAGTCCTTTGCTCATAACCACCCAAAGAGGTAGGCAGTTCAAGTATCATTATTCACTTTTTAAAGATGAGCAGACCTTCTTAAGAGATGGGAAGTGACTTAAGGCCAGTTGCAAAAATCAGCAAATGGAAGAATTTCTATCCAAACCCAAGGCAGATATCCCTGTTTCAAGGCCGGAGCTGCCAGTGTGGAATTGGAAAAGTCATTTCACTGTCTTGAGCTTACGTTTCTGTGTCCCTTGCTAGCTATTTCATAAGGCAGTTGTTTGGAACTAATTTGATCATGTCTGTAAAGTGCTGTGTAAACTGTGAATTGCTATAGAAATTTGAACTGCTTAGACATTATAAATCTGATGAAAGAAACAACACGCAGAAGGGTTTTTAAAAAGCCATTTCCAATTTCAAATTAATTTTCAGTCATTGAAGAATTGGGGTTGAGAACACCTCTAATTTTGTAAATTGATGTCATTTTAGTTTCCAACACCCAACACTCCTGGTTTATAAAATAAGTGGCCAAAACAAGGTTCTGTTCATCTTTCAATTCAACGATCTATTTATTATGTATTTATATATGTAGTGTAGTGTGTAGTTCACCAGAGGTGGAGAGCAGGGTTTGATACCATAAAACTTGGTTTCTCCCCATCATGGAAATTATGGATTATTCAGAGTAGTGGAGGGGCCAATATAACATAGCATTCTTATGCTTTTCAAGGTTGTAGACATTCTTCATAGTAGTTTTTTTTAAACTACCCTATTTTGCTGTTTCTTAAAAGATTATGATTCGGATGCAATGAGCAGCTCATATGAATCATATGATGAAGAAGAAGAAGATGGGAAAGGGAAGAAGACGAGACATCAGTGGCCCTCAGATGAAGCCTCCATGGACCTTGTGAAAGATGCTAAAATCTGTGCATTCCTCTTAAGAAAGAAACGGTTCGGACAGTGGACCAAGCTGCTTTGTGTCATCAAAGACACCAAACTACTGGTAAAAGTTTTGGAATGGATAGTTTTAAGTAAAATCTACCACAGTACCAAATTCTGATGCATTCATTACCCATTGCTTGCACATTCAGAAATAATAATCACTTTGGGAAAGGGGAGGAAACCAAAGCACTAAGGTATTGAATGACTCCCTGAGAGCTGTATATCAAGCAACTGAGCCCAGAAAGTTATGTGTAAATTGAATTTTTGCTTATTGAATTACATTTTAAATTAAATTCAACTCAGTTTGATTCAACAAACATTAAGAACTGACTGTATGAGAAATTATGAATATAAATCATCTTTTTATAGTAGAATCAAAAAGGCCTTCTAGTTCTATTTCTTCTACTTATTAGATATATGACCTTGAGCAATTCTCTTCCCCTTTCTGTGCCTTGATTTTCTCATTTGTAAAATTGGAGCAGTAATATTTGGGCTGCCTACAACACAAAAGTGATTATGGAGAATGTATTCTGTAGACCTTAAGGTATTACACAAATTTTATCCATTTTCACCCACTCTGGTCCCTTCGTTTTGCAGATGAGGAAACTGTGCTGAGAGGCTTGAAGTGAATTGCACATTAGTGGAAGGAATAGAATCTAGGACTCTTGATATCTCCCCCAGTAGTTCCTTTCCTTAAGGTGAGCTTATTATTTATAGGAAAAAGAAAAGAATCCTTTTGCAAAGCAAATATTCATGCCCCATACTACTGGTTGCAAATCTGCCTTTTAAAAAATATTAGGTCTATGATATGTGAGGGTACACCTCTCAGATCATTGTGATTCTCTATGGCACTAGTCTTTTAATACCGTTCATCTTTTTCCAGATGCCCTTGGTTTTGGGGGTATTTGTATTTTGCTGTCAATGTGATATTGCTGTTCCAGACCAGCATGATTCAGCTACATGTTATTGCCAAATCTAATGGCCTCTGGCAGTACTCATCCTTCCTAACCTTTTTTCTGACATTTGATGCCATGGACCATTCTCATTTTGATATTTTCTTCTCCTTACCTTCTGAGACTTTATACTATTTATCATGTTTGTCTTTCTACCTTTTTGACTTTGCCTTCTCATTTTCTTTGCTCTCTCACAAAGCCCAAGTACCTTCCCAAGGTTCTCTTCTTGGTCTTTTTTCTCTATTCCATGCTTTGATGATTTCATCCACGGCTTCAGTGATCACCTCCCTGAAAATGATCACCAAATTTATAGCTCCACTTCAGCATCACTTCCACATTAGACCCTTATTTCTAATGGCCAGTGCTGTATGACTCCAGTGGGGTTCTCTGTTCATACTGCAAATTCAGCATATCCAAAATCAAACAAATTCCCTTCTCCTCAAGCTTTATGACTCCGAAACTCCTCTATTTCATAGAATCTCAGAGTTGAATGGACTTTGGAGGCCATGCTTTACTTGAATATGAATTCCTTCTATGCTTTAGACAACAAATTGTCACCTAGCCCTTCCCTGAAGACCTCTGGTGAGGTGGAACCCACTTCTGAGACAACCTTTTGAATAGCTCTTGTTGTTAGAAAAAAATCTCATATTTTGAGTCTGAATCTGTGTTGTGTCTCTCAAGCTTCCATTCATTGCTCTCAGGCCCCAAAATTCAGAGAGCATTTGATTCTTTCCTCACCTTTCCAGGCCCCCACCAAGATAATGTGAATTCTGGGAGGGCAAGGGCTGATTCATTGTTGTCTGTGTACCCCCACTACTTTGCATCATTCCTGGAACAGAGTAAGTAATTAATACTTATTGAATAGGACAATTACAAGTTCCAGATCTTGAACAGATTGGAGAGGGAAGAACTCCCAATTCAGAGTGATTGTAGGGAGAGGTCTCTTGGTGTTTCCCTTTTCACTATGGTGCATGTTTCTCCATGGAAGCAGCATTACTGCCAGCTGTTTTTTCCCTTTTCTTTCAAGATTAATGTTTGTCTTGTCCGTGCTTAGAAGTAAGGAGCTACTTGTTGGCCTGATCCTAGTACTGATTTTTAATGAGAGTTTTGACTTATTCCACTTTCAGTCTGGGTCGCTTCACCCCTCTCTAGGCAAACTGGTTCCCCACTCCCTTCTTTAGGGGCTCACCATACTCATGCTGAATTCATTGTAGATACCAAATTGGCATAACCCAGAGCAGCTCAAAATTGCTGAGCTCAAGGGATCTGCCAGCCTTAGCCTCCCCAGTAACATGTGATACCATGTCTGGCTGTTTTCTCTTTTCTTTTAATTCTTATTGACATCTTTTGTTGCTCTTCATTTCTGAATGTATCTCCTCTCTCTTTTCAACTCAATGAGCCACCCCTTGCAACAACAACAATTTTTTTTAAATGAGGTGAAAGAAGCACTTCAAAAACCAACCAAGCCATCAGCTGCATCTGACAGCATATGCAACGTACCATGACCACAGTCCCCCACCTCTGCAAGGGAGATAATGCATGACATTTTAACAAGCCTAAAATTAGAAATTTTAAGTTCCCTTCTGAAGTGAGCCATGGTATTCTTCTATGCCAGGCCATGCAAGTGGGGCATGAAGGGCCTGGAGGTTTTGAAGGGGAAAAGGATCTGAAGGGAAATTCCTTTCTGCCTTTGAAACCTAAATGCTGAGTTTTCTAGAATTAACTAGAAAAGCAGGGAGAGGGGAGAGAATCAAAAATGAAGACTCAAGCAGCTGTTGAAAGGGAGACCTATATGGTTTGTTCAAAGCACTGCAATCTTAGCTCACATTTCCACATTTCCATAGAGCTTTAGAGTCGGCAAAGTGCTTTCCTCCCGGTTTTTGAAGGAAGAATATTAGACAAATATAATTATTCCCATTTAACAGAGGAACCAGCGGGTACTGAAAGAGATGAAGTGACTTGTTTCTGATGCTTTTGATAGCTGGTGGCTGACCCCAAACTCAGTTGCAGGTCTTCAGGCTACAAGGCCCAAACCTCTTCCACACAGTCTACAGAAGAAGGCCTAGAGTGAGCCACCCAAATAAACTAATAGTCCATAGACTACCCAGATGTTTTTTCTTGGGCTTCTGAAATAAGCTTGGGGTTGAGCCTCTACACTTTAATATTGTAAAAGAAGCTTTTGCAGTTTGTTTTCTTGTGTGTTTTGAAAAGTTTCCTAAGAATTATCTCATTAAAACATAAGTTCTACGTTGTCCATGGATGATTTTATGAGTATCCTGAATAGCATCTTAGAGCTGGAAGGGTCCTCTGAGACCCTGTAGTCCAACCCCTTCCTTTTACAGATGAGGAAGCAGCAGGCCAGAGAGGGGTCATTTTACAGTAAGGCAAAGAATTGACTGTTTTTCTCAACTTTTGAGTTTTTGTTGTAAGACACTTAAAAAATGTTATGCTAAATTTATAATGAAGACATTGCTTTTTTTTCTTTTAATTAAGTTTCTCATTCAGTTTTTTGAAACAGTGAGGGTGCATATTTTCTCCACATGTGTGGCCTGAATTGCTCCCAAGTTTAGTTTTGGCCAGTACGATGCTATGGGGAGTTATAAAAATAAATAGTAAAAAGGAAACTAGGGTTGGGGGGAGAGAAGCAGCAAAAACTTAACGAATGTGTTCTCATTTCATATGAAATTTGTCGTCTGTCTGAATAATTGCAATCTAAAGCTTAATTATACACATATTTTAAAATTTCTCATCAAATAAAAATCAAAATTAAATGCAATTTAAATGGGATGTTTTATAATGCAGCCAGATATTTAGTTTAAATCTATCAACTATGATTGTTTCTACTATAAATATGAAAATATAAAGTGTAGCTTATATTGACACATACCTATTAATTACTAGGACTTTATAGTTTATATAAAAAAAAGAATTAGCCTCATTTCCTCTTTCATGAAGTGGGAGGTTCTGCTGGAATCTAGACGATCTCTCAGGTACCCTCCAGCTCTGGTTTTCTGTGGTTCCATCTCTGACGTTGTTCTGGGTATGAAGAGCTCCCCTAGCTCCAGTGTTTTTCCTTGTATTTTTAAAATTCTGTCTTCTAGAGCCAGCCCTTCCATCTTCAATTCTCTATAGTATTCTACAATTATTTGGAAATAAATTGCCTTTTCCTAACTTTTCTCTAGATATCATTCATTTTCCCCCTTCTTCTGCTTTCAGCCTATTTCTATATTCACCACAAATGTAAGCTTGGGAAGACATCTATCTAATAAAAGTTAATGAACCTGTATCATCTTACATTTTTTTTAAAGGAAAAGACCCATCAACTATAAAAAAAAAAATTTAAAGCAGGAAAAATATTGTGGTCTTTTATACCCATACCAGTCAAAAGTAACAAAAAGCTTCTTGGACCCTCAAGAGAAAATAAACACAATTATTTAGGTGAAGATAGAACTCTAGAAGTTTTCAAGAAAATGGAAGATTAAGGAAAACAGGTTTGAAGAAGTATCAGTCAACTATTCCGATGGTAAACATGTTAGTCTAGCCAGTATACTAGATTGTATCATTATTATTATTTTTATGCAAGGAAATGGTCATTGAAAGCATAAATAAGCATAGTCGTGGAATTGGGAGAGGTGTTAATTTCATCCTCTATTTAAATCAAGTATAGAGATGATTTATAGTGATTTCTGTAGCTTATGTGTAGGTATTTCCAGTTTTCCCTGGCCCAGTGGCATTCCACTCTGTCTGGTACCAGCAAAAGACACCACGCAGAAAGCCTCTTCTTGCTCTTTCTATGGATCCATTGTGCAAAAGTACGGAAGAGTACAGTGGCTATCAGATGAGCTAAATAAAACCTCCCTGGAGCCTGAAAGAGAAGGATTTTCTGGTCTCCAGTCACATGTAAGATCAGTGAGGGACAGTGCTCTGAATAATCTCCCTTAAACCATGGATTGCTAAAAATACCAAATTCCAGAAATGGTGCTAAGACACTGGGTGGACACAGCATCATTAGGTTATGATATCTGGTATATGTTGTGTCGACGGATCCACATGGAAATGGAAATGTACTATTTTTGTGTCATCTTGGTGAGGTCTTCTCACCATCTCTTAAGAGAATATAGAATCGCAGGATCTCAGACTTGAGAGACCCCAGAGCTCAACTAATCCAACTCATCCCCGAGCCGGCCTTCCCTCTAGGATGTCCCTGGTACATGTTCTGCTTCGAGAGGTTACTTTGCTGCCTCTCCTTTTCGGAAGTGTCTACCACCCTCCTGCTCCTCCCCCCCCAAAACCCTCCAAATATTGCCCTTTTTAAAGAATAAACTTACGCCTCCCTTGCTACTTTTGTCAATTAGTAGTCACCAGGTATTTATTAAGCATTTGCTTTGTGCCAGGCACATCCACCACCACCATCATCACGATGATGATAATAATAATACCTAATATTTCTATAGTATTTACTAGGTACCAGGCACCGTGCTAAGCACTTTACAATTTACCATCTCATTCAATCCTCACAACATCCCTGGAGTCAAATGCTGTTATTTTCTCCATCTTACAGATGAGGAAACTGAGGCAAAATGAGGTTAAAGGGTCATACAGCTAGTAAACCTCTGAGGTCTGAACCCAAGTCTTACTGACTTCGTACTCAGCGCTGTCTCCAATGTGCTACACGGATAAGGGAAACAACAGGAACCAGCAGAGGCAGAGACGCTATTCCTTCTTTTGCGTTGCCAAAATTAATCAAATTATTATCCTCCTCCTCTTCATCATTATCAGTTATGGAGCACCATAAAGTTTACAAAGTGCTTTAGACACGTTAACGTATTCGATCCTCATAACAAGCCTGCTGTGGGACAGGCACTATCATTATTCCCGTTTTATAAATGAGGGAACTGAGGCTGTGAAAGATAAAGTGAATTGACCAAGAACAAACAGCCAGTAAATGCCTGAGTCAGGATTTGAATGCACATCTTCCTTACTCCAAGTACTATATTGTTGTTATTTTGGACTGGACTTGTGATTTCAGTGAAAAAAGAACTTCCCAATCAGGTAACTTCCTCTACAAAGCTAGTGACCATCTACTCTGGAACATATATTCTTAAAAAGTGGCCACTAATACTGAGAAATTGGCCTGCCCTGGGTTCACGTAGCTGGGATGTGTTGGAGGCGGCACTTGAACCTAGGTCCTTTTTACTCTATAGCTTCTTTATCTACGTCAAACTCAAACAGAAACAGATCCCTGTGGGCCACATATTGACTTAGAAAACCACAAATTAACATTGTCTGTGTTGTATTGCATTTTTATTTGTTTTGTAAAACATTTCCCAATCACATTTTAATCTGGTTCTTGCAGCACAAGGGAATTTTGTGGGTACATCACATTCGACACCTTGCTATGCAGAATTACATCAAGTCTAAATCCACCATCATTGTATATGTCTGTGCTCAGCAGGGAGAAACATCACCAGATCTAGCCATGTGACTTCTAGGACCATAGGATTCAGAGTGGGAAGGAATTTTAGAGGTCATCTAGTTCAACCAACTCAATTTGCAGAGGAGGATATGAAAGCCCAGAACATTTAAGCTACTTGCTGTGGTTCACAAAGGTGGAGCTGACATGGAGCCTCTCAGTCTCCTGATTCCAAATTCAGGGCTCTTTCCACTTATCTGTAGGCCCAGTTATTCCCCCAAAATGACTTAGTCATTTAGAAAAGAATTTTTAATGTGTCATAAGACTGAATACCTGATTCCCATTAAATTGCTAATCTGTTTTCCAGCATAAGCCTCCACTTTGGATCTCCAGTCTGAGTAATTACTTATCCAGCTGCCTTGAGAATTACCTACCCTTCGTCCTAGTTGGTTTTATCATTCACTTAACAAATATTAAGGGCCCACTTTGAGTAGCACTATGCTCGGAACCGGCCTGAGCCCTGACTTCATGGAATCTGTGAAGATATGAACACATAACCGAAATACACAACACTGTGTAGTAAATAGAAAGTGGGGCAGAGGGAAATTGCTGAGTCTAAATTCAGAGGACCTGTGTTCAAATCCAAGCTCTGCTACTTATTGCCTTTATATGCTTAGTCTATCAGTAAGCATTTGTTGAGCTCTTACTGGGTGCCAGGCACTGTGCTAAGCACTGGGAATACTAATGAAGGCACAAGACAGTCAGCTTCCATGAGGAGACAACATGCAAACAAGCCACACACCGGATAAATAGGAAAGTTAACAGAGGGAAGTCACTAGAAGTAAGAGGGAGGGGAAAGGTTTCCTGTAGAAGTTGAGGTTAGTGTTGCTTCATAAGCTTTCTTTGAAGAATGTTCAAACTTGTGGTTATTGTTCAATACAGTGCTACAAAAGTTCCAAGGACCAGCAACCCCATATGGAACTGCCGCTGCATGGGTGCAACATCACCTATATCCCCAAAGACAGCAAGAAGAAGAAGCATGAGCTGAAAATCACACATCAAGGCACAGATGCCCTCGTCCTGGCCGTTCAGAGCAAAGAACAGGCAGAGCAGTGGCTCAAGGTATGACAGACCTTTCTGTTTTAGCAATTGTTATAATTTCCATGCTTCATCTGTGCACAATATATTGAACTTATATTCAATTATAATTAAATTATACTTAATTACAGTTAAGTTTAAATATGATTAAATGCACTTATAAAGCACCTACTATGTGCCAGGCTGAATGCTAAGCACTGAAGATACAAATAAAAAAAAAGGATAGTCCCTGCCCCCAGGGTGCTTACAGTCGAATGCTTGAATTATGATATCCTGTAGAAAGAGCAAAGGATAGCCCCTGGATATTTTGAAGGTTACCCTTGTAATCTCGGAACCTTTAAATAAACAAGCAAAAGGTGACCTCTAGTTTTCTTGGAGACCTCTTCTATGGAAGACTTGTGGAAAACCACAATGGCATAGAGTGATGGGGGGATAAGGGAAGGAAGGAGAGGGTTCGGTTTAAACCAATAGAAGGATTACCCCTATTGATTAGAGTAGAGGCATTGCTTGGGTCCAGGGTGCTTTTTAGCCATTGAATCTCTTGATTTACCTTCTGGCTTTGTCAGAGATGTTAAGATAAGAAGGCATTTGACCAATCTGGCATCTGTCTAGTTTTCCCCCTTACCTTTTCTCCCTTCTCTCCTGCTTTCTCACCTTCTAAATACATGAGTGTTGATCCACCATTCATATTGGTTCCTATTAAGAGGCAAATATAAATGTGACTGAGTTTAAAAATAAATCAGGGTGTGAGCAACCAAGAATTTCCATTAAAATAGAAGAAACATGCAGCTAAAACCAGTTATATTTGTATTTATTCCCTTTTGAAGGTTGCTCTGCCGGTTGCCATCAAATATATAAACACTTTTATATTAGTACTAGAAAAACCTTGTGTGCCATATAGTGTGACCATATGTGCATGTATGTGGTTAATTTTTGAACCTACCAATTGCGAAACATAGAATCATAGCTTTAGAGTAGGAAGGAGTATGAGAGGTCATCTGTTCCCATGTCCTTTTTTTTTTTTTAACAGATGATGAAACTCAATCCTAGACAGGTTAAATGATTTGCCTAGGGTCACACAGCTGGTACTTAGTGTCTTAGATGGGATCTGGACTCATGCTTTCCTAACTGCAGACCCTACATTTTTGTCCACCACATCTTGAACTTCTGGGTTGTATTTATTATGTACTTTCTATGCACAAGGTGATGGGAAATCTGATGCTAGGCATGATAATAGGACCTAGTTTCAAGGAGTTACAATCTAAAGGCGAGAGTGGATGCTAAGATTTAGGCAGGAATAAGTAAGAGGGGGAATGGTTTAGTGAAAACAAACTGACTTTAGGATGAGGACACAAGCGTTTGAACTAAACCTCCTATGGCTCTCTGTAACCTATCTCAAAGTATGCTCTTTATCATAGCATTAGAGTAGAAGCTTTCTATGATTAACTCTGTCCTACCTTCTCTAACCTTGTCTCATGTTGTTGATTAGTCTTTTCAGTTGTGTCCTACTCTTCGTGACCCCATCTGGGGTTTTCTTGGCAAAGACACTGGAGTGGTTTGCCATTTCCTTCTCCAGCTCATTTTACAGTTGAAGAAACTGAGGCAAACAGGGTTAAGTGACTTGCCCAGGGTCACACAGCTAATAAGTTATCTGAGACTAGATTTGAACCCCATCCACTCACAGGTCTATTCCAATGATTTAAAGTCTAATCCTTTTTTTTTTTCCTTCAGTTCTCATTCAGATACCAGCTTCCTGAATATATTTATGCCTTTAAACAAATAAACAGCTGACTAATAGGAGGTTATTTTATTGGATGATAAAGCTTTGTGACTTAGTTGATGAATAACGTTAACCCGAAGACTCGAAGAGAAAACTACAAAAAAGCATCGAGACCTTAAATGCTTCCCAAGGGAAGACATTGCTCTCTTTTTAGTTCCCCAGATGGGAGTTTATTATAGGCCTGGGGCACGCTGCTAATTGTAGGATGTCGAACAAATTTCTTAATGGAGTATTAATGGTTTCTAGGAATTTTCTTTTCAGTGTTTCTTAATCCTTCTGAAGAGGGAACAAATTCTGATACCTTTCTGAGGAGTTTCAGAGGCTTCCACCATTCTGTTTAATGTGCACTCTGAGGGCAGAGGGCTCTCAATCCTGGTTTCTTCTTTTGTGAGATAAGAGAGCTAAATTAGATGACCTAAGGTCTTTTCCAGTCTTACATATAGGTTCTGTAATATACTAGTTTGAATTGTTTACATTACCAGGCAGCTAGAGGGTAGAGGGTGTAAGAGTCTGGTTTTGGTTGGGCAGGAAGACCTGAGTTCAAATCTAGCCTTACACACTTCCTAGATATACATGACCTTGGGCAAGCCACCTTAATTTTCAACCTCAGTTTCCTTCTTGGCAAAATATAAATAAACAAATAAATAAATACATAAATAAAATAACATCTATAATATTTGCAAAGCTTTTCACAAACCTTAAAGCAATGTATAGAAGCTAGTCATTATCATATTTTGCATAATGTGACTTATGCTTTTATTCATATTAATCCTGGGACATTGGCTGTACAAGTAGTATTGTTTTTGCCATTTTACAGATAAGAGGCAAAGTGACATCATTAGATCATCAAATTTAAAGCTAGAAGAGACAATAGAGTCCCTTCGTTTTGTGCCCATAGTGATCTGACCACAGTTATACAGTTTAGGACTTAAACTGGGTATTCTTCCTCTTTTGTTACCACATGAAATGGTTTCCTTAATTGCAAATATCAGAGTTAAAACAGAATTTTCTTGCTAGACTTGGTTTCCCTACCTTCCTTTAAGACTCAAATCCCACCTTCTTTTTTGAGAGGCAATTGAGGTTAAGTGACTTGCCCAGGGTCACACAGCTAGTTAGTGTCTGAGGCCACTTTTGAACTCAGGTCTTCCTGACTCCAGAGCTGGTGCTCTATCCACTGTACCACCTACCTGCCCAAGATCCCATCTCATACAGGAGGCCTTTCCTGGTTTCACCAGGGATTAATGCCTTCCTTTCAGAGATTGCCTTCCATTTACTCTCTATATATTACCAAGGACTTACTTTGTGCCAGGCGCTGTGCTAAGCCCTGAAGGTAGAAAGAAAGGCAGTAATAGTCCCTACCTCTCAAGGAGTTTCCATTCTAATTAGGGGCAACAACATGTAAATAACCATCTCTATGAAATGTGAGTGGGACAGCCCCTTCTCACCAACTTTTTAGGACAAATCCAGTGGGAGATGGGAAGAGACCCTGAAACACATAGCAAGGCTCCATGGGTAATAGAGTGAATTTCCCTGCAGTAGATGAGCCAGGAGGACATAATAAAAGTACCATCTGGCAACTTCCTATTTTAATCAATTATTTCGGCTGATTAGATACTAAGCTCACTTATACTCCATCAGCAAGTAGAGACAAGTTTTGTCTCTGCCTCTATAATTCACTGCCCTGTGTGGGTTGGTCATCCCACACCAGTTATGGCTCTGCCTAAAAGTAAATTGTGAAGGGAACAGGATCCTGCTTGATTGAAAGTTCCATTCAGTTGAAGTCTAACTTATTTAGATAAATGTTAAACCTTATAAAATAACTAAAAAATAAAACCATTGTTTCAGTTCAGTGGATGCCAATGGTGTACAGAACACCATGCTATTTTTATGTATTTTTAAAAATATTATATAAGTAACATCCCAGTGGTGTAATAGGGAGCAGAGGGAGGACAGGGACAGGATAGGGATTAAGTCTGTGACTTCTTTCATATGGGGAACTTTGACTTGGAGGAACTCCCTTTACAAACTTAGGTTGGCACCTTATCTGCAGCTTATAACTCTGAGAGGTTAAGTCACTTCCCCAGGGTCACACAGACTTATTTCTTGGCTCCAGGGTCAGCTCTTTATCCCCTACAACCTGCTTGTAGTAATAATAGCTGACATTTATATCATGCCTTAATGTTTACAAAATGCTTTATTTAACCAAGTAATCGGCAAGTATTTATTAAGCACCTACTCCATAGATTGCTGATTGATAGATTGTTATGTGCCAGGCATTGCACTGGGTGTTGGCGCTACAAAGACAGCCATCTGAAACATGTATTATGCACCTATTTTGTTCTGGGTATTGTGCTAGACGTTGAGGGTGTTAATATGATAAAACAAATGCATTTATTGAGCATACACTGTGGGCAGACATGGTTCTGCGTGCTGGGAATACATAATAAAGTAAAATGAATTGATGAGCCAAGACCCTGGGATGACCCTATGTCAGACCCTGGGATGACAAAGACAAAAAAGAAAAATATCCTTGCCTTTGTGGAGATTGCATCCTATCAGAGACAATATGCATATGTATCAATATATATTAAATACCCACAAAATAAATAGATAAACATGAAAACTTTGGAGGAGAAGTCATTGGCAACTATGAGGATAAAGCAAAGAAAATTATACAGAAGGTGATGCTTGAGTTTAGCTCATACACACACACATTATCTTCTCACAATAACCCTGTGATGACGTAGGCCTTATTAGGTATTGTTGATCTACGTTTCTGGAAACTGAGACTGAAAGGTTGAGTGACTTACTTCTGGCCTCAATGGTAGGAAGAGTTGGAAATATAATGTGAACCTAGGTCTGGGAACTTTTTCCATCATCCTGTATTATCATAGAACAATCTCTACCTCCTCATTTATGTCTTTCAAGGCTTTTGTTCTGCCAACTGACACTTGAATGAAGGATAAGAACAAAAAAAAGAAGTTTTTCAAAACTCTGAAATCAACCAATGGCAGCCTGCAAAAAGATTGATTGAAAACCAACCATGCCCTCACCATTGAGGTGTCCCATGATGCAACGGGAAAAGTTCTGAATTGGTAGTTAGCACTGAATCAGTTATGCTGCTAACCAGCTTTGTGACCCTGGGCAAGGCCCTTCCTCTCCCTGGGCCTGTTGGGCCTGTTGCCATCTGTAAAATAACATGACGGTCCTAGATGATGTCTTTTTATCCCGTGAGCCTGTGACGATCATTTTTACCCCTTTGTCATCATCACTAGGCTATCCAATCAAAAATGCCTTTGGTTTTTAGAGAATTTTGACACTTAGAGAATTTAGAAACTTTGGTTTTAGAGAATTACTACAGTGTTGTTGAAAAAGCACTAAAATTTTCCTTGGAAGACCTAGCTCTGCTACTTACTGTTTCAATAACCTTAGATGAGTCATTTCCTCTGCTTGACTTCTGTTTCTTTCCCTATGAAATAAGGGTTTTGAATCACATGATTTCTGAGACTCTTCGTTTCCTATGTCCATATGCCCCTTTCAGAAAACCCAAGATAATACAAATCTAATATTCTAAGGAATCTAATATTTATTATATGCTTCATAAGCATTACAATGAGAAAATCACATAAGATTATGTAAAATGGTGTGATTCATAGTGTAAGCGATATATAAGAAAAGAAGAAGAGAGATCGTTTGGGGCCAGAATAGTTGAAGAAAGCTTGACAAAAGGCTTTAAGAATGGATGTAGATTGAGTAGAGACAGGTGTAATAACCATAAAAATGTTAATAGTAATAATACGGTAAGTGCAATTACAACCAGGGCTTCATTTTTTGATAGATTCATTGGCATTTGCTGATTGCGGTAGAAAGTACTAAATGACTTAAGTGTGTGTTTTATTTGTGCACCTGCAATTAATTGCGAACATAGTATCTGTGCCTGAAAATTATTCCAAGGTGAGAAAATATTTCATCCTGAGTACCTAGAGGCTATCCGTACCAGGATGAAAGGTTGGTTGGCTGGCTGACTGTCAGGTAAAGTGAAAATTAGACTTGTATTGCTTGACCCCAGAGGGCAAAATGAGGAACTGTGGGTAGACATCACACAGAGACAAATTGCAGTATGATGTTTAATCCTGTCCAATTTAAAAGATATTTATTAATCACCTAACATGTGCATGGCTATATAGGGTGCCTCAGAAGGTAATGAGTTCCCTATTCTTAGAATTTTACAAACAGTTAATGAAAAGCCTCTGATTGGGATATTTCTTCTATATGGATTTGACTAGCTGGACTAGCTTAAACCCATGAATTTGACCAAGCCTTCTGGCTCAGTGTCTGTGATAGTAATAAGGGAGCTGGGGTAGCTACGTGCCACAGTGGATAGAGTGCCAGGCCTGGAGTCAGGAAGACTCACCTTCCTAAGTTCAAGTCTGGCTTTGGATGTTTAATAGCTGTGTGGCCCTGGGCAAGTCACTTAACCTTGTTAGCCTCAGTTTCCTCATTTGTAAAATGAGCTGGAGAAGGAAATGGCAAACCACTTCGTCATCTTTGCCAAGAAAACCCTAAATGGCATTATGAAGAGATGGTCACACTGGAAATGATTGGACAACAACAAAAGAACGGAGTGGGGATAACATAATAAGGTTAGGACATTATCCGAGAATTTAGAGCTAGAGGGGACGTTAGAGATCATTTAGTTCAGTTTCTTTTATTTTACATACGAGGAATCTGAAATTCAGAGAGGTGACTGGTTGGCCCAAGGTCACTCAGCTGAAAGTTGTAGAGTTGCGATTAGAACCTAGTTCTTCTGCTTTCAAATCCAACTTACAACCATAAGATCACACAGAATTTCAAATTCCGAAGTATGTTTCACAACTCATTTAATGGATTATAAATTCTTTTGAGTCTATTTTAATGAACTGGCTTTCTCTACAGCTCTGTCCACCTTTGTTCTGGTTATAGGTTTACATATTGGTCAGCTAATTAGTGGTCTGCAGGAAAGAACCGGCACGTCAGGGTAATGGGAAGAACTTTGTTTTCCATTTCCTTTTTGACTTACAGGAAACTCCTAGACATGATTTATGGTAAAACTAATAAAAGCTCTCATATCCATAGGAATTTATGGCTCACAAAGTGCTTTCTTCCAAACAATGCTGCGAGGGAGATAGTGCCGTATGATTATTTCCAGTTGACAGTCGAGGAAACTGAGACTCTGAGGAGTCAGTTGACTTACCCAAGGAGCCCACAGATTAATCAGACAGAGTAGGGATTGAGGCTTGGGTCTGTCAGTTGCCCTTTCCCAAGTATCCCACCCACTGTTACAGAATGCTGGTTTTTCCTTACCCTAACACAACCCACATTGGATGCTCTACCTCTTGCTAAAAACTTCTTAGGAACAACTTGTTCCCATAACCTAATCTCTCTACTATTTCCCCTAATAGTAATTGTTGCCCTGTGTAATTAAGACCTGTTTATAAGGCCTTGTTTTGTATTCTAATTATTCTGTGTTGTGGTTTGCATTTTTTTTTTATATTTCTCGTTGCCCCTACTACACCATAAAATCCTAGGTGAAAGAAATGTATTGCTTTCTTGTATTCTCTCTCTCTCTCTCTCTCCTACTACCAGTGTGCCCAGCACAATGATGAACACGATTAGCTTGTAAGGACTTAGGATAATAGCTCTAAAGCTTGAAGGGACCTCACGATCATCTAGTTCAGTTTCCTTAATTTGCAGATGAAGAAACTGATCCTTGGAGACATGAACTGACTTGGCAACCTGTATAGTTGGGCCTCATTTTGTTTTGTAACTTCCAGATTGGGATTTCTTGCTGTTGAGTAAGAGATTTCCTTCTGATATGGATGATGTCTAAGTCAATGATTTTGTAATTGTTACTTGCCAGCAAATCTCCTTACACTATGAATTCCACAGTCTCTCATTTGCATTCTTTCTTCACACCATCTTGTATGCCCAAAGTGGACTCCCTTAATCTTCCATCTCCCATCTCCCATTGGTGGTAGGTCCATCATTCTCTCAGGGTCTAGCTCCAGTGCTTCATGAGGCCTTCCATGACAATTTCATCCCTCCTTTTGACCATTGGTCCCTCCTTAAGTTTTCTGTAGGTGAAGCCTTCCATGACAATTCCATCCCTCCCTTTGACCGTTGGTCCCTCCTTAAGTTTTCTGTAGTACCTCACTTACATCTCTTTCTTGCACCAATCCCATTTTCCCCTTCATCTTGGCAATTTGTATAAGAAAATATAACAAAGTCCTGGAGGGCAGGGTTTGTATTGTATGTATATCTGTATGTCCAGAATTTAGCATGCCACCTTGTGCATAGTAGATGCCTACCAAAATGTTTGAATTGTGTTAAATTGAAAATAAATGAATAAATTTGCCCCCAATTTTTTTCTTAGTTGAAAAAAGCATTGTAATGACTTCAATCATATGCTCTTAAAGATAAAATAAAGCAGAAAACTCTTTTTACTTTTAACCATGTGTCCATATGAGACCTGGGTTAGCAAGAGGCATGGAGGAAGGTGAGATAGGACATGAAGGGGTGTGTCAGGGACTTTGCGTTTAAGGGCTAGTGATGTATACTAGAAATGGCACTAAAGAAAACAAATAGCTGGGCTAGACCAAGTAGACCCATAACAGATCCATGCTGAGAGGAACAACAGTTTTAAGGATGGTGGGGTATCCCAGCTGAAAGATGAGAGGCTGCTACAAATCACAAACCTTCTTCTGACCCCCAAATGCTGACTGAATAAGCATCAGTCACTACTGCCCCATGTACCTCCTTTCCCTGCTGTCCAAAATCTTTATGAAAATAATCCATCCATGAGCCAAAGGCATGCTTAATGAAGGCTTGAGAAAAGAACAGAATTTTATAAACAATATTCTGCGGCTGACCACCTCTTTATAGTCAGCTTGAGTGAAAGGACCTGCTTTCTCAATGAATTTATCATTTGCTGAATATTAAAAAGCATCTGATTTGATGGAGAAAAATGCCACCTAGAAAGCTGTTGTGGTATAGTCAAAAAATATTTATTAAACATTTCCTACCTTCTAGGACTTAAGCACTAGCGATAGAAAGTAAGACACAAAAACATTCCCTTCTCAAAAGGAGTTTGCATTCTAATGGGGAAAATAGCCACCATCTACTTTCAGGATACAGACAGGGCAAATCAGAGATCATCCCAGGGGGAAGGAGCTAGTGTTAATAGGGACCAGAAAAGTTGTATGTAATCCTCCCTCCTATGATATTCATAATAACCCTGGGAGGAAAGAAGTACAAAGATTATTCCCATTTTAAGTTGTATAAACAAAGGCTCTGAGAAATGAAGGCTAGGCCCAATATCATTAGGCATCACATTGGTGAGGGTGTTGGAGATTCAAAACCATGTCTTCTGATGCCAAGCCCAAGAGCCTTTATCTGTTGATCATACCTCATAGGATGGATAGTTTAAGGAAAATAGTTCAAGTAGAAAATGTAAGCTGTTGTTCATTCATATGAAAGAAGTGGACTGTGGTTTTCAGAGACATATTCTGTTATTTGCACGTGGAAAATTGCATCCAAAAAATTAGGGCTGAAAGCCTTTGGCTTTGCCCCATGAGTAAAGATGGCCATTTGCTATCTGTCCAATTATTAGTAGAAGCCAAATATGGTTCGGAGCTTTGGAGGTCATTCCAATGTTGTTATTTCATTTCTTATTTTTTGAAAATGATTTTTAATTTATGAAATAAAACTGGCATAACAATAGTATAATAAAAAAGATGATTGCACAGGAAACTGCAAATCCATTATGTACAACTTGCTATTCCTTTTAAATACTATAATGAAGTTATCATGTAAATTTTTTTCCCTCCCTGCCCCTCCCCACCCTAGAGATGACTACCATCAGACACAAATAGTCATAAATATGTAAAGTTATTTTATATATACTTCTACTTATCAGTTCTTTCTCTGGATGCCATCATTTCTTATTTTAAAAATTACTGTTTGATAATATCCTCTTCCCTCATTTCTACTCCTTAAATACTGATTTTAATGAATTTGAAATAAATAGGCTCTTGTTGGTTACAAAGGAATTTCATTTTAATTTAGTAATATTTAATAATTCATTATTCTCTATGGTGTCCTTAAATCATATTTCCTGGTGCTTAGTGCTTCTGGGAAATGAATGCTATGGGCTCTGGCACCTGTCTAGGAAATCCTGCATTTTTGTGCCAAGGAATTAAAAGGAAATATGATTAAATTAAATTGATTTGTTAAACCAACAAAAAAGAAATCAGTTCTGTGTTGATGGCTGTCACTGGTCATCTTGTACAAGGTCGACTACCTGAGGTAGACAAGTACATTTCTGCCAAGGGTGGGGTTGGTGTTTAATAGCAGTTTTGCAGGGATTTTGACAATTGAGATCCCAAACATCTTGGAATTTGGGTGATGTCACCTTTCTTTTAATAGTCAAACCTTCCCTAACTAGAGTGTTTGGGAAGTCATAGAATCTTTTTTTTTAATTTATTTTTTATTTTTAGTTTACGACACTCAGTTCCACAAGTTTTTGAGTTCTAAATTTTCTCCTCTTCGCACTCCTCCCCCTTCCCTCCCCACCAAGACAGCATGTAATCCAATATAGGTTCTACATACACCTTCACATTAAACTTATTTTCACAATAGTCAAGTTGTAAAGAAGGATTATAACTAATGGAATGAACCACGAGAAAGAAGAAACAAAACCAAAAAAGAAAAAAAAAAAGAGAGAGCAAACAGTTTGCCTCAGTCTGCATCCAGACTCCGTAATTCTTTCTCTGGATGTGGAAGTCATAGAATCTTGCAAGAAGGGGACTAGGAGTCGCCTAATCTAGGGATTCTTAACCTGGGGTCCATGAACTTAAAAAAATCACTAACTCAATAGAATTAGTTTCTTTGATAATATTATGAATTTTATTTTACACATTTAAAAACACTGAGGAAGGGTCCTGTAGAATCACCTGACTGCTGAAGGGGTGTATGACACACAAAAACCCAAGATCCAGTCTAGTATCAATCTTTTACAGTTAAGAAAATGAGGTTTGGAAAGGGTAACCTTGCGTTCACGTGGGGAGTTAGGGCCAGAGCTGGGCAGATTGCTGAAGTTTCCCAGTGAGTTTTAGCCCCAGCTCTCACTTATCTTGGTGTGACCTGGGGCAATTCATTTAATCTATTTGATCCTGACTCTCGTCATCTGTGAAATGAGAGGGTTGGACCAGATGAATTCTGAGAACCTTCTAGCTCTGCGATCCTAAATTGATTGGGCTGATGGTTTGTCCTGGAATTGTGTTTTTGTCTTTTTATCTATTCCCGGAGATATGCGTGCAAACACACACACACACACACACACACACACACACACACACACACACACACGGACTCTTGGCTCAGGACTCTCATCCTACTTCCTCTCTCCATCTCCCCAAAAATCTTTTTATTGAGGACTTCCACAGTAACTACCACATGTCTTTAACATAGCTTGTATTAATTCATCGTGTCACCTTGAAAACTGCTGAACTGAGAGTTGTGCCTTCCTTGGGTCTTGCCTCTCCCCAGGCTCTATGACCTTGAGCCCAGTTCATGTGTCTGAGCCATTATCGTCTCCTGTGTAAAATGAGGGAGTTGGGCTAGATAATTCCTAAGGTCTCTTTGAGCTCTAACCCATGATCTAGACTGACTCAAAGGTCCCTTCTTCTGCCATCCTGTGATTCTGTGATTTTCTCCTCTTGGGGCTTCAGTTTCCTTTATAAAATGAAGGGTTTAGAATAGATGATGTTTTAGGTCTTGCTGCTCTGCTTCCAGCAGATGTTGAGTAAATGGTCATTGAACTGAATCCTGTTGTTTAGAAGAGAATTAAAGTTTCCCAATATATTATCTTCCCAGGGTGGGCGAGCAGTTCTGAAAATGTGTGTGTTTAACCTCTTGGTCTCCTCTCTATTTTTTCTATAATTTGGGGTGAAGGCTGTTTGTTTGTTTCTGCTACAGGACAGTCTGTTAAGGATATTCCTGGACAGAAAACATAGGTTTTGCAGAAAAAAAAATATTGGGAGAGAGGTCAGGCTTCATCCAGAATGGCCATTACTCTAAAGTCTATTCCTCATTACTGGCAGTAACATGATTCCTTTTCTTTTGAATTTTATTTTATTTTTTTATCTTCATTCTCCCCCTTCTATCTCTATCCCTTCCCCCTAACCTCCCAACTGAGAAAGCAAGAAAAATAAAACCCACATTAACATAATTCTAATAGAAAGGCAATAGGGAAGGCAAGGAGAGGAAGAGTTAGGAAACTGGAAGTTGGGTCAGCAGTTGGATGTTTCCTGGGATTCCTTGCTAAGCTCTTGATGTGATCTCCATTGCTCTAATTGGAATCCATTTGCTAGGAAGAAATTTGTCACTAGGAAATAATACTTAGTAGAATTAATGCTAGATAGAGAGAGAGGGTTAGTGTTAACAGATAGGGAGAGTGTAGTCATACAAAGCAGTAAGACTTTATTGGCCTAATGAGCCCAGAACCCTGCCCCAAACCCAAAGCTAATGAGCCCTACACATCAGCTTCTTCTCATTAGGAATGGAAAGGTTTCATTTTGGGGAGTTCCCCATCTATTGTTATAACTCTTTCCTGTTCCCTTTCTTGCCCACCTGAAAATAGTCCATTTTATGCCTTATATTCTATTATCAACTCTTCTAGTCTTAGGTTCCATTGTGGCCTCTCCATTATATCTTAACAGTTTCTTTTGCTCCAACCTTGTCCATACCCACCCAACCCTGTCCACTATGGAGGAGCTCAGGGTGCTACAGAACTCAGAGTTACAGTGAGTAAGAAGAGAGAAACAGAGGGATAGACCCTACCCCTGATGGCCTAGGTATAGCTGATGTATGGACAAATGTACAAGCAACATACTAATCTGTTCACACACACCTATTATGTATCTATCTATCTGGACACAATACAGATTCAGACTTAAGACCATACATCTAAACCTGGAGGGGACCTCAGAGGCCATCTATTCTAACCCCCTCATTTTACAGATGAGGAAACCGAGGCCCAGAAGGGAAAAGACTTACCCAAGGTCATATAAATGGTAAATGTAAGACTTTGAACTTAGGCCCTCTGACTGGAGAGCCAGTGCCCTTTCCATTGGACCACAGATTCCAGACATAGAATAATCATAAGCAAGTTATTCTTCTGTTACACTTTGAGTTAAAAATGCAATAGTTATTTAATTTCATGACTTATGAATTATTAACTGAGGAAAGTGTTGATTAAGCTTGGCCTCCAAATGAAAAATTTAATATTTATAAAGCTCAGACATAATTGCATGAGCTAAAACCATCAAATAGATATTTTGTTTATTTGTTTGTGGTATGTTTAGGAATTTGCAAAGCATTTTTATTGTCTCGATATTGATTAATGGATGAATGGTAATTTGGAAGGATGTCTCTAGTAGAGCATGTGAGGTCTTGGCCCCATGTTGTTCAATATTTTCACCAGTGACTTGGATGAAAGCCTAGAGCATGCTAATGAAATTTACAGGCGACTCAAAGCTGGCTTAAATAGCTGAAATACTGGGTGGTAGCAGCAAGATCCACAAAGATTTTGACAAGACACCATGATGGGCTGAATCTAATTTGATGAAGGCATAAATATCAAGCCTTATACTCAAGACAAAGCCAACTTCACAAAGGATGGGGAAGGTGCGGTCAGATAACAATTTGTATGAAAAATACCTTTGGGATTTTAATGAACTGCAAAGTTAATATGAGTCAACATTGTGACATAATAGTAACAAAAAAATAAAAAATAAATTGATATCATCTTAAGCTACATTAAGAAAAATATAGTGTCCAGAACAGAAATGATGATAGTTTCACCCTCCTCTGTCCTCCTCAGACCATTGTTGGAATACTTGTGTTTAGTTCTGGACATCATAGTGTAGTAGATTGAGAGCTGGCCTTGGAGCTTGGAGGACCTGGGTTCAAGTCCCCACTTTGACACATAACTGTACTGTACTAGCTTTCTGACCCTGGCCTCATCATTTAACCCCTCAGGTCTCTTGGCAGATTTCCAGAATAGGGGTTCTTAATCTGGCATTTGTGGACTTTAAAAAAATCCCAACACTTTAATAACCATTTCAATATAGTTGATTTGCTTTAATCATACACATGTTTTTTGTTTTATGCATTTAAAAACATTCTTCCAAAGAATCTTCATATGACATTATGCCACTGAGGTCCATCACACAGAAAAGTTTAAGAGACCCTTTTCTGAGACTATAAATTACACAGAAAGTACTGATCTAAATGGTAGATGATATTCCTTACTGGGAGCTCTGAATACCAGTCTAATCACAGGTTTAGTTCCTGTCCATTTCCTGACATACCATTTTAGAAAGGACACTGAAAAAGCTCATTGAGTCCAGAGGACAGGGTGAGAAGCAGAGGAGGACTGAAAACATTCCATAGGATGAGCAGTGAAGAAGACGTAGGAAGGACACGTTATCTTGTCTTCATCTATTCAGAAGGCCAGCATGTGGAAGGATGATGAGACTTGGCATAGAATGAGAAAGAATGGGTAGAAGTTGGAAAAAGTCAGATTTCATAGTCAGTATCAAGAAAAAAGAAACCAAACTTCCTACCCACATGTAGAAGGTGATACCTTCAAGCCTCATGAGTTTCTCATCACTATAAATCTCCAAGTGGAAAATAAGTAAGTGCTCAATCTAAGGCAGTGTAGTAGAAGGCATAATCATCACAGCAGCGACAATAATAGTTAGCATTTATATCACACTTGAAAGGTTGTAAAACACTTTACAAATATCTTACACTCACAGCCCTGGAAGTTAGATGCTAGTATTGTCCCCAATTTATATATAAGGAAACTGAGGTAGAAAGAGATTAAATGACTTGCCCAGGGTCATACAGCTAGTATCTGAAGGCGAATTTGAACTCAGGTCTTCCTGCTTCCAGGTCCAGCATTTTTTCCACTATGCTACCTAGCTGCCCCTCACTTCATTCTTCTCCTGATACAAATGGAATGCACCATTGAAATCCCCAGGGACTCTTTGTAATTTTACCCTTTTTCTGTGGTAGGAAAACCATCATAATAATGTAGTAACAAGTATTCATATTTTAAGAGTGATTTATGGTTCACGAAGTGCTTAATAAGGGAAAAGACTGGAATGTTGTTTGACTGAGTGGGAGGAAAGCCTAGATACCTGGGGACTGATGTGATGAAGGAAGCCATTTCCCATGCCCTCTAATGGGGAAACACAGGCATTATAATTATAGGACCCGCTACATGGAAAAAACCAAACCTCATTTTAAAATAGAGCAAGGGAAGGAGGTATGCTTTTAAAACAACAATGGTAGTCTAAGTGCAAAATTGTAGGATACTGTTGAAAAAAATCAGTTTGGTGGCCATCCTCCTACTGCCCAGTCATACCTCAGCAGACGCTCCGTCATGCATGGGAAGTACACAGAAATGTTTATTTTCAGCCCAAATTGCACTGTGGCTCCACTCTCCACAGGGTGAAGAGAAATTGGTCCTTTCTGTATGGTCTTCTAATCTACTATATAGTGGTGTTCAATAGAACCCTTTTATAAATAATTGCCCTAGACATCACTCAGTCAATAAATATTTATTAAGTGCCTGCTATGTGCCGGGCATTGTGCTAAGTATTCCAGAAAGTCCTGCTCCGTTATAATGGAATGCCTACTTCAAGTCATGTAAGGCAGCTAGGTGGCACAAAGGAAAGAGTGCTGGGATAGAAGCCAGGAAGACCAGAGTTCAAATCTAGCCTCAGACACTTACTGAGTTTCGGGGAAAGTTGCTTAACCTCTATCCGCCTCAATTTCCCTATATATAAAATGAAGTTAATAATAGCACCTGCTTTATAGGGTTTTTGTGAGGATAAAATGACCTATTATTTGCATGACGCACTTTGAAAACCTTAAAATGCTTCATAAGTGCTAGCTTTCATCATTGTCATCCTCATTGTTTTACTAACATCAGAATTCCAGAAGACTGGCAAGCTACTTGTGTGGCCTTGAACGAGATAATTTCTTGACTTGTATTTTTGGTCTTTTCAGCGTAAAATGGAAGAGTCAGATCAGATGATGTCCAAAGTGCTTTCAAGTTCTAACATTCTATGGCCCATATTCTGGTACCATCCATCTCTGATATTCAATGTTCTAAGGTGCCCCCTACCTCTAACATTTAAGGTTCTAAGATTCCTTCAAGCTCTAACACTGTGTTCTCATGCTCTCCCATCTCCAACTCGTTATGCTCTTAGGTTTCTTCTAGTGCCAACATTCTCTGTTCTCAGACCCTTTCCAGTTCCACCATTCTATCTTTTAAGGCTTCTTTAGTTGTAACGTTTGATATTCTCTGGTCCTTTCCCCTTCCAGTTCTATATCCCAATGTGCCTTCTGTCTCTTGCATTCTATGATTCTGTGTTCTGTTGTTCCACTTCCATGGTTTTATTCATATTCATATTCATTTTCATTATTCATATCATATTCATTTATTCATATTCATATGATTCTAGAGCAGGAGTTCCTAACCTGAACCATGAACATGTTGATTAATTTTTTTGATAACTGTATTTCAATATAATTAGTTTCCTTTGTAAGACTATGTACTCTATGTATTTAAAAACATTATTCTGGAAAAGGGTCCCAGGCTTCAAAGTCCCAGACTGCCAAAGGGGTCCATGACACATAAAGGTAAAGAATCTTTGGTCTAAAGACTACAGGAGAAGCAATAGAATACAACATCAGTGAGCTATTTTATTTATTTTTTTTTATATTTCTAATCTCAAAAATTAGAGTGTGGTTATTTTCCATCTACCTTATTGAGCTGCTGAGAATTAATGGTCAAATTATTTTGAACAAGGGGGCAAGTGCAAGTGCTAAGAGAATTTACCAAATTACTAATGGTGCAGTGTTCAGAATTGGGTGATAAAGCTGCAGTCAATCAAAGTCTAGACAGCGAACCACATGAGGAGGCTTCAGATTACTAGCCAATGTGTGAAGAATGATAGGTAATCATTGTTGATTTCACCAGAAAATTTGTAAGAATTTGAGAGGGATTAGAGACTGAATCCCACTACTCTAACTAGTGGATGCTGCTGAAATCTCGGATCATGGGAGGAATTGGCATGACTTGGGGACCTGGGGATGTGGGAACTTAGTAGAAGTGCCTGAGTAATGAAAGGAGAAACTTAAATAGGAGCTGAAGAAATTTTGTGGTAGGAAAACACTTAGCGAAGGAATTTGTGGTCCTTGGATGTTATTTAAAGGCACTTATTCTAATCCACCTAATTAATATTTCTAATAAGATATAGGAATTTGATGTTCTCATTTTTGTATTGTATCCGTCTGTGACCTCATATGGTACATTCCTCTACACTGATACAATGGACCTATCGTGTAATATGCCATATTAGAATCATCTGTGTGTTTTCCTTCCCACTAGACTATTAAATCAGTGAGGATAGGAACACAATGTTATCTGAACGTCTTTATCTTCCCCCTAGTGGTGACCACTGGGCTCTGTATGCAGTAGGTGCTTAAAATGTTGTTTGTTAATTGAATAAATTAGAATTGATCTGTATCATAATTACGAATTAGAAAATACAACAAAGAGCCAGCGTTGTTCTCTCTAGGTTCTCCTCTCACTTATCTGACTTCTCCTTCCCAGTCTCCTTTGCTGGATCTTCCTCCATAGACCTGTGGGATGTCCCCCATAGGGCTGCCCTTGCCCTCTTTTCTTCTTCCCTACTGATCTCATCAGTTTCTGTGGATTATCCTCTCACTTCAGATGATTCTCATACCTCTATATCCTTGATGACCTCCACTCTTACATCTCCAACCACTAGAATTAGATGTCCTATAAAAGTCTCGGACTCAACATCTCTAAAATAGAACTCACTGTCTTTCTCCCCTAACCCTTCCCCATCTCAAGCTTTCTTATTACTGGTGAAGGTACCATCATCCTCCCAGGCTCACCATCTCAATATCATCCTTGACTCTCACTCGCACTCAGCTCTCCCATCCAATCTGTTGCCAAGTCCTGTCTTTTCTACCTTTAAAACATGTCCGGTATGTGGCCTGTTGTCTCCATCCACAGAACACTTCCCCTCCCCCTCTCATCACCTCACACCTGGACTATTGCGATAGTAGCCCTCAGCTTGGACTCAAGTCTCCCTGCTCCAATCTGTCCTCCACTCCAGTCTCAAGGCGGTCTTCCTAAAGGGTAGCGGGGATGAAAGGACAGGGAACAAACGCTTATTTCGAGCTTACTACGTTCCGGGCACTGTGCTAAGCGCTTTACAAATATTATCTCATTTCATTCTCACCACAACCCTGTGAGGTAGGGGTTAGTATTACCCCCATTTTATTGTTGAACAAATGGGGGCAGACAGAGGTTAAGTGACTCACCTAGGGTCACATAGCTAGGAAGTATCTGACTTCAGGCCCAGTGCTCTATTCACTGTGCCACAAAGCTTAAAACTGGGTATTTCTTGTTTGTTCGTAGGTGTTTGCATGTTGCCTCTTTGCAGCCAGGGACTGTTTTTGGCATTTCTTTTTTCTCCAGTGCTTAGTGCAGTACCTGGTACATAGTAGGCACTTTAGAAATACTTGTTGACTTGTCAGACTTTCAACTCCAAGGTTCTGTTTCCATGAATAGATTGGGGTTTAGAGAATGAGGATTGATTACTCATTCAGGTACCAGCACATTTCAAGATAGCCCTTTGAGGTTTTAGAAAGCTCTCACCTGCTAGGAATCTTTTCTTTACATCAATCTAAAATCTGCAATTTCTACTCCTATTCTTCCTTCTGCCTTCTAGAGACAAATAGAGCCAGCATCTTGAATTGGTTGTAATCCTAACAGATATCCTCTATCAGGGCAGTCTGTGACTGGTTCAAAAGGACTAAGAATGAGTTACATGTTCTAGATTTTCCAGGATAGTCAAGATTTTCCAAAGAAAATACACAGTACTTTTTATTTAAGACTGTGTAGTGTAATGAACTTAGAGCCAGCCTTGAAATTAGAGAGATCTTGGTTTACGTCCTGAGTCTGAATCATACTGGATGTGTGACTTTGAACAAGGCACTTAATCTCAAGATCAGTGGTTCTTGAAGTGTGGTCCAGGAATTCTGGAGGTCCCCAATGCCCTTCAGAGTGTCCATGAGTTCAAAACTATTTTCATAAAAATACTGTGACATTCAAATTTCTAATCTTGTAAATATCAGTACATATAAACCTTATAAACATAAGTTTTTAGGGGGGATCCTTACTAATTTTAAGAGTATATAAGGGTCCTAAGACCAAATATAGTTGGAGAAACACTGTTCTAGAGGATTCAGCTTACTCTCTAAGACATTTGCAGATCTTCATTGATAGGAGTTTCTGCAATGGGGTTTCCTTATATCAGTAAGAAATCACAGCCCTACACCATGTCTTCCTCTCACCCTCCAATAAACAAAACAAAACCCCAAACTCAAAATTTTTACTAGAGTTTCATGAAAGGAATATTCTTTTTAGTCTATGTGCCCTGGTTTTGAGGACAAATCAAAACAGCTTCTTAGAGGGTAGAATATTATTCTAACTGGGAAACAATGTATATAATTGGTTGAGGATAACTCTGAGTCAGATATGTTACCCTGGATACAATTGAAAAGTAAATATGGCCCCGGGACTTGGGAATACCAGAGTTTTTGTTTAAATAAACACCTTTTTATTTATTTGGAAATTTTAGTCTGTTCCATCTGCTGTGTTTAAAATTTTTATAACCACTGTTCTAATGTATAGATGAGATGCTTTAATGCTGATATCATCTGTTTCTAGCTCAGCTCATAAAACTCATATCTGTGTGTTTGAAAGTTCATTCTTTTTTTTATTAGCAAATTGATTCCTACCAACATGAAAAGAGCATATGACTAGGCATTAGGAGGCCTCCCCTGTAGTTCTGGCTGATTAATATATTGTGGCAGAGGTATCATTTCAGTTGTATCCGACTCTTCTTAACCTTTTTTGGGGCTTTCTTGGTGAAGAAACTTAATGTGTGGCCTTGAGCAAATCATTTGGGATCTCAAACCCTCAGTTTCTTTATCCACTGAAAGTCAATCAACTTACCTGTCCTGTCTAAATTATATAGTTTTTGTGTAAGAGAGTTGGAATGGAGTCACTAACATCATAACCTAGGAGTGAGGGAGATTGGTTTTAAGCCTTTGTTCTACAACTAATATGACCTCGGAGGAGGGTTTCAATGTCCTCACCTGCAAAATGAGGGTGGTGAGACTAGTAGAAAGATGATCAACAAAGTCCTTTTTAAGGTCTAACAATCTCCATGGGGGGAAGACTAAGGAATGGGAATGAGAGTGCTTTGGAAACAAACTAAAAAACCACAGTCCAAATGTATTGCTGCTGTCATCTCTTAGTGGTTTGTTTGGTTGATTTTACTTTAGCACCATCCTATGGTCCTAGGATCTTAGAGTCCTAAAGTCCTTCCCTGTCATTTCATAGAAGAGGAAGGTGGGACCCAGGGATTAGAATTGACTTTTCCAAATTCACACAGATTATAAGAAGAGGAGACAGGAATCAAATAGGCTCTCTGACTCCAGTTCCAGGGAGTGCCTTTCCCCCGTTTCAAGGCACTTACTCCTGCCTCTCTAATCAATCACAGGTCTCTGACATGGAATGTTCTACAAACAATTACATGGCAACTTATATTCTAATATCATTTCTGTCAATTGGAGGAACAGCTTGTCATCTACCCAATGGATCTAGCCATAAACTTATTCTCCAGATTGCAGTCTTTTGAAACCCAGTTTCCCTCATAGCCAGTGGGAACCTTCATAACCAAGTTTTCTGGGCAAATATGTGAGGTATGAGAAGAACAGCATTTAATAGAGTGCATGACTTTGCACATACTCTGGAAGAAGTTTTGCCAGATCTGCCCCCTTCCTTTCTGTCTGTAACTTCCATTACCAGTAGCTCTTGCCAACATTAACTGACTAGGGTGGTGGGAGCAGATGCTGGAAACAAGAAGGTCATGCTGAAGACAGGAGCAAATGTTCCCAGAAACTGAGTGGTCAGGTTTCTTTAAAAAATGTGCACAGATTGTATTTCTGGAGGGAGTCTGTGAGTTGAAAGCAAACAGAAATCCCACAAAACAAATAACAATTTGTTTTCAGTGGGATTGGGGCTTATACATTTGAACCCAGCTTACTAACGTGTCCGTTGTCATCTTTGCACTCAAGATGACAGCATTTAGAGTTGGAAGGGCCTTTAGAAATCACTGAAGCCATCCCTTTGTACTCGTTTTATAGGTAATGAAACTAGAGCCTAGAGAAGTAAAATGGCTTGCTCACGATCACATACCTACATCTCATAGATCATGCTTCTTTAAAATACTACTACCACCACCACTGCTGCTGCTACTACTTCTACTACTACTATCACTACTACTACTGCTACTGCTGCTGCTACTAGCACTACCACTATCCGCTGCTACTATCACTACCACTTTTAAGCTCAGTTAATAAATAAATCCAAACCTCATTGCAGTTGTGCTAAATACTTAGGTGACCACAGTAGCAGATGATTTTTCTAACTTTGTTTTTGAATTGAAATAAATCAGCAAACATTTATTAAGCCTCTGCTCCTTCTGAGATGTTATGGTTAAAAACATCCCAGTTCCTGCCCTCAAGGAGCCTAATTTAGAGGTGTGACCTATATACAAATAAGTGTCATTCAAGGTTGAATGTGACGAGGACAAGCAAAGGATACAGGCAAACTGAGATTTGATGAAGGAGAGATCAATTTGAACTTGAGAATGTTTGGAGAGATTTCTCTACAAGTATGAATATGAGATGACAGCCAAATTATCTGGCTTCAGGCACTTACTGGCACTTACTAGGCAAATCACTTAACCCTGTTTGCCTCAGTTTCCTCATCCGTAAAATGAGCTGGAGAAGGAAGTGGCAAATCACTCCAGTCTCTGCCAAGAAAACCCCAAATGGGGCCTTGAGGAGTCAGATATGACTGAGTAACAACAATAAGAAAATACAGAGATGAAAGTGAAGGTAGGAAAGAAACTTTCAAAATAGTGCAAAAAATGTATGTAAAATATAGGCAATTGTCATCATAGACAGAGAGCTGGCTTTGGTGTCTGGAAAGCCAGAGTTTAAGTCTCATACCTGGCATATGCTGGATACTTGATGCAGAGAATTCACGTAACAGCTCAATAGCTGACACTGCTGTCTAAGAACATAAGGTGTATGATACTTGGTTATTCGTACTGCTTAAGGAAGTCTCCTCTCTGGAAGTTCACCATATCAATGAAATCACAATTAAAAAAACAAAAAATGAGAGCAGACTATAAGCTACTTAAAATCAGCAAGTCTGTCTTTGTGTCCCTGGTTCTTAACTACCATATAGTAGGTACTTTTCACATAGTAGGTGCATTCATAAATGTTTCTTGAATTTAATTTGAGGAAAACATCTTGATGTGGAGAGCAGTAGATTAGGGAGTCAGGATATATCAGTTCTCAACCTTGCCCTGCTGTTCAACAGTTCCATATTTTTGTAACAGTCACTGGACTTTTCTTTGCCTTGGTTTCCTCATCTGTAAAATTGGATAATAGTATCCATCTTGAATAAATATTGAAGTGAGATCAAAGTAGATGGGATATTGGAAAACACTTTGAAAAGTACAAAGCCAGTCCTCCAACCAGACCACATCAAAGGATTTGAATTAGTTATTCCAACTTCCTTAGTTGATCAGAGGAGAAGCTGGTAAGGTGGTGTTTGCAATAACAGAACAGCAAGATATTTAAAAAAAAACCAACAACAAATAATTGTATTGAGTATCTAACTTCTATGTGCCCCACATTATGTTAGCTTTAGTGGAGAATAAAGCAGAATCATGATGATAACTTTTATTTACATAGAACTTTTGATAAGCTCTTTTTTGCCATGCACTGTACATACAGTATCTCATTTGACCCTCAAAATAACCCTAAAACATAGAGACTACAGAAGAGAAAAGTGAGGAACCTTGTTGAGATGAAGTTATGTTGAGCTTAAATTACATGCTAGGGGGCAGCTAGGTGGAGCAGTGGATGAAGTGCTGGGCCTGGAATCAGGAAGACTCATCTTCCTGAGTTCAAATCTGGTCTCAGACACTTACTAGCTGTGTGACCCTGGGTAAGACACTTAACCCTTTTTGCCTCAGTTTCTTCATCTGTAAATGAGCCAGAAAAGTAAATGGCAAGCCACTCCAGTATCTTTGCCAAGAAAACCCCAAATGGGGTCAAGAAGAATCAGATGTGAATGAAAACGACCAAACAACAACAAAGCCCTCCAGTTAATAGGTGTCAGAGGCAGTGTATAAACCCAGGGCTTCCAGACTCCAAGTTTAGCATGCTATGTCCTGTGCCATCCTCTCAGAGTAAGAGATGGGCTCTTCCTTTAAGGATTTTGGAAGGCATTTTTGGAATTTGGTTCTTTGGGGTGAGATACCCAAGCAGATAAAATCTGGCCAAGTTTGTGAAATAAAGATCAGACACACATAAAATGAGAATAGACCAGACTTAAACATGAGAGTAGTCGAAGAACCAGCCAGGATAATGAATAGTGTCTGGAGCAGTTGTCTTCTGTGGCTGCTGTCCTTCTCCCTCTGAATGCAGGCATTCAGATCTGTGTTGGACTTTTCTTATATGGAAGATTTCAGGGAGGGATTTCTTCTGAGATAACTGATTTCAAGTATTCCGCCCCATTCATACACACAAAAGTTATCAGATCATGTATCTTGATATTCTAGTTTGGAAAATATCATCATTACATGCATTGAAAGGTAACAAAGTGCTTCCTGTATTCAAAGCAAAGAAGGATTTTTCTGACAAGGGGAAAGGGAGGAAAAGGGGGACATGGAGACAGATGAGTAAGAGATTGGGTTTCTCACAACTTTGTACAACTTTCAATTGAACTTTTCCACCATGGTTAATTTTTCCTCATAGGAAATTCCAACTTGTGGACATTTCAATGCACAAACCCAGTTCATCCTTAGAAAATAATTGTATTCCTTCTTCAACAAATTGCAGTAGGAAATTGTGACCCAGAACTGTGTAGGGTAGTAAAATGCACACTGGATCAGTCATAAATATGGGTTCAACTCTAACCTCTGCTACTTACTACCTGTGAGACCCTGGACAAGTCAAATGCCTTCCCCTCAATTTCCTCATCTGTAAGATGGTTAGATTAGCATGGGGTTTCCAAGTGAAAATGAAAATTGAGTTATAAAAAGGCCTCCAATTGTTTTTCTTTAGCCTTACATTGCCAAGATGGACCCAACAGCTCGGGGAGCAGAGATTGTTATCACATTGTATGGTGGTTTGGGGGACACTAAGATCTATAGCTTTGCTTCTGGGTGTGAATGAGTAATTCATGTATGCTGTTCCATACTGACGTCTTTTCAGACATTGTGTTGTAATTTCTTTTTGTCTTTCAATGAAATTTCTTCTTCAGTGGCCTTAAGGAGCTAGTGAGGATCCAGAGGCCACAGGATTTTTATCCCTATCAAAGGGCTCAGTGGCTCACGATATCTTGAGCTGTGAGCATGCAGATGGAAGCATCTTGAGGCGTTTAGCCCCTTGTGTAAAATCTGGGATTTGTGAAATTGAGAAACATTTGTGAAATCCAAAGGCATTTGAATTGGATTTCATCAAGCCCTACAGGTGAAGAAATCTCGGGTTCTGACTTGTACGAAACCAAATTAGCAGTGATATCCCTTTCAGGGGAGATAGTTATGATATTGAGATAAAAGGATGTGCACAGAGTTTTGGAAGCTTTTAAAGAGATGCTTGTCTTTTTCTGGTATTTGTGAAATGTACTGATGGTCTCTGCAGGGGGAATTGAATCAGAAGGCTTCTTCTCTGCCTGTTAAATTTCTTAACTGGAATCAAGACAGTTTATAAAGAACAAGTCAAGAAGCTGCTAGCTTTAATGGAAAACTGGCCTTCAAAGCCTACCCCAGATCTTGTAGCATCTGTGAAATCTTCCCAGCTGAAAATCATTTTTCTCTACTCAGGTTTCTCTATAGCCCTGGATTCTCTGCTGTCCTCCTTTCACATGATACCTTTTATCATATCAGTGCTGCATTTGGAGTCAAATTATATGGGCTCAAAATCTAATACTGAGGCATGTTGGGCAAAGCTAATTAACTTCTCTGGGCCTCAGTTTCCTCATTTTTTTTTTTTTTTTGCTTTTTGGCAGGGCAATTGGGGTTAAGTGACTTGCCCAAAGTCACACAGCTAGTACATGTGTCAAGTTTCTGAGGCCGGATTTGAGCTCAGGTCCTCCTGACTCCGGGGCCTGTGCTCTACTCACCGTGCCACCTAGCTGCCCTCAGGTTCCTCATCTTTAAAAAGGGAACATTGGATTGGATAACCTCTGTGGTGCCTTTCACCTCAAAATCTAAAATCCAGAGTTATCTGCGTATGTATCTCTTTCCCTTCAGTAGATGGTAAACTTAGATGTGCCAGGAGGACAGAGCCTATTTCCATCTCAGTTTCCTCATTGCCCAGGAGAGTAAACACTTAATGTTTACTGAATTAAACTGACAATTGATTTAGGGGGCAGCTTTAATTGTGGCCACTCTGAGTCCTTCACAGTTAACTACCAAGAAAATACATCATTGCAGTGAGCAGCAGTGATAGCTCAGTATCTGAATTTTGGTCCACACTTCATTATTTCTTCATAGAGGAGCAGCTGGGGCAACTGAATGGCTGGGCATGTTGTCCTGTTCTCTCATCAGACCTTGGATCCCATCCCATTGCCAGTCCAGTCCAAGCCAAATTAATGTCGCCATGTCCATGGAGATCATGTTGCAGAACTACCCCCGCAGGCCCTTGTGTTTCCCTTCTAACCAGGAGGGGCCAGGCTTTCACTCAGCAATTCGGACATGGTTCCAGAATCAGAAAGACAGAAGACTAGCCCATAAAATTTTTAACTGCTGGTAAAATATTGGCCTGTTTATTCTTCAGTGTGAGGATCAGGGTGTTTTGTACCAGTAGTCTAAAAAAGTACACTGCTTCAGGTTGCATGTTATAGAGTAGGGGAAAGAGCCTTCCCTATGGGGGTCCAAAGACCTGAGTTCAAGTCCTTGCCCTGGCTATCTGGTAGCAATGTGATCTTGAACAAATGACTTCTTTCTGGGCACAATTTCCCTGTCCGTAGAATGAGGGAGGTTGGTTAAGGTGAATTCGAAGCTCTCTTCCAGCTTTCTCCATGTTATAGTGGATAACTGGGCTTGGAGTCACATAATACAAATATATTTGTATTATAATATTATATACCAATGCTAGTTATTATTATTATAAAATATATAAAATTAATAATTAAATTCTATACTATGATGTAACGATAATTATCACTAAGTCATTGTGTCATATTCATGAAATACATCTTTTTATTTTCAGGTTATAAAAGAAGTCTACAGCAATTGCGGTGGAACGGTGGATTCGGATGGGCCTTCGTCTAGTTCTCCAGTGCACAAGACTGAGCTAGAGAAGGTAACCTCATGAAAGGGAAGACCAAGAATATGCCTTCAGATTAGCTGATTCAAGCCGCCTCCATTGGACCAGGAAAAAGCTATTCAATAATCTCTTTTTTATTTTTTAATTTTTTTTTATTATTGGGTTTTCTTTTTTGGGGACCACACTCACTGGGATAGCCTTGCCCAGGGAAGAAGAGTGTCTTACCCTTTTTGTTCATGCTCCCCTTTTCTTAGACAATAACTATTTATTGTTACTCCTTCAAGAGCTAGTCATACATTTCTATGATACAAGTGCTAGCATCTCTTCATTGCAAATTTTCAGGTTTACATTTTTTAAAAATGTTTCATGGTCCTGTATGGAAGATCCATGAAAATAACACACGCACACACACACACACACACACACACACACACAAAGATGCAGACACAATGAGGGACAGCATGTAGACAGTAGAAACAATACAGGATTTGAAGAGGGAGGGGTTTTAACTCTTTACTTCACTTTCTCTCTCTGAGCCTCATCTACAAAAATCTCTTCCAACTCCGTGCATTTCACAGAATGAGAAGAGGTAGAGGGCTTTCTAGTGTATTCTGATAGACGATCTTTAACTAGACATATGTAAGTACCAATCCTTTGAAGTATCTAAGCATATCATCAGAGGCAGCCTGGGGTTGTGTAAAGAGCACTGAGCTTAGAGTTACAAGGCTAAGATTGTAGTTCTGGCTCCTCTACTTGTTAATTGAAGTTTAGTTCATCAAAAATGATTCATCCTCTACTGTTTGTAAAGCATTCTATTGGGCCCTGAGGGTACAGAGATAAAAATAAAACCATCCTTGCTCTCAAGGGTCTCAGATTCTCTCAGCAATACTGATTTTATTTTTTAACCTTGATTTTATTCATTGACCTTTGAACAAGTCCCTTTCTTTTTCTGAGTCTTAGTTTTTTTCTCTCATTACATCGAGATAATACCTCAACGTGCCCATCTCTAGGGTTGTTGTGAGGTTCAGATGAGATAAAGGATATGAAAGCAATATATAAATTTTAAAGTGCCACATAAACATGAATTGTTACTTAGCTTGAAAAGCTTGAAAAGGCCAAGGTTCCACCTAAATCCAGGGTCACCTCTAGTTGTCCTGATCCATATCTTGTCACTGGACCCAGATGGCTCTGGAGGAGAAAGTGAGGCTGGTAACTTTGCATGGCCCTGCCTCACTTAAATCCAATTCACTTGCATGTCATGGCATCATCTCCCCGATGTCATGGTCCTCTTTGAGAACAAAGGACAAAGAGCAGCATCAATTGCCAAGCACTGAAAATGTGCTTTTCAGAAAAGCAATTATTTGTATTTTTCTTATCCCTCTCTACTATCTTTTTACTTATTGAAAGATAAGATTATAGTAATAATAGGAAATGCTGAAACAAGCCAGTTGTTAACTCAAGGACCTTTCTTTCCTCCCTTGAGTTGTATAAAACACAGCTGTAAAAGACAAGTCAAGTCAAACACGTGTTTATTAAGCACCTTGTGGGGCCAGACCCTATGGCAAGTGCTAGGGATAGCAAGAAAAGTGAAAAAAAAAAAACATCCCCTGCAGTTTCTCTCAGAATATTTCCTTTTCAGGGCCTTTCCTCTACTAACATAGACATTAATTGGTCCTTGAATTCCCTGGAGATACATGGTACCCTTCTAGGCAATGCTGTCACTTGAGGACATTTCTGGTGATAATAATATTGGTATTTTCTATCCCCATAGATTTATTGTGAGGAAAAACTCACATTTTAAGACCTTCAACTGACATTAAAAAAAACCACCTTAAAATGTCATGTGATTGTGAGTTATTATTACTATCATCCCCATTTGACAGATAAAGAAATTGAGGCTAAATAGGTGAAGGCTCTTACTCACTTGATTCCAGTAGGAATTTGTTTGTATTTGTAAATGGAACTGTTAGTATTTTTGCTTCCACAAAGCAGGATGGATAGTGACATGGCGAGCTTTAGGAGATGCTACTGAATGCTATCATGGACAGTGCAGATTTTGAGGGGAGGCGTTTTTGGAGAGCAGATAACTTTTGCAGACCATATGAAAGACCAAACCTATGAAGGTGTTTAGCAGAGTGAAGTAAATACTATAGCAGCACCTGTTAGAATAGCTGTAGGGTGGAGGTGCTTTTGTTTGATTTCCAATGCTTTTGCAGCAATGTAAGCATCTAGACTCTGTTTCTGCTCCTTCTGGGTAGATTAGGGCTCGATTCCCTTTTATTTTGTATTCCAGAGGATTTTTAATTGATTCTTGACCCACTGCAGAACCAATATGACACTACAGAAATGATCTCATCCTTTTGTCCATGTAGAAACTGTCCTCAGAGAGGCCGAGCTCAGATGGGGAGGGTGGCGCAGAAAATGGAATTACCATGTGCAACGGAAAAGAACAAGGTGAGTCTTGAGGATGGTCCTCCATTGTTCAAATATGGTAAAAAGTTTGATTTTGTGAAACGTCTAACAGCCAATTTAGTCAACTTTGGTGACGTGGGTGCTAGAGGACTGTATCCCACCATTCAGCGGAGTGAGGGAAACCCCTTTTGGTAGATTTCAAGCCTAGCTATGATTAGTCCTCACTTTCTCAATGTCTGGGTTTTATTTTATTTTATTTTTAACCCGAAGAAGGGTTCTTGAGTAGAATACAGTAAAAGAAAACGTAGTGTAATGGGTAAAGCAGTAAGTCTGGAGTTCTAAGTCCTTGGTTCAAATCCTGACTCTTGTTTACTACCTTCTTGGGCAAGTCATCTCATCTCTCAAGGAAACTTAGTTCTAATCAGTAATATGAGAAGGTTGGATTGGCTGAGCTTGAAGATCTTTCAGGGAACTTATGGTATCAGGACCTTCCTATTGGTTTCCCATCCTGCAACAGCCAAGCAGAGATGCATCTTCGGTAGGATTACCTAGTTCTGTTAGTTTGTGATACTTCCAACATAGTGATGAGTGAATGGTTTATGTACACACAAGAAAGAGTGTGTATCTCATAAAATTTTGATAAAATTATTGCAAAGCATTTTTTCTGTTATTCAGACAAATTAAATGATCATCCCTACCTTCTCTCCTTATCCCTCACAGAACCCAACCTACTCTGGACATATCTTGTACGACCACAAATAGATGCATAGATAGATAAACCTTTATCATGCCCTTAGCATATGCCAGACACAGTGATAAGTGATAGGAATACAAATATAAGCAAAAGTGACAGTCCCTGCCTTCAAAGAACCTTCCTTCTAATGGGAGAAGACAGCATATAAAAACGAAGTTGAAGGGATTGGAGGGGCACAAGTTTGAGAAATGGGTATGGGCAGCCATGGAGGGGAACAGGTCTTATTTGGGGACTTCCTCAAATGGGGGTTTGTGGATGAACTCATCAATCTCAAGAAAAAACTGTTGGAGTAGAAGTATCTGTTATTTTGAGAAAGACATTGGGACAAAGTCAGGAGTATCATGCATTGGACCAGGTATACATTTTGCCTCCCTCGTTAAAATGATAGTTCCTTGAAAATAAGGATTGTGTTTTTGCCTTTATTTGTATCCCTAGTGTTTGGCACATAGTAAATACTTGATAAATTCTGTTGGCTTGTTGGCTGACCAAAGAGGTATGATCTCTAATTATGGAGCAGTTTTCCTTTATGTGACACTACATAAGCCATTTGAGGAAAGTATCTATACTGTGTTAGTTCCATATGGAAACAGGATTCATTGGTTCTGAGAAGGGAAATAGGATTCATTGGTTCTAAGGGGACATAGGTAGAACATCAGTCAGCTGGTTTAAGATTCCCAGGAGACCCACCTACTACCCAGGGGCTGTGGTGAACGGCTGGATTGATTTGGCAGCTGACTGAGGGAACATTATTGTTTCCACCACTGGCCACAGCTATCCAGAGTATTCCGGGGAGTTAGCAGAAGAAACACCACTAATGTATCATCAGTCACACTGTGCTGTAGGAGGAGAGGCCAAGAGTTCTGGAAAGAGGGGTTTGTGGCGGCATCTATTTTGTTGGACCTTCTTGCACTCCTTCTGTCTTCCTTGTAGTGAGTTGTTTGGATGAGGGAGGATGACAGAAGATGAGGGAGAGAGTATGATGATAAAACTGGATTTCAGATACAGCCTTGTCTTGTTGTCTTGGTTGGAGTTTATTCCCATGCCTAGAGAAAGGGTGTCTGACGCAACAGGTACCAGGACATGACCTCGGGGGCCTTGGTCTTACTGATGCATATTCCAGTCAACTGAGATAATCACCAGTTCATTTCAGCAAACATTTATTAAGCTCCTACCATGTACACAGCACACAGGTTGATCCTGAGAGAGATGACAACTTTGCCTTTATAGTCCTCACATTCTAGCATGACATAGATGAAATGTAATGAAAAATAAAACATGGCAGGTGTCTTGTGATGTACGGAGGAAAGGTTACACTGACTTGGTGGGCAGGAGGATCCAGAGGAGGACTTCTTGGAGAAAGTGGCATTAACCACAGACAATAGAACCAAAAGGAGGCCAAAAACTTCATTCCTGACTTGCCTCCATTTTGCTTCTTCCCATTTTCTTTCTTATATCGTATTTATTCATCATATTCACTCCCTCCTCCCCACCACACTCTCCCAGTTGGGATGTATGGCTTCTTGAAGCCAAGTGTTGTCTTTTCCATTGTTGTGTCCTTAAGCAACAAGCATAATGCTTCACACATAGTAGGTGCTTAATAAGAATGTATTTTATGGAATGGAATGGGATGCAACTGAATTCAGGATGAACCAAATGGAAATCCTCTTCGTTCCTAAAAATCCTAATCTGGGATTATGTGGATATACACAATCCACATAATAAGTGGATTGTGTTACTTGTCTGGCCAGTTTATGGTGGTCAAGGGCATGACCTCTATTTTGATCACAAGTGGTTCCTCCCCCCGCCACCCAGGGCATAAATGATAGTTTTATTCCTAGGAAGTTATTCAGGGGAAAATGTTATCTCTGTCTTCCTCAGGGCATGTCATATATGATTAAAAACAGGAAAGCTATCTTTAAGTTTGGCTCTGTCAGGAAATAGTCTAAGGTCTCCATGTAGTGTTTAAAAATGGGAGTTTTCCACTCAGTCTGTGAAGTGTTTTGTTTCTCTTTATTTCTTACTTCTTCAAGATTGGATATTTGAAAGTGAGTGCTATCTCCAGATAGCTTGATAGATTAAAAATGACTCATTTGCCCTGGTGCTTTTGCCAACACCTTCCCACCCCACCCCCCCTTTATACAATGGTATAAATAAAAGTACATTGAAAGCTCAGGGATCATTTCAATTTTTTAAAGAAAGTCAGTGAGAAGAGAGCTGGTCTTGGAGCCAGAAGAATTCTTTGCTTGAATGCTACTTCAGATTTGCTGGCAATATATTCCTGGCCAAGTCAGTTCATCTCTTGAGTCCCTTGGTTTTCTTGTCTGTAGAAAGGAAATATTAAGAATTACAGGGGCAGCTAAGTGGTGCAGTGAGTAAAGCACTGGCCCTGGAGTCAGGAGGACCTGAGTTCAAATCCAGCCTCAGACACTTGACACACTTACTAGCTGTGTGACCTTGGGCAAGTCACTTAACCCCAATTGCCTTGCCTTCCCCTCTCCAAAAAAAAAAAAAAAGAATTATACTACCTGTCTCAGAAAACTTTTGTGAGGAAGGCACCATGTGAACTTTAAGGTGCTATAGAAATGTGTCTTCTTGTTTATTATTTGGGGCAAGTAATGTTTCTTAGATGTTTGGTTCAGAGGTTTGGTTTTTTCAATGTAGAATAAAGATGTAGTATAAAGAGAGCTAAATTTGGGTCAGTCAAGGGTTAGTATTTATTAAGTACTATTAGTATTTATTAAGTGGTTGTTATATACCAGACACTGGGGATTCAAATGTAAGCAAAAAGAAAGACAGTTCCTGCTTTCCAGGAACTTGCATTCTAATAGAGGAAGAAAACACATAGAAGAGGCCTGGAAAACAGTAGAGGAAGGGTCTGGGGCCCTTGTCCAAAACTGAGGCTCAAGGAAGAGCTCCATGGGGCCTTTAGGAGCATATTGAAGAGACAGCTGAGAAGACAGAAAAGGCCTGAGTTACTCATTCTGTGGTCAATGTGGTATAGTATGACACTGGATTTGGAGACATAGGATAGTGGTTTGAATCCTGCTTTGGGGCTTTTATTTATTACTGGTCAGGTCATATTAATCTCTGTAGGTCTCAGTTTCTTAATCCATAAAACAGTGCGGGTGGGTTAGATGACCACTAAATCCTTCTTTGTCCTAAGTCTGTGATGCTATGATCTCTGCACATCTCTAGATGTGGCTATTTGTCAACACAGCTATTGGAGAGATTTCTGCACGGCATGGGAAGTAGTCCTCTCAAATTCATTCTAATTCTGTTAGGGTCTGTAAGTCCCTTTCCTTTCTGGGCCTTGATTTCTCTATCTATTAACTGAGAGGGTTGGACTACATGTTGTCTAAGGTCACTTTTCACTATTATGTGCTGTGACTTTTTGGTACTAGCTTCCCATGTTGTATATGGCTATGTTTTTTAGGTTCCTTCCAGCTCTGAGAACCCATGCTTTTCCTTTGTCAAGTTGTGAGGTTCTATTAGTACCACAATATAGGCTTATTTCACCGCTTCCTAGAACTCACTCAGTTGCTCCTCTTGGTTTGGAACATTCCAGAACACATCTGTCCAAAGCCACAATGACTTGCTTTCCCTGAAGAATTCCTCCACCCGCCCTTTTTTTCTTTCAGGGGTGATGGATTCATTCCTTAAATTTTGGCAAAGTAAATCAGTGTAATACAAAAATAATGAGCCTGGGTGTGCATCTCATTAAAATGATGTCTACGTAAGGAGAGAGGAGTCTGTCAGAGTGGGGACCCGAGGGGCAGAACGAACGGGTGTCCACACCCACCATTTCACAGATCTATTACAGGATAGTTTATGCAAGGAACTATTGGCAAAAGCATTGAATAAATACTTTGGGTGATACCAACTCATCCCCCACCCACCCTGATAAAACGATTCCTAGGGTTTAAAGGCATGCATTCATTTTGTTCACATACTCTTGTTTAGATTGTATGCAGGGTGCAGAAATGCCAAATGTGTGGATTGCATAAAAGTTTAAAATTTGTTGTGTTTCTGTATCTGCTTTTCAGTAACCCACTCAGCCCTGGTTGCTTATGCTCACCAGTTGAGGACACACTGAATTTTCTATCATGGGTGGTCAAGTAGAGTAGATTGAGAATTTTCTGTTTCTTTTTTTTTAAATAAATGCTTCCTTATCTATAAAATGAGTGGGTTGGGCTACATGATTCCCATGGTCCTTTCCAGCTCTAACACTCTAGGTAATTCCTTGCTAAAGTCTTTTCTGGCTCCCACATTGTTTGGCCTTGTTGATTTACTTTTTCCCCCCAGACCTATGATTTCATCAGTTTAAAGAGCTCCCGGTGAGAAGACTCCCTCTAACAATGCAGATGTGGAATTGTCTTATAGAAGCAAAATAGCTGTCTGGGGTCACACAGTCATATATTTCATTAGTGGGACCTGAAAGAACCCAGTTCTTTCTGGGTCATCTCTTTATCCACTATACTTCTCATGAATTAATTTATAAAGCTAAATTCTTTAAGAAATAAAATGTCCTAATATCCTTTTTTTTTGTAAACTGGATATGTAATTTCACTGGTTATGAGAGCTCTGAAATCAGGGGAGTTTTGGACACTGAGAAGGAGGTGACTTACCCAGAGTCCCACAGCCAGCATGTGCCTAAGGCAGGACTTTGAATATAGTTCTTCTTGTGTTCCAGGTAAAGTCTCTATCCACTAAACCAAATTTTAGTATTCCTATTTCTATGTCATCTTTCTAAAATGGAACTATGCTGTGATTTTTCTTCCAGTCCCTGCTGGCTTATTGGGAACTGGATAAAATCTGAGATTTCTTGGGTTCCCTCCATAGGTTCAAGTCCCTGCCCCTCAATAATTACTTCTTCCTGAATTGCTGAGGATAAAAATAAAAAGCCATCCGGTGGCTGACCCTCTGGTGATGAGCCACTCCTAACACAGGGTAACAGGTTCTCTGTTGTTAGTATCACCATCTGTCACCAAGTCTCAGCCTCACAGTGGTGAGGCCTAGGAGAAGGGACACCCTGAAAAGGACAATGGATATATCTTTAGGGAGCAGTTCCTTTTTTTAAAGTAATTTTCCACTGTGACTCATTTCTTAGGTCTAAAGAGCGTAATAACCCTGAAAGAACAAGATTTAGGTGAATGACCTCATTCGTAAGGAAGGGTTAGGATGTTGGCTCTCTCTCTCTCTCTCTCTCTCTCTCTCTCTCTCCCCCCCCCCCCCGTTTCTGTTTCTGTCTTTCTGTTTTTGTTTCTCCTTCCTTTCCGCTTCTCTCTCCCTCCTGTTTTTCTGGGTCCTGTAATTCCCTTGACCTAAAATCTGCAGGAGTTCTTTTTCAAGCTTAGCTCAAGTCTGCTATGAAGTCATCCCCTTGACATTCAGATGAAACCTCAGTTTAGGAAGGGTTCTGAGGAAGGTCATCCACTGTTTCTTTGGAGTGTCATGGCCTAGTTAGGCTGAATATGCAGGATACAGTTACCCCACCCACAGACCAGTATGTCAAATGATAATTGTAGTGGAGATGAGCCTTTAGATGAAGCATCATAAATAGATTTGGGTGCTTTATTTTTGAAAAGGGGCCATTTGTTTGTTTTGCTGTGTATGCCTCCACAGTTTGTGTTTTTAGTATTATCATGCAAGTCTTTGATCTGATGTTTTTTTGAGAAAGCAGTGTAGGACTTGCTTATTTTAAAATGTGCTCAGCCTTCTCTGCTTTGTACAAAAAGCCAACAAAAGAACAATAACAACCAGTCAATAGCAAAGCCCTTCAGTTTCTTCATGGAGAGGACATAGGGTAGTGGAAACTGAGACCAGGAAGACAGAGACAACAAAAAGGAAGGGGGAAGAGAGAGAGAGAGAGAGAGAGAGAGAGACAGACAGACAGACAGAAACATAAGGCTACTAGAAGACTGACTTGGCAGGCTTAGAGCTTGTCTCACTCTTATATATATATTTGGCAAGGCATTTGGGGTTAAGTGACTTGACCAGCATCACACAGCTAGTTAAGTGTCAAGTGTCTGAGGCTGGATATGAACCCAGGTCCTCCTGCTCTCCCAACTACACCAACTAGCTGCTCTAGGTACAGAAGGGAGGCCTTCAAAAACGGAGAGAAAAAAAATAGAGAAGAGAGAACAAAATAGAGGCGATACCGGGAGAGGCCGGATGAGAGGAGGTACGATGTTTTGTAATATCTTAGGATCTGGAATAAAAGTTTATAGGATCTGAGAATGATAATGAACTGGGGCCAGAAATGAAGAGGAGAGAAACGGGGGGGCTTGCCTTTGGGAAATTGTGTATTGCTTATAATGACCTCTAGCTTCTCCCTGAAACAAAGACTCATCTTTTTAACATCAGAATTCTTCTGGTGGTGCTCTGTGACTGTGAGTCATGGAATACCATGGCCTCTGTAGGATTAAAAGCTGAGGGTCACCCAGAGGACAATGGAGAGGCATATGGCGGGTGTGGGTTGGCTGCCACATAGCACCAAGAAGGAACTGTTTAGAAGGAATTGCAGAAAGTATATCATCAGATACACATGTGGCAGAAAAAGGAGGTGGGTGGATCCTATAGGAAGAGCCAGAGATGATTGATGGATGGCTTCACATGATCCACTGGTATCAACATAGGGTCAAGAGATTTAAAAGAAGTAACCCAGTGTATGGGAGAAAGAACCTTGGCTTATAGTCAGAGGAACTGGGTTCAAATGCCCTTTCTTCTACTTAATAATTTCGTGATCTTGGGGAAATCATTTTTCAGTCAATGAGCATTGATGAAGTGCTGACTATGTATCAGGCACTGGGCCAAAAACTAGGGATACAAAGAAAGGCAAAAACATGACCCCTGATCTCAAGGAGTATACGTTTTGATGGGGGGAGAAAATGTGCAAACCATCAAAACAGTTGGATCTAAGATCTAGAGATGGAAGAGACCATAAAGGCCACTTAATTGATTCCTTCTTGTGTCTTTTGAGAAGTATCTCCTCTCCCCCAGAAGCCCGTTTTGGTGTTTTGCATGGTCTCATGGAAAAAGGACTGAATTTGGAGCTAGTCACTTCTTAGCCAGGCAAACAAGAGCAAGTAATTGTGCTCAGTTTCTCATCTGTAAAATGATGATTGAATCACATATTGTGTGTGTAAAGAGCTTTGTAAACTATAAAACACAATGCAAATGCTAGCTATTAATACTATTATAATCATTTTAAGACTGAATTTTCTCAAGTCTGATATATTTCGTAGGGAAGGGAGCATGGCTTGAGGGGTTGATGGGGATGGTGATGGCTCTGGACTCAGAGAACCTGAGTTCAAATCCTCCCTCCGACATTAGATGTGTGACCATGAGGAAGTTTTTTAACCTCTCTGAGCCTCATTGTCCTCATTTGGAAAATGATGGGGTTCACCAGAACGGCCTCTAAGACAGGAGGACTTACCCTTTTATGTCCTGGCAGTTTGGGAAAGCCAGAATGTGGGTTTTGTTTTTTAACCCTCACTCAAAGGAAATGCTAAATTTGAATTAGAGGTTGGTGAAAATAGAGATGTAATTGTTTTCTCAACTAAGGATCCCCTGGAATCCATCTATACACCTTGTGGAGCCCAGATTAATAAACTTCTCTAAGGTCTCTTCTGTTTCTAGATATAAGATCCAGTTGCTTTCATTTTTTTCCCCAGTTGGCTGTTATTACAACACACTTATGGATTTTTCCCCTTTTTTTATAGTTAAGAGGAAAAAAAGTTCAAAGTCAGAAGCCAAGGGAACAGTGACAAAAGTCACTGGGAAAAAGATTACCAAGATCATTGGTCTAGGAAAGAAAAAGCCGTCTACAGATGAACAGACCTCGTCAGCTGAGGAAGATGTGCCCACCTGTGGTAAGAGGGTGTTTTGTGAGACTTTAGATGTGGGTTTATTTTCTCTCCTCTTCTGGAGTATAGAGTTTTACCTCCAATCCAGCATTTCTGTTAAGTACTAGTTTTGGACTCACCTCATTTGTAATCCAGGATCATTCTAATTAAGACATTGAACAGATTTGACCTTTGCACTATCAGTAAGACTTCTTCCAAGATAGAGGCAAGGAGGGAACACATTCCATTCATGGCAGCTGGCCAATGCAAAGACACAAGGTGGGAGATGAAGTGCCATGTGTGAGGAACCACAAGAAGGCATGTTTTGCTGGTCTCTAAAGAGTTGAATTTATGTGAATGAACCCTGTGGATTGCCAAGGGATACTGAAGAGAGAGCAGAGAAGTGAGCCTTGGGGCATAGCCACATTTTGAAAGGAAAGAGAGGAAATGGAGACAGCAAAGGATTCTGAGAGGAAGAAGCTTGTGAGATAGGGAAAAAGTCAGGACAAAAATATCCAGAAAATCAAGAGGGAGCAGTTGCAGGGAAAGGAGTGGTGTTGAAAACTCCTAAGATCAAGGGGAGGATGATGAAGAAGGAGATAAGACTTTGGATTTGGCAAATAAGGGATGTTTGGTAATAAGATTTGTTACAATGGCCATAGTACAAGTCAGATTGCAAGATATAAAGGGGTGATGGCTAGCAAGGCAAGTGGAGGAAGTTATGAGAATCTTTGTGGTAAGAAGAAGCACAGGAGGGGAATTCAGAGAGGTAATAGTCAAGGGTATAATCTTTTTTTATAATAAACTAACTCCTTTTATGAAATAGTAGGATGAGAGGATCTTAGAAAATTTTGGGATGATAAGGGATTGTTATGGAGAGAGAAGCCCTGGGTTCAAATCCTGACTTTGCTATTTGCTACACATCTGTTATTGGGCAAGCCTGGGCTTCAGGTGCCTCATCTGTAAAATGAGGGGGATTGGTCAGATGATTTATTTTCCCTCTTCCCACTTGAAATCTTAGGATCTTTCATTTCATATATTGTCCCAGGTCCCTTTGTACTCTAACATTTTATGACTCTTTCATCTTCCCATGGATTTTTAATGGACTTGATTGGTAGGATACTAAAGCCTGGGATTTCAGGATGGAAAAGCAGATGGTGGGAGGAGCAGCCAACTTAGGGACTGTTGTGATGGACTTAATGAGAGGCCAGGGCAGTAGGGGAGTTGAGATGGGAAGTCCTCACTCCCTCCTGGGGGGAGTCAGGGAGTAGAAGCCTCAAGTATTTGGAAGGCTTGGCAATTAACCTGACTTAACTATTCTTAATAAACAAAGCTAGGTTTCTATTTGCAAGTATAGTCAAATAAATGGTTTTGCAGAGAGTCTCTTAGAGGCACTGCCTGTCACTATAAATCAGTATCCGTATAATTACCCACGTGTATTTCTTTTAAAATGCATCATCAAGATCTTTCAGATTTTGTTTCTCTTGAAGGAATGTCATTCTTGCACAAAATTTTAAAACTGTCACCTAATTTAGCATTTGGGGGGTGGGGTGTAGGGATGAGGCAAATGCTTCCTTTTGGATGTCGGTAAAAAGAAAATAAGTTTTTTTTTTTAAAAGACCTATTTCCAGCCTTAAGCACAGCTGTGAAGTATCAAGCAAAAGGGTGACCTCGATAGAGGCCCAGCAGACAGATCCTGCCAAAATGAGCCTGCTGCAGCTGCTGCTCTGCTTCCCCACAGAGAGGAAATTCAGAACTAGTTGGGCTGATAGAAGACAGCCATACCAGGGATGAGGGGCTGTGAGTTCGAAACCCAACTCTTCCATGATATATGTTGGGAACAGCTGGGCCTCTGTAGGTTTTCACTGGTAAAATGAATGTAAGAAAAATCAGGGCTGGGCCTCCCACTTGGAAGCCAGATCGGTGGGTGAGACTCATGAAAAAAGGGATTGTTATGCGCTTTTAGCTACAGTATTGCAGAGTCAGAGAATCACTGAAGGGGAGAGCTAGAAGGGAATAAGGAAAACAAAAAATGTCAGAACCAGGTGGGACCTGAGAACAACGGATACATAGCAAAGGATGGCTTCCTATCAAAGAAAGTCAGATCTGGAAGGGACCTTAAAACCCAGAATGCCATAACTGGGAAGGAGGACCTTAGAACACAGAATGTTAGAACATAGAACGTGGAATGGAAGTGCAGACGTTGATCTGAGAACCTAAGAGAGCTGGAAACAATCTCAGAACATGGAATGGGAGAACTAGAAAGAGACTTTCCCGACAACATAGCCTGACCTAAATGATTAACATGTAAGTCAATGATACAGGACTGAGTAGCAGGTAATGGTCAGATGGCAGACAAGTGCTACTGTTTAGGACTTATAGGTATGCTCTATTTAGAATGACCAGGACGGGTCCCAGATGGAGCTGGCCTTAGTGAACACCAAGGGGTGTGATTGAGGATTTCAGAGGACTCAAACCTCTTGACCAAAAATATACTCTCAATTGACCTGCCTCACTGACCAAGGTTCCTTGGGGAACTTGGGACTAATAGAAGAACAATCTGAGATGTTACTGTTAAGTGATAAGTTAACAGACAGATTCCGATTTGCCCTTTCAGATGATTTTGAGCACCTCCAGGATAGTTCACTTGTGTGTGTGAGGGAAGACATAGGAAGCTACATTTATTCCCATCATGCTTCCATTCATCAAAACTATTTTAAAATGTCTTTTGGGAAGTGATCATCTGAGCTCAGTTAACAGCCACACCAGAAAATACATCTTGACGTTTTATAGCCACACCCAAAATAAAATTCCCCGGTTATGTTATTCATCAGACCTGCCCTTTTGGCAGCTTTCAAAAGGCAAATCTTTCACATCAGAGAAAACCTAAGAACACATTGCCTTCCTTGTACATAGTGTAGGGATAGGGAATATAATTTCATTGGTATAGGGAAACACTGAGTGAGGGAATTCTCTTTACCAAGGCAAGGGTTGCTCATAATAGGTGTTTAATAGAGGGTTTATTGAATTTATTTGAATTCAGTTCATTCTCTCAGTTAGCATTTATTAAGTGACTACTGTGTTCCAGGCACTGTGCTAAGCACTGAAAATACAAAGAAAGGCCATTGAAAATACCGTTCAACATGTTTGTGAATTCAGTGACCACCCTGCTAGGGGTGCTCTGAAGGAGACAGCCAGCCCATGTGGGTGGGAGATGTCACTACAGAGAAGCAATAGTTACTTACCTGTCAGCACATGTGGTTAACTTTCTTGAGGCTTGTTATCCTCATCTGTAAGTGGGAGATAAAAATACCTGTTCTTCCTCCAGGGACTGTTGTGAGGATTAAATTAGATACTACATGCATGAGAAGCAGCTTGGCTTGTGTATATACTTGTATCTCCAATATGGAGCATAGTGCCTGGCATATCGTAGGTGCTCAATAAATGCTTGTTGGTTAATTGAGGTATGAGAGGCAGTATGATGAGAACTGGCCTCAAAGGGAAGATCTCAGTTGATGTCTTACCTGATACCTATTGTCTGAGTGACCCTTAGCAAATTACTTAATCACCCTCTAAGACTGTAATATGAGGTTTGAACATTATATGCTATTTAGACACATCTAGACTATTGCATTCTATCGGGGACACCCCATTTTAGGAAAAATGTCAATAAAATATGGAGTGCATCCAGTTTTCTTAATGTGATGAACCCCCTAGTTGTCACAGTAGATAGAGTGCTGGACCTGGAGTTGGGAACACCTGAATTTAAATCCAGCCTCAGACATGTACTAGCTGTGTGACCCTGAGCAAGTTGCTTAAGACCATTTGCCTCAGTTTCTTCATCTTTAAAATGAGCTGGAGAAGGAAATAGCAAACCACTCCAGTACTTTAGCCAAGAAAATCTCAAATAGCGTCACAAAGAGCTGGACATGACTAAGAAGACCGAATAACAACAACACATGTGATGAGGGGACTGGAGGGATTTCTTAACTGTTTTTTTTGGAGGGGGGAGGGCAAGGCAATTGGGGTTAAGTGACTTGCCCAAGGTCACACAGCTAGTAAATGTGTGAAATGTCTGAGGCTGGATTTGAACTCAAGTCCTTCTGACTCCAGGGCTGGTGCTCTACTCACTGCACCACCTAGCTGCCCTCTAGGCTAGAGGGATTTAATCCCACATGGGGATTGTCTGTAGAAACTGGAGATGTTCAGCATGAAGAAGAAAAGACTTAGAGAAGCTAGGAAGGAGGGAAAGGACCGGTTGATTGAATCGATGATCATCGTCCCCAGATAAACAAAAAGCTGTCATTTGGAAGAGGGATTAGTGTCATTTTAATCGATGATCATCGTCCCCAGATAAACAAAAAGCTGTCATTTGGAAGAGGGATTAGTGTCATTTTACTTGGTCACAGAGGGTACAATCAGGACCAAAAGAGAGGAAATTATAGGGCAGGAAGTTTCTGCTCAGGGAAATATAAAAGCTTCTCACAATTGGAGCAATCTAAAACTGTCCTGGATGGGCTCATCAGATAATGAGCTCCCTGTCTCTGGAAATATTCCAGCGGAGGCTGGCTACATCATTGTGTAGGATGCTAAACAGGACATTTATCTACTGGACAGAGCTTATCACAAAGTATCAGTAAGAGTTAGCTCATCATGACCTACCCAGTCATTTTACGTATGAGGAAACTGAGGCACTTGTCCAGAGTTACGTTTAGTAAGAAGCTGACAGGCATGGTATGAGGCAGAGATGTCAGACTATAGCCTACAACACTTCTGGGTTGGTGGGTCCAACCCAGATTAAAAGGTAATGGGGAAATCCTTAGCAAAATAAACAGAAATGCAGTAAGACATAAATATAGTGGTGATTTGTGGTTTTCTAAATCACGATGTACCCAACAGGGATCATTACATCCTCTTTAGTGCCTGTGTCTATTTGTGTTTAAAACCGATGATATAGTGGACTTGGAGTCAGAGAGACCTGAGTTCAAATTCTGCCTCAGACATTAGCTGTGTGATTTTGGGCAAGTCACTTCATCTTCTCTGCGCTCGATAAAATGAGTGCATTTGTACCTGATGACCTCTGAGGTTTTGAGCTCTAAATCTGTAAGCCTGTGTGTGATGTAGAGCTCAGGCCTTCTGAAAAGGTCTTTCTGGGAAGTAAAAGGTGACTTCTCAGGTTGTCTTCAGTTCTAAAATAGTGGGATTCTAAACCTTGCCCAAGCATCGGCTGATTGAATCAATAGACCAGCTGGGGCAGGTATTGATGTCCTTTCCGGGATATTTGAATTTTCAAGGGAAATTTTTGAAGTCAAAAAAGTCACACACACCTCTCAATATGGCTTCCAGAACAACTACAGTTATCTTCCCTTTCCCCTATTAGGAAATTAAAAATGCTGACTTGGCATTTCCATTGGGAAAATTGCCAGCCCCTTCTTTGGTTTGTATTTTGGGAGATTTCCAAAGAGGTGAAAGATTTGAGCAGGCAGAGACACTTGAGGTGGGGAGCTGCTGAATGTGAGAGAGTCCATTTCTATCCATAGGGATCATAGAATATTAGAACTAGACAAACCTTAAAGATGATCTAATCCAACCCCCTCATTTTACAGATAAAGAAATTGAAACCTGGAGCTGTGACTTGGCCATGGGCGCCCAGGTTGTTCCAAGAGGTCAAGCCATGTTTCAACTCCAAGTCTCTCTTCTACAAATCCCTTTCCCTTTTCTTGGTGATACTTCACACATTTGAATTTTCCACTCTGAGGAACCTGTGAGGTGCTCAGGATCCCCGTTCTATTATTTTGGCTGAGCTCTGAAGTTGTGTCTGCAGAATCAGAGGCAATATCCAGAAAACTTAAACAACAAATCACAATGTTGTTCAAAACACATAAAAACCAGGGCTGTTGACCAATGTGATTTATTGTTTTCTTCTTTGGGGACTGAAAAGAAATCTGAGGAAGGAGATAAAAGCTTAGTCATTTCATAGAAATTCCAGCTCTAAATAAAATGTCATTCAGTCTCCTACATGTTATTAATTCTACTTGAAATGGAAACATACTAAATATAAATTGGCCATTTTCTGGAAAGCCAAAGACCAAATCCAGGAATCCTCTCTTCTCCCTCCCGTATGTACTAACAATGCCTGCTGTGTCTAGAGCATCTTTTTCCAAAGGAGTCATAGTGTTTTGATGACATCTAGCCAAATGCAGCCTTGGGAATAAATTGTATCCTGCATGGAAGTTCAGTTACTTTAAGACAAACATTAATCCTTTTGGACCAGTGGGTTAATATCCAGAGTATCCCCTTCCTAGGTCCCTAAAACATGATCCAATTCAACTCAAGAAGCATTTGTTACAGCATTTACTATATACTAGGTGCTGGGTTCAAACAAAGAGTGACAACAGGCTTTGTCTTCAAGATAATTGACGTTCTAAGGCGACGAGGGCAGAGAATATGCACCCAGAGGAGCAAGGGCAAAGTGATTCGTAAGTGTAGAGATAATCAACTGGTCCCAAGAGGATAGGTACTTGGTTTGTTGCTTTGCCTGGTAGCATAGGGCAGCCAGGTGGTGCCATGGGTAGAGTGCCAGGCTTGGAGTCAGGAAAGCTCATCTTCTGAGTTTGTCTGGCTTCAGAAACTTACTAGCTGTCACTTAACACCGTTTGACTCAGTTTCCTCATCTGTAAAATGAGCCGGAGAAGGACATGGCAAACCACTCCAGGGTCTTTGCCAAGAAAACCCCAAATGGGGTCATGAAGAGTCAGATGTGATTGAAACAACTGAACGACAACAACAAAAAGTACCTGCCAGAGCTGGAGCTCAGCCGACGAGATCAACCTGCGAGATCCCGAGGCCGCAGTGAGGATTTTACTAGAGGTGTGACAACAATATCGAGAATAGGTTGCTTTCCTATAGTGAGAACTTCCTCAACCAAAGCAAATCAGCATCTCACCTGTGCCTTAGCGGACAAGTCCTGTGATGGCACATAGAGATGACGTGACTTGCCCAGAGTCACATGGCTACAGAGTGTTGGAGACAGAAGCTGACTCCAAGTTTTATCCGCTGTGCCACACTAACTCCTGTGTTTCCTATGCATCTGCTGGATTGAACTGAGCGGCGAGGTGGTGCAGTGGTTAGAGCTCTAGGCCTGGAGTCAGGAAGACCTGAGTTCAAAGCCAACCTCAAACACTAGCTGCACCTCAGTTTCTTCAACTGTAAAATGGGGATCATAATAATGCCTGCCTTCCAGGGTTTGATCCAGAGGATCAAATAAGATGATGATAATTGTAAAGTACTTAGCCTAGCTTCTATAAATGTTAGCAATTACTACGGCTGCTCTTGTTGCTAATACTACTACCACTGCTACTACTGCTACTATCACTACCATTATCACTAGTGCCACCTTCACCATGACTACTACCACCGCGACTACTAGTACTGCTACCATTACCACCACTGCCACCACTATCACTGCTACTACCAATACCACTATTACTTTTACTATCACTGCTTCCACCACCACCACTCTTCCTCCTCCTCCTCCTCCTCCTCCTCCTCCTCCTCTTCCTCTTGCTCATTCCTTCTCCTACTACTATAATATCCTGGTGATGCCCAGGCCTATACTCAGAGCTTGGCAAATACTTGCGATTGACTTAAATTTGACAATCACTTTCTGGCTATTTGAGGAAGGAGCAATCCTTAAAGTGAGAAGGACCGTGTTTGGGAGCCAGCCCTCCCACAGGAGAAGCAGTGGAGGGGAGAGTGAGCTAGTGGCAGTCTGGCACCCAACCCCGCTAGCTTAGCCAGATCCTCCTGAGAGCATTTAATGATAAAACCGAGAGGGCAACAAATAGGCCTGAAATGGAATCGGGGGCAGAAAATGTTGCTCCTTGAGATCAGGGACTGTCTGTCTCACATTTGTATTTGTATCCCCAGGACCTAACCCATGGCCAGCAATTAATTAATTCTTATTGATTGATTGATTGGTAACATTCTGGAAGGATCTGTGCAGATGGCTCTAGCCTCCCAAGTTTTCTTTTGGAAATTTTTCTTGTTGGGACAGCCAGGAAACTCTCCATGTGCACATAGGAAAAACAAGGTGTCTTTACCTTCAACTAGAAAATAAGCCTGGCCATGCTACAAACACATCAGGTGACCTTGAATAAGTCACTTCCATCCTCTCCTCTAGGTGTCAGTTTCTTGACCTATTTTTTGTCCTTGAGAACATTGCTTTGAAAAATAGGTTAAAAGTCAACCAAAGCACAAGATCTTGTGCTTTGTGAACACGAGAGGGCAACGTAGTCCCAGACATTCGAGTAAATCTGTTTCTGGCCTTTATTAGCACCTAAGAAAAAGTCTTGTGTCACAAAGTAAAGGTTTTTTAGTTCTAGGATCGTACCTCGTAAGATTTGGAGTTGAAAGAGATCATCTAGTCCAGCTGTTTTATTTTATAAAGGAAGAAACTAAGACCTAAGTAGGTTAGGTTTTATTTGTATGTGTAATTTCGAAAGCTTATAATGTTCAGCGAAATCTAATTCATATGAATTTTGAAAATATTTTTCCCATACCTCAAACTGAAAAACTGTTACTATCCCTTCATTCAGTTGATTTAGATCAGTCAGGATAGGGTAGTATTAAAAGAACTGAAGTTGGCATCAGAAGACCTGGGTTTGAATCTTGCCTTTGTGATCTTTAGGACCTTGGACAGGGTAGAGGGTAGGGTTGGAGGTGGGCAGAGAGAAAACTAGATTATCTCTGAGTCCCCTTTCAGGTCTAAAGTCTATGATCTGATTCATCAATAATAAAACATTTATTTAGCGCCTTCTGTGTATAGAACAGTGTGCTCAACAGCTGACAATGCTTAAAAAGTTTTGATAAAAGATACAGCCCAGACCATTGCGCAACTTATATCCAATCATATTGTATTTACTGCCACATTCCCCTATTAGACTCGAAGCCCCTTAAAGTCAGAGGCTGGGCTATTTCTCATCTCTTTCTCCAGCAGCAGGCACTGGGTCTAGAATATGATACAGATTCATAGCAGATAGAACGTTTGATTGTCATTGAACCTTCAGGGAAATTGTCTAGTTAAACCCTGCTATGACACAACATCCCAACAATAATAAGCAGAAAGCACATTTGTATCATAGTTTTCACAAAACAAGCCTTGGAATGTAGATAATTGCAAGTATTTTTATTCCCTTTTTTTTCAGAGAAGGAAAGCAATGATGAGAGGCCAAGTGTCATAGAGCCTAGGGTCATACAGCTGCGGAGTATCTAGGCTGAATTCAAACACAGCTCTCCTGACTCTCAAGTTCCACTCTACCTACCACTATACCATTAAAAGAGGATGGATTCACATTTGACTTGGTCATTTTTAGATTCCAGCTCGGGCAAGCAGCTGGAAATGTTCACAAGGCAGTTGAAATAAGACTGGAGCTTGAGTGTCAAATTGGCGCCAGAGATAAAGGTTTGGGAATCAGTGTTGATCATCGTTGAAGCAAGGGAATCAGTATGATTCATTAAGTTTAATTCAATAAACATTCCTTAAGTAAATCATGTGGACAATTCCGTTCAACAAGCCCTAACTAGAATACTTCCCCATGGTGAGGAACTCACTCTTTCTTAATGTAGATAGCTTTAATTGTTGGATGTTCTGAATTATGGGCTGCAATCTGCATCCTTCCCTTTGTTTTGGAAAGGAATAATAATTGACATATGGGGAGGAAGCAATGGATTTTTCCCCTCCCCCATTTCAGGAGACCTTTGTAGCCCAGGGTAGCATCTATATGAACTGGGTTGTCAAAAGATCCACTTTCATTCATTCCTTCCATATCTTCTTTGACCCACTGCTTCTTAATCTGCAAACAATTTGCTGCCTTCACAGAGTTGCTAGAAATAACAGGCTAATCTGTAGATTCTTTATGCTTAGGTTGTGCTACTGCTGATTTAGCCAGTGATCTGGAGACCAGGGACTTTCTGATTTACAAAATCAAGATCATGATGATGCCTTTCCTTAGGGGATTCTCGGATGAATCAGTAAAATACCCTGAAAAATACTGTCCCGTTGTATTATGAATGGGACTAATTATTATGGACTAAGTATTATGAATGGACCAATGCTAGTTGTAGTTGGATTAAAAAACAGTTTAGATTTTTGATTTTCTTCCAGCCCTGGCATTCTGTGATTCTTAGCTTTCATTCATTCATTCAAAAAATATTAAGCACCTACTATGTGCCAGCTTCACAATTCATAGAATCTTTGACTTAGAAAGAGACCTTTGACTCAGAATTTGGTCTTCATTTAATTACCAACTCAATGTTTGAATACCATCAAACTCATGATAGAAAAATGCTCATCACATCCAGACAGAGAAGTGATGGATTCAGAGTGTAGATTTGAAGGATATTTTTTCTCTTTGTTTTTCTTGCTTTTTGGGGGGTAGGGAGTAGAGAGAACATGGCTAATGCAGAAATATGTTTTGCATGACTTCATCTGTATAATGGATATCATATTTCATGCCTTCTCAATGGGTGGGGGAGGGCTTGCAGGAAATGAGAGAATGTGGAACTGAAAATAAAAAGATAATTGAATTTAAAAAAAAAATAGCCTGGCCATATCTCTGACAAGTAGCCATCTAGGCTGCTAATTAAATACTTTCAGTAATGGGGAACTTGCTACCTTGAAACAGTGCATTTCATTGTTGGAGATCTTTAGTTTTAAAATGGGCTTCCATTTATTATGCTGAAGAATATCTCACTGTAATTAATACCCCCTGGGGCTCTGTGGAGGGCTTTTCTTCTGCCCTCTGCAGCCTCCATTCTTAATTCTACCTCTGCATTTGAAGATAGCTTTTATGGCATCTATTGTTTATTAATCATAACAACAGCTGATTAGTAAAGTGCTTTACAGCCACTATTTGTAAAAATTATTTCAATTAAAAATCCATTTTCTTTCCCTTCTACCTTCCCCCATTTGGGGAAAGAAAGAAAAAAGCAAAGCCTTTTTTACACATACTATTAAAATTGATTCTCATTGACAACTCAATAAGGTAGGCAGAGCATTTATTATTGTCTCCTTTTAAAATTAATTTAATTTTTTTCTCCCTTCTTTTTCTTCTCTTCCTTTTGCATCTCCCTGCATTGGCTATGTCAAAAATATGTGTCTCATTCTGCATGTTTAGTCCTTCACTTTTCTGACAAGAATTACCCCTACTAAGCCTAGACTCTAGAAAGGTCAAAGAAAAAGGAAAAAGATTTAAATGTACAAAAAATGTTTATAGCATCTTTATTTTACTTTAAAGAAAGTTCTAAACTTAACAAACATAAAATGAAATGGCCATTTTCATATATATGCAATTGTCTAACAGAAAAAGAAGTTTGTTCATGAAAATACAGGTCTTTATTTATAGATTGCTTTTCTTTTGAAGTATATAATACATTCAACAGGTAACTTTCAAAATTGTCTTACTCTTCTGTCATTTTGGCTTTCCTTCTTTTCGCTTCTGTGCATTCAAAAAAAAATCTTCAATAATCTAATTTTCTTTTCTTTTTCTTTTTAGCTCTCCTTTCCACAGTCACCATTCTCCCTCCCTCCTCCACTTTGAAAAAAAGTCCTTGTAACAAATTTGCACAGCCATGTAAAAACAAATTTCCACACTGGCCATTTCTGAAAATGTGTGGCTTATTCTGCATCTTGAGGCCAAGCACCTCTCTTTCAGGAGGTGACTGGCATTCTGTACCATCAGTCTTATGGAGTCCCATCACCGCCATTGAAATGATAATGAAACTGAAACTCAAAAGTAAAATGACTTACCCATAACTTAACTCATAACTAGGATGCAGAAGAGTCATATCTTGAACTGACTCTAACTTCAGTTTCTTTCAACTATATTGTGGTATTACTTCTTATTTCCAAGCTAAATGTCCCCTGGGTCCTTCCTTCTTCCTAATGTCCCCAACCACCCAGAAAGAAAGAATGAAAGAGGGGAGAGGAGAAGGAGGAAGGAAAAGAGGAGAACGAGGAAGGGGAGAGAGGGAGAGGGAGAGAGAGAGAGAGAGAGAGAGAGAGAGAGAGAGAGAGAGAAAGCAAATTTGGAAACTTTTTCACATGCCCATTTCCCCCTATCAATGTATGGTATTTTAAATATTTTGTTTCAAAGCATACATTACAATTCATGTTAAACATTGTATTTTCTATCATTGTTTTGGCCAGAGTATGAATGACACCCTCACCCACCCAACCAAAGCCCAGCACTGAAGTCGTGGTACCCAGAACTAAAACAGACTTTGGGAGCATGATTCATTTCTAACCTGGACTTAAGTGCAGAGAACAGACGAAATACTATAAGCTCTTGGTCCCTGACTTTTTTTTCTCTCTCTGTTTTATCTACAATTACAATTTTATGGTACTTGTGGAACAGATTTATTTGACAAGTGTTACCTTCCGTGAATTTCATCCACCACTTCCCCCTGCCCCCTTCCTTGAAAAAGGGAATAGAGAAAAGCTGCCATTGCTTCAACCAATCTCACTGTTCTCTGTGAAGGATAAAGTGTCTTCACATTTGTTTTCACTGCAGGGTATCTAAATGTGCTCTCGAATAACCGTTGGCGGGAACGTTGGTGCAGAGTGAAAGATAATAAGCTCATTTTCCACAAGGATAGGACGGACCTGAAGACCCATATTGTTTCCATTCCTCTCCGTGGCTGTGAAGTGATTCCAGGCTTGGATTCCAAACACCCCTTGACATTCCGTTTGCTTCGAAATGGGCAGGAAGTCGCTGTACTAGAGGTGCGGTATGTGTGAGGGGCTGGGTTCACAGGGCTACACACCAGATAGCATTTCCCTGCTGAGAGACGGGCTCACACTCAGGCACTGATCCAAATTTTTCACATTCTACCTAACTCACATTTTTGTTCTGTTTTTCTGCCTTTAGGCCTTGGCTTTTTCACTCTGGTCTGGTTTCTTTTCCTGGATGCTGTATTCTGTCTGCCTCTGTTATACCTGGTCCACCTTTGAAAGAGCATTGCCTGAGTTCAAATCTGACTTCAGACTCTTACTAACTGTGTGACCCTGTGCAAGTCACTTAACCTTGATTGCCAAAAAAAAGAAAGAAATAAGGAGCATGAGGAAACATATTTAGAAACTATCCTTTCGAATAGCCCTTATGAAATCTATTTTGCCATTGAATTGGTTCTGCATTCATTGGCTGGTGTGAGGACACAGCTCTGTTCTTTCTGTTTGGCCTGCCAAGTCTATACACTCATTTAGTCATTTGTCAATAAATATTTAATAAGCACTTACTTTGTCCAAAACACTTTACTAAGAGTTGGGGGCACGATGGTAATTGATAATCCAACCCCTATCTTTAAGGATATGAAGCTAGGTGGCATGGTGGGTAGAGTGCTGAGTCAGGAAGATTCCTCTTGCTGCATTCAAATCCAGCTTCAGACATTTACTAGCTTTGTGATCCTGGGCAAGTCACTTAACCCTATTTGCCTCAGTTTCCTCATCTGTAAAATGAGCTGGAGAAGGAAATGGCAAACCCCTCCCATACCTTTGCCAAGAAAACCCCAAAGGGGGTCACAAAGAGTCAGACCCAACTGAAATAATTCGATAACCACAATCTTCAAGGAGCTTATATCTCACACAATTAGTACCTTTATTAAACATCTGCTATGAGCAGTGCAATGTGAGAACGAAGATACAAATAAATTATATATGATGGCTTTCTTCATGCAGCTTCTAATCTGAGAGGGAAAAATAAGACAGCTACAGTGAGGTGGCACAGTGTATGGAGCATTGGTCTTGAAGTCAAGAAGACTTGAGGTCAAATCTCATTTCAGATGTTTGCTAAGTATATAACTTTGGCTAAATCACATGACCTTTCTTAGCCTTAATTTCCTAATTTGTAAAATGTGGATAATAATTATACACACCTCACTGTATTGTAATGAGAATCATACGTAGGAGATAGAATATATAAAGCACTTCCCAAACTTTAAAGCCATACATGAATGCTATCACCATCGTAGTGGTCATCATCATCATTATCTTCATCACCTTTACTGTTATTATGTAGATGTAACTATTTCAACGTATCTGTGATCTCTGTTGTGTGAGTACTTCCTTTACCAGTACAAATAGCAATCTGCTCACCGGACACCACAGTCCAATATTTAAACTCAAATCCCTCATTTTACAAAAGAGGAAACAGACCCAGAGAGTTTTAAATGGTTTACCAATTATTGTGAATGAGCCAGGATTTTAATCCACAGCCTTTGACTCTAATACAATATTCTTTCCGCTATACTCCCTGGTATAATTCTTGGTTTTGTATTTCTATAAAAAGAATTGAGGATATTGTACTGTCTGAAAGACTGTCAAGTGAAAGAAGGGTCCCACCTCTTCTGCTTGGCCCCAGAGGACAGAATCAGGAACAATGATAGGTGGAAGTTATAGAGACCCAGGTTTAGGCTCAACATAAGGAAAAACTTCCTGATGATTAGAGTTGTCCACCACTATTTTGGGGTACCTCATGTGCTACTGAGTTTCCAATTACTGAAAGTATTCAAGAGGAGGGTCTAGGACTACTTGTCAGAGACGTTGTGGAGATTTTTCTTTAGGTTTGAGTTTGACTGGATTCAGTCTCTATAAGAGGGAGCCTGCATGCTACTGAAATCACAGATCCTTAAGTATGGGTTTCCAAGAACTGTAGAGGTAACTATTGGGTAAAGAGGAAGGACTAACTTTTTTTTTTTTACTTTTAGGTCCATAGTCTCAACTAGAGATGAGAAAAAGGCATCAAAACCCATGCTTAGGTGACAGTGGATTTGGCAAGACTAAGACATGTCAAACCTAGAAATAGAGACTCATTCTCAGAATTAAGCAGAGACTAGACATCCAAACATGGGAGCAAGGCCAGCAGCTGCTTAAGCAGGGTCCACTGTTAGCTCTGAACACTGGCCATTAATCCATGGGAAGGAAAGAATGGACAGATCATGACTGATAATGACAAAAAGGTCAAACATGGCCCCAGACCCAGACTGTCTCTCCAAGGCAGGATGGGGAAGGCATTTCTTTGGTGAAGCTCTAAGTAGCAGCCAGTTCAGACAGGTGGGAAGTTAAGTGTCAGGGTTGTCTATCAGTAGGTACAAAGATTCCAGGTCAGGAGGTGGCCTAGGCTAAGGGGCAGAAAGTCAGCCACTAAGTGGAACTTGGTAGGGGATGATGATGCAAATCACTTCCTTTCTCTAGGTGTCAGATTTCCTTTTTTTGTGAAAGTAGGGAGGTGGACTAAATAATCCTTTAAGGTCTCATTTTCCTCTAAATACAAGGTTCTTAAACTTTTTGTCTATAATGGGCCCCTTCTCAGAATAATGTTTTTAAATGCATAGTCATAGGATTACCAAGTAAATTCTATTTATTTATCTATCTCTAGATAGATAGATAAAGTTCACAGACCATAGTTTAAGAACCTCCATTCTTATTCCTATGAGTCATTAGACTCCCCAGTAAAACATAAGCTCCTTGAAGACAGGGAATAATTTTGTCTTTATTTTTTTACTTAGTACACAGTAGGTGTTTAATAGCTGAATTGAATTGAATCCACTCGATCCTTGGTAAATAACTCTAGGAAGGACATCATGGCCCACTGCAAAGGATACTGGACTCAGAATCAGAATCTCTTCATTTGATTTCCAGTTATGCCAGTTAACTTTTCCTGGGATCTCATGCAGATTGATTTATCTTTCGAGGACTTGGTTTCCTAATCTGTAAAATGAACCTGAGCCCAGGGTTTTGAGGCTATACCTACCCAGATGGGAGCAAAGTCAAAACCCAGTTGAGAACTTTGAACGTGGGGATGTAAAGGAAGGCAGCAGATCCCAGAGAGGTTGTTTGTGTAAAGGGAACAAGTATTGGCAATGGTCTGGTAGAAGGCAACAGGGGTGGCAAGGGACAGTGAGAGGAACTAGTGAGCGTTGCCCCAAGACTTTGGTCTGGGGAGCTAGACAGGCTGGGAAGGGAATAGTCACTAAACTCATAAGTAAACTGAGGAGGAGTTTTAAAAAAAGTCTCCATTTCTATTTAGCATTGTTTTAGATGAATATCTATTTTATGATTTTCTTCACACCGTGCAATTTTATATGGCAGTCTCTTCAGTATGTGACAAGTCCTTGAAAAGTGGCATTTTTATAACCACCTTCTAGAAATAAAGGTCCAGCCTCAGAATGCTCAGATGAATGGATGTGCTTATCAGGTCCTAAGTGGTTGATCTAGCATCTTGAATGATGGCAAGAGTTTAAAATTTGATCAATATCTCCAGTGGTTAAAAGCAAGTGTTTTTGTCAGAGATCTACAGTGCCAGAGTAAGCAGGCTTTTTTGAAGCATTTCTTCTATTTTTTTCCAATACTAAAAAGTACTCTGAGCCAACAACCCTCTCCCAGCCAGGCTAGAGTAATATTTTGTAAACTACACTCTTAAAACTTCCCCAGTGAGTGTAGAAGCAAGCACCCTGGAATTGGAGCTAGGAGACCCGAGTTTGGGTCCTAGCTCTGATACTTACAAACTGCTTTTCCCTGGGTGTCAGTTTTCTCCCCTGTATAATGGGGATGATAATAATATTAATGCTTTGATTATTGGAACAATGATAGTAAACATTTATTAAGCCCTTACTATGTGCCAGGCACCTGTGCTAAGAGCTGGGATTACTAAAAAAAGCAAAACATAGTCCCTGCCCTCAAAGAGCTTAGAGGCTAATGGATAGACTGGCTCTTTTTCATCTGAGGACACACCTTGCTTAATTACACAAAACGAATAGCAAGCCATTCATAGAGTGTTGAAGTTTTTGACCAAGGTCTTTGACAGACTGTCTGCTAAAGTGAAAAGGCTGCAATCTGCCTCAGTTGATGCGATGTTTTAACTAATGAAACCACAGATCCCTGAAGTGTTGAATTAAGTTTTATAGGCAGGAGGCTTGATTTTGCCAGCTAAACAGAGAAATGAGATAACCACATCGATCACAAATTTAGAGCTCTACCGCAATAACGCTAGACTCAAGTGGAAAGCCCTGCAGGATGGGTATTGACTTGGAAAACCACAAGTTAATATTATCTATGTTCTGTTTTATTTTATTTTGACTATTTCCCCACTTGCGTGTTAATCTAGTTTGGGGTGGACAGCATCCTTTACGCCTCTTCTCTAAGGGACATTGGAGGATATCAGTCCCAACCCCTGTATTTTACATGTGAGGAAACTGAAGTGATCAAGAATGATGCTGGAAATCTCATCATTGCTCCCCCCCACCCCCCACCATTTTATTTCAGTTTTATTGGCTCAGGGAATTTCTGATGAAGGAACTCCCTCTACTGATGGAGATCTGCAAGTGCTCTGTAATTTATAATTGTAGAGAATTGTTTGGCCACTGAACCTGTAGCCTAGGGTTTCACAGCCAGTATGTGTCAGAGGCTGAGCTCTTCCCAACTCTGAGATCAGGCTTGTGTCCTCTATACTACAATGCTTTTCTAGATTTAAAGGGTGCTGATAGTAGCCCCTTCAGTACTTTTAAAAATAGTTTTGTCATTTAAAAAATGTCATGTTTGGGGAGATTATTCTGTGCTTGATACATGGGAACAAATCAATAGAAAAACATTTATCAAGCACTTACTGTATGCAAAGTGTTATGTTGAGCAGTGGGAGTACAAATGGAAAAGCAAGACAGTCCCTGTTTACATTCCAATAGGGGAGACAACATGTATAGGAAGGAGCAGCTGGAGGGCAGAAGGAAAGACCCTATGGTCCTTATGATGGTAAAGCAGATGTTAATTCACTGCTAAAACTGTAACCATTTCTGATGTCAAACCATTTGCTATTTCTAAGGATGAGAACTTTCTTCCTTGTGTGTCTTTAGTAGTTGTGCCTACTGAGGCAGGGGCTGAAGGTTTACAGAGGCAGTTGGTGGCAAAATCAACTCTTTACAAAGATTGATTCCCTGGCTGTGGGGGCTGAGCTGGAGGCAGGACTAGTGGTCTGGGGGTTTGGGAAGAGGGCAATGCTGTTCCTGGAATTCTTGGGCTTAGAGAACTAGACTGCCTCCATCTGGGTCTGTGGTAGATGGTGTTTGGGGCCACAGAAAAAGTGGATCATTTGTGAAACCATGAATCTTTATTGGATAAAGAATGCATTTTTTAAAAAGAATGTATTAAATTCAATATAATAGTTTTGAAGCTGTCCTGCTTATGCCCTGCTTCTATTTGTCTCCTGCTGAAGATCCTTCTTAAAGTAACTCTTTGCACATTAAAAAAATCTAGAATGACCCTCTTTCATTTTCTTCTTTTTTGGTTACTTGTTCCTAGAAAAGTCAGGGAGTCCCAAACTTGGAATGCTTCTCAGAAACATGAAAGTGCCTTCCAAAATATTTTTGATGAAATGTATCGTCATCCATTTCCATTCTGTCTTGAGGTACCTCTCTTGGTTCTAAAGTGCTTCCTCATGTCTCTTATTGATAATTTCTACCTTTAGCCTCAGCTCTGCTCAGCCCTAGAAGAAAGGACAAGTCTCAAATCTTTTCCTGCCCTTCATATATTTGAAGACAATGCTCATGGCCCTCCTAAGGCTTTTCTTCTTCAGGCCACAGATCCCATTTATTTGATTAATTCCTGTTTGGTATGGATTCCAGTCCTCTTACCATCCTGATCTCCTCTCCAGTATACACCTTTGCTTGTTAGGAGGCCCAGAACAGATCACAATATTCCAGGTGGGTTCTGATCAAGGGTCAAGGACAGAACCAGCATTTGGACATCATGTATGCCTTTTTTATTGCACCCCAAGATTACAGTCCTGTTTATTTTTAGCAGTGTTCATCCCACCTTAGTTCACATTCAGCCTATGGGCACTAAGACCCCCGAGTCTTTTTTTTTTTCACATGAGCTGTTTTTCTTTGTATTTCTACATGAACTGCTTTTTAGCCCTGTCTGCCCGGACTTACTTTTGGGGTTGATTTTTTTAACCCTTATGCAGGGCATTTTTCTTTATTAAATTTCATCTTTTAAAACGTCATGATGAAATGTAATGGGACTATATTCGTATCTCATAAATGTCTTCACAGGAGGGCCGGCCAGTATTGTTTTGCTCTAATTTTGATGGCTAGGTTATTATGACATATCCCTTCCAAGAATTTATAATTACATTTAAAAAACATTAATAAAGCATTCAAAAGTTACGTTTCCCTTCATTGTTTAAGAATTACAGCCATACTCTGCAATAACACTTTTCATTCTAGAAAAGAATTTGGAATAAAGTGGATCTTGAACCTTATCAAAGTTAGATTAGTTACTTAATTCACAAAGGGACCCCTTTATAAGGAGAAGCAAATTTGGAACGGTATTCAGATAATCCTTCACTACATTCCTGATCTGATGCATCATTGTGGTGGAGATTCAAAGGGTCGGCTAGGTCCTGCCAAATGCCTAGTGACAAGCTATGTGTTTGTTGTCTGGAATGAGTAGATTTAGAGAGGCTCATCTGACCAGACTGATCTCAAGCTGGTGAATTTTTCAGCAGTATCAATTCTTGAAGACCGTGTTTTAAGTACTTTGATGAAGGCAGTAGTGAAATTGCATATCCTTTTGGTATTGAATTATTAGGGGAAACATCCTTACAATTAAATCTGTTTAGCAATGGAATAAGCTGCCACGGGAGGTGGTGAGTACCCTGTGAATGGAGGTGTTCAAGCAGAGCCTGGATGACCAGCCCCCTGAAGGGAATGCTGTAGAGCAGAGGTATCACATACACTGACCCTGCAGGCCACATGTGGCTGGCAGTACTCTTAAGTACAGCCTGAACCAGATTAAAATGTCAATGGGAAATATTTAACAAAATAATTAAAAATACGACATAGGTAACATTACATTTTAAAAGTAAGTTAATATGTGGCCTGCAGGGATTCTTATGTATGGATCAGTGGCCCCTGACTTTATTTGAGTTCAATACCACTGTTGTAAAGGACCCATATGTTGAGGAAAAATTGGACAACATGACTTGGGGTTTATTTTATCTCTGTAAGTCTGCTTTTTAATATGCCATTAGAAGTCTCTCTGTTAATTCCAATGCAGCTCATTGTTAATGAGTCTAAGAGCGGGGCTCCCGTTATAGGCCTTACATGAATGTTTACAAGGTCGCTCAAGTGTCATCCACTGCTTTGGTGGCCTACTTGGCCCCGAGCCTCGTGGTAATGGCTTTCATAGAACATTGCTCAATCCCATCAGCCCACACAGTGGGTGTGGGTAGCTTCCTGTGGAGATGGCCTCTTGCCCTCCCTTTACCCCCTTCTAAGCCTAGATTTTTGAGGCAACAGTGCCCACTCCTTATGTCTCCAGATGTGCTAAAGATTGGAAGAGGCAGTTATTTTCTGGTGTGGATGTTTCCAGTTCCATCTGTGTTTTATCAAAAATTTCTAAAGATGCATTTACAGACCCATGTTACTGATTTTAAAATTTATTTCCCTTAGGGGTGAAACAGACCTGTTTTTAGCATGCTGGAGTGCATGGGAGTACAATCTTTTAAAATTTCAGCAAAGTGTTTCTAGAGGGACATTAGTGAAATAAAGCATGTCCAGATTGGGCAGCCGGGGAGAAGTCATAGGCTAGATAAGAGGGCTGAAAGTTTGAAGTGACCATGGAGAGCATCTAGTTGACCTGCCCAATTTTGCAAAAGAGAAAACAGGTCCAGGCCACATAGGAGGTCAACAGCTTTGAGAGGATTGAACCCAAGCCATCTGGCTCCAAATACCAAGTACTCTTTCTACTATATAAATCCGTGTGAATAGTTGAGGTAACTGGACGTATTTTGGGCATTGGCCATACCAGCCAACCTTCATTCTTCTCCTGGCTATGCTTCTGACTTTCCAGATTTCCATACCATGCACCTGCATGGGCTCCTTCATCTCCTGCCTCCTGTTTTCAGCTTCCTTCTCCATATTGTCATCCCCCATTAGAATGTAAGCTTTTTCAGGGGAGGGATGGTCATTCTTTTGTAGCCTTAATTACTGTTTCCAGTGCTTAACACAATGCCTGGTATATATTAAGTGCTTAATAAGTGCATATTGCCTGATTGTTACCTATATTTAGACTGGAAAAGAGATGGCTTAGTCAGAGGACTGTGGAAGAGAGCAGATTTGTTCAATATGGCACCAGCGGGACCTAGAGATCTTTAGTACCAGTGTATGCAAGTTATATGGAGCAGGGTTTTGGCTCCATGTTAGGAAAACCTTCCAAATAATTAGAACCATCCAGCATCTTGAGATATCCAGTGATCATTTGATGAATGAAAGAACAAATGGACGTTGCAAAGCACTACTCTGTTTCCTCATTTCATCCCATAGCAGGCTCTGCAGCCCACAATTTCCATGGTTCCCACAAGGATATTACTCATGGTAGTTGGTCTGTCTTATTCACCCCTTTGGTCATGTGGTGACTTGGGAGATTAGGATAGAATCAAATGAGATCATGTACGTCAAGGATGCTGGAACCATATAGTGCTATAAAATTATTATATGCTTGTGAGTGTCATTCCACTACATTTTTATCACTGGATGCCCTCACATTGTTTGATCATTTATAAGCTCCCAAGTTCCCTAATGAGTGTTACCACTTATGAATGGGTAGAAGTTTATTATGATTATATTTTTGGTAATGATAATGATAATTGATGGAAGGATCACATGAGCTAACTTGTGTAAAGCACTTTGTAATAAATTTTAATGTTAGGTGTCACCAATATCATCATCATCATCGTGGTCATCATCATCATCATCATCATCTTTATTAGGTAAGCAAGGAAAGAAGAAGGCATTATAGTCAGGGAATGCAATAATGTGGATGAAGACCAGGAATCAGGAGTATATAAGATTTCAGTAGACATCAGGCTGGAGTAGAGAGCTTACATAGAGAGCAGTAATAATTGTTATTTTAATAGATTCTTTTAATAATTACTGAGAAATATTGCCCTCCTGGGTAAGAGTTTAGGGCACAAAATTTGAGCTATTTATCTGATATTGACATGGTAGAAGTGTGGAGTGCCTTTATACTTAGTAGGTGTCCCAGGTGCCGCTTGTGATGCTCCAATAGTCCAAACCCATTTCTAGTCCAGCTTCTTTCAGGCTATAGAAAAAGGACTGTCAGTTAATTAATCAGCAAGTGAGTATAGTTTATAAGTTGATGACCAAATCAACTCCTCGTCTCTGCCTCCTGGTTTCCCTGGTGTTTTTTCAGGTACAGGCTAAAATCCCATCTTCTACAAGAAGATTTTTTTCAATCCCTCTTAATGCAAGGGGCTTCCTTCTGTTGGTTAGCTCCAATTTATCTTGCCTATGTTTTGTTTCTTCATAGTTGTCTTCATGTTATCTCTGCTAGTAGACTGAGAGATCTTTGAGAGCGGGGACTGTCTTTCGCCTTTCTTTGTATCCCTGGCACTGAGTGTTGTGCCTGCTATAGGCACTTGATCAGTATTTTTTGACTGATAAGACAAGTTGAAGTATACTCGAAGCATCACACAATCGGTTTTGTTAAGTATATCCAGTAGACTCGCTTGGTCTTCCCCAAAGCCCTGTGTTATCTCCATTTCCCAACTGCTCTGTTGGGAGGGGGAATTGTGGGGAAGTTACCAGACTCTATGGCCTCTAGTGAGCAGTATGAATATCAAAGCTTTAAGTGACACCCTGCTTTTTTTGTAGAAGTAGAATAAGAACTAAGTGTGAACTACTGTTGCTACGGGAGCATTTGTAGGGGTCCATCTGGGACTAGCTGTGGAAACAATGGGGGGGTGGTGGTGGGAAAGGCCAAGGATCTCAGCCTTAATATCACCAGCTGCTGAGTATCAGGTATCATGGCAGCTGCCAGTCCAGCTGCTCATGCTTGCTGGTCTGTCTTGTTACAGTAAGGCCTTGGTCTCGTCTCCACTCCAGGCTCTGGTTCAGATTTGTCTTTACTTTTGATCCTCAAAACCAATCCGTTACAGAAATAGGGAAGGAATTATTTTCCTTATTTGACAGGGGAAGAAATTGAGACTAGTTTCTTTCAGCGACTCCCCCAGGATGATGCAATCACTAAATGTCAGAGTCGGGACTCAGATCCATGTTAGTCCGTGGTTCTTTCCATGATGATTCAATATGCAAAATAAAACTTATTCCCAAGTGGATATGGAACCAGAAGTCAAGCAAACCAATGGGGTTTAAAGAAAATTGTTTCAAACATTACCCAAGCTTAATGGGTACTTTCCACATTGATTTTACAGGCACACCAGGGTACTTTGCTGAAAGTTGAATAATTTTGTTGTCTGTAAGGGATATTGGTGGTATGAATTTCATTTTGATTATTGGTAATAATGATGATTCACACCTTCTTATAGAGCATTAAGGTTGACAGCATATATTCCTCATGAGAACCTTATAAGGGAGGCAGTACAAGTATTGCTACCCTCATTTTACAAATGGGGACAGTGAGGCTCAGAAAAGATTATATGACTTGTCCATAATCACACAGCTCATATTCTACCTCTGATGCATTATCATAAGTTTTAAGTCAGTGACCTAAAGGGCAGTGCATGGTGGGTATCAGTGGGCTGGCATTTATTTTTATAAAATATTCATTAATGATAGCAGATAGGTAGATAGATAGATAGATTAGATAGATAGGTAGATAAATACTCAAAGAGAAAAGGAAGAGGACTAGTCCTGTAGTGAGAGTGGGGAATAACAGATAGATAGCTTGAATGCTACATTGCTACCCTCAGGATGCCAAAAGCAATTGAGAAAGGCTTTCATTGCATTAGGGAGATCCTGTATGGAGGATTTATGGAAAACCACAAGCAAAAATCACACAGGGTAAGAAGGTGCAAGTGAGTTATGACCTGTGTCAGGGGAGAAAGTATTGATCTTAGGGATAACAGGGATCCATCCAAAGTATCACAAATGAAGGACTGTCTATAGAACATCTCTATTATGCTCATTACCCTCAAGGCAGCTAGATGGTGCAGAGGATAGAGGACTGGACCCAGAGTCAGGCAGCCTTGAATCTAAATGAAGCCTCAGATACTGACTAGTGTAATCCTGTACAAGTCACTTCACCTCTGTCTGCCTCTCTAAAATGGGGATAACAGCAGCATCTACCTTCCACGGTTGTTCTGAGGATCAAAGGAGGTGATATTAGTAAAGTATTTAGAACAGTACTTGGTACTTAGTAGATGCTATATAAATGTTTATCTCCCCCCACCCATTTTCTTTGCTTCAACATAGTGTATCAGCAAATTCCAAATGAAACATGCCAGTATAGCTTCACAAGACAGTTCTCTCAATTGACAATGTCCCCACACAGAGTCTAGCCCATAGTAGGTGCTTATTAATATTTGTTGCTTCATCATCAATTGTATTCCCAGCATTTACAGGAGCTGTGCCTTGTAGGATGATATTGTAGAGCAGAAAAGAAATATTCAGATGATCCTAAAGTCAAATCAATATCTGTTCTTTGCCTCTTCCTCCACAGGCTTCATCCTCTGAAGACATGGGCCGATGGATTGGAATCCTGTTGGCTGAAACAGGGTCATCCACTGACCCTGGAGCGCTACATTATGATTATATCGATGTGGAGATGACCGCAAATGTCATCCAGACAGCCAAACAGACATTCTGGTAAGATGCCTATAAGTGAGTTAAATATTGCTGAGGTTCTCTAAACCAAGTGATTTTCAGTTATACATTTAAACAAGAGTTGTCTTTTAAACAGGAAAAAAAGTAGCTCAAAACAATTGTAGGTTTGTTTTAATGTACTTAATATATGTTCCGCCTACCTTCACCCTCGATATATGTGTCTTGGGAGAATCTATGTCCCATTGTAAGTAACAAAATTTGAGAAGGAGCTGAACAAACTAGAGTGATGGCCAGAGAAAGGTGACCAAGCTGGAAGAGGGCTTCCAAAAATATTGGCATTCGATGATCTCTGTGTTCCCATCCAACCAGATGATTCTGTTATTAACTTTGGTTTGCAGGAACCTTATCAACCTTCACTCCTTTTCAGAGTGTCCTGACTTTATAAAAATATTTTTGGCATTTCAATCCTTCCTGCCTTTTCTACTAGACAAATAGTTTGATGAAGCTGACTCTGACTCTTGTTGAGATAAAGCCTGAATTTTTAGTGCCTTTATTGAACGCACTTACTGAATTTATATGTGAAGTTGCTAAAAATATTTTTTTAAAAAAATCTTTGCACCCAGGAACATTTCTTCGACAAAAATAGCTACAAAGATGCTTCTGAGTCTGGAAATGATGGAAAGAAGACAAGGGGGAATAGCCAGAGGAAGAGACGTATAGAAAGGAAAGAGGAATTAGGAATAATATTATTAGGAATTAAATATTAGGAATAATAATATTAGGAATATTTATTTTGCACTGTACAGGTTACCAAATGCTTTTTTTTCCTCACTGTCATAACCCTGTGAGGTAGATAGTTTGAGTAAGATCATCCTGATTTTACAGATGAGGAAATTGTAGCTCAGAAAGGATTAAGAATCTTCTTTTAAATCAAATAGCAATAAAACACCATTTCTGGAGCACATTGCATATGTTATGTTATATGATTCTCACAATAACCCTGAGAAGTGATGTGATTAGCCACATTTTACAGATGTAGAAATTAGGACTAAAAGATAAAAATAATACATAGGACAATTGAGATTTAAGCTGAGGTAGGTTTTCAGACTCTTAGGTCCTTTGCTTTTTTTTCTATCTCACGCTGTTTTCCATCACACGAAAGGTGGAAGCCTCATGCTCTGAGGAGATTTTGTGTAGACCCTGCAGTGTACTATACCTAAAAATAGTCAAGCCAAGACAGTAAGTATTTATTAAGTGCCTGCCATTTGGCAGAAATGGTGCCAAGTGTTGGGAATAATAAAGAAAGGCAAAAGGTATTTACCCTGCTCTCAGGGAGCTCACAGTCTAATGAGGTTAACAGCATGTCAACAACTATGTACCAACAATCCATATAAAGGATAAATTGGAATAAACAGAAGGAAGGCATTAGAATGAAGGGCATCAAAAGACTTCCTGTAGAAAATAGGATTTTATTTTAAATCCTGAAACTTGAAGGAAACCAGGGAAATTGGAGAGCAGAGATGATGAGCTAGAGAATCTCAGGGAAAGGGTGTCCATCCAGTGGAAATGCAGAATTGGGAGATGGTGTGGCTTGTGTAAGGAACAGCAAGGAGGCCAGTTCCACTGGGTCATATAGTACATGGAGGGAATCAAGGTGCAGGAAGACCATAAAGGTGTGAGGGGGTCTGGGTATGAAAGACACTAAAAGCCAAATAGGCTTTTTCATTTGATACTTGAGAAAATGGGGAGCCACTAGAGTTGGAGGGCAGCTAGATGGTACAGTGGATAGAATGCCGGCCTAGAGTCAGGAAGACTCATCTTCCTAAGTTCAAATCCAGCCTCAGACACTTCCTAGCTACGTGACCCTGAGCAAGTAACTTAATCCCGTTTGCCTCAGGTTCCTCATTTGTAAAATGAGCTGGAGTAGGAAATGGCAAACCATTCCAGTATCTCTGCCAAGAAAACCCCAAATGGGGTCACGAAGAGTCAGAAATGACTGAAGAATAAAGAAGTAGTTGATTGGATACTCTGTGTATGCGTATGTGTGAGTGTGTGTATGTGGGAGAGAGAGAAAGGGAGAGAGAGAGAGAGGAGAGAGAGAGAGAAATGGGGTGGGGAGAAATTTGAGGCAGGGAGACCATCCAGCAATACATGAGGTTCTACACCAGGGTTGTGACAGTGCCTGAGGATGAGGGGACTTGACCTCCTATTGGATATAGTGAGTGAAAGAGAATGAAGAGTTATAGATGACACCAAAGTTGTTGCCTGGATAATGGGGGGTTGGGGGTGGGGAGTGGAGGATGGAGGATGGAGAATGGTACTGCCCTCAACAATAATAGCTAATTTAGGAGGAGATAAAGCCTTTAGGAGAAACATAATAAATTCAGTTTAGGACATGTTGAATTTAAGATGCACTGGTCTGGGCTCAGTTTTGCTATATGCTTTTCACAGTGTATTCTATGTAATTTTCTTTCCCTCTCAGGCATCCTTTTCCTTAGCTGGAAAACCATAATGATTCCTGAGGGCCAGTTCTGATATTCTGTGATTCCATAGGCCATCAAACCTTCCTTTGGCTTTTGTCTTATATTTATCTCCTCCCAAGAGGGTCTGTTAGTGGTGCTGCAGAAAAGCAAATGGATGTAGGAAACAAATGTGAAGTTGTAGAATCATGTAATCAGCAAATGACAATAGATGATATTAATAGCTCCTTGTAAACTCACCGAGTCTGTATCTGAGAAAGAGCACTCTTTGGAATATAAAGAAAATCAATTCAAATCGTTTGTGACTTGCCTTACTCTAGTTAATATGCATGCCATCCATTTTACCTGTAAAAAAAGTAGAGGGGGGCTTGGGGAGAGTTGGAGCAGCCCCCTTTATCTTGGCTAGCATTAAGCAATTAAGAACTTGCTGAAAACTTGACCAGTGAAATCTGTAGTTGGGAAGTGGTTTTTCTTTAAGCAGAGTTAGTTGGCCTTACGGGGGAATTGAAACCACAACCCAGGACTCATCATTACCATGTTTCACCAAGTAAACTAACATACACCTGGAATGTTAGTACTACATGGAACTTTTGCATGTGGAATACAAAATCAGAGCTGGAAGAGACCTTAAAACTTGAGTGTTACATTTAGAAGAGGCTTTAGAACAGAGAATGTTAGGTTTGGAAGGAACCTTAGAACCTGGAATGTTAGAGCTGAAAAGGACCTTAGAACACTGAAGGCTAGAGCTAAAAAGAACTGTAGAACAGAGAATGTTAGAGCTGTAGAGAAACTTAGAAGTGTCAGAGCTGGAAGGGGCCTTAGAACTTGGAATGTTAACATTGGAAGGAACCTTAGAAAATCAATGTTGCATCCAGAAGAAGCCTAAGAACATAGATCAGGGCTGGAAAGGACTTTAGTAATTACCTCTTTCAGAAGTTCTTAACTTTTTTTTTTGCCCTGTGGTCTGACGAGTTCAGAGAAGCCTGTGAAACCTTTAATAAAAGCCAGCATTATTTTACTTTTTTTCTGAAGGGGGGGAGGCAAGGCAATTGGGGTTAAGTGACTTGCCCAAGGTCATACAGCTAATAAACATCAAGTGTCCGAGGTCAGATTTGAACTCAGATCCTCCTGACTCCAGGGCTGATGCTCTATTCACTATGCCACCTAGCTGCTCCCAAAGCCAACATTTATATACAGCCTTTTAAGATTTGCAAAACATTTTGCGTCTATTGTCCCATGTTATTCTTATAACCACCCTGGGAGGTAGATGTTATTGTTATCCTTATTTTACAGTTGAGGAAACTGAGGCATCCAGAGGTTAAGTGACTTGCTAGTAAATGTCTAAGGCCGGATTTCAACTTAAATCCTTCTGATTCCAAGTCCAGCCTCATGTGCATTCTCAAAATAATGTTTTAAATGCATAAAATAAGATACAAAGGATTACAAAAGAAACCAATTATATTGAAATAGTTATCAAAATATTTTTCTCCTTCAAAGTCATAAACCTGAAATTTTTTCATAGATCTCAGTTTAAGAATACCTGCTCTGGTCTAAACCCAGTCATTTTACAGATGAGGCTCCTACAGCCTAGAAACAGAAGGTGGCTTACCCAAAGCCAGAGGAGGAACGAATAGCCAAGCCAGAATTGGAACCAGAGCTGACTGAGTGACCCAGACATAGGAAAAACTTTACCAGGAAATTCCCACTACCAGTTCGGGGTTTTCCTAAACACGAGCGAGACATTCTTTCTGCTGCTTTTCCGTGTGAACGACAGTAGAGCCTTATGAAGTGCTTATCATTTTGTTTATTCCATTATTGAATAATAACATGTATTGTGGCCTTCCTGCTATTACTGATGTGCAAAAATTAAGTAAATTCCAATGGGATTCCCAGTCTTTCGTTAATCCCAACCTCAATTGACCTTGAACAAGTCAGTTTCGTTATGTGCAAAACAAGATGGTTGGAGTACATAATTGTTAAGACTCCTTCAGGGGCCCAGGGGGTGAGTGAACAGAGTGTTGGCTGGCCCTAGAGTCAGGAGGACCTGAGTTCAGAATCTGGCCTCAGACACTTACTAGCTTGTGTGACCCTGGACAAATCACTTCATCCTGTTTGCCTCAGTTTCCTCATCTGTAAAATGAGCTGGAGAAGGAAATGGCAAATCATTCCAATATCTTCACCAAGGAAACCCCAAATGGGGTCAGGGAGAGTTGGATACGAATGATTGACAAAACAAATGCTCCTTCAATTCTGTTGTTCAATGATTCTTTACAAATTAAGATTAGTAACAGAAGTAGAAAGGTATGGTGAAAAGCTTAGAAAGAAGACACTAGGTCTCTTGTCCCAGCTCAACCCTGACCTAGCAATGGGATTTGAGGGCAAATTATTTAACTTCCTGTGACCCTCAGTTTCCTCTTTGGCAAAATAAGATCAATATTACCCTCCCTACATCGTAGGAAAGTGCCTGGGAAACAACAGAGTATCAGCAGAAAGTGAGTCGTTGCTGTTAGGATGAGAGGAAAAACTGCCACTGTTTACAAAATGGTCTCTTCCAATTCGAGAAGCTATTATGTGAAGCCCATCATTCCAGACTTGCCAGATCTACACCACTTGGGTGGAATTATAAGAAAGTGAGTTTCGAGCTGTTTAACTCCATTTATCTGGAAGCACAAGGCCTGCAAAAAGCTTTCCCGAGGTCCACAATCATCTTGTGCCTCAGTCAGCAAACGGCGATAACCACATGCAAGAGAATCACTGAATAAAAAACATTCTCCCCAGAATATTACTTGGCTTTCACTTTACAAACAAATGGAATATTAATCCAAACCAAATGTAGCTGGACCACATATCAGGGAAAAGGAATGTGAAACTCAGTTTTCAATTTTTTTTTAAAGGAAAAGGAAAAAAAAAACATATCACTTTGTGACCAAGGGCATCTTTTAGTATTAAAGTGCTTATAGCAAAGGGCAGTGAGCGATGGAGTTGAATTGGCATTTCTTGGCTTTTTAATATCCCAAATATGCATGACATCATGGAGTAAGCAGTAGACAGCTAGACTCTAAAATGGGTTTGTCCCTAGATCTCCCAGAGCGCCTCTCTGTGAGTCTCAGTCTTCTCATTTTTTCACACGAGACTGGGAGATCTTTTAGATTCTTTCTAACATTTTGTGTTCCAAGACTCTTCCCAAAATGATGCTCTGTGTTCCATATTGCTGTTGTCATTATTATGAACAACCCTAATATTACTAACCTCAATTATAATAGCTAACATTTATATAGCACTTTAAGATTTGCAGAGTGCTCTCTATACATGTTCTCATTTGATCCTCACAACAACCCTTTTCGATTGGTTCTGTTATTATCCTAATTATACAGATCAGGAAAACTGAGATTTACCAAGGGTCTCATAGCAAGTGTCTGAGGCAGAATTTGAACTCAGGTCTTCTTAATTGATTCTAAGACTAGAACTCTTGACTTTATATTTCTTAAGTCACTTCCACCTATAACATTCTGTTTGCTATTCTGTCTCCTCTAGCTCTGACATTCAGTATTTCCTCTTTTAGCAAAGATTCTTGATCCTTGTAAAAACCTAAGAAAAGAAGGGATTTAGGGGAGGAATTTCAGAATAGGAGAGCTCTGAAGTAAAATTACCTTCTTCCATACTAATTGGGAGCTAATTAAAATAATGGTATGATGGAGTTCTGTGTGTACCATTAAATGTGACTGATGATGGGAGAAATTTCAACAATAAATTTTAGGGAGAAAACAGTGAAGAATAATAATAATAAATAATGATATATCTCCTGGGCAAAGCAATATATTTAAGAATGTTAATAATGAGAAAACCTACTGAAACTTATGTCTTCAGAGAATTTATTTTTCATGAGAAGCATTGATTTTTCTACGTAACAGAACTGTTGTTCTGTCTTCTCCCCCAATTCTTGGCTCCGCCACACTCAGCTGGATTCTCCAGCCCACTTCCCCTCCCCACCATCATCATGTTGGGGAAGTTGTAATGCAACAATAAATAAGACACATGCAGAAAGAAGGTTAAGAAGTAGTTGGTATTGACAGAGAAACATTTATCATTAGTCCATCTGTCATTTGGCATTTGAATGTTGGGATTCTGCCAATATTTTATTTTCTTGTCTCATCTATTAGATCGTCAAATATTGCAATCGTTTACCAACATTTGGGGCTGCCAGCTGATGTGCTGCCTATTTCTGCTTGAAGTGCCTGGCTGGATCATCTCAATTTGTGAGAGGCAGTGTAGTGTAGTAGGAAGTGCAGTAAGGGACCTTTCAGTTCCAATCTAAGCTCTGTGAGTGCCCTTGGACATGCCCCCAGTCACTTCCCCTCTGTGTGATTTACTTTTATAAATCTGTAAAACAAAAAGGTTGGATTAATTGACCTCTGGTCCCATCCCTCCATTAGAGTTTGTGATTCCATAATGTCCCACATGCAGCATTTCATGACTATTTCCCAGAAAATGTGAAAATCCCTTTTCTGGGTTAATCACCACTTACAAATAAGCTAAGGTGCCTAAAGAGAAAGTTCGTATCTTTTTCCTTTTGGTTTCTCTTGATTTCAAAATCACATTGGGTCAGAGCTAGAAGGGACCTAGTCCAGATTTGTACAGTGCTTTAAGATTTGCAAAGTGCTCTACGTGCGATCTCAATCTCACAACAACCTCCTGAGGTTGGCGCTATTATTATATCTATTTTGCCGATGAGGAAACTGAAGTTGAATAGAGATAGGGGTCTTACTCAGGGTCACGTAGCCAGCAAATGTCTGAAATGGGATTGGACCCCAAGTCTGTTAGACTGTTCAATATGGCACCTGAGTGTCTGAGGAGGGAATTGGCTTGCCCACGGTCACATCTGGTACGTAGTAAAGCCCAGAGCTGAACCACGAGCCTCTGATCCCCAAGTCTATCATGTGTTTCATTAAGCAACACTATCTTTTATTCAACAGAGTTTCCTTTCATTCATTCAGGGATTGAGTCTTGCCAAATGAGAAGTGCGCATTGGAAGCCTTGAAATAGCTTGTACCAAGATGAGCAATTTAAATCCAAATAGCTCTACCATGACAGTTACACTTAAGATGGGGAAAAGAGGAGGCATGTAAGATGACTTGTTTTCCAGTAGAGGGAGGCATAACCTTTCTTTGAATTCATTTCTTTTGTCAGATGATGCTGAAAAAGGGAGCCTACAGATCTAATGCTGATCTTAATCCTTAAATACTATTTCTGCTCACTTCTCGAAGGTTGGAATTACATTTCCATCTTTGTTGCAGAACTTCCTCTCTCATGGCTTGTCTAATACAAGACCTCATCCCCCTCTTTGCATCTCTTTGTATTTCTTTTTTTCTATCCTTTTCTCCCCCCTAAACAACTCAGCACAATACAGAATATGAGGACCTAGAGTGAAAGTGGAGAGGATAGAAAAATATTAACCCCACCTTACTCCCATCTTCCATTTTTTGTGGTTGTTTAGTACAGTGACTGGTATATAGCAGGAGCTTAATAAATGTTTATTGAATTGAATTGATTTGCTATAGAGCAGGGGCTAGAGTCAGGAGGACCTGCATTCAAATTCAGCCTCAGACCCTGGCAAGTCACTTAACGTCTGTTTGTTCAGCTTACTCATCTTCAAAATGGGAATGGCATCTACCTCCCAGAGTGAACTTAAAGGGAGGTAGTATTTCTAAACCACTTTGCAAACTTTAAATTGCGATATAGATCTTAGCTATTAGCTGTTAAATGGCATATTTTCCTCCAATTTTGCCATCTGTAGTTCTCTTTCCATGAGGCCCTCCCTTTTTTTTTCATCTATAATGAACATGAGAGATGTTGTATAGGGAGAAGAGCGTGGAATTTGGAGTCAGGAGAACTGGGTTCGAATTCCAACTTTGCTTCTGCCTACCCGGGCTACCTTAGGCAAGTTAGTTCCTATTCCTGGATGTCAGTTCCTTCCGCATGTAAAATGAGGGGTTTCGATGAAGTGATCTTTAAGTAATTTAAAAATCTAAAACAACAACAAGAAAGAGATGTGCATGATTCTGGTCTTAAATAATGAAGTGATTTCTGGTGGCTAGAAAAATTCATTTGATATAGTATCATTATAGAATTTCTGAGTTGAAAGACACCTTAGAGATTGTTTGTCCAAATTATCACTCAGTGCTGCAGAAATCTTCTTCCCCAAATGAGATGAAATGGGATAACATTAGTAAGGAACTTAAAGTGTCTGGCACACAGTGGGCACATAATAAATGCTTGTACCCTTTCCACCTCCTTTCACAGCATCCTTTAGAGTCACCTGTTCGTCCAGGCATCTACTGTATTCAAGATTTTGTACTTGGTACCAGAAAAGCAAAAGCATTTAAGGACATAGGACATAAAGGTACCCCTCTCAAGGAGCTTACAATATAATAGGGAAAAGGATAAGAAAACAAATAGTTACAATATGAAGAAGTGGGCCATAGGTTTGTGAGAAGAGGCCCTACCTAAGTTTGATGAGCAAGTAGGAATACTTAAAACCTGGGGCAGGAGTCAGGGAAAGCTTCTGTGATGGAGGCTTCGAAGTTAGGGTGGATATCAGCAGATGCATACAGGACAGGGAGACAGGCTATTGGAGGGCATGGAGTTCAACAGATAGATATAGGATAGGGAGATGGGCCACTGGAGGCATGGAGTTCAACAAATAGAGACAGGCTAGGGAGATGGGCCACTGGAGGCATGGAGTTCAACAGATGGATACAGGATAGGGAGATAGGCACTGGGGGCATGGAGTTCAACAGATAGATACAGGATAGGGAGATGGGCCACTGGAAGCATGGAATCCAACAGATAGATACAGGATAGGGAGCTGGGCCACTGGAGGCATGGAATCCAACAGATAGATACAGGATAAGGAGATGGGCCACTGGAGGGCATGGAGTTCAATAGATAGATATAGGATAGAGAGAGGGGCCACTGGAAGCAAGGAGTCCAACAGATAGATACAGGATAGGGAGACAGGCCACTGGAGGCATGGAGTCCAACAGATAGATACAGGATAGGGAGATGGGCCACTGGAGGCATGGAGTTCAGCTGGAACAAAGGACCGAGGTAGGAGCCAGCTAGAGGAGCAGTTCAGTTTTGTGCTAAGCTTAAGGTTCATGTAGGGAAGAGCAGGAAAAGATAAAGCCGGAATGGTAGGATAGAGCCAGATTGCAGAATCCCTTAAGCAACAACACCAGGATTTTATATTTTATTTAGTAGGCAGTGGGGTCCACTGAAGATTTTTGAATGGAGAAGTTTCATGATGAGACTTTGAGTTATGACAACTCTGATCTTAGAAAGCATCTTATTCTATGTAGCTATTTCCTCATTAAAGCAAATCCCTGCCTTTGTGTTTCAAAGAGGCAAACTATTTGTACTAAGCAAACTAGTTGTCCCATAGGTCCTTCAAACTCAGTGAGTCGAAAGCAACTTATCTTTCCCCAAGGACCATCCCCTCTTCCCAATTTTCTTATTACTATGGAAGGCACTGCTATTCTCCCAGCCACCCAAACTCACAATCTTGATACAGCAACCTTATAACTCCTCTCTCACATTTAACTCCTTGTCCAAATAATTTCCACACCTTGCCATTTTCTACCTTCATAACCTCTTTTGCGTGTGTCCTGTTGTCTCCAATCACGAAGTCACCAGCGTTGTGCAGGCTCGCATCCCTTCATGCCTGGACCTTGCAATAGCCTACTAGTTGGATCTTTCAGTCTCAAGTACCTCCCTGTTCCAATCCATCCAACCACCATTCAGCTGCCACAAAGATATTCCTAAAGTCCAGGTCTGACTGTATTGCCCCTTCCTACTCAATTAACTCCAGTGATTTTCTTGTTATCTCCAGGGTAAAATATTAAATACTGGGTTTGACATATTAAGCCCTTCAACCTTAACCGTTCCCATTTTTCTCATCTTTTTACACTATTCCTCTCCACATATTTTATGATCCAATGACACCTGCATTTATGCTACCTTCGAATGTGAACACTCCATTGCCTAACCCTCTTCCTTTTCTGTGGTAGCTAAGTGGCACAGTGGATAGAGCACGGTGTCAGAAAGAACTGAGTTCAAATGTGGCCTTGGACATTCACTAGCTGCGTGACCCTTGGGAACTCACTTAACCTCTGTTTACCTCAGTTTCCTCAACCATAAAATGGGGATAATAATAGTGCCTACCGCACAGGGTTATTATGAGGATCAAATGAGATAATATTTGTAAAAGCAGGTGCCTGGCACATAGTAGGCTCTATATGAATGATTACTCCCTTCCCTTTCACTGGTCTGGAACGTTGTCCCTCTTCCCCTCCTATCTCTTGCTTTCTTCAAGTCACCACTCAGATCCCACCTTCTATTGGAGGCTTTTCTCAGCTCCCCCTCACCCCCACCCCATCTCCTCTGCTGCTAGTGTCTTCCCTCTGAGATTGTCCTCAACTGATTCTGTCCACATCCTGATTGTACATAATTGTTTTCATGTTGTCCTCCCCATCAATTGTGCACTCCTGGAGGTCAAGAACTGTGTTTTTGCCTTTCTTTTTATCCCCTGTGCCTAGCACAGTGCTTTGTACAAGGTAAGTGCTTAATATTACAAAATTACAATATTACAAAAGTGCTGTTGCTGTAACAATTTTGACATATATGAAGGCTTCCCTTTTGTCATTGACCTCCTTGGGGTAGATGCATGGAGTCTTTAAGACAAAGGATATAGATATTTTAGTCTCTTCTTTATAGAATTCCAAATGTTTCTAGAATGCTTGAACCAGTTCACAACTCCATCAACAATGCTCTAGTGTGCCTATCTTTCCACAACCTGTCCAATACTGACCAATTCCCTCTGTTGTCACCTTGGCCAACTTTCTAGGAGTGATGAGAAACTCAGATTTGTTTCAATTTGTATTTCCTCTCTTAGAAGTGATTTGGAGGACATATGGCCCTCTTGGTTCTAATAGTATTAGAATCTCCTTAGTTCTAGTGTGTGCTAGTCTTAGTTCCAGGCACTATGTTTTGTAGGTCATTTGCTTCCTTCATAGAACCCAAAAGAGAATGAAGAGCTTGGTACTAAATAAAAATGAAGAAGGAAGGTGCTCTGGGAAAAGAGCCATACTTGGCAGTCGGGAGAAACCTGAGTCTGAAAGTGCCTCAGGCACTTTCTATCTCATTTAACTGATCTGAGCCTTAATTTCCTAATCTATAAAATGGGGCATATAATCCCTTTATTACTTAATTCATAGGTGAGGATCCAGTAAGATAATGTATGTAAAGCTCTTTGTAATCATTATAGCCTTCTATAAATTCTATTATTATAATCAAATATTTATTCTTTCCTTTATTCCATTTATTCATTCAGTAAACTTTTATTAAGTACCTTCTATATGCAGAGGACTATGCATTAAGGGAATCACAAAGATATTTAAGACATGATCTTTATCCCCAAGGAATTCAAAATATTGTAGAGGATTATTAAAAAAGTATAGTAATAAATATATATGGGAGCAATTATGCTATAACAAATGCTCCTTGATGGATTGATCTTTTTTTTTTCAGTGGGGAAATGGATTGTTTTGTATATCTTAAACACAATTTTCTCTCTTTTAGCTTTATGAACAGACGTGGTATCTCTACAAATCCCTATCTCGGCAGTGCCTCCAATGGATATGCCCACCCCAGTGGGATGGCACTTCATTATGATGATGTCCCTTGCATAAATGGATCGGTGAGAGTGTCATTTTTATAGAGTAAATGGTTTATCTTTGCTGGGAGGCAGAACTGTCGGAAAAATTCTGTAATTTAACATCCCTGGGTTCCTTCCAAATAAGCTTGGGCTTTTTATGTGTAGAAGCAGGATGAAGCTGCCATCTCATCTCTCATCCCTTATGGTTTGGCATGTTGTTCATCTTAATCAGCATCAGAGCGAGTATGGATTTTGACGTGCTAGGGGGTGACTTGTCAGTTAATGCTAACCCCATTAATTAAATATCTGAGTGTGCCTGGAAATATTATATAATTACTGTCCTACAAATGTCCATGCTCATTTCTACCCACCAGCTGTTTACTCATTTTGTTTCCCTTCCCTTCCCTTGTATTTGTTCACATCGAACCATTGCCCCAAGGAAGAGCTCCAAGTCCTTTCTCCTCCATGATGCCTTCTTCCTCACTCATCTTGCCCTCATTCATTCATTTATCCATTCTATAGACATTTACAAAAAGTTTACAACATAATGGTGTCACCTCTTTTCCCAAACCATTGTAACAACTTCCTTTCTACCTCCAGTCTCTCCCTTATAATTTATACTTCACACAAATGCCAAAATATTCTTCCTAACTACCATTCTGTTCTCCTAAAATGTATGTCACTCTATTGCTCAAAAACTTTTGATTACTCCCTCTTGCCCATAAAAACTCCTTTGTCTGGCATTTAAGACCTTCCTGAGACTGTGTCCAATGAATCTTTCAAGCTTTGTTTCGCAGTCTTCTTCCTGTGTTTTATATTCAAGTTGAACTGAACTTTTTGGTCTTTTCTTATCCTCCCCTATATCTTTTCAGAGGCTATTCTCCCATCCTATAGTGCAGTGGTATCATATTCTAATAGAAATGGAAGGGTGGGTGCTAAACCATGCATAAGGATCCCTTCTGGTGGAATCTTGACTCAGAAAACCACAAATTAATCTATCTATCTTATATTGTATTTTCATTGTTTTTGTTAATTATTTCTCAATTAGATTTTAATCTGGTACAGGCAGCTCTGTAGAATGATGCCAGCCACATGTTTGACACCTCTGCTGTAGAATACTCCTCCCATCTCTGATTGTTACATTTGTCATAGGATCAAAAAGACCCATGTCATCCAGCCCCATTACATTACAGTCAATGAAGCTAAGCCCCAGGGAGTTTAAATGACTTGCTCAAAGCCACAGAGACAATAAGATCAGAAGAAGGATTTTGGCCGAGGTCTTCTGATTCCCAAAGCCCTTTTTTTATCCAAGGTCCAAGTCAACTTCCCATTGCTCCATGAAATCTTGCTTCCCCAAGTTTTCTTAGAGCATTTTTGTCTGTAGCACATTGTGTCCTGAATTACCTTTCCATTATTGTAAATGCATGTGGATAACAAGACGTATTCTCCTAGCTAGACACAGAGTCTGTTTTTCCATATAGCTTTCAGAGCTGTTTTTGACCATTGCTTTTTGTGCGTGTGAATACCTTCCCTTCCCTTACACATTTGCAGTGATTGACAGTATTGTCTGGAATTTCTTTTATGACTGATGGCTGATATTAAGTAGTTACCACCTGCAAGTGTGTTCATTCAAGTTGTTTCCAGCGACACAAGAGATCAGAATGAAGACCACTGGATGGGAAATACAGGGAGGGTGATTTCACTCAGTATAGGAAAGAATTCCTTATGATGAGATCTGTCAGGAAGAAACAGTATGATCTAGCTGAGGAAGGAGAAACCCCTTCACTAGAAGTTCTTAAGACTGGATGGATCTCTCCTCATCGATCCTGTGCAAGAGAGACGTGAATTGTATTGAGGTCTGTTCAGATGATGGCTCAGGTCCCCTCCTATTACCAAGATTCCATAATTCCATGCCTAGGCTCTTCTTTGACAGACATGAGGCTGGCAAGTTTTTCCATAGCTTAACGGGCACAATCAAGCCAATGATTAGACTCATTCAGTCTAGATCAGGGGACCTCGACCTCATGATTCAATGCTAGATTGTATCTCAAAGGTTTGGTATGCAAGTAACTGGACCTTTCTGGGCCTCAGTCTTCTCATCTGTAAAGTAAGGCATTTGGACTAGATGACGCCTAAAATCCCTTCCAGCTTTAAATCTATGATCCTAGGATTCTGTGGTCCTTTTTAAGGTTTTCCTGCTGTTCCTTACTCACATCTTTCCCCCTCCCATCTCCATTGCTTTAACCAGACTGTCTGTCCTCCATTTCAGTGATGTACTCCATCCTCATCTCTGCCTCTAAGGATCCCTAGGTTCCCAAGACTTAGTGCAGGCACTGCCTCCTACGTTAGACCTTTCCTGAGCCCCCCCCCCCACTACTACTACTACTACTCTCTCTTTCTCTCTCTCTCTCTCTCTCTCTCTCTCTCTCTCTCTCTCTCCCTTCCCCCCCCCTTCTCCCTCTCTCTTTCCCTCTCTCGCATACATGTTCTTTCCCTTGATAAAATATAATCTCATTGAAGGCAAGAACTGTTTTTGTCTTTGCTTTTCTATGCCCAATGCTTTGCAAAAGGCCTTGAGTAAATGTAGATGAATCGACTACCTGAAGAATCTTGGGTAAACACAGGCTAGGCCCTTTTAATGAAAATCTCACGTGCCTTAGATTTATCTGTGAATAGCTTTATTTTTAGATTAGAACTGGATAGCTGACGTCATAGAAATAGACACATTGAAGTTAATGCAAAGGAATGAAAACACTCCTACGATGTAATTTTTAGACTGTGCTATTTTTATGACAAAGGCACCTAATTATGGTCTGACAGAAAGGAGCTGTATATGAAGTATCTAAAATGGGATAAAATTCGCACAATATAAACTAAATATTGCTTCTTTTAAATGTAAGAGCCATTTGTCAAGATACTTTAAAAAAAAATCTGCCTGTTATGGAGAGAGCCTTTGGTTTTAATTTAGACTTTAGCCAGATGTGGTGTTAATGTCTTCTGGTTTTCTGTGTTTGTGAAATGGTGTCTAGCTATTTCAGTCTCTGGTTTAAAAAAAGCCCTCCCTACCAAAATAAGTCAGAATTCATGTATCAGCTAGTTATTAAAACATCATGTTTGGGGTCAGATGGCCGACTGGGAACTCTCCCTTTGAACACACTATTAGTGGTAATAATAGCTCTCAGTTATGTCACACTTATGGTTTACAAAATGCCTTCCCTGCAATCTCCTTGGGAAAGACAAGGCCCACGTATCAGAACCATCTGTAGGAATTCTTGAGCCAGGGCATGTATTGCAAAATACCCCAGGGCAAGAAGCGTGTTAAGTCTGCACCCTTAAGACTGCTTTTAAAGACAATTTTTTTTTAAGTTGAGCTATGTGGGGGGGTGACCTTGAGGAGAAAACTTGGACTTGACTTTCCATAAGACCCTGTGTAAGGGAGACTCAGTGATGCTATCCGTTCTGTTGAGGAAGACAAAAACTCCCATGAGTGAGTGAGGCCGTGACTAGGGAAGGGAAGCAGTTTTGGGGTGTGGTGGCTGGGCTTGGCTTAGGGTTTTTTACCCTCTAAATATCAGCATCTTGGGGGAAAGCCCCACTTCCACATGCAATTAAATATCTCTAACAGGCAGTATTAGACACATTTCATAGATCTAGGAGCCGGAGACTGAGAAAAATTAGCTTATTTGCCTGTAGTTACATAGCTAGTATATGATGGAGCTGGGGCTTAAACCTTTTTGTCCTGACTTTATGTCTGGTGCCTCTTCCAGTTTGCCACACATAGTTTGTTTACAAAGATTTTTATCAGATGTAGCTAAGTATGCAGTCAGGAGGGCAGCTGGGTGGTGCAAGGGATAGAGCACCAGGGCTGGAGTCAGGAGTCATCTTCCTGGGTTCAAATCCAGCCTTAGACACGTACTAGCTGTGTGACCCTGGGCAAGTCACTTAACCTTGTTTGTCCTGGTTTCTTCATCTGTAAAATAAGCTGGCGAAAGAAATAGCAACTCTCTCCAGTATCTCTGCCAAGAAAACCCAAATAGGGTCATGAAGAATCAGACACGACTGAAATGACTCAACAACAACATGCAGTAGGAAACAGCATCGTAGGCAGATTTCCCTAAGTTATCTGTTCACTAGACCCTAGGGAACCACACAGAGCAAATGGCTGTAACTACTGTCTTGCAGTGGCAAGAGATAGTGGTCCTAACAGTCTGATGATTCCAGGTTTGGGTCCCAATGCCAACACTCCCCAGCTGTGTGACTGTACATAAATCACTCAAACTCTCTGAACCTGGTTATCCATATCTGAAAAGTGAGAATTAAGATTCTTAGGGTGAAGCCCAAGAGGGTTATTGTGAGAAAAGTGTTTTGTAAACCATAAAGATAGGCACTGGAGAAAGGTGAGTTCTTAATCTCTTTCTCTAAAGAGGTAAAAGGTTAAATTTGTGGTGGACATATTCTCTTATTTAGTGCAGAAAGTCAACCATTGGTTATAGGGAAAAAAAAAACCTTCCTTTCTTCAGGGGTGGTAAGATGGAAAAGTTCTGGGAAGAATCTCTATGGCAACCAAACCTATGTGCTTGAGAGGGGAGGGCATACCGATTAACCTTCAGGGGCGAGGAGGAGAGGGTTATGACTTTTTAACTTGCTGATGGTTTCATTCTGCTTTGCTTTCTATCATGACTGTATTACTAACAGCTGAGATGTGTGTATGTGTGTGTTACAGTGGGAACAAGAAGACAGCTTTCTGCCTTCCCGTAGCAGAATCTTGGGAGAAGAAGTGCTTTATGATAATGCGGGGCTGTATGATAACTTGCCGTCTCCAAAAATCTTTGCCCGCTACCCACCTGCTGAAAGAAAGACTTCTAGATTATCTACTGACAAACTGTCTTCTAACCATTACAAACATCCTGTCTCCTCCAATCTGTCTTCTGCTCAGTCTGTCACTAATACCTCTTCAGTGGGGAGGGGATCTGTCGGGCTGAACTCTCAGGTACTGCACGGGACTTCTGTAAAGTGGATTTGGCTTGGATTTCATGTTTCTCTTATGTTTTTATGACAGTCTTGTAATTTCTGTTGCTAAATGAGAATAAATGGTACTATTTGGAAGAAAGGCATAATCTCTTCCCAACTAGAATATTATTTACCTACCAGCTTATGCTCGTTAATTAAGCTAAGTGATAGTAGGGTATAGAATAGAGCTGGGCTTGGAATCGGTAAAGGACACTGGCTTTGAAGTTACAAAGACTTGGCTACTGGCCACCTATGGGACTCTGGCCAAGTTATGTGACTGCTCTGGGCCATAGGTTGCTCATCTAGAAGATGAGAGGATAGGGTTAGATAATCTCTGAGGACCAGTCCAGCTCAAAATCTATGTTCCTTTCATGTAAACCCCACTTCTGACCATTACTAGCTGGATGACCTTGACCTCGGGCAACTGAAGTAACCTCCATGTTCCTCAAGCCACTCCCTAGGACTTGCCTGTTCACTTGGCACTGGAGGAAAGAGTTGCCACACCAGGAATTCCCCAAATGAGGATGACCCATGTCCTTTGCACATTCACTAATTATTTGATGATACATGATCTGTTATGTGGGCCTTTTATTGACTAACAATTCACAACCTTGTATGCCTTTACTTTTTTGATCCTCACAACAACCAGTCAGTGCAGATATTCACAACCTGATTTTATGCATGAGGAAACAGTCTTGGAAAGATTAATTTAGGGTTCCCAAGTCACTAACTAGTGTTACAGTGAGATCTTGAGCCTAGAGCTTTGTATTTGAAGTTCAGTATATTTTTTTCCCACTACACCACAGCTGCTGCTTCTTTCTCCACTGGCTTTGGAGCCTCCATTCAGTCCTGATAGTTTCAGATGAACTGCTTGCACATTAGAATTATATCAGGGTATTTAGGGGAAAAAAATTAAGCTTACCACAGACTTAGATATATGCTCAGTAGCAAGACCTACTACTGCCTAGAGTCATTAATTGGCTGCATGTAGCCCTTTGTTCATTCAACCTAAAATATCCAAGTAAGAGTGACCCTTTCTCAAGCGCTTTGTGTGCTCTCATCGCAAGAAGTCTGTATTTCAAGTATATCCATTTTACAGCTGGAAAAATAAACAAATCACTCAACAAATATTTATTAAGTGGCTAGCATGTGCCGGGTATTAGAGGCAAAACTCCAATGAATAAAAGGATCCCTCTTTTTAAGGGGCTTACATTCTAATTGGGGATACAACAAGCATACATATACACACAGAAAGAATAAAATAGTTTATCAGGGAGGGCAGTAGCAGTTGAAAGGAATCAGAGTGGCTGTCCCACAGCAAGGAAGCAGCTAAGCCAAGACTTGAAACTAAGACTTCTGAACTCAAGTGCCATGCTTTTCCCAAGGGATGGAGCTGCCCCAAAGGTTTTAATTTATATTTGTAATGCAAGAGAGAAGAATGCTCTCTAAAGACTTTTATTTCTGCTTCCTTATTTCAATTATAAGAAATTTTGATAGGAATAGGTAACTTTTATTTTCCCCAGATAAGTGACAGAAGTTAATATTTCAGTTCAAATGCCTTTTCTGAATTTTGCAGAATCATTTTTCACTCAGCTCTTTCCCCTGCTGCCTTTCTTATGCTACGTTTCTATGTTTTCCAGCACAGACCTGTGAAATCATCTTTGTTGGTGGGCATATGGTTTTAAACAGAAGGACCGTTTTGCCTTTTTCTCTCAATCTCAGTAATATTTAGGTGTTGATGACTAGTAACAGATAAGATTACAGAAATGTACAGAGGGAGTGGGCAGCTTATATTCTTGTTTCATGCCTTCCTACCTCTAAAATCTGCAAAGCTGTATGTTTAGTCCCTGAGAGAGTAGGCTTTCTTAGAAGTCTGCCCAGAGAAGCAGGCATTTGATAGCAGCCCTGCATGGTTAGGTTGAGATAAAATGTAATGTAACTTATTCAAAATAATAGTAATACCTCACATTCCAAGATCATTTGGGAGGAAAGCAGGATTATGGTGGAAAAAGCTACTTTGTTGATCTTTAAAGCACTAGAGAAAGGAGAATTGTCTTGGCTGATTTGCAATTCACAGGATGCTCTCCTCCTGACAAATCTGTGACATCGGCAGTACAAGCATCACTATCCCTATTTCACGGAGGAGGAAACAGGCTCAGAGATAGAAAGGGGCTTCCTCATGGACACATGAGGTAGCTGGGACTCGAGCTCCAGTCCCTTCTGCTTCTCCTTCCAAGTCCGGTGCCCCTCCCTCAGGACCACAGTGACCTCCTGAGTGTGGATCTGGATGGTCTGCAAATTTGTTTGGATTTGTTTGGTGTGTGTACACTCTTTAAAAAAAATAGAATCATAGATTTATAGTTGGAAGGGATCATGGGGATCATCTAACCTACCCTACTCACTTTGCAGAGGAAACTAAAGCCCATTCAAACCAGGTTCTCTTCCGATTCCAAATTTGGCATTTCCACTGAACTTTCAGAGTTATTTTTTTTAACTGTTGTTTATTTTGTTTAGTTGCTTTCTTTTTAGCCACTCTAATAGCTCCAGCTTTGGTGCTTAGCAAAACAAATTTAATTTCACACATACTGCCCATCGTGCTATTCCTCATATCTTTCATTTCTGTAAAATTTTATCCTTTACCGTGTCCACACATTTCACACACCTATTCTCATGGATCCTCAAAATTTCCCTGTGGGACATAAGAGCTCCTATTTATTTAGTAATAATAATAGCTAAGCTTGTAAACAGAGTTTCCCAAAAGTCTTAAGGCATTAAGGCTTAAAACCTCATTAAGACTTAATCAATGACAGTGACATTAAAGCAGATGTATTACTTTCTGCTTTACCCTTATTTTTAAGCCTTAAATGCTTATGGTTTATAAAGCATTTTTACATATATTATCTCATTTAAAAATTTATAGAATGCTTTCCATTAAGAACCCTGTGATGTAGGTAGTAAGATGTTATTATTCTCATTTCACAAGTATGAAAAATAAGGCATCTTAGAGGTCAGTGGACTTACTTCTGGGTGTAAAAATAGCCAGTAAATGTTAAGGCAAGGAGTATCTGAGGCCCATCTCTGAGGCTGGCTCTCAATCCACTTTGCCATGCTCTCTCCCATGTTACTGTTTTCTGATTTACACAGCCCATTTTCCCCCAGCAGCAGATGGTATTAGTATTACCATTCTTATTCTATAGGTTGAATGACTTGGCCAGGGTCACCCAGGTAATTAGTGGCTGGGCTGGGAGGAGGTCACCACCCTCCAAGCCCACAGTATTTTTCTTTATGCTACCTAGCTTCTAATTAATTCATACTTTTTAAAAGGTAATGGTCCTAGGCATTCTCATCTCATTTAAACTATGACATTCCTTGAATTGTCAGGGAGGATAAACCCCATAAGGAATTTAGGAGGCAAAGTGGCTTTCAGCCACCTGGGCTTTGTCATTAGTCTTAGGACAGAAGAAAGAGAGAAAGAGGAGGTACTGTGGTTTTAAAAAAAAAAGTAAAGGTTTGTACTTTTCTTGTCCAATTTGTTTCTAATAGTTCAAGAGCAAGAAACCTCCTGTAGCATCTAATGGGGTCCCAGGGAAAGGGAGAAATGTCAACAGTCCACAAAAGAAAATGGACTCATCAGCCACGGTCAAACGGACAGCATCAAGTAAGTTCTCCAAGGTGCCACTCTTTCTGGTTGGGGAGTCGGTGGTAAGACTGGTGGAGACCTTCTGTAGGACTTAAGGATGATTGATGCACCACTCTGGAAGGCACTTAAAGGTCACCTTAGCCAACTTCTTTCATTTTATAGAGGAGAAAACAGGCCCAGAGACTCTGACTTCCCCAAGGTCATAAAACAAGCTAGTGGCAGAGCCAGGATTAGACTGTAGGTCACCTACCTCCTGGTCAAGGATTCTTTCCAACTCTAGTTTAATGCCTAAAAAGGAAGAAACACAGCCTAGCTTTTCAGAATTCTTAGGGTTAGATGGTAATACATCTTCTTTAATGTCATTTCCATTGATAAAACTGTATCTGTTATCGACGTTGAACCACTTGACAGTAAAAATTACTTTGGTGGTATCAGCTTTTTCTGGGTCTTCAGTAGTTGTGGTTGTCCACATGAGGCGGGGGTGGGGGAAGAATGTCTAAGACAAAATATTGGGGAGCATACATCCTTAATGGGTCAAAGTAGAATGAGGAACCACTCAGTTCTGGGAACCAGACAAATGACCAGTAAGTTTGTCAGGCATCTGATTGGGCTAAATTATTTTTGTCCTCTGTTGTTTGTTTTTTTTTACTAAGATGATAGCTTGTTTTGTAATTTCCTTTTCAAAATATTGGTTCCACTAAAGAAGGCGTGTGCTAATACAACTAGGAAACCTATGTTGTACCCACCGCCCACCTTTAATTTGTGTTCATCGTTCATTGTGGGGAAGAGGAGAAAGGAAATAATAAGGACTAATGGGTTCCTTAAAAAGCCGTGTTACACAAGATCTATATCATCTGAAATCGCTGCCTCTGTCTCTTTTCCCACAGTGCCTCGGTTTCGATACTTATATTTCTTTTATGGCCGGATGATTTATCCCTTTATTTTATGATGCCTTCTGTGGGGAATTTTTATTAACTTTGGTGACATCTAATGGTGACAAAAGAGAAAAATAATTGCTTTCTGCGTTTTCGCTGAACTCAGCCCGTTGCATTACCAACATCGTGGGTTTATTGCACGGGGAGCCAAAAGGAGGGCTGGAAATTTACACTTCCTTATGTTGGCTTCTGCGATGAAAACATCTTGCTTTAGAAAGAAGTGAAGCCAGGCAAATTCTTTCTCTTTCTTAAGATGTCCTTAGGCTGGACGGTGAACAGCCATGCAGTCGTTTAAGTGTGTTTGCTTAATTAGTCCACTGTTTGACTCTGACTCTCGGTGTTTTACAGAAGTTTCCGTAGGTGTTGTCTCCTTCTTCTGCATGGGAGCTCCTCAAGACGAGAGTTGTCTACAGTTTTCTATTTGTACCTCTAGTGCTTGGCACATAGTTGTTTCTAAATCGTTTCCCCATTAGATTGTAATCTCCTTGTGGGAGGGGATCACCTTTTTCGTTTTGTTTTTGTTGTTTTCGTATCCCAGTGCTTTAGCAAAGGCAGCCAGATTATAGAGCACTGGGCCTCAGGTCAGGAAGACCTGAGTTCAGATGTGGCCTCAGACACTTGCAAGCTGTGTGACCTTGAACAAGTCACTTAACCCTGCTTGCCTCAGTTTCCTCATCTGTAAACAAGCTGGAGAAGGAAATAGCATTCCAGGATCTTTGCCAAGAAAACCCCAGTGGGGTTACAAAGAGTTGGACAACAACGAAGCTTAGCATAATGCCTGGTACACAACATAGTAGGTACTTAAAAGATGCTTGTTTACTTGCTTTGCACACATTGTAAGCACTTAATAAATCTTATTTGTTCACAAACTGCCGAAGGTGAAAGGGCTCTTAGAACATAGAATGTTTGTGATGAAAATAGAATGTCAGAAGTTGAGTGGGACCTGAGAATGTAAGATATTCATGTTGAAAGGTGCCATAGGGATCATCTAGACCAACCACGTTAATTTACAGATGGGGAAACAGAGTTGAAGCAAGTTACCCAAGGTCAAAGAGCTGGTTAATATCAAGACAAGAACTAAAAACTAGGTTTTTTGGTTGTCAGGCTATCCCTCATGGATTCCCATCCATTCTCATCCATGGAGGAGATTGTCAGTCCTTAACTTTGCCTGAAGTCATCTTTACAATGATCTGTGGTCACTAGAAAGAACATTGGATTTGGAATCAAAAGACCTTGGTTCAAAGCCTGGCTCTGCCCACTCACTATACATGTGACCTTGAGTAAGTTATTTAATATCTCTGCTCCTCATTCATAAAAATGAAGATAAATAACCCCTGCCCACCTCACAGGGTTAGGAACAAATGAGAGAACCCCAGGAAAGTGTTTGGTGGTGGTGCTGGTTGTTTTGTACACAGTAAAGCACTAGATGACGTGCTTCTTATGATCTCTTCCTTGAAGTTTCACAGAATGTTTGAGTCGATGCCCTAGGCTGAAGTTCAAGCACAGATAGTTCTTGTTGCCTCGATCAGCCTAGAAGGGCCTCTTTATTTTGGTGCAGATCAGAAATTCCTTCAGAGGTCACGATGATGAAGAGGAGGATAACCACAAAGCCCTCTCATCTTCACTCTCAGTTGGACTTCTCGGCAACCCTGTGCAGTGATTATCATCCCCATTTCGAGATGAGAAGGTTGCATTATAAAGGCAACACTGATGAGGGAGTGAGAAATCAGTGCCTTTGATAACTGAGCTATGGAAGATTGGAGGCTCCCTCTCATCGTGACCTCACCTTGAAGGCAGGGACTATCTATTTCTGCTGTATTTGTATCCCCAGGCCTTAGCAGAGTCTGTTATATAGTAAGTGCTTAGTAAATGCTTCTTAACTTGATTTGTCAAAGAGAACTCTGCTACTTGCTCCCCATGTAACTTTGGACAAAAATCTCATATTTTCATTGAAAATCCATATGGTCTTTACTGCAGAAAGTGAGAGATTTACTTCCTTAGGTACTTATTCCAGCCAACTAAGCAGTCTCTGTGTAGACCAGGCATTGTACACATAATAGATCATCTAGCATTAAGCCCTCTTTATAATATTTAAATTTATTTTGTATCCCCAAGGATTAACAGAGTGTCTGGTATGAAGTAAGCACTTAACAAATGCTTATTCACTGACTGAGTTTTCATTTACCCAGCGTTTATTTTCTCTCCTGCCTTCCCCTCACCCAATTTAAAGAAAAAGGAAAACACCGCCCCCCTCCCCCAGTAAATATGCAGAGAATCTTCTTATTGCAGTTTTTCATGGAGTTTTATCAGAATGGCCAGAACTAATTATTATGGTTTCCCTCCCTCAAGTCTGTCACCCCACTCCAGCCCGTCTTCTACATTGCTGCCCAAGTAATTTTCCTTAATTGCAGATCTAACCATGTGACTGCCCTACTCATTTCAGCCCCAGTGGCTTCCTATTGCCTCTAGGATAAAATGTAAACTTTTGTGTTTAGGTTTTAAAGCCCCATACAACCTGGCCCCTACCTATCTTTCCAGCTTCCATGGATATTACTTTATGTCCTGTACTTTGTGGTCCAGCCAAACTGCTTTTATTTGTGCTGCTAACATGTGATGCTCTATCTTTCATCTGACTGCTATCACACTGCCCATCCCCTATACCTACAGGGTGTCCCTAAAGTCTGGACACATAGGAAATCTCATTAACATCCCATTAACCTTTTCACCGAAGACTCTGTGCTGTTCAGCGACTTCTTTTTCTGGGGTATGCTAACAGAGAAGGTGTACTCAATGAAAATCACAGATGCAACACACTTGATTGAACGCATAAAGAGTGAGTGTGCTAAAATTGAGGGCAATGTGCAGTTACTGCATCAAGTTCAGGTGAATCTTGTAAAGTGCATCAACCTTTGCATCCCAAATGATGGAAATCATATTGAAGATGTTATTTGTTAATATTCCAGGTAAATAAAATGTTGTTGAAAATTTCATTCATTTCATTTCTTGAAAATATGCATTTTTGCCTATGTGTTGAGACTTTAGGAACACCCTGTAGAATGCACTCCTTCCTTCCCTCTGCCTCCTAGCCTTCCTTTAGGACTTGCCTGAGGTTCTCTTCTGCATGAAACTTTTCATGAACCTTCCAATGGCTAGTGCCTTCCCTCTAAAAACAACTACCTTATATTTAACTACTTTGTATATATTTTTCTTTATTCACTTTGTGCTATAAAATTTATATATCTAATTATCTCTCCAGTTAGAAAGCATGCCTCTTATAGAGATTATTTCATTTATTCATTCTCTAGTTCCTACCAACTGGCCTCACACATTTTGTTGTTGTTCAGTCGTTCATCATGCCTGACTCTTCATGACCCCATGGACCATACTTGTCCATGGAGTTTTCTTAGCAAAGATTCTGGAGCAGTTTGCCATTTCCTTCTCCAATGGATTAAGGCAAACAGAGTTAAATATCTTGCCTAGGGTCACACAGCTAGTAAGTTCCTGAGGCCTGATTCAGACTCAGGTGTTCCTGATTTCAGGCCTAAAGCTCCATCTACTGAGCCACCTAGCTGCCTAGACAAATAGTGGTTAAATGACTTGCCCAAGATCACACAGCTGGTCTTAGTCCATATTTGAACTCAAGTCATCTTGCCTCCAGGCCCAGCACTCTATCTACTGAGCCCACTAACTTGTTGATTGGTTGTTAATTAAGCCATATGTTACAGTATTAAAAGTGAAAGATTAAAAATCAAAAAATGTGGGTTTATTTCCCAACTTCATTACTAAACCACCTAAGTGAGCTTGGGGAATCCACAGAATTCAGTGAAAAGAACATGCGATTGGAAGTCAGAAGCTTTTGGCCCACCTCTTGGCTTAGCCCACCATGCTGAGTTGCATAATGTATCTGGTCATCTATTTTTTTCATCTGTTAAGATGTAACGGTTGGAGTCAATGTGTGACCTTTTAGTTCCCTAACATCTTTAAACTCCCAAATCCTAGGTCCTCAATTATTTCACCATGGGTATTTCCATCTTTGACTTCCTTGGGGTATATGCTTAGTACTGAGATTACTGGGTCCAGGGGTATGAGCATTTTAGTCCCTTTTCTTACATAATTCTAGATTTTCCAGAAATCTAAGGCCCTTATTTTATAGTTAAGGGAATGGAAACTTAGGGAAAGTAACTTTACCGAAGTCACACAGCTTAGACATCATAGAGTTATGATTTATCCATATCTTCCGAATGCAAATCCATCCTGCCTTCTGGACTTGTACCCCATGGGCTTCTCTCTCTTTCCAGAGAGCAGCATGCTCACTGTCTGGTTCGAAATGTACAACTAACTGCCTTTCGTACATTGTAAGGAATATAGAACTGAGAGACATTTTCTCCAGTGGAGATTATTCCAAATCTTAGTTTAGATTTGATTCAAGGAATTTGGGAGCATGTGAGGCAGTCACCTGACACCCTCATGTATTAGGAGGGCAGAGTTTATAATCTCAAAGGGGATCATAAACATGTCTGAAAGGTTCGGAACCGCCGGATATAAGAAACTCTCAAAGTAGAAGGCAGAAGAATCAAAACATATATTTAGGCTCCACAGTAACCAACCCACGAACCAGCAACCCCATTTTGATATATTGATCAAAAGCTTCCAGGCCCAATAAGTACGCCTTGAAAGAGTAACCAGGAGGCTACAGAGAAGTATGATTGTGTAAAGCAAAATCATGCTTCCCCCTCTATGGTAAAAAGATTACCCACTGGCCTGAAGTCTTTGTTCAGCTTCCTCCCGTAGGTCAGCTCTGCTACTGGGAGCTCCTGCTTCAGCTGTGGCTGTGGCTGTGACTGTAGCAGCCTCTGGCTCCAACGGGAGCTGCTTTTAACCATCCAGCTTCTGCGGGGGTGTAAGGTACGCCGGGGAAAGCACAGGTTCTTTCAATCTGCTTAAGCAAGGTGAAGGGGTTGACCGGGAAAGCACAGGTTCTTTCCATCAGCTTAAGCAAGGGAAGCAAGGTGAAGGGGCTGACAAGCTTACTCCAGTCCAACATACAAACAGCATTCAGTTCAGGGGAAAAAGCCAAACTAGTCAAGGGCACTTGTTGACTAAGTGCTAAGGAGCCCATTTTTGGTTGCCAACACACTTCTCCACCCCTTGTTATAGGATACATAATCTAATTAGCCATGTATCCTAGAACATACATTGTGATCCAATTACAAAGGAAACTAAAATATATCATTCATTATAAAGCAAAACATATCATTTGGTGACATTCCTAAATATTGGTTTACGATTCAAATGTGATCCCCCCCTAGGTCCCAGCAAGATAATCTCTTCAATCAATCATCCCCAAAATAATTATTAATAATTCAAATGTCCACCCCTAAATCCTTGTATCCATTACATAGGATCAATAATATCATAATAATAAAACAACATAGCAAAGATAACACAAAATAAGTAAACATAGAACACTATCATCATTCCTACCCCCCCCTTGAATGATTGGGGCTCAAAATCTTGGGGTAAGGGGTGAAGGTCTCATTTTCCATAGCTTCTTCATGCTGAAATTGGATGTAGAGATGGCCCTGCCCCAAAAAGTCCCATTCCAGAGGTCAGTTCTTTAACAAGCTGGCAGGAATTCCAAGAATGCTATGTGCTTAGGCAGTCACCAGAAAGTGCAGGGTGCTTAAGCCTAAAGGAAACAGAACTAGCAACAACGTTAGCCAAAACAAAGGACAAAAAGAGTAGACAAGTATGGACTATTATTCTTCAAATAAAATCATCTCAAGTTTGGTTGAGATTTCAGTTATGCAAAGATCCAAAGATCCAACATCAGAGCCAAACTCAGGTGGGAAATGTTTCTTTTCAAAAGGAACATAATGAGGAAGCCAAGAGGATCCCACCCTAGGTAGAGACTAAGATTGTCCTCTCAGCCTTTCCCGAGATGTACAAAGAAACACAATGGGAAAATTAAACTAAGAGGATCCCATCCTAGATAGAGACTAGGATTGTCCTCCCAGCCTTTCCCCAAATGTACAAGTTTTCATCCGTTAATCACACAAGGTCACCTTTCGGCTTATGGCATTTACCAGCATCAGCCATACCTGTGGAGTCTGTGAATCTATTATTATAACCTATTCACGGTAAAATATATGGTTCAGGGGTACGATTTGGTAATTATTTTCCCCTGAATAGACAACTGTTACAGTGTTGTCCTTCCCATGGGCTATAACTTCTGCAGCCTTTGGAATATCATCTGGCTTCCGTTTTACCCATACCTTAGCTCCTGACTTTATTCTATCAATGGAGCAAGACCCTTTTGCCCCTCTAGTAGTTATTTTGGGAGGAGGGTCAGTTTTCACAAAGGGTATTTTTTCACAGGGGATAATAATCACTTGAACTATCCTATCATTTCTACAAAATTGTACAGGTTTTTTACCCATATTCTGGAGTGTCACAACAATTTCTTTTTTGATAATTAGAATCTATCACTCCAGCCAATACATGTATTCCTTGAGCCGCTAATCCTGGTTTAGGTAATATCCGTCCAAAATGATTCTTGGGGATTCTCATACATACTCCAGTAGGGGTTTATCTCTTTCCTATTCAACCTAAAATACTCTATACAATGTAAATCATATCCTGCTGAACCAGGTGTTCCTGGACTTGGTAGTGGGACATCTTCCCTCACAGTCCAAAATTCAATGTTTTGGATCTCACATGTTTGCTGTTCTCTGATCTGCAGATTTGGGGTCATCATTCTGGCTAGAGGTGTACTCCCCCCTAAGGGCCTATTATTCAAATTACGTAAGGCAATAGACAAATTATCCTTCCAATGTCGATACGAATTATTAGAGCTTAATTTTCTCAGCTGTTCTTTCAACAATCCATTCATTCTTTCAATTAGCCCAGATGCTTGTGGGTAATATGGAATATGATATATCCATTCTATATTATTCAACACACAATATCTCTTCACTTCTTTGCCCTTGAAATGTGACCCATTGTCACTTTGCACCTGCATTGGGGTTCCATAATATAAACTTACAATATCTAGAGTTTTACAGGTGTTTTTCTGAGTTGCGTCTTTATAAGGACAAGCCACTAGTACACCTGAATAGGTGTCAACACACGTACATACATATTTACATCCTTTATCCTGGGGTAGTGGGCCAATATAATCTATCTGCCAAATTTGGGCTGGACTTTTCCCCTTGCTATTTCTCCAGTAACTATCCTAGGAAGAGTTCGTTCTTTTTCTAATTGGCATATACAACACTCCTCTGTTATTTGTTTTAACAACGCATGAGAAATACTGATACCTCGATCCTGTGCCCATCGATGGGTGGCCTGGACCCCTAAATGGCCAGCAGTCTGGTGGACCCATCTTGCTAAGGCTGGGTCATCAGTTGGAGTCGGAGTAGGGACAATACATTCAGTAGCAATCTTTGCTAGTCGATCCGCATATGCATTGTACTCACGTTCTGGTGTGGTCAGGGTTGCATGAGCATCAACATGAAAAACTGACAGATCTGTAACCAAAGACATGTCCCATATATTTTCCCATAACTCTTTACCCCAAACTTGTTTGCCATGAATCTCCCAATTCTGATTCCTCCATATAGGCATCCACGTAGCTAATCCATTAGCTACCGCCCACGAGTCAGTAAATATATGACACTGTCCTCCTTTCTCTGCTCTGATGGCCTGATGCACTGCCATCAGTTCAGCATATTGGCTACTTCCACCTATCCCAGAACTTTCCAGAGTTCTCCTTGTACAGGGGTTATAGGCTACTGCTTTCCAATGTCTCTTCTGTCCTAAATATTTTGCTGTCCCATCAGTAAACCAAGCATGTTTCTTCTGTTCTTCATTTAGTCCGTCATATCCATTATTCCATTTCACTAAGGATGGTACCATCTGTTGCTTAGATTCAAGGGGCTTTTCATTGCTCTCAGTATCAATGTTCGCCACAGATTCATGTAGAGCAGAAACTCCATTTTTGCCTGCTCTGGACCTATTCTGAATATACCACTTCCATTTGATTATGCTTGCCTCTTGTGCATGTCCAATTCTGTGAGAAGCTGGGGTACTCATTACCCAAGTCATAATTGGAATTCCAGGCCTTAATACCACTTCATGACCCAGAGTTAGTTGCTCAGTTTCTACTAAAGCCCAATATGCAGCTAACAGCTGCTTCTCAAAAGGTGTATATTGCACTCCAGATGAGGGCAGTTTCCTTGACCAAAAGCCTAAAGGTACACTTCGGCTTTGTTGTTTTTGCCACAGACTCCAATTTGCATAGTCATCTTGTACAGTCACTTGTAACTCCACTGGCCCATTTTGCATAGGCCACAAGTCTAGAGCTAATTGTATAGCAGCCTTTGCTTCCTCAAAAGCTCTACTTTGTTCAAGTCCCCAGTCAAATTCATATTTCTTTCTAGTGACTTTATACAAGGGTTTTAAAATCTGTCCCAAATGTGGGATGTGGTGTCTCCAATAACCAAATAGCCCTATGAACTTTTGGGCCTCTTTCTTATTGGTAGGGGTGGGAAAATCCTGGATTTTTTGTCGAGCTTGTGGGAGAATTTCTCGCAGTCCTCTATTCCACTGTATCCCCAAGAATTTTACAGTTTGAGCTGGCCCTTGAACCTTTGCGGGGTTGATTTCCCATCCTTTGCTTTTCATATGGTCAATTAATAATGCTAAACTCTCCTCCACCTCCTTTATATTCTTTCCCTGTATCATGATGTCATCTATGTAATGTGTAAGCTGTACACCAGGTAACTTTAATTCATCCAAATGTTCAGCTACAATCCTGTGGCAAATAGTTGGGCTATGAATATATCCTTGCGGCAGGCGTGTAAATGTATACTGTCGGCCTTGCCAAGTAAAAGCAAACTGATTCCATTGCTTGGGGTCTATTGGGATCGTAAAGAAGGCATTGGCCAAATCAATAACTGCATACCAAGTCCCTTCATGTTTTTGTATTCTCTCTATTAAAGTAACCGTGTCTGGAACAGCAGCATACAAGGGAGGAGTCACTTTGTTCAGCTGTCTATAATCTACTGTCATCCTCCATGTCCCATCTGACTTTCGGACTGGCCAGACAGGGTTGTTCCATTGAGTAGTTGTAGGGACTAACACTGCTGCCTCAACACATTCTCTTATAGTGTTGGCAATTTCATCTTGCCCACCTGGCACACGATATTGCCTCAAAGTAATTACTTGGGAAGGTTCGGGCAAAGTGATTGGATCCATCTTGATTTTCCCCACTAAGACTGCATTAATGCCCATTTTCCTCAAAGCAAATTGGTATTTCCCTTCGGGTAAATTTAAGGTCATACCCTTCAATATGTCTATTCCAATGATGTATTCGGGAATAGGCACAATAACCACACTATATTCTTTCTTGGGCAACTGTCCAATTTTCATCATTAATTTAACTTGCCTGGCTGATATTTCAGTCCCTCCTAGTCCTGTAATGGTAATAGGAGTTCCATGGCTGAACTTGTCTGGATTTCCATAAATAAGGGTGGCCTCGGCCCCAGTATCTATTAATGCCTCAGTTACAGTACTTGACCCATTTTTCCAATATATGGTCAAGTTAATGTGAGGTCTGCAATCCAGCCTGTGTATTTCCTTAATTTGGACTGGGGCTCGGCCTGTTCCCTAGTATTCCCTTTCATGTGATTCACTTGGGTTTGAAGGTTCAACATCTGTAGTATTTGCAGGAGCAGTTCTTATTTCCCTATCTCTTCTGTTATCAAGTCCTTTATCTCTATACATTCTATATAATTCATTGGTTGGAATTCCATCTATCATTTCAAAACCTACCCCTGCTCTCAATAGAGCAGTAAACATTTCTTTCCTTGTTACTCTCCTTTGGCGCCAAGTTTGCTGGTTATTCACCCTTCTCTCTCGAGGAGACCTATCCCTTCCCCAGTCACCTAAGTCATGTAACTGTAAAATCTTATTTATCACTGTTGTAAGACGGCTCCCTACTTCTCCAAGTAATAAATTCAAAATTAGTTGTTTATAAGCAGGGGGAGCTATCCTAATTATTAAATTCCTATGAGGCAGTCCCATTGGATCATTGTAATATTTGTCTGCGGTTCCTATCATAATGGCAGTCTTCATCACCTCCTCCTTTAGTCTCATGATACAATCTCTAAGTGAATACCAGGGTCTGTGCTCAGTGGGCCACATAGAATCAGTAGCATATCTCTTATTGCATCCCACAGCGGCTAATGCCAGCAGAGTAGTCCTGCTATCACCATCTCCTTGCTGATGATGTTCCCTAAAAGCTTGTTGAACTAGAGGATCATGGCTGATACCTATGAATCTCATACAGTCTGTCCTATCTACTGATATTCCACTGGCCCCTTGATCACTGAGTCTTACCATCCAAGATATTAATGGTTCTCCTATTCTTTGGCTGAATCGACTCAAAATATCTGTGACCTCTTGCGGTGAGAAATCTTCCTGAATTTCCCTTGTGACTGAATCTTCACCTCGGGTTTCTGTCTTCCTCCTTTGTATGGGTCGAGCCCTTGTCTGATCATTTAACCATCTCCTGTTCTCTGTGTGAGGGACATCCTGAACCCCAGTAGTGTTTTTTGCCTCAGCCCCTAACGTTGTCTCATTTTCCCCCCACTCACTTCCTCTGCCACCATGGCTAGGACGAAGCAGGCAGTCAGGCTCTTTCTGGGCTGGGTTGAAATGCACTCTGGGCTTTTTTAGTCTCCTGTTGCTCTTAGCCACATTAATAGAAAAGTTCTCATTTGAGTCAGTTTGGTCTCCTGCTATCTGAGATTCCCCTTCTTGCTGTGGGGTAGGAGTGCCCCCATGTCTTTCACTTAATCTCAATCTTTCGTATACTAGCCGGTAGGCTGATAACACTATCCAGCTTTGCCTAGATAGTGATGCCCCTGACTGAATCCCAATTTCTTGTAAACACTTTTCCAAATCCCTAGGATCTCCTCTCCGTAGCCTTGGTTCCCAGTTTTCACAGGGTCCAGCTTTTTTAGCCAATTCTTTTGCTAGGGAGGAATAAAATGGATCCTCCCATCCTGGGATATTCATCTCTGCCTCTGAAATTGTTCTGCTTCTAAATAGAGATCTTATACCTAGCGATCCCATCCTCGTCACCAAATGTATTAGGAGGGCAGAGTTTATAATCTCAAAGAGGATCATAAACATGTCTGAAAGGTTCGGAACCGCCGGATATAAGAAACTCTCAAAGTAGAAGGCAGAAGAATCAAAACATATATTTAGGCTCCACAGTAACCAACCCATGAACCAGCAACCCCATTTTGATATATTGATCAAAAGCTTCCAGGCCCAATAAGTACGCCTTGAAAGAGTAACCAGGAGGCTACAGAGAAGTATGATTGTGTAAAGCAAAATCATGCTTCCCCCTCTATGGTAAAAAGATTACCCACTGGCCTGAAGTCTTTGTTCAGCTTCCTCCCGTAGGTCAGCTCTGCTACTGGGAGCTCCTGCTTCAGCTGTGGCTGTGGCTGTGACTGTAGCAGCCTCTGGCTCCAACGGGAGCTGCTTTTAACCATCCAGCTTCTGCGGGGGTGTAAGGTACGCCGGGGAAAGCACAGGTTCTTTCAATCTGCTTAAGCAAGGTGAAGGGGTTGACCGGGAAAGCACAGGTTCTTTCAATCTGCTTAAGCAAGGGAAGCAAGGTGAAGGGGCTGACAAGCTTACTCCAGTCCAACATACAAACAGCATTCAGTTCAGGGGAAAAAGCCAAACTAGTCAAGGGCACTTGTTGACTAAGTGCTAAGGAGCCCATTTTTGGTTGCCAATACACCTCAGTATAAATTCATCCTTTTATGTATATTTGGCTTATGTAGAGCCTATAAAAAAAAGAAAAGAAAAAGTCCATGACCTCAAATTGACTGCCCAAGCAAGTTTCAAACTACCTTGATATCTACTGAATTAAGTATAAGTGACCATTTTCATTTTTTTCCCTAAGATGCTGACCAATACAAATATGGGAAGAACCGTGTAGAAGCAGATGCCAAGAGGTTGCAGACCAAAGAGGAGGACTTGTTAAGGAAGAAGGAAACTCTGCGTAACCGTCTGGCTCAGCTCCGAAAAGAGAGGAAAGATCTTAGAGCAGCCATTGAAGTGAATGCTGGTATGAAAAAATTCAGTTTGCCTGGACTTAGAATGCTGTTAGAATTCCTGACACCCCCGCCTCTGCCGTGTTTCATTTTCTCTTAGTTTAAAATATCTGAACACAACAAGGCACTCTTCTTGTGAATATGGTGGATGACCACTCAGTGATTTAGGCTTCATGGTTGTTCAGCATAGGATAAAGACCAGCGCAGCAATCTGTTATCTACTAGTTTAATCTATAAGAACAATGATATTGATTCATATTTAGGTATTTGTAGAAACAACATTTAGACATCGCAAACTGTGAAGTTTATTGTCTCCTGCCTCCCTGTCCCAGAAGATGGCTTATATCATCGTAACATCTTTGATACCAAAATAATTGATACAAAAACTTAATATTAGAAGACGTCTGAGGAAGGAGAGATCAGTACAGAATTGAGCAGCCAGGGAAGGTTTTATAATGAAGGTGAGGGAGGGGATTTGAGGATGAGTACTTGAACGTCAGACTTGGTTTAGCTGTTATTGGACTGGCAATACTGGTACCAATTACAATATCAAAGAAATTAGTCAAGGTCCCAGGCTTAATAAGAAAGGTATAGAATTTTTTCCCTGCTTTTTTTAGTTAGACGTGAGGGTAGGAATGGTAGAAAGCCTCAAGTGGTTCATTCAACAAACATTTATTTTATGCTTGGTTTGTGGAAGACACTGAGTTAGGTGCTGAAGATGCAACAATATGGCAGCTAGGTTGAGTAGTGGATAGAGAGCTGAGTCTGGAGTCAGAGAGACTTGAGCTCAAATCAGGCCTCAGACACTGCCTAGCTGCGTGACCCCAGGCAAGGCACTTAACTCTGTTTCCCTCAGTTTCCTCATCTGTAAAGTGGGGGTGGCAATAATAACATCTTCTTCCCAAACTTGCTGTGGGAATCAAATGAGATAATAACTGTTAAGGGTTTATCAGTGTCTGGCACATAGTAGAAATCCAATCAATGCTTCTTTTTTATTTTTAATGACCCCATTCTCAGGTAACTTATAATCTAAGGAGAGAGAAGGACATATACAAATAGCTGATGCACAGAGAGTGAGCTAAGTGCAAAGAGAGATCTGAACAAGGTGCTCTGAGATATTTGAGGACAGAGGAATGGCTCTCGTGGGATGGATGATGGGGGAGAAGTGGGGGAGACGCTCCCACTTCAGGATCCTTCTCTGTAAAATGGGGATGTTGTTTGCTTCACCTACCTCATAGGTGTGGAACAAGAGAGAGCAGTTACTGAAAGTCTGACACAAGGGCTGGTTAGTGTTTGTTGATGTCTTAAGGCAAGTAAGATTACTCCTGGAGGGTCTGATAGAGGAAGAAAAGCAGAGGAACTGGAATGTCTATAATTAATAGACAGTCATTGAGGGGGAACTGGGCAAATGAAGGAAAACACCCGTCACACCTAAATACCTAATTAGGGATCATAAGTGGAGAACTGAGAAGAATCCATATTTCCTTCTGGCAAACTACACTCCAATATAGTTGGATCACTAAAGTCCCAGAATTATGCAGGTGGGAAGGGGGCTACATATTGATTGTAGTCATTTTACATAAGAGGAACCTAGAGCACAAAGAGACAGAGTGACCTGGTCTAAGATTTATTGTTACTGTTCAGTCTTGTCAGTCATGTTTGACTCTTTGCGACCCCATTTCAAATTTTCTTGGCAAAGACCCTGGAGTGGTTTGCCTTTTCCTTCTCCAGCTCATTTTAGAGATGAGGAAAGTAAGGCATACAGGGTTAAGTGACTTACCCAGGGTCACATAGCTAGTAAGTGTCTGAACTCAGGTGTTCCTGACTCCGGTGCCAGCACTCTAACCACTGAGCCATCTAACTGCCTCTGTTTAAGATTAGTCTCCAAGTTGATGGCAGGGTAAGAACTCAAGCCCCTTCCTTTTTTTTTCTTCTAGTCCAGTGATCTTTTCACTACACCAGACTCACCATATTCTAGAAAAGAGGACTTTGCTCCACAACTTCAGAAGTGTAAAGATGAAACATACCTGGTCATTGGCTTCAACAGAGAAACTTTTTTATTTTAAATCTCCCTTTGGACCTGTTTTAGGAAGCCATTTTCCTTTTGATTTTGGAAACCTTTGCCTGATATTGAACCAATATTGTTTTCTTTGGGTTCTAGGCAGGAAGACCCAAGTTATTCTAGAAGATAAGCTGAAGAAGCTGGAGGAGGAGTGTAAGCAGAAGGAGACAGAGCGTGTCAATCTGGAATTGGAACTCACAGAGGTCAAAGAAAGCCTCAAGAAAGCCTTGGCAGGGGGGATCACCCTGGGCCTAGCAATTGAGCCCAAATCTGGAACCTCAAGTCCCCAGGTAATCTCTCGTGCCCTTTACAGACCACAGCTGCTGAGGTCATGGTTAGAAAGCTGCCATGTCATGGACAATTATTTGTATCACTATTGTTATTAATATTAATTATACTGACAATTATATATTATCCTAGTATCATAGGTTTAGAGCTGGAAGGGACCTCAGAGGCCATGTCATCCAACCTCCTAATTTTGAGGAAACTGAGGCTCAGAAAAGTGGTGTAACTTGCCCAAGGTCACACAAGTATTGAGTGCCTGAGGCAGGATTTGAGCTCAGGTCCTCTGTCTCCAAAGCCCTCTACCCACTGTTATCATACCGACTCTTTATCTCAATGAAATAATACTTATTGCTTCTGCTATTTGAATAATAAATCTCATTTTAAGGTTTGCAAAGCTCTTTCAAACTTTTGAATGAGTTAGTAGAAATATTATTATTCCTAATAATTTTACATAAGAAGAAATCATTTTATGTAAGAGGAAACTAGAGCATAGAGGGTGGGAGTGACCTTGTCTAAGATCCGACTCCATTAACTTAATGGTAGGATGAGAACCCGAACCCTTTCCTTGTTTCTTCTAGTGCAGTCATCTTTTCACTACATCAAGCTCACCATATTCTAGGACACATAGATGGTAAAACTGTGTCTCAGAGGCTTAAAATGAGTTATCTAGGGTCAGAGAACTGGCAATGGAGCCAAGAATGGAAGCCAAATATTTTGTCACCAAGACCAGTGCTCCTTTTACTAACCCTGTTTCTCTTTGGTGACTTTAAGACACTTTTCTTAATTGCATCTGGATTAATTTACTTCACTTTGGGAAGGGTTTTGGACAGACTGAGGGAAATAAGGGGAGGAGTAGGTAAGGAGGACAGGCCATTACCGTATGCTGAGCCTTGATTTTTTATTTCTTGCATTGATCTTGTTTCATGCATTGATAGTTGTTTGATTTTTAACCTCTTATGAGACTAGCCCTAGAATTAGACTTTAAATAAACCTGAGTTAATAAGAGAAAATGTCAAGAGTAATTAATGAAAACTAAAAGAATCAACTCACTCTTCTCCATCGTAGCCTACATGGGACCAGGAGCATCTTCTAGTGGCCTTCCATGTTGGATTTCCATATGGGTCATTTAAAGATAGCTGCCTCTTAATCTTCCTGAGTTTCTCCTCTATCCTTTTTTCTTCCTCTAGCAGAGGAAATGAAAGCCAGGTTGTCATTTTGAAGGATGGTGTTGAGATATGTTGGCCAGTTTTCCTCTCACTTGCTCGTATTTCATTCATTCCTCTTCCTTTTGGATTTCTTATTCTTTTTTTCTTTGGCTGTTGGTTTCTGTCATTGCTCTGGCTTTTGCCTGAATCATTCCCTGTGGACAAGGTGGCTTCTGGAGAACAGCTGCAAATAAAATTGATGTAGAACTAGCTGAACCCCGATGTGGTCACTGTGGCCAGAACAGAGCAGTTCTAAAGCATTGGAGACTCACATACCATCTATTGGTGCTTTCTTTCTCTTACCTTTTTTTAACCTTGTAATCATATGCATGGTGATTACATAATGTAATCATTAGCATGGTGTCATGGATAAAAGTGAGGGATTTGGATTTAGGAGATCTGGTTATGAATCCCAGCTGTCTTGCTTTTTATCTAATCATTTCCAAGTCACTTCAACCCTCTGGGCCTCAGTTTCCTCATTTGTACAAAGAGAGGTTGGTCTAAATGATCTTTAATCTCTCTTCTAGCTCTGGACCTTGTGCTTTAGCATCAACTTGTTGACTTTCTCAGCTGACATCTTTGGCTATGAAATGCGTAGAGGGAGGAGAGGGTTTGGGGGACGACTCTTCCACCACCTGGATGCAACTGTAACCATGATTTGAAGAAACTTTGGGTGGTAAATGAAAATACGCACATCCATGATATTAATGAGTTCTTGGGGAACTTTGAGCCACTTGGTTTAATGATGATTAGAATAATGTTCTGCCAAAAAGTGTTTTAGAGTCCCAGGTCCACATTTAAATAAATTAAAGATTCTCTTAGGAATAATAATGAGAAGAAATTTTTGTAGAGTTTGAACCTTTGATTCTTAGGAGATCACATGTGGGAAAAGTTAATATCATGGCTACTTCCTACAGAGGGATTAATTAGTTACTAGTGTTGGATAGGGTAGAGATGATTGGTAATAGATAATCATAATGGCCACAGCCTATAAGGATATTTTTTGAATGGCTCACTTTTGAGTTCAACAATCATAAATTACCTGTGAGTATAGATGGACATTTCTATTAATTGTGGGTAGACAGATGAACAGACAGATATCAGATTTTAACACCATTCTTAGTAGATGCAAGACCATCCAAGATGACCGAATTCCATGAGACATATACGAATGTGATGCAGTCGAAAGATGCCTGGATTGATAGTAACCAGGAATTTCAATCCTGGATCTACTGATTGTTGTCTGATTCACCTTGGGCAAGTCACCCTTTGGATTTCTGTTTACCTATCTGTAAAGTAAGGGTGTTGAATTAACTGTTCCCTAAGGTCTCCTATAACTCAAGTTTTTATGCTCTATGACTTAATTCTCCAAAATTGTTGCTAAGCATCGTTGTCCTTAGTCTCTCACGCAAGTTGGTTTTCTAGACAATGAAGGAGAAAAGTATATATGAAAGTAGAAAGAATTAGAGCAATGATATAGCATTGTTATTTTTATTTTTTTTCATAGTGCCATATAATTTTGAGCTGTGAATGTCTTTAGAGAACATTTAGTCCAGCTGTCTCATTTTTACTGTGAGGAGATTGAGGCCAAGAGAGCAGGTAACTTGCCCAAGGTCATACAGATAGTAAGTGAAGCTGGGTTTCAAACTCAGTTCTTCTGACTCCAAACCCAGTTCTCTTTCCATTGAATCACGCTGCCTCCCAAGAGCCATTTTCTACTTTAAAATAAAACTTGCTCCTGGAAAAATAGAGACCGTCAGGAAACCATGCCTCATGTGGGATTTTCATTATCTTGTGCTGTCAGTCTCCAATTTTTAGGCACCGAACTCTGGAAAACTCTCCCATCTCAAGTTGTGACACCAGCGACACTGAATGTTCAATGCCCGTGAACAGCGCGGCGGTTCTGAAACGACACCCACCGACATCTGGCAACTCTCCTTGCCGGGGTCATGTCCTTAGGAAGGCAAAGGTGAGAGACCTCTGGCTTTATCAGAACCATCAGGAATGGCAAAAATAGAGCCTTCCAGGTCCCCAAAGAACCTGTGAGAAGACATGAGGGTTTGGCCTCAGTCCCTGTCCTTGAGTTACCTCTAAACCTTCAGTTGAGACAGGATAGTCAGAGACTTTGCGTTCAAAGAATGATATGGGCCTAGACTGTATATGAAATATGTTACTTTTTATGTCTGTGAAGCTGGTAATATGAAAATAATGATCCAAAATGGCACAGTGGGAGGATGAATGAGAAACTTGGGTTCTAGGCTTAGCTCTTTTTCCAGCTAGCTCCGTGGCTTTGGACATATTGATCACTTCCTCTCTCTGGTCACAGTTTCTAAAACTCGAGAACATTATTACTATACTTGGTGAGATTCTGTAAAATCTACCATTTATGTCTTCATTTTTTTCAATTAAGAAGCAATTATTTTCTCTTCTTCTTACTTCCACCTTCTCCATATCAAAAAAAAATTTCCTTGCAGGAAATGTACATAGTCAAGCAAAAGAAATTCCCACATTGGTCTTGTGCAAAAATGTTGTCTCATTCTGCACCTTGAGTTTATCATCTCTCTATCAGGAGGTTTGTGGCATGTTTCATCACAGGTCCTCTGGAATCATGGTTAGTCGTTTTATTTATCAGAGTTTTTACATCTTTCAAATTTGTTTGTCTTTACTATGTGTTTTTTATCATATGACTTGTTCTGATTTTCTTCTCACTTTATCCTGAATCAGTTCAGCCAAGTCTTCCTAGGCTTCTCTGAAATGGAGTTCAATATATTCACATGCCATAATTTGTTCAGCCATCCCCAAATTGATGGGCACTCTGTTAATTTTCAGTTCTTTGTCTCTATAAAAAGTGCTGCTATAAATTTTTTTTCTATACATAGGTACTTCTCTTCTTCTGCTGCTCTCTTTGGGATATAGACTTAGTAGAGTCATATCTAGGTCAAAGGGTATCAACAGCTTAGTGATGTTTTGGGAATAATTCCAAATTGCTTTCCAGAATGAAAGTCTAATAAACAGCTCCACCAACAGTACAATAAAGGACCAAGCCCTCCAACCTTTGTCATTTTCCTTTTTTGTCAACTCTGCCAATGTGATGATATGAGATGAAACTTTGTAGTTGCTTTAATTTGCATTTCTCTAATTATTAATTATTTGGAGCAATTTTTCATATGCCTATTGAATGCTCAGATTTCTTTTTTGAGGACTACTTTCATATCCTTTTGAGCATTTGTCAATGGGAAAATTACTCTCATTCTTAAAAATTTGAAACACTTCCCAATTCCTTTTGAATCTTAGATGCATGTTTTGTTTGTACAAAAATGTAAAAAAAATTTTATGTAATCAAAATTATACAGTATATTTTCTGTGGTCTTTTCTGATCTTTATTTGGTCATGAAATTCTCTGTAATCTATGGATAGGAAAAGTAATTTCTTCCTTCCGCCTCTAATTTGTTTGTGTGACCTTTTATATCTAAGCCATATATCCATTTGGAACCTAGATGGTATTAGCCATCGTTCTAAACCTAATTTCGGCCAGACTACTTTCCATGGGATACTTATTCAGCTACAGGTCGGACTTAATGAAGTCTTTTTCAGCAAAAAGATTCTATGATGTAGTTGTGGTGCCTTCTCCTTTATCCCTATCCTATTCTGATGTGGTCTTTGGGGGCCATTTTAGATCATCTTCCCTTTTAACTCTACCAGATCTCCCTAAACAATCTTACTTGCTTGTTCTAACATCATCTAACTAGACCTTGCATTTGTAGATAGCTTAGTGCATTTTTTTTAGACCAGTCATGTTAAACTCAAATAGAAATGGATCTCTGTGGGCAGCATATTGACTTAGAAAACCACAAATTAACATTATCTACATTGTATTGTATTTTTGTTTATTTTGTTAAACATTTCCCAATTACGTTTTAATTTGGTTCTGGTCATACTTGTTGCAGACCAAGCAAGACACCTCTGGTTTAAAGTATTTTCGTGTGCATTCTAATAAATGAATAATATATTTGGCCTAGGTGAATGATATGTTGCATTTTTAGAGTATATCCTTGTTTTCAAAAATGCTTTCCTGTTCACAGGGCCCAGTGAGGCAAGAGGAGGAGAGGAGACAAGGAGGGAGGTACTGTGTGGGACATTAGAGAAAGCACTGGTTCTTGGGATATAGGGTCTGAATTCACATCCCCCCTCTGACATCTCTACCTGGATGATTTGGGGCAGATCACTTAACTTCTGCAACCTTTAGATTCCTCCTCTAAAAAATGAAAGGTTGGGCTCTATGGCCTCTGAGTTTCCCTTCACTTCTAGATCTGTGATCCTATGATTATCATCCCCATTTCGTAAATGGGAAAACTGATTCTCAAAAAGTTTAAGTGAACAGTGTGAGGAAGGGACAATATTCTAACACTGAATCTATCATTCACTTCGTGTGTATCACCCCAGAGACCTTAAAGGGCCCTTCCACTCTGAGTTGAATAGGTAGATAAATCTCTGTGCTTCTTCATTAATATAGTACCATTTCTTAGGGGAAAAAAATGTGTTTTCATGTATAAGACTTTCTGCCTTAAAGAGTCCTTTGGTTTTCTATGGGAGAGTGAGGAAAATACCTAGAAAAGAGAAGCAAAGTAAATGCAAGGGTACTATCCATGCCTTCTCTACCCCAGCAGTCCCTCCCCCCCCATCTCTTTTACTTTGTGACTATGGGTAAAAACATTCATGGGGTTATGTGAAGGTAACCCATTCAATTTTGTGTGTGTGTGTGTGTGTGTGTGTGCGCGCGCGCACGCATGTGTGTGTGAAAGAGAGACAAACACACCGACACAGAAACAAAAACAGAGAGAGAGACAGAGACAGGAGATTGAATGTCCATAACCTGTCTAGGTTAAAAGTACAGTAGCCACTTATAGGCCCAACTCCAACACTGATTAGCATGACAGTTTTGAACTACTCCATTTATAATGTGGGCAGCTCTGCCCCTCTTTAGGCAGCCTGCCGGTGTCCCATTCTTGGAGGCTTACTACCATATTGGTACCGGACTTAGTGTGGATAACCACACACAGCTTAACATACTGTAGCTCAAAACTCCTGAGCTCAAGCGATCCACCAACTTTAGCCTTTACCGTAGCAGGGAGGGATCACAGGCCCAGGAAATGGTAGAATTCTTACAGGGATGGCCACTAATTATGTTAACAGCTTTCTCAAAAGACAGAAAAAAATTTGGAAAGAAAGAAAGGAAAAGAAGAGAATAAAAAAAGCCTCCCAGTTTAACCATTTCCAGCTAATGTCAAAACAAATAGTACAGGATGATAGTCATTGAAAACATACTTGCCCATGTAAACCATGATACATATGATTACATTAGTGGTGAAATCAGATTAATTTAATTTGTTCTAATGAATGCCAGCCTTGGAGTTTTCACATCACTAACCCTATTAAACTCTCTAATCGATGTCATTATTTTCACTGTAGAACAAACGTAATTCACATGATAGCCATTGGGGCCCATTCTGAATTGGCCAAATCTATGTATTTTCCTGAACAATAGAGTTGTTATTGGATAGAAATATGGGTGTTAACCATTGGCAGAATTCCTAGATTCTAATGTATTTCCTTGGAAAGTTCCCTGATCATTTTAGATATAAACAATTTCTGGAACATCTGGTATTCATAGTGCCCTGCAGCTCTCCCCTCTAGATTGGGTATATTGTTAGACATTGAGGAAACCAGGACTGATGCTCTTACTTTTAACTCCCTGCCCTGAAACCCACACCTGGTCTGATTTGTGACTCCTCTAGCATTTACCAAGGCATATATCCTTCCAGTGGATTGTGGCATTTCTCTGGGTTAAATATTTAGAATTAGACTATGCTATGACACAATGTGTGTTATTGATAGCAAATGAGAAATACTTTCATGGCATTCCTTTTGGATTGGGTTCTTTTTAAGGCTGTTTCTGACTCAGAGATAATTACAGAAACTGAGGCGGGCATCACTGTCATGACTACCATTCATGAAAGACTGACCTCCATTGCCAGTAAAACAAAACACTTTCAAAGGTTTCCATTTCCTTGATCACAATCACTCTAGACCTATGAGGCTGCCACATTCTTAATTGCGCACATGTCATAGCCCTGTGATAGGCTGTAAGCTCCTTGGGAAGAGGGACTCTTGCTTCCCATATTTGTAGCACCCATACTCTTCACAGTGTCTTTAACATAACATATGCTCAATAAATGTCTATCAAATAAATGAATTTTAAATCATACTCTATGAAATAGAGTCTATGTTGAAAGAATTGGATGAGGACTTAGCATGCCAGAACTGGAAGAAAACTTAGATGAAGTCATCTAATCCAACATTGCCATTTTGCAGTTCAGAGAGGAGAAATAACTTGTCCAGAGTCCCATTTCATGACTAAGAAATGTCTCTCACCCATATAAAATTCCCACTGAAACCTGCAGAGAAAAGGCTTTGTTTAGGAATCACAGGAATATAGACTCTTATAGTTATAAGAGACTGAAGCCCTGGAATAATGATTAGGCTTTGTGGTATCATGGAAGGCACCCTGGATTTAGAATGGGAAGATCTGGGTTAGTTTTGGCTCTGCCATTTTGTGCCTTTGTGGCCTTGGGCAAGTCACTAATTCTCTTTGGGCCTCAGTTTTTTTCTTATGTAAAATGGGGCTACTAATACTTGCTCTATCTACCTCACAGGATTGTTGTGATGATCAAATGCATATAAAATGTAATTTATACACACAAACATATACATACACACATACATATGTATATTATATATGACGTATATTATATATATACATACATATAATGTATACGTAACATATATTGATAACTGTACAGAGCTGTCGCAGAATCACAGTGTCAGAACTGGAGGGGACCTAATCCAATCACCCCGTTCTGTAGATGGGGAAACTGAGGCCAGGAGGCAAAATCATACAATTTAAATCTGTGTCTTTAGAGAACATTAATCTCCCTACCACCACCATCATTCCCTTCCCCATTTCAAGGACATGCCCACCCATTAAGTGGAAAAGCTGAATCAGGTCCTTTGACACCAAGTCCAATGCTCTTTCCACCACATAATAATAGTAGCGCACTACCAGTAGTAGCTGATAAGAATCTGGGTCATAGAAAGGACCTTAGATAAGGATGTCTGTGGCATTAAATGGTCCAAAATTCTCATGCTTATGTTTTGCGGTGGTTAAGTTAGGAGGGGAGGTTGTGTGTGTGTGTGTGTGTGGGGGGGGTTTACTTTTACGGGGGGAGGGCAGGGGGCTCTAATCTCTTTCAGTTTTTGCCTTCTGGTTTATATAGTACTAGATATGCTGACCTAGGTCCTAGGAAAGAAGGTGAGTAATGTTCTCTGTCATCAGTGACAGACCCAACAGAAACCAATCAGGGTAGAGTGAAAAGAGTACTTGATTTGGGATCAGAGTACCTGTGTTTGCATTTTGGCTTTGCTACTTTCTAGTTATGCGATCAAAGACAAATCTCTTAATCTCTTTGGGCCTGTTTTCTTTCTCAGTAGAACAAAGGGGCTGGACTAGACTAAATTATCTTTCCAGTTACCTTCCATCTCTGAATGCTATGGTCCTCTCAAGCTGATTCTTAACCAAGGTCATATATAATATTCTGCTGAGATGCCATCAATCCTTCATGAAGTCTTGCCTCATCTCCCCGATTATAAGTGATCTCTGTTGGGGGCGGAGCCAATATGGTGGCTGGAAAGCAGGGACTTGCTTAAGGTCTCCCCCAAATTCCTCCAAACACCTGTGAAAAAATGGCTCTGAACAAATTCTAGATCTGCAGAACCCACAAAATAGCAGTGGGAAGTAGGTCTCCAGCCCAGGACGGCCTGGATGGTCACTGGGAAGGGTCTATCGCACAGTGCTGGGAGCAGAGCGCAGCCCAGCATGGGCTGCTCCAGGACAGAACAGACTGGGTGTCTACCGGAGCAGGTCTTAGGGCCATAAGTCATTGAGCTGTGGCAGTTACCAGACTTCTCAACCCACAAACGCCAAAGACCACGGAGCAGGTTAGTGGGAAAACTGCTAGATGGGGTTAGAAAGCAGTCTGGCTCCAGCCCTGGGGGTGGCGTAGGTGGTGCAGTGGTGGAGCTCCAGCGTCAGCTGCTGCCGGAGTCTCTAGCTCACACAGTGGGAGGAATCAAGCAGCAGACCAGAGCGGGAGTGCAGGGCTTGCTTTGCCCTGCTTGGATCTGGGTCGCAATCCTGGTTGGTGATTCTTGGGGGAGGAGGAATGCTGCTGTGGCAGAGATTGTGGTGACAGTGGAATAGAAGTACCTCTGAAAACATCAGCACAGCCCCTAAAGCTTGGGACAAAGCACTCTCTACTCTCCAAGCAGTCATACCCTGACAAAAAGCTCAGCTCAAGTAGTTGGCTGGGAACATGAACAGGCAGTGAAAATGGACTCAGACTCAGACTCAGGCTCAGATTCTAGAATCTTTCTTTGGTGACAAAGATCAAAACATACAGCCAAAAAAAGTCAACAAAATCAAAGAGCCTACATCAGAAGCCTCCAACAAAAATATGAATTAGTCTGAGGCCATAGAAGAGCTCAAAAAGGATTTGGACAAGCATGTAAGAGAAGTAGAGGAAAAGTTGGGAAGAGAAATGAGAGTGATGTGAGAAAACGATGAAAAACAAGTCAATGACTTGCTAAAGGAGACCCAAAAAATTCTGAAGAAAATAATACCTTAAAAAATAGACTAACCCAAATGGCAAAAGAGCTCCAAAAAGCCAATGAGGAGGAAAATGCCTTAAAAGGCAGAATTAGCCAAACAGAAAAGGAGGTCCAAAAGACTACTGAAGAAAACACCACCTTAAAAATTAGATTGGGGCAAGTGGAAGCTAGTAACTTTATGAGAAATCAAGATATTATAAAACAGAACCAAAGGAATGAAAAAATGGAAGATAATGTGAAATATCTCATTGGAAAAACCATTGACCTGGAGAATAGATCCAGGAGAGATAATTTAAAAATTATTGGACTACCTGAAAGCCATGATCAAAAAAAGAACCTAGACATAATCTTTCAAGAAATTATCAAGGAAAACTTCCCTGATATTTTAGAGCCAGAGGGTAAAATAGAAATTGAAAGAATCCACCAATCACCTCCTGAAAAAGATCCCAAAAAGAAAACTCCTAGGAATATTGTCGCCAAATTCCAGAGTTCCCAGGTCAAGGAGAAAATAAGGCAAGTAGCCAGAGAGAAAAATTTGAGTATTGTGGAAACACAATCAAGATAATACAAGATCTAGCAGCTTCTACATTAAGGGATCGAAGGGCTAGAGGTCAAAGGAGCTAGGATTAAAACCAAGAATCACCTACCCAGCAAAACTGAGTATACTGTTCCAAGGCAAAATATGGGCTTTCAGTAAAAAAGAGGACTTTCAAGCTTTCTCGGTGAAAAGGCCAGAGCTGAATAGGAAGTTTGACTTTCAACACAAGAATCAAGAGAAACATGAAAATGTAAACAAGAAAGAGAATGCATAAGGGACTTACTAAAGTTGAACTGTTTTACATTCCTACATGGAAAGATGGTGTGTGTAATTCATGAGACCTTTCTCAGTATTAGGGTAGTTGGAGGGGTGAGTTTGAATATGAAGGGTGATATATAAAAAAATAAAATCAAATTAAGGGATGAGAGAGGAATATATTGAGAGAGGGAAAAAGGGAGAGAGAGAATGGGGTAAATTATCTCACATAAAAGTGGCAAGAAAAAGCAGTTCTGTTGGAAGGGAAGAGGGGGCAGGTGAGGGGGGATGAGTGAATCTTGCTCTCATTGGATTTGACTTGAGGAAGGAATAACGTACACACTCAGTCGGGTATCTTACCCCACAGGAAAGTAGGGGGAAAGGGATAAAAAGGGAGGGTGGTAGAAGGGAGGGCAGATAGGGGGAGGAAATAATCAAAAGCAAACACTTTTGAAAAGCGACAGGGTCAAGGTAGAAAACTGAATAAAGGGGGACAGGATAGGATAGAGGGAAATATAGTTAGCCTTTCACAAGATGAGTATTGTGGAAGTGTTTTACATAATGATACATGAGTGGTCTATGTTGAATTGCTTGCCTTCTTGGGGAGGGTGGGTGAGAAGGGAAGAGGGGAGAGAATTTGGAACTGAAAGTTTTAAAAGCGGATGCTCAAAAAAGAGTTGTTTTTGCATGCAATTGAGAAATAAGATATATAGGGAATGGGGCATAGAAATCTATCCTGCCCTACCAGAAAGTAAGGGGAAAGGGGATGGGGGGGAGTGGGGTGACAGAAGGGAAGGCTGACTGGGGAATGGGGGAATCAGAATATATGCCATCTTGGAGTGGGGCAGGGGGAGGGTAGAAATGGGGAGAAAATTTGTAACTCAAAAGCTTGTGGAAATCAATGTTGAAAACTAAAATATTAAATAATAAAATAATTAAGAGGAAAAAAAAGTAAGTGATCTCTGTCCCTTGTCATGATTTCCCAGAGGACTTTGCATACCTATCTGTTTTGTTTCTACCGCATTTTGCCTTTGCGAAGGCAGTCCTCTCACACTTTACTCCCCTCCACGTGTTCTGTGGCCTTCTTGCTGCTCCTCACATACAAAACTACATTTCTGAGCTTTTTCACTAGCTCTCCACCACATCTGGAGCTCTCTCCCTCCTCATTTCTGCCTCTTGGCTTCCCTAGCTTCCTTCAAATCTCAGTTAAAATTGCATCTTCTTCAGGAAACCTTTCCCAGATCTCCTTAATCCTAATGCTATCTCTCAGAGATTATTCCCCCATTTTATCCTGGATGTATTAGGTTTATATATAGTGTTTGCCTGTTGTCTCCCCCATTGGATGTGGGCTTCTTAAGGACAGAGACTGGTTTTTCATTTTCTTTTGTTTTACCTTCCTTTGTATCTCCAGAGCTCAGTGCCAGTGTCTGACACATAGTGCTTAACAAATGTTGGTAGACAGAATGACTGTCTCTGTTATATCTTCCATTCCCATATTAGAATATTAAACTTCTATATTCTGGGAATTCCTGTGTATCCCCGGAGCTTAGTACATAGTCTCAAAGACAGTAGATGAATGTCAGTGGATATAATTGAATTAACATAGGGTCATGTATATAGGCACTTTCTAAGTATTAATTGAATAGTTGAATTTTATGACATTGCATCAGAATTGTGATTAATATTGTGACTAATTTCCACTCCACAGGACTGGTGACGAACGATACCTTCCTCTTTACAGGAAAGAAGTGATAATTTAAAAGGGAAGATTGCATTAGGGGGTAGGGTAGTAGGAAGTGAGATTGGTGTTCTTAAATATGCTCCCATAGGGAATGGCTGAACAAGTTGTGGCATATGATTGTGAGGGAATACTATTGTAATGTAAGAAACAGTGAGCAGGGTGGTTTCAGAAAAACCTGGAAAGACTTGCATGAACTGATGCAAAATGAAGCGAGCTGAACCGGGAAAACGTTATACACAGTAACAGCAACATTGCTGATGATCAACTATGAATGACTTAGCTATTCTCAGCAATACATTGATCTACTAAGATATTTCTGAAGGACCTATGATGAAAAATGTTAGCCACTTCCAGAGAAAGAACTGATGGAATCTGAAAATAGATCGAAGCATACCTTTATTTTGCTTTATTTCTCTTAATTTTTTTCTTTGTTTTCTTTCATAACATGACTAATGTGGAAATATGTTTTGCATGACTGCAAATGTATAACCATTATCAAATTGCTTGCCTTCTAAGTGATTTGGGAGGGAAAAAAGAGTGGGAGAGAATTTGGAACTCAAAATTGTAAAAACAAAAAATGAAAGTTCAAAGCTGTTTTTGCAGGTTATTGGAAAAAAATAAAATATTAAAATTTTTAAAATGCAGCAATAAAACATTAAAATAATTTAAGCTATGGCTTGCACAGGGTCTTGCAAATAGCAGCCACTTAATAGATAGGAACTGAATTAAATCAGTACTCCTAGTACTTGGAATGATGATCTCTGGCCATGTGTTTTTGTTTATTTCACTCTTCCTGTTTATTTTGCTAGGAATGGGAATTGAAAAATGGGACATAAAAAGAATGGTGAAAAAATGTGCACACCTTCTAGAAGGCCTTACATCCTCTCATTCAAGACTCAGACGATCGGAGACTCAACTCTAAACATGACGTCAAGCAGTACAGCATCAGAGGTTTTGTAATTCTACTCAGGTGCCAGTAGCTTGGCTCTCACTCCACTTGTACACTCTTTCTACTGTATATGGTGCCCTTTTTTAAATGATTATTATTACTTGTGACACTCTAGTTTCCAACTTTGTTTAACAAAGAAGGCAAAATAAATCACACACACACAAAACACCCTAAAAAATGGAACAAAGATAAGTGATAGAAAAGAAGCAAAAGAACTGTAATGGGAAGGATTATGTCTTTTTAACTAATTAAGTAATGACTTTAAACTGCCTTGGCTCAAATTGAACCTGATCATGGGAGTGTGAAGCTGGATGAGCCCCAGGCAAAATTCTTGGATTGGCATCTAGGGGAGTTTTATAGTAGGACTCTCACAGATGAGGATGGCTCTAGCTGTGGGCAGAGCCAGGATCTGATCCCTCATGGACGATCTTATTTGAAAAAGAACGTCAGGAAGCATGTTGATCAATGTGATAGGACTGCTGGCATGAGCTGAATGGCTGGTCCAGGAGATTCTTCTCCTCCCTCTCCTCTCCCCTTTTCCCCCCACCCCCCGCCATGCACCCCCACTCGTGCCCTTTTCCCTTAGTCATTAGAGATTTTGGAATGAAATAACTGTAATGTGAAACAATTCTTACTCTTCTCCTTCCTCCCTACCTTTGGACAGATGCTTTTCTCACTGGGACATGAAAAGCTGCCATATTTTTAGCTGCATTTTTAAAAAATAATGTTTCTCTTTATTGTGTATTGTGTATGTGTGTGTTTTTCTAAAAGCACCTGGCATCTTCAGAGATCTTTTGTATCATAGTTTGTATTTTGTACTGCTTTTGAAAGGCAGCAAAGTGCTATTAATACTTTGATTCATTAGTTTGACCTCCCCTGCCCCGCCCCATATTCCTTCTCCTTCTTCTTCCTGCCTCTCAACTCCCCATTGTTTCGATCCTCCCCTTCCCCAAGAGCTGTCACTAGGAGTGATTCTGAGAGAAGAGGAGCAAGTCTGATTTACTACCTGATGAAGTTGCAAATGTCACAGCTTATCAGCCCTGATGGATTTGGTTGGATCAATCTTTTGATGAGTTCTGACCCTGGGAAGAAAGTGTGTTTGGGACACTTCCAGGCCCTTCTCTTTGATTTATTCATCTGGAGCCTTAATGTAGTGCCAGACTTGGCTGTGTTTTGTTTTGTTTTGTTTTGTTTTTCTCCCCAGCAGCAGTCTTATAAGGAATGGTGTCTTTGTAGGTCTTTAAGATGATATTATATGCCACATTTAAATTTTTTAATTTAATTTAATTTTTGTGGAGGGGAGCATGGGTTGAATGCATTGAGAAGAGAAAAGTGCTAACAGTGGTGAAAAAGATGGCAGGTCTGAGAACTGGATTTCTCCTAATGTACCAGCAAGATTGCTCAGAAAATCTACCATGAGAGCTGGAAGGGACATATCCCATTTTATGGTGAAGGAAATTGAAACCTAGAAAGTAGAAGACTTGATCAAAATCACATAGCTGCTAAGTGGCTGACATGAACCCAGGTCTTCTACCTCCTAATCCATTGTTTTTTTTTTCCCCATATCATGCTGCCTCCCTTCACTCCGTAACCCCAAGAGTGTCACTGTCCAGAATTATCTGCGTTGGGAAAAGGCTAGTATGGTGACTAACCAACCAGGTGACAGTCATTATTCAAAGAACCAGAGGTTTTCCTTCAGCCTCAAGAGTCAGCTCATAGTTATGTGTCCTACCATGAACAGCCCAGCTCTTTCTCCCTCCAAGTAAATGTACTGGGGCACCTCAGTGAGCTGAGAGTTTTATGAGAATTAATCAGACAACGAAAGGGGAAGGACTCGAGTATCTTGTTCCTCTTCCTCACACAGTTCTTAATTGCTCATAGTAGGCACTCAGTAAATATTTCTTGAATAAGTTTGTGAAGGAAACAAGCTGATATCAAATATTTATTCAAAGAATGCTACAAGGTCAGCACTCATTCGACTCAGTCTTAAGCTGTCTACATAAGGAGAATTAATGTTAAAAAGCATGATTCTGATTGAGATCATGATGGGGGTATAAATCACTTTTAGTATTATAGAAAGAACATTGGATATGGAGTCAAATGGCCTGTGTTCCTTTCTCAGCCATATTACTAACCTGTGATCTTGGCCAAGTCTTTGGGACTCAGTTTTCTCATCCGTACAATGAAAAGGTTGGATGGAGTGGAATGATTTTTTATGGTCCCTTCCAGCTCTGATCCTATTCTCCTATCAATATCAGATCTGAAAGGGGTCTGGGAAATCATCTCACCCACCCTCCTCATTTCACAGAGGTGGAATATTTGCTAGGCCTCTCTGTACTAAAATGAGCAAGTAGATGCTGAAATTTTAGAAAGATTTTCAACAGCAGAGGTCAAAACACAAGGCAGTTCTTGGCTTAGTTTATCAAGGTTTGGCTCAAGCAAATGCTAAGAAATTCAGGAAATTGGCATCAATGTTTATTACTTTTGATCCCTAAAACAATTCCCATAAAGTGGTGGAGCTAAGTGAGAGCATCCACAGGGCTTTGAAGAACAATTTCTCTAAAGGGGAAGAGGAAAGATCCTGCAAATGTTTGAATATGTGAGCTAGAAACTTTAGTTACCCAAGGAAGGTGCTCATGGAATTTTTTTTTGAATGACCTGGGAGGTTGAGTGAGAGAGCTGGTGGGAAATTCATGCACTGTCAGTTAATCAAAGCCATGCCCATTTTGTATCCCTGCAGAAATGTGAAAATTCTCCCTGAAGAGAAATAGCTCAGTCTACAAAAATTTTCCTTCTTTCAAAGGTTGTTCAACAAGAACAAATGTTTCCCTTCATTTTTTTAAGTACAAAATTGGCATGCTAACATTAGTGATTAGTTCTAGATTTCTAATATTTTGCCATCTTTAGGCCAAGTCACATAATAGTAGACTTTGGATTTGCATGGTGACCTTAGAGTCCATCTAGCTCACTGACTCCTGAAGAAGCAGGACTTCCCTTCATAGGGGATGACCAGCCTATCAGTATCCTTTAAAGAGCACTGGATTTGAAGTCAGAGAATCTGAGTTCAAATTCCAGCTTTCCTACTTTGTAACTATGTGACCTTATCCAAATCAGTTCCCTTCTCTGGTCTTCAGCCTCCTGTTCTGTAAAATGAGGTTTAGACTCATTCAGTCTCTAAGGTCCCTTCCAGCTCTATAACCTGTGATCTTCTGTTTGAAGACCTCTACTGATGGAGAGCCTCCTACCTGTTAAGTCACCAGCAGAGTCATCAAGGGCACTGGACCATTCTCCCCTCTGTTCTCATGATTGGCAGCCTTCTCTTTGCCCAGGAGTACAATACAAAGCTCTGATTTTGTTTTAAACCTAATATCTCTAGTTACGAAGAAAGGTAAAATAACAAACCTATACCCTTAATCCTAATCCTTTTATTGTTATGGTGCTGATAACTCTAGCATGCAACAGTCTTGATAACATGGTGGCAAAATGCCAACATGGAATCATAGAATGTTAGAGCTAGATGGGTCCTCAAAGATCCTGTAATCCAACAGTTCTTAACTTAGGACCCATGACCTTCCTTGTGTGTGTCATTTTTAAATTGATAACTGTATTTCCATGTAATTGTTTTCCTTTTTAGTCCTATGTATTTTACTTTATATACTTAAAAATATTATTCTGAGGAGGAGTCCAAAAGCCTCACCAGACTGTCAGAAGGCTCTGTGACAGAAAAGATTAAGAACTACTGCTCTAATCCAATCCTCTCGTTTTATTGTTAAGGAAACTGAGGATCAGAAGAGTGACCTACCCAAGGTTACACAGTTGGTTATTGGCAGAGCCAGGAATACCCCCAAGTCTGCTGACTCCAACCTTATTTTTTCCTTTGTAATCCATTTTCAGTTGTGAACACTTTAAACTGGGTGGCCCACTTAAAAGCAAACCCACTCAAAACTATGCTACGTTCAATGGAGCCCACTTTAAATGAGCCACCCCACAAAAGAAGCACATAACCATGGGAATATCACATGATTGGTGATACCCAGTGTTCCCCTTAATATTTAAGAATAAAAAAGTTTGATTAGAAAATAAGTTTAGGCATTTTGCTTCAAAGTAAGTTATTTATTTGTATATTTTCAATAAATATTGTTTTTAATTTATATCTGTACATATTTAGGATGCAAATTAGGCTTCTTGTCAGAATTTAGAGGGTGATATCACTTCCATTGACACACACCCTCCCAAATGTGCTCCACAATTTGCCTGTTCACTAGCCATCTTGGCATCTTAAGGGCAGATGTGAGCCCTGTGGGCTTTTTGAAGCCCTTATGGAGGATGGTCCAGGAAGAGTAAACCATCTCCTCCTAGGTCTTTATCTTACACCAGCATTGTCCTTCCCAACTACGTTAAAAAATGTTTCAAAGCACGGGCAGAACCCATATTTGCGGTTGAGCAGTAGAGCTAACACTTGACTGGTAATATCAGCAGTCGAAGATGCTGTCTTGGGAAAGGAGTCATGTAGCCAACCTTACCTGGCTGGTGACAGTGCCCTGCTCAACAGCATGCTTGTTCTTTGAAACCCTGTACTAGAAAGACCCGTTTTCCTTCCTTTGACTCTATATTGGTGAGGCACCATCTTCTCTCAAGATCTACCTTCTACATTATTTTTGGATGTCATGCCTTCAAGAAGAATTCAAACACACCTACTGTATGGAGTGTTCAGTAGAATATCCAAAGGGTTTCTTTTATCACCACCTACATGGAGGGTTTAAATCTATCCAGACACAGGTAACCCTGTTGCCAAAGCTGAGAGTTTTCCCTTAGAAGGCCATGGAAATGTCCCTGTAGCTGTAGAGTAGGAGGTATGATTGTCAAGCTAAGAGCCAGAAAATACAAAAAGAGGGCTACCCCCTTAGTATGACTACCGTGGGAGACCATAGGCTTAATCAGTTAATCAATAAACATTTATGAATCATCTACTCTGTGCCAGACACTGAGGACAAAAAATTAAAAATCAAATAGCCCATGTCCTCAAGAAGTTTACATTCTCTCAGATCAAGAAACATTTCTTAAGGGCCTAGTGCTCAAAGTCTATCTGGAATGTCTCTGTGAGAATGTCCTCCAGGGATGATTTGGAAGCCATGGAATAAACTCGGTCTTAACATTTTATAATGCCATCTCTTCTTCAACCAGAAAAATCTTATTCAATCCATATTGCACCAAGTGACTTCTGGGTCTTTGCTAAAATAAAATCCATCCATTAAGAATGATAGTTCTCATTCTTAGAATTTACAAAGAACATTCCTTATGTAGCCCCTTGAGTATAACTAGGACAAATATTAAGGCCTCTCTCTACTGCTGAAGAAGTTGAGGATGACAAGGGCTTACTCAAAGGCAGAGCTAGTGAGAGTTGGACTTAAACTTAGATCATCTGACCCTATTCCAGTTTACTGGGGAAGTAGTTTTGAAGAAGAAAAAATGGGTTGCTGACTTCCAAAAGAGGAGTTGAGAAAGGTTCTTAGGTTAACAAATGGTTGAAATTAGTGTAAGGCCTTCCCAGGGGACCCCTTGGAGGGTGTTGGAGATGGGTAGCACTCATTTTTTCAGTCCATCTCAGATTAGCAGAAAACAATCATGGTAAAAGTTGTAAATGGAGCCTGCTAGATGTTGACTACCTGGCAGTATTTTAGGCCAACCCATCTACACATGGTCATGATGGGAAACTCTGAATTAAGGTATTGACATCACAGTGATGGATGTCTTTTAGCAACTCAAGAAAAATGAGGTCGTGATGCCAGAAAATTGATCACATGTTTCATATTTAATTTAGGTCCATTTGGGAGCACATGATATAACAATAACATGCACTTAAAAGCCATTAATTGCAATAAGACACATCTAGAAGGAATATTCCCATTAAACTTCTATCATTCCCATAGCAGACATGGTACCTCACCACTAACAGACAAAAATTATGGTAGCTTTTAAATAGCATTTTCCTACATTTCCAGACATATTTTAAGATGGGTCTGTCATCATGTAGAGTATTTGCTAATGTCAAATTTTTGATGAAAGCGTTAGGTATTTCCAATTCATGGCACAGTTTGGAAGGAGCAACTTGAGTTTTGTTTCAGAACCTCTAGAAAGACTGTGTCCATCCAGACTGTGAAATAAAATTGGTGATCTATGTTAGGCAGAATTTTTAGCAATACAACCTACCTGTTTGCAATAGGAGAATCCATGTGATTAAAATCCTCTTTTGGCCAGGAAAGCTACCTTTTTAAAATAGCAAATTGTCCTTAAGTGTGTCACTTTGCGCACCTTTGCCTGAAATAGTTACAGATCTGTACTTCCACAACTGCTCACATTTCTATACACAGATGCTGTCAGATATGTTTTGGTCATGGAAAGTATTTTTTAAACAGGGATCATAAGATTATAATTTTGAAGGACCAAAGCTGGTGGGTATTTTTTTTTCAATAGGATAATTGTGTGTCAATTTTTCTAACCAACAAAGAGATTATTAATGTTTCATTCAGCACCATTTTTTTAATTTCTAGACACTTTCAAAATTAATTGACCTTGGTTATATGTTGTAAAATAATGTTCTCATATTAAGAATGTAATTATTTCCTTATTGTATTTTCTAAAAACAAAATCATATTTAAATTTCTCTGTAACAGAAACAAGCAAGGAACATGAAAAGAATTTTTGGTTTATTTTTTTTTATTGACTATGTTGGCAGTGCCCATGATAATTGACTGTAAATATATTCTTTTAACTATTTCTCAGTGTATTTAATTCATGGAAAACATGTAAAAAAAGCTTTGTTTTTGTTTTTTTTTAAAGTTTGAAATGGAGGCCCCATTGATATCATTTCCTCATTGCTTCATTTGAACTTTCTGCCTTTCTATTTAATTCTCCTAATGTCTTATGTGGTGTAGATACCGACTGGCGCCCCATGGCGTGACACACCCATGTGTATTATTAATAAAATTACCCTATTTGAATGATGTTGTTGGAGCTTCTTTCTTTGGTTTATCGTATGACAGAGGTTCCTAACATTTTGCAGGGGGTGGGTGAGATTCTCTTAGTTTCTGTGATGTCATGAGATCTAATCCAAGGTAATTCAACAAATATTTATTAAGCATTTGCTATAAAGCAAAGTATTGTTTCATGTTCTGGGGATATGAAGTCAAAATGAAAAACTATTCCTGTCCTCAAAGAGGAGAAGGGACAGAGAGATACAACATGTAAACAGTTAAGCATGTACATAATTTGAGATCACTGGATATCAGTAAGGCTGCTACAGTTAGTTGGCAAAGTGAATAGAGCACTGGACCTAGAGTTCCAATTCAACCTCAAACACTTAAATTACATAAATTATACTGTATGTAATTTAATTGAGCTAATTTCATAGCACTAGAGCTGGAGGCCCAGAGAAATTCAGTGGCTCACTCAAGCTTGTACAAGTACTATGTGTCTGAGGCAGGATTTGAACCTAGAATCTCATGAGTCAGTGTGGTATAGTGTCTAGAGACCTGGCCTTGAAGTCGGGAATACCTGGATTCAAGTACATAGTAGATTTGCGGCCCTAGAAAGTTACTGAACTTCTCAGTTCCCCAGGTGATGAGCTAGGAGAAGGGGATGATTACTGTTGGTAGAGGCAATTTTTCCCTGGGCACTCCCTTTACCAATGAAATGACAGGTTCAGTTTAAAAACAAAAGTGCCTCCCTACCTCCTTCCCAAGCTTTAGGAAGATCAAGTGAGATCATGCATATGAAATAGCTTTAAGACTACAATAATAACTTTCACAATCTCCACTTTTATTTTTTTTTCAAATAACAAGCATTTATTTTCTTTCCTCACCACTACACCACTCTCCCCCTCCCTTCCCCCCACCTCCTTTGGAAAAAGAAAACAAAGCCCTTGTAGCAAATTTAAATAATCAGGCAAAACAAATTCTTGTATTGCTTCTATGCCTCGGTTCTCTGAAGTAAGGACTGTTAATCCCACCAACGCTGCTAACAAACGATGGGTTGGGGCCCTGCTTTTCTAAATCCTACTCCAGACCTCTGCCCAGTATGTTAAGCTTTTTTTAGGTGTCACTGTGTCAAGTGTTGTTACGCTATGCCTCTGTTATTGTTATCCTAAATGCTCATCCGTGACATCACTTAGAGTCTGACTGTGCAGACCAAAATTTCCTTCCTTGCTTCCCACTCTTCTCTATGTATTATATCCCTATTATATTCTAATAATTTATATTCTATAGTTATAGTTTATGATAGTTTATATTCTAAACTCTTTTGAATTTAAAATATAAACTTGTTTCTTTTTTGTCTACTTAGTAGTCACTTAATAAATGCCTGTTCATTTGCTCATTTCTTCTATGAGAAATGCAGTTTTGGGGGGGTCACCAGACATCCTGGGCAGGGCCAAATCCCTGAGGAAGACCCAGGTGATGGTCTCTTAGTCTATGGGGATCACAGGACCTCCCTAGGCAGGGTCAGGCCCTGAGGAAGAACCACGTGATAACCCCTTCTAATCAGCCATGTATCCTATAACAAGGGGTGGAGAAGTGTGTTGGCAACCAAAAATGGGCTCCTTAGCACTTAGTCAACAAGTGGCCTTGACTAGTTTGGCTTTTTCCCCTGAACTGAATGCTGTTTGTATGTTGGACTGGAGTAAGCTTGTCGGCCCCTTCACCTTGCTTCCCTTGCTTAAGCTGATGGAAAGAACCTGTGCTTTCCCGGTCAACCCCTTCACCTTGCTTAAGCAGATTGAAAGAACCTGTGCTTTCCCCGGCGTACCTTCCACCCCCTGCAGAAGCTGGATGGTTAAAAGCAGCTCCCGTTGGAGCCAGAGGCTGCTACAGCCGCAGCCGAAGCAGGAGCTCCCAGTAGCAGAGCTGACCTACGGGAGGAAGCTGAACAAAGACTTCAGGCCAGTGGGTAATCTTTTTACCATAGAGGGGGAAGCATGATTTTGCTTTACGCAATCATGCTTCTCTGTAGCCTCCTGGTTACTCTTTCAAGGCGTACTTATTGGGCCTGGAAGCTTTTGATCAATATAGCAAAATGGGGTTGCTGGTTCATGGGTTGGTTACTGTGGAGCCTAAATATATGTTTTGATTCTTCTGCCTTCTACTTTGAGAGTTTCTTATATCCGGCGGTTCCGAACCTTTCAGACATGTTTATGATCCTCTTTGAGATTATAAACTCTGCCCTCCTAATACACCCCTAAGGAAGGCTGTGCAGACCACAGGACTCCTGGAGGGAGACCAAGTGGTAGCCCCCACTTGTGGGGATAACAGGGCTTCCTAGGGGTTACACTCTGAGGAAGATCACAAGGCTCCCACAGCTCATTGTTTTCCTGGTAGCATGACCTTAGGAAGATCCATGTGATTTGACCATTCTCACCCAAAGAACTCAGGACCAGAGTGTGGGCAGAGGAAGGCATTTATTACATTCCTCAAGAGAGCAGGTGCAGTATTTACTAAGCATACCAACACAGCAGTAGGAGTGAGGGTAACCAGCTCCTCCACTCCTGTTTGAGTTATGGTTAGTTTACATTCTTTACTTTTTTACATATTTTTCTTAAGTTATACAATTTAATAGGCAGGATAGTAAGGATACAGAAGCAAAAGTGAACTTAATTAGTTCTCTCTTCCTTGTCTGAGTTAGGATTAGTCTACATTCTTTACTACCCTACCTTCCCTCTTTAACATATGCAAATTATGCAGAACCTGGGCACTTGACCAGGACCTAACCCTTGAAATGACATGATAAGCTTGGACTGATTCAACTGGTTTAGCCTCTCTAGCTTCCCTGACCCCCGACTGGCCATTGTCTTGGTAGGTAAACTTTAACTTGGCTATGTGGATAACTTCTGTGGGAGCAAAAGCAGATACCATACTATCTTTTCTTACAGTTCATTCATCCATTCATTTACCTTGTCCTAAATTAGGGTATCCTGTAACCTCTTCTGTATTTCAGTGCTCCCTGCCCTCCTCTTGGGTCTGGTTTAAGCCCTCTGCTTGTCCCACTACAGATGACAAGCCTATCACCTTTCAGATTAGCAGAGACCATTCCACTCAGATGCTAATGGCAAGGAAATCACTTTTCAATTATTACTGGTTTGCTTTGTTCTAGTTAGAGCAAGCTTTTCCTGAGCAGAGACTGAGCAGGGGCTCCCCTTGGTCCATTATTAATTGCCAAGTGAATAGGTAATTGCTTTCACATAAAGATGCCTTCAGGTTATTGTTGGATTAACCTTTTTTCAGCTTGTATCCCTTCCCAGTGCTCTTCGTCATGGGTCATGGCAAAGAGAGGAAGAAGAAGCTCCTTAATTTCATTTACAACTTAGTGAGAGAGCTGGAGCCCTGGGCTTTACATTTGCTAAGCCACCAGGACCAACCAAAAGCATTCATCATACAACATGTGACTTTCAGGCCATCTCTGTCACAATAATCAAGGAGCCCAGGTTGCAATGAGAAGCCAGGACAACATTAACCAATATATGGTGCCCAGAAATATTTGACACAAACTTCATTGATTTTACTGTGTTGTTTAAAAAGGGTCATCATTTCCAGTAAAGAGACTAATTTATCAATAACTGTGTACTTAAATAAGTAAATCTGATGGCAATGTAGTGAAAAGACCTGGACTTGGTGTGGGAAGACTTGGGCCCTGGTACCATCTCTGCCAATCACTCATTCATTGCATGAGTTGGATCAAATGCCTTCCCTTCTGTACGTCTCAGTTTCCTCAGACTAAACCTCACTGCAGAATCAATATATTCTAATGGCTCCCTCTTACCTTCAGGATCAAATATAATATCCTATTTGGCAAGTCAGCCCTTCACAGCCTCTCCCCTTTCTACCTTTCCCATCTTTCTTACACTTTTCTCTTCTCCTTGTATTCTGTGATCTGGCTTCAATGACCCTGCTGTTCCTCAAACCACTTATATTATCCTGAGTAAGCCATATCAACTGACTGGATCTCGGTTTCCTCATCTGCAAAATAAGGAAGTTGAAGCAGACGAAAGGTCTTTTTCAGTTCTAATATTCTGTGATTATTAAAAACATGACAAAGAGTGAAGGAAGCCAAAGAGAGAGACTTTATTTCCTAACCCCAAGCCTTGGGAGCTTTGAATAAGACTGACCTTGGCTTTAGGAGAAAGAATGGTTGGCTTTAGCTATAGGTATGGTTGTATATGGTTTGTCCTTAGTTCTCTTAGAGGACCATGACATCAGGGAGATGATGACATGACTTGCAGTGGACTTTGATTTGAGTGAGGGAGGTTTACCAGCCTCTCTCTGTCCTCCACTGGGCCTTGTGACCAGATATTCATCAGGATGACTGGAGATGACCCAGGATGCAATGAGAGGCCCTGGTCCTTTTAGGCTAAGGCCTTTTCATGTACTCACTTAGAGTGAGGTGATGCCCATTCAGTGAATAGGCCTCTTTAAGAAGTGAGTCAAAGGATGGCCCCTTTAATTAGAAAAAAAGAAAAAAAATCAAACTGAGAGAGGAAGACCCTTAGGATTGCTGGCCAAAAGAGAAAAAGTACTATTGACATTCATTCTGAGCCAGAAGGGCCCACATTAGAAAAGAGAAAGAAAGACAGGCAGACAGAAAGAAAGGAAGAAAGAAGAGAGAGAAAGAAAGAGAAAGGAAGGAAAGAAGAAAGATAAGAAAAGAAAAGGGAGGAAGGGAGAAAGAGAGAAAGAAGGGAGGAGGGGAGGAATCTAGCTAGTAAACCCCAAATTAACTGGGCAGCTTCTGGTCATCAAATTTACCTTCCTTTGGGGAAGAGAAGGAGAAGAAGAGGAAGAAGGAGAGGGAGAGGACAAGCTGAGTTACCCAACTGGCAGGGTCCCCATTCAGGCAGCTTGGACTACTCACAGGTCATGTTTGTCCTTCATTTTCGAAGAGAACCATGACATCAGGAAGATGATGACATGACTTGCAGTTGATTTTGATTTAAGTGAGGGAGGGCTGTGCAAAGTCACCAGCCTCACTTTCTTCTCCAGAGTCATCTGGGTCTAGTGGAGGTGGAGTCTTTACCAGGATGTCCATAGGTCCTGGACTAAATGACATCTGTTTACATTGACCAATAATATCAAAGGATTATATGGAGTTTGGAAGGGATCTTGGACTGTGTTTTGTACATAGTGAGACCTGAACACATGCTTGTCGAATTAAATTAAAATGAGATGCTCAAAGTTGTGCATAATGCAGATTACTCAGGCAGAATGTGTGGGATAAGCTGCAGCAAGGAAGATCTAGTAGAAGGAGAAAGACTAGCACAGAGATAAGAAGTGATGGAGGCCTGAACTAATGTGATTTGTGACTAGAGAAAAGAAGAGAGGAGAGATGATCTGACCGTAGGACTGACAATTTACCTAACTATTTTCTTTTGGGAACTAGGTCCCTTTATCTAAACTTTTTATTTCCCCTGGAATAGAACAAAAGGCCCTGCATACAGTAGGACCTTAATAAATGTTACCGGCCTCTTCATATCCGGGATTTCCCAGAAAGTCTAGTAGCAGCCTTGGGTCCAGGCCACCTGCTGTGACCCCTTGACTCCTGACACTTCCCAGGAACGCCCCCCCCCCCCACCATCACTCCAGGATCTAGGTTTCCCACTTCTGGCCTTTACTTTTTCCCCTGGGCCTTCTTCAGGTCTCTGGAGGCCTTTTTCAGGTTGGACTCAACCTAAAATGCTCCCTAATGACAGAAATTAGACCAAAAAGGGTCTTGAGAGATCACCTCTCATTTTACAAATTAGGCCCAAGAGTTGAAATGTGGTTTTTGCCCAAGGTCACACAAAGGCAACTTTGGAACTCAGAAGTCCCATCTTACTATTGTTAGAAACACACTTACATTGTCTAGGAATAAACAATACTCATTGGGAAGCCAGGAATGTTTTAATTATAGATTACATTTATTCCTCCTGAATAGATGGGTACATGCCCGGAACAGGGTGCAGGAGAAAGTACAAAGGACTCAGGTGGACACCAGTCCTTTTATTGGCTTTTCCTGCCAATCTCCTGCCGGGCTCTTCATTGGCCAGATACAACCCCCGACTGCCTAAGTCATGCAGTCCTCAAATGACTTGTTTATTCATGCATACAAGCCTCTGACCTTTCACCAGACCGACCTGAGGCCTGGTTTCTGCTAGATCAGAGCTCTGATTGGAAGTAATTCCAATCAGTCACCTGACTTACATTCTGCTAAAGCTGGGGTGGGGGAGGGGGAGAGGGGCACCTTCAACTCTGTGGAAACAAAACTCCTCCTTCCGTTTCTTATACTATTTTCACATAAGCTAGTATTTTCAGTAGTATTTGGGCAGCAAGGTGGTGTTATGGACAGAGCACTGGGCCTAGAGTCAGGAAGACTTATTTTCAGGTCTGGCTTCAGACACTTCCTAGCTGTATGACCCTGGGCAAGTCACTAAACCCTGTTTGCCTCAGTTTTCTTATCTGTAAAAAAATAAACTGGAAAAGGAAGCGGCAGACCACTCTAGTATCTTTGCCAAGAAACCCAAATGGAATCAGGAAGACAACAAAAATATTTTCGAAGATAACCATCAATCTTGGACAATTTTCACAAGCACTAAGAGAAGGGTCATTTTACCATTTATTCATTTCTTTTAGAAATAAGCATTAAGCTAAGCACTGGGCTAAATTCTGGGCATACAAGGAAAGGCAAAAACATAGTCCCTGCTCTCAAAGAACTTACATTCTAAAAGGGAGAGAGCAGGCAAAAAATCAGGGACATAGTTCACCTATCCCATGTAAATGGGAGGCGATCTCAGAGGAAAGCCTTGGGGATGGGGGATGGGAGTGGTGGAGGGGAGACACCAGTAAAGGTGGGATAAACTGGAAGATGTGATTTGAGTAGAGTCTTAACAGATACTATGGAAGCCAGCCCAACAGGTGAAGAGGAAGAACATTTCCAGTGTAAGGAAGCTTGGCTGGGCCTTTCCACTTTGCCTAAGCACCCCAAATCCCCTACCAAGGGTGGGTGTAGCCTCCTAGCCTCCTTTGATTAACAGCTTAACCAGAAAGGCTGTATCTTTAAAACTTGCCAGATGGAGACTGTCTCAAGACTTCTGTCTTACTCTTTTCAATTGTATCCAGAAGGTGAAGATTACAATTCATCCAAAGTGTGGACACCATGAAAGTACACCAGGGAGAGAACAATTTTCTTTCCTTATTTTCTCTCTTCTCTTTTACCTTCATTCCTAGAAATTGGCCTGGAGGTGTTTGTCTTGTTCTATTATTTGGGATTTTTTTTTTGGTGAAGATACTTCAGCTCATTTTACAGATGAAGAAACTGAGGCAAACAGGGTTAAGTGACTTGCCCAGCGTCACACAGCTGGTAAGCATCTGAGGTCATATTTGAACTCACTTCTTCCTGACCTGTGGCCCAGAGGTCTAATCTCTGTACCACCTATCTCCCCCTGTTCTAGGGCTGTTATAAAGAACTGTCTGGAAACTCTCTCTGCTAATGTATCTATGCTTTGTCTTTGATTTATAGTATTACAACACATCCTGGGGGCACTGAGACAGAAGTCTTGCCCAGGGTCATACACACAGTATGGTAGGACTTGAATCCAGGTCCTGCTTGGACCTGGGCCTGGTCACTGCCACCAACTACCTCATGGGGTCTCTGGTTTGATGGCCCCAGCTTTCCTAAGGTAACTCCTCCTTACACACCTCCTGATTGGGGGATTGACAGTTCAGGCATGCTCATCATGGGGTAAGAGGGAATAGTGGGTCGAGGAAGGACATTGCCTGGGGGGAGGACCTGTACCAGTGAGGTCATGGATTCCCCCTCAAAGTGTAGTTTAAGGAAAGCCTGAGTTTTTAAAAAAATATTTTTTTAAGCAGGGAGAGACTATAGAACAGTCTCCATCCAGTGTTTTATGAGACAGCATCTTTCTCTAGCTCCTCTTGACAGCTATTGATATCACAAACAAACTCAATTTAAGAGAATCTGAAGTGTTTCCTGTTGGATGTCATTAGACAGCTTCTGTTTGATATGACTTAAAATTTTCCCAATTTCATCATGGTGATGGACAAGTCAATTTTCTCTTTATCTGTAAGCTGGGTTTTTTTCCTTCTTTTTCTTTCTGAAGTCCTCAAGGCTCTTCTCAAATCTAATAAGGTGAGGTTTTCATCCTCCCAATGAGACTTGGCTTAGTTGGAAAGAGAAAAAAAATCAACAGCTGAATTCAGTGAAAGTTCTTGGTAATTCTGAAAACCCTCAGACACATCTGGTCAAGCAAGTGCTTTCTATCTGGTGTAAGGGCACACCCCAGCTCTGGCAATACCTGATGCCCGGGTTTTGCTGTTTGCATCTGTTTATTGTCTGTTTACCAAATTTAACCTTCAGGCTAAGAACTGGGTTTTTTTGGTCTTTTATCATAGTGTCTGGTACATAGCAGGTGTTTAATAGAATTTTTCAGTGAATGAATGAAAGTATATGTGAACATAGCATGATGGGGGTGGCAGGAGAAACACAGTATAAGTGTAGAGTGTAAGTTTACACTGTGTAAACACAATATAAGTTTCAAAATAAAGTAAATCAAAGCTCTGTATGTTTATAGAATATGATAAAATAGTATTTCAAATGGCTCTTAATGAAATAAGACTTCATTGGTTTAAAAAAAGGAACCCTTTACTATGGCAGTGAATGTCCTTCTGCCAAAGTTATCCAAATGGAATAAAAGAGACCAAAAGTGGGGGCTTAGAGGGTGGAGAAGCCACTCCAGAAACCTACCTAGGAAGTCGAATAACTATCGCCACTGAAACCTACGGAACAGAAGGCACGGTGAGGTGTGCAGGGAGGCTTGAATTAAAATGATGGTGGAGAGGGGAAGGTGTCTCCAGTGGGGGCGCCAGAAAAAATCTTTCCTTTCGTTGGGAGGGGGAAGGGAGGGAGGGCAGGATTTCGCATTTGGGGGTGCTAACCGTGAAGACCCATCGATGGGGTAAAGCACGGGGCTCACACGAAGGCGTCTCACCATTCCCAAAGATAGCCAAAGCAATCCCGAGACTGCTTGGCATTAACCCCACAGGTGTCTTTGAGCCACTCCAGATAGAGGTCTTCGTCTTTTTTTTCAGCACCAGGAACTGGCCCAGAACCACATAGGCCTCGTCAAAGCCCTCAAGCTTCTTGCCCAGCACTTCTCCGGTGACCGCCAGGCTCACCACGGGCTTCTCCCACATTGCCTCGGCCACGAAGTCCCGGTGCTTCTGGGACTTCGTCATGGCCTCTCAGAACAGACTTGGAGGTGTGTGTGTGTGGGGGGGGAACCACAGAGAGGACACACTCACCTCCGCCCCGCCCCGCAGGGAGGACAAGGATCCCAAACTGTTCTTAATGAAAGCTGCAAGATATGGTTGGGGGTGGGTTGGGGAGAGCAGAGCATTGGGGTGGGACTTAGGGACTAGAGTTCAATCTCTGGTTCATTAGTGGGAGCTTGGGTAAGCCAACCTCTCCGGCTCTCATATTCCCCAGCAGGTTTTGACCATGGGTTAATTTTAAGATGACAGGCAGCATTGATTCAGGCATCATGGTAACCTGTGATGTTGTTGGTACGGGGAACTCTCCTGGGTAAGGAAATTCCCTCTGCTGATGCAGGTCACATCCATCCTCTCTGCAGTTTCTGGTTTTATAGAGTAACCCTGAGTCACTGACAGGTTAAGTGACTTGCTAGGGGTACAGTACTTATAAGAGGTGCCATTTGAACTTCTTGGCACTTCCTGGTGCTATGTTGGGCTCTCTATTCCACTATGCAAGACAGCCCCTACTTCAAAGTTAGCAAATCTACCTATCTATTCATCTATCCATTCATATTCCAACAATATATCCATCTATCTATCCATCCCTCCATTATCCAACTGTATATCCATCCATCTATCCTCTATCTATCTATCTATCCACCCATCCATCCCTCCATCTATCCATCCATCCCTCCATCTATTCATCCATCTATCAATCTATCCATCGATCCATCTATCCATCGATCTATCTATCTATCCATCCATCCATCCATCCCTCCATCTATCCATCCATCTATCCATCGATCCATCTATTCATCCATCCATCCATCCATCTATCTATCTATCTATCTATTCATTAATCCATCTATTCATCCATTCATTTCTCTCTCTCTAGCAGTTTTTGATTTCCATAGGAATCATCTATGTGTGTGTGTAAACACACACACAAATGCACAATATATTTATGAACATGTACATATATATGCATGTGCATACATACATATATATACACACACGTGTGTATACCTATAGCTACGTAAAAGCTAACTAAACAGATGCCCTTCAAACTTCTGGCCAAGCCTAATGGTGTCAGAATCCCCAACTTGGCCTTAAAGATATTATGAAATACATAAGAAACCCTTAAAGATATTATGAATATAAAGGTCAAGAAGAAAACCCCTACCTCTTTCTCCCAATCATGGTCATGTTTTCTGGATGCTTCCTATGAGAATCAAAAGCTACTATTCTAGGCTAAGGACTGGGTGATTTCCTTCACCCTGTGATAGACTGAATTCCTTTTGAGCTAAAATAACACGCAGCCCTCATCACCACAGGCCTTCTCCTGCCCTTTAATATTCTCCCTTGGTCTGTTCAGACCTCTTTTTGTACTTAGCAGATTCTAGGCCTTGAATGGTGATGACTGACAGCGATGCTGTTTCTATTAGCACTCCCCATACTTCTTTACCTGTAGATCCCTAGTCCTTGTTCCTCTAGGGCAGGGACTGTCATTTTTCATCTTTGGATTCCCAGCTTTGAGCACATGGTAGATGATAATTAATTCCTATTGAACTGAAAACGCAACTGAAGGGGGATATTCTCTGGAGAGGAAATTCATCAATGATTTAAGAGGGAGGGGGTGGTTATTATCGGCACCTCTTCATTCATTTTACCTCCTTAATTGGATATGTTTAAAAGATTAATGCCAGGCTCGACACTGATACATTCAAGTAGAAAGGGCAACCAATATTTAGCCAATTGTCTGCATGACATCGAGACTTTAATTCCCAGCTCCCCCAAGTGTCCAGCAGCCAAGGCTGATGGAATGCCTTGTCCTCTGGGGAGTACGTAGACTTCACTGAAGGTTGGTATTTTGCTAATGAGGAGGTAAGTTTTGTCTTCAAATCCACTCCTAGTACTTCTCCAATTAGCTCGCTCTGTGGATAGAGCACTGGACCTGGAGTCAGAAAGACTGACTGAAGTTCGAATCTGCCTCCAGATTACTAGCTGTGTGGCCTTGGATCAATCACTTAGTTACTCTCTGCCTCAGTTTCCTTGTCTGTAAAATGGGGGTAATTATATCACCCACTTTCCAGAGTGCATTTAGGGTTAGGGTTGTGAGGATAAAATAATATTTCTAAAGCACTTAGCAAACCTGAAATCATAATAATAAACCTTAAATAAGTAAATAAAACTAAACTAAATTAAAATTAATAAAAACCTTAGAGCAGAATAATACATGCAAATTATTGTGATTATCTAGACCAAGGGTGGGGAATCTGCAGGCTTGAAGCCACATGTGGCTTTTTATGTCCTTGGGTATAGCCTTCTGACTAAGTCAATCCTTTTATTAAGGGGATTTGTTCTGTGAAGTTTGGATTCAGTCAAAGGGCCACACTTGAGGACCTAGAGGGCCACATGTGGCCTCAAGCCTGCAGGTTCTCCACCCCTGATAGACAAACAAAACTATTCTCTTCTCCTTACTTAAGGAAAAGTTTTTATCCAAAGGGGTTCTTTGGTATAATAATAATAATAATAATAATAATAATAATAATAATAATAGTAATAATAATAATACAGTATAGTAAAATATAATAAAATCAAAGTGTAGCATAATAATAATGATGAGGATGATGATAATAAAAGTCATCATTTATAGAGTTCTTGTTGCTGTTCAGCTGTGTTTGACTTTTCATGACCCCATGGACCATAGCTGACCAATACTATCCATGGAGTTTTCTTGGTAAAGATGCTAGAGTGGTTTGCCATTAAAGCAAACAGAGGTTAAGTGACTTGCCCAGGGTCATGCAGCTAGTAAGTGTCTGAGGTCAGACTTGAACTCAGGTCTTCCTTATTCCAGGCCCAGTATCCACTGAGATACCTATGCCTCTCACAGACTGCTTAGTAGTTTACAAAGAGCTGTATGTGCATTGGCTCACTTCATCCTCAACAGTAACTCCAGGATATCAGTGTTGTTGTTACAGATGAGAAGTTAAGTGACTCGCTTGCATCACACAGGTAGAAGATGTCTAAAAAGCCATTTGAAGTTGGTTTTCCTGACTCCAAGGGAAGGGCTCTATGGGTTCCCAGAGCCTTCTCGGGGTAGTAGAGAGAACAGTCACCATGATGTCTAGACACCTGGCTCTTCCGCCTACTGGCATTGTGCTGTGGGGCAGCCATTTTATCTTTACCATAAACTTCTGTTGTTTATTTAAATACTTGCTCATCACTTCCATTTCTAACTCTAAGTTGTCTCGCCTATAAAATAGGGTTGTTATGAGGAAAGTGGGCCACTAGGTGGCGCCACAGTGCACAGAGTGCTGGACTTGGAGTCAGGAAGACTCATCTCCCTGAGTTCAAATCCAGCTTCAGACACTTAGTGACTCTGTGACCCTGGGCAAGTCCCCGTTTGCCTCAGTTTCCTCATTTGTAAAATGAGCCAGAGAAGGAAATGGCAAACCACTCCAGTGTCTTTGCCAAGAAAACCCCAAATGGAGTCACAAAGAGTCTTACCTGCATTTTACAGAACTGAATAACAGCAGCAAAATGAGGAAAAGCATTATAACTTGTAAAGAACTTTATAAATATGAATTGTTTACTAGGATTAGACCATTAAAGAAGTATATTCTGTCCAATTGTACTTATATAAAAGAAGCAGCAAGAAAAGAGTGAGGAGAGACCTATTAAATGCCAAAGTAGCTTCAACCTCCAAGAGTTTTGGGAATGAGAATGAGAGAGGCATCTGCTGTTCTGTGGATTCACTGGTGATTAACAGCCTAATGATAACATCAGGCAAATACAAGGGAATTAAGAATGTATATTACCAAAATGACTTTTTTACCCACTGTACATATTATTTCAAATTGGCAAGATTCTTCAAACCACACAAGCTTCACAAGACTGAACAGTGGATTAAAACATTTAAAGATGCTAGGAACCAATCAATCAATATGTTCGAGGCATTGTGCCAAATGCTAGAATACAAGCAAAGAAGTCATTGCTGAGATGTCTTATTAGGAGGTGGTATTATTCAAATTTATTTCAGAAGCCCAGGGTTTATGCTGTTTCTTTCCCCTTTTCCCCAGCTAATAAGGCATGGGACACCATGAGCTTGGAATTAGGAAGACCTGGGATCCAGATCTGCCTCTGACATTATCTAGCGACCTTCCAGCAGGCATTGCCTTTCTCTGAATCTCAGTTTTTTAACTGTGAAATGGGTTGAATAGTAGTTTTTATTGCTTCTCAATGGTGCTTTGAAGGTCACGCACAGCATGCAGGGAAGGCAAAAAGCACTGATCTTGGGTGCAGAAAACTTGGCTCCAGCAAAGAGAGACGATGATGTGCTAGCATAGTCTTTCTCAGAGGGCCATGGTGAGGAGATCTCTGTTCAGATGTGATCATTCATGACTTCAGATGTGCCTTGGCCCATGCTGTATGTTATATTGTGTTTTTCATGTCAGAATTTGGGTTGCTATCACTGGCATACCAGAACTGTTGCACGATGTGACGTTAGCAGTACCGAGACTTCAGAAATAGTTTTCATTTAATAGTATGCATACTACATCCACGTGGCACAGGCTTCACGCAGTAGGCTTAAATGCTTATTAATTGGTTGAAATTTACTAAGTAAATAGAAAACATTTTCATGTGAATATGTATGCATGTATGTGTATAGCGTAAGTTTAGATTCTGGCTTTATGTCAAGAACCAACAAATGTATCTTTGCCCAAGTGGAAACTTGCCTAGTTTTATCACTAACAAGCTATGGAATTTTTGGCCAGTCATTTATCTCAATGGACCTTGATTTCTTCATCTGTAAAATTAGGGAGCCAAATGAGGCACTAAGGGCTCTTCTCATTCCAAAAGTTCAATGAACCTACCACAAACTGTGGCATCTGACTTGTGAAATCTCTCTCCACTCTTCTAATTCATCCAAGTTGCATTAACACAAACAAGTGGTTTCCCAAGTGTTCACACAACACGACAGAAACTCAGAGATAGTAAGGATCTATGCTAAACCAATCCTGTATTTATGAAGTTATGCTCTGGTATTGCTTAGTGTGGGCAGTATGAATTTGGGGGGGGCAAGGCAATTGGGGTTAAGTGACTTGCCCAAGGTCACACAGCTAGTAAATGTGTTAAGTGTATGAGGCTGAATTTGAACTCAGGTCCTCCTGACTCCAGGGCCGGTGCTCTACTCGCTGTGATGAATTTTAAATAAAAAAAAAACCTGAGGATTAAATCTCATCTCCATGCTGCTTAATACCTATGTAACCTAGGGAAAGTTACTTCCCCTATTCTGGGTTTCAGTAACTTCCTCTGTAAAATGAAGGGGTTGGATGATCTCTAAGGTTCTTTCTATCTAGAAAGTTTATGGTTCCCTGAATGCTCATCTTGGGTACAGGTAATGTCACATTTTTTTGTCCCTCACAGATCTCTTTCAACTTGTGGTCCACTTTATTTATTATGGAATTTTAGGTAGAACTAATGGCTTCCTAAATATAGACAAGTATGGCGTCTGCAAACCAGTGATTACTACTACTACTACTACTACTGTCACTACCACCACCACTACCACCTCTACTGCAACCTCTACTACAACCACTGCTGCTGCTGCTCCTCCTCCTCCTCCTCCCATCATTACTACTACTTGCATTTATATAGTGCTTCCAGGTTTGCAAAGCTCCTTATAAATATCTCATCCTCTCTTCCCAACTCTGGGAGGTATGGGCTATTATTATTCGCATTTTATTTGAGGAAACCTAGGCTAAGAGGTCAGATGACTTGCCAAGGGCCACATAGCTAGTTAGTTTCTGAGACATTGAAGATATTCTGAGAATTTGAACTTGAATCTTCTGGATTCTAAGCCCAAACATAGCTCTATCTAGCATGCGACCTAGCTGCTTCTAATGCAAACACATAAGCAGTTATCTATATTATACTGTAGTTAGAGGATGGGTGGACAACTCCCTCTGTTTTGTTTCCCTTGCTACTACATGCAAAATTCAGGATTGAATGAAATGCAGTTCTGACACATTGTGCCAATGTTTATGCTATAATCCCAATATTAGTCAGAAAGAACTGGTCCATATTAACTATTCCAAACAACAAATTGGCTTTCTGTCAATGGTAAGGTTTCACCTAGGAAGTTGAGATGCTAATATTGTGTGTGTGTGTGTGTGTGTGTGTATGTGTTTGAGTTGTTTTTCAAGCATGTTTGAGTCTTCATGACCCCTGCCCCCCCCCCACCCCATCTTGGCAAAGATACTGGAGGGGTTTGCCATTTCCTTCTCCTAGCTCATTTTACAGATGAGGAAATTGGGGCAAACATGGTTAAGTGACTTGCCCAGGATCACACAGCTAGTAAATGACTGAAGCTACATTTGAACTCAGTCCGAGCCCAGTGCGCCACCTAGCTGCCATGCTAATATTAACTTGCCTTTAATCTAGTAATATTGTTAGGATTTTCTGTTTGATGGCTTCATTGGATTTGGAGTTAGAATTCCTTAGTTTGAATCCCAGCTCTGTCACCGTCTGACCATATATAAATCACTTAAACTAAGCCTCGGTTTCTTCATCTGTAAAATGAGTTTGGTTGACTTACATGATTTGCAATGTGTTCTCACCCCCCATTCTCCAGTTATAAATCCTATTATCCTTGGTTATAGTCAAGAAGACTTTTTAATTCTCTTTAATCTTAGCGCCTTCTTTCTGAGATTATCTTCAATTTATCCTTTACATATCTTGCTTGTAACATAGTTGTTTGTATTTGTTCCCTCTCCTTGTTCTTCCCACCTCCCCCGCCCCGAACTAGCATGAGAACTCTGTGAGAGCAGGGACAATTTTTTGCATCCCCAGTGCTTAGCACATAGTAGGTACTTAATAAATGCTAGTTTACTGCCTGACACTAGCTAGAGGTTTTAGTTTTACCTATAACATATAAAAAGAAATATTATTGGATGGAGTGAATTTGATTTTTCCTAGTCTCTCAATCGATCTATACAGTCATGCCTTTGTATGCCCCCCATGTCTCCAATGTGTTTCCTCTTTACCTCCATCTTTGGAATCCTTTATTTCAAGACAGTTCAAGGGCAAACTCTTACAGAAGGCTTCTCTGGATCCCATCATCTGCTAACAGTGTTTTCCCCTCTTGAAAATTCTTTCTATTATTTTGTATAAATTTGGTCATTATTTATCTCCCAAGTAGCTAACCTGAGCTAAAATCGTAATCCTCGTAATTTTAGCCCAATTTCAACTTTTGTTCTAATTGTCTAGAAATACAACATAAATTTAATCCCTCTTCCAAAACTTCAAGTATTCTTATCTCTTCTCCCAATCATATCTTACCTATGTCTTCTTTTCTCTAGGCTAATAATCTCCAGTTCCTTTAACTGATGTCATAAGACACAATCCCTTGTCCTCTCTCTATCATGGGTTCTCTCCTCTGGATTTGTCAGGCTCTGGCAAGGGATTTGGGGGAGATTTTGCCAAGTCTTTCCAAAAGGCAGTTCTCTGAATTGGCTGTTCCAGATGGGATCTCATGAGGCAGAAGGCAGCTGGATTACCACCTGCCTCCCGAGAATTTCATTCATATAGCCTAAACCCCAATTAACCTTTTTTTTTTTGGACTGCCAATTGCCAAATGAGAATAATTTTATCTGAGAAAGTGCTTAAGTGATTTTCCTAAGGTCACATCTGTAGTGAGGATCAAGCGAGATTATAGATATGACATAGTAGATACTCGATATGAAATTGTACTTCAGAAAGGGTGAAATGCCATGCCATTTATAAGGTATTATTATTCTATGAATGAAAAATAGGTTTAAATGTTTCGCTTTTGTTCTAAGGCAGCTACAATCAGATCAAAAGCCCATTGGGAAGCTTGCTGGTATTGTATTTGGCTCAAAATAATGGACTTTCTGAGCTCCTTTGCTTTAAAGATTATTACTGGAGCCAGCCCTGGAAGATATCTTTGGTGAATGGTGGGGAGGAGATAAATGGGAATGAAGGGAAATTCCCTATCAAACCAATTAGGCCTTTCCTACTCCCTGGCAGAAGCCCTGCAGAGACTAGGGAAACTAGGATAGAAATTAGAGACCTCAAATGAACAGCGTGTTCAGTCTTATTTTTTTTCTCTTTTGTTCTCAGCATTTAGAGAAGGAGAATTGATTGAATTAAAAAGTCCTGTTCGGAGATTCTCTACTATGTGCTCCCATCACACAGGAAGAGGAGATCCAGCAGGGAGTTAGTTTCCTGTACAAATCTCATCCACTGATGGCCTCTAAGAGTAGAATGTGCTCAACTGAGACCTTGACACAGACAAAGGGAGGGAAGAATTTGAAGACTCTTTCAACTTCTCTGAGGTGCACTTGCTGCTGCCTTTGTTTCTATCCAAGAGACAGCTTGAAAAAAATACTCTGGCAATCACTTCAAGAAGAAAGTTTTCCTGCTGATAGTGGGTATGGAGTGGTGGTGGTTACCTGGCACAAAAGTAACTTGATCTTGGAAATTACATTATCTCAGTGAGGTCAAAGGCCAAGTTACTGAAGTACCTATTATGTAAAAGAACTAAACACTCAATTATAAAATGTTATTTTTCCGCTGCCAAGGCACAAATCACTTACTAGCTGTAACTCTTCTGGGACTCAGTTTCCTTCACTGTAAAATGAGGGATTGATTTTCCTATGTTCTACTGTGTCTCCTCCAGCTCTGACATTCTAAGTGGTTGTCTTTTTAGCCCTGACAATCTATATTCTGAGATCCTTCCATTCTATATTGCAAAGTCCTTTTTAGCTCTGACATTCTATTTTCTAGAGTTCCTTTTCATCTCTAATATTCTAAATTTTTAAGGTCCCTTCTTATCTATAAATTTCTAGGTTTGAAGGCTTCTCACGTTCCATACATGTTCTAAGATCATGTTCAACTCTGACATTAAATTTCTAAGGTCTCTTCAGCTTCTAACATTCTGTGTTCTAAGGTCCCTTTTGGCTCTTACATTCTGTGTTCTAAAGGCCTTTCTAGCTCCAGAGAATTCTAGGATTCTCTGAATCTAAAATTCAAAAGGAGAGCTAGGACTTAGTACCTTAGTACCACTTAAAAAGAAAGAGAGACCAAGTTTTGTTTGGCTTTATTTTAATTAAACTGCTTAAAATATTTACACATTCAAGTTCATTGTGTTTTCATGGTGTGTTCACGGGTAATTCATCCTAGAACTCAAGGTGGAGAAACTCATCAGCGATTTTAAAGTTCTTTTTTTATTGTTGCGATCACAATTTTCCCAGCTTTCTTCTTTCATGAGGAGGCAGACATACAACTGTGGTGTCATTTGGCTTTGATAGTGGAGTTGGGATATCTATAGTGGATGTCTAAGCATCTATAAAGTACGTATAGGTATTTTTCTAGCTCCATGTATGTAAGCGTATAGAACGACAAAACAAAGAAAATAACAAGATTTTTTAACAAGTTATTACAATTGAAATATCAGAAAAATCATTGAATCTTGAAGCTGCCAGGGATATGGAAGAGGAAATATACAATTGATAAAGACAAAACATCAGTTAAGGAGTATGAAGAGTTTATGTCTCCTCCTGTCAATCTACAGAACCCAGTGAATGTCCTTCCAGGAAGAAAAAACAAACAAACCAAAAAATATCACTTTTTGTATTCTGCTGTCTTAGACATGGGTTCTAGCTTTCCACTCTGTCACTGACTAGCTGCATGACCTTTTATAAGTCATTGTGTCTCTCTCTAAGCCCCCATCTGTCAAACAGGATAATAATACCAGCTCTACTTATTTGAGACCAACTATTTTTATTTTTTGAGGGGGGAAGGCAGGGCAATTGGGGTTAAGTGACTTGGCCAAGGTGACACAGCTAGTATACGTGTCAAGTATCTGAGGCCAGATTTGAAGCCAGGTCCTCCTGACTCAAGGCCAGTGCTGTACTCACTGTGCCACCTAGCTGCCCCAATTTTAGACCAACTTGAAAAGAAGAGATGTAAGACATGTAAGAGAAGACTTGTAGTAGGAAGACTTGGCCTTCAAATCCTGGCTCTGCTACTTTGTGACCTTGAGCCAGTCACTCCCTTTCCTGGGTCTCAGTTTCCTCATCTGAAAAATCTCTCTGTGTGTATACACCCTGTTTTCTCTAATACCATTCCCCTTCGAGCCTCCATGATGGATCAGTAGCTGGAAATCTGATTGCCATTTTCTATGTCAGTATGAACAAAGTTAGACTTCCAAAGGAGTAGGTCCAACATAATATAACAGAAAAAGCCCAGGAACTGGAGTCCAAGGACATGAGGTTCAAATCTTCTGCCACTTGCTAGCTATATGAGCTTACACCCTCATTCTTGGGGGCCTCAGTTTCTTTTTCTGTTGAAAGGTATGGGAAGAGTTTGAACTAGATGATCTCGAAGATTCCTTACAGTTCTAAATTTCATGATCCCGAGATCACGTAACACTACCACTTAGGGTAGTAGCCTCTTATGACATGTAGAATTTCAGGAAAGCTGATGGAGATGGCCATTTTCCAGAATGATATACATGGAAACTTATGCTCTACACACTCAAAGTTTTTGGGGACTCTCTGTACTCTCCCCTGCCATTAGGCTGTGCTTTATAAAGGTACCCATATTCTGGAATGGAGGAAGCCCCACACGTGTGGTTCACTGGGTAAAGCCACACTGCTTCATGGCATGGTAGAAAGAATCATGGGTTTGGTTTCAGATCTGGCTCCTTACAAGTTGTGTGATTTTGAGGAATTCATCTAGGCCTCAGTTTCTTCTGCCATAAAATAGGGCTGGTATGGATGGAGTAGATAATCTTTTGAAGGACATTTCCTGCTCTAAATTTATTGCCCTGTGATTGGAACTCTGTATGATATAGGGAAGAACTAACAAGAGACAGAGGAAGACTTCTAAAACATTTCAATTAATTAAGCATTTTCTTGCTTGGTGTTCTCAAGGAAGGCTTGATATTTTCCCCTTTGTTGGCAGATGGACGGTGCATCAGCCCTAGAATCAGAAGACCTGAGTTCTAGCTTGATCGTTTTCTAACTTTGCTACTTCATCACCTTTTGGCTTACCTCTCAGGGCCCTAGGGAACTTTCTAAGGCCACAGTTTGCAGAGCAGCTACTGATCTGTATCGGCAGAAGAAATGTCCTCACCAGGAATTACCCATGCTAATGAGTCCAGATTGATCACGAGTATCGGGTGATTTCTAAAGGAGGCCCCCTTCAGATCTAGAATGGTTATTTGGTGAAGACCTCAAGTCAGATTCTCTCCCTCATTTCTATTTCCTGGCTCACATGGCATCCTTCAAATCTCTGCTAACATCCTACCTTACATAAGGCATTCCTTCTGAATGCTAGTGCCCTCCCCGGGAGATTATCCACATCCCCAGATTTCTTTCCATACACTTTGTTTGTATGTAGTTATTTGCATGGTGCTTCCATTTGATTGTGAGAACCTTGACAGCAAGACTGTTTGCTTTTCTTTGTGTCTTCAGTGGTTGGCACTAATGCCTCTTGACTTGAGTGGCCCCATTTTCTTGTTGAGCTAGTGTCTCTAATTCTAGGCAATGGTGCTGTGCTGTCTCATGATCTGGGGCTCCTTAACTGCCCGGGCTACTGAAGTTGAGCCATTGTCCACGCAGACACTAAACCGTGTCGGTATCTTTTAGAGGTAAGTTCCTTTAAAAGATCCACTGTCTTGCCCTATAGAAAAACTACTGGGAGGGGGTCACATGGAGAAAGAGTGCCACCCTGTGGTTGCATGGAGGAAGAGCAGCCCGGGTAGCACATTCTGTCCTGTGGTCTTAGTGGCCCCTGTGGGAAGAGGCTGGTCAGCCTTGGCTTTTAGAGGAAGAGCTGCAACCAGAAGAAGCCCACAGAGGGTCGCCTTAGGCATTAGGAAGAGCACCTCCAGAATCCCGAGATAGAGAGACAGTAGGTGCGGTGGCGTGGAGAGAGGGCTGGACTTGTTCTCAAAAGAGACCCGTCTTAGCATCCCTGCTCAAACATTTACTAGCTGTGTGACCCTGGGGAAGGCAATTAACCCCTCAAAGCCTCGGTTTCCTCATCTGTAAAATGAGATCTCATAAATCCATACTGATGATCTCACTGGGTTGTTGTGCGAAAGGTGCTTTGTAAACCTTAAAGCGCTATAGAAATGTGAGTTATTACTGTTATTGTTTATTATTATTTTCATCTGCTGTTGCTTTGACAAATATAGGGGGTAGGGGAGGAGGGCTAAGCTCAAGCTTAGGCAGCCTGTGTGGCCCTACCATAAAAATAGAAAGTTAAAAAAAATACCCCAAAAGCTACTCAAAGAAGTATTTACATTATCTGACTTTTAAAAAGAGGAAAGAGGAAGGGTGATGGGGGAAGAAGGGGCTGGGGGGAACCCTTAGTGGCCATGGCTGGTGGGGGTGGGGTGCTCTCTGGGGCTGCTTACACTGGATACCGAGCTGCTGTGCCTGGGAAGCAAAGCGTCTCCCCAGCCTGGAGGGGTTCCCAGCTTCACCCATCCTTTAGGGCGACAGGACCTGGGGAAAGCACTTTGTAAACCTTCGTGACAAATTGCTATAGACATGTGGGTGGTTGATAACAGGTAGATGTGTAGGGAAGGTAGCTCTTGACCTGGAGATAAAAGACCTAGGTTGAAGTCTCAGCTCTGACACTTGCTAGAAAGTCACTTCCCTTCCTTGGCTTTCATCTTCCTCATTTGTACAATCAGGGGTTGGACTAAGTTATCTATCGAGGACCTGGTAAGGTGTAAATGCTATGTTACTAGAGTGGGCATTTGTTTACTTGTTTGTTCAGTCATTTCTGTCATATCCGACTCTTTGTGACCCCATCTGGGGTTTTCTTGGCAAAGATACTGGAGTGGCTTGCCATTTCCTTCTCCAGCTCATTTGACAGATGAGGAAACTGAGGCAAACATGATTAAGTGACTTGCCCAGGGTTACACAGCTAGTAAGTATCTGAGACCGGATTTGAACTCAGGTCTTCCTGACTGCAGGGCTGGCGCTCTGTCCACTGTGCCACCTAGCTGCCCCTTTGATACTAGGGGTGGTATAGTGAAAATAAAAGCACTGGACCTGGACTCTAGAGATTTGGGTTCAAGTCCTGATTCCAAACCTTATTAGCTATGAGAGCTTGAGCAAGTGACATCTGTCTGAGCCCCAGTTTCTTCATGTATAAAATGAAGATACATGTTTTATTTTATGAGATTATTGGGAGAAGAGCCCTTTTGAAACTTCAAAGTATAGGGTAAATGGGAGTTGTTAGTGTTTGGACTTCAACTAGGGTTTATTTCCCTGCTTAAGAGCAAGAAATCCCAGGAGTTTAAGGAAACTCACCACTTTAGGATAGAGCTGATGAGGAAGAAGAAGCTAGCCAAGGTGGGGTTGTACTCCTGGGGAGCAGGAGGACTCCGGTTTTCTCTTAGGTACTCTGAGTGTCAAACTAGCAGGGAGGGATTTCACAACCCTAAGCGCAGCCTCTTTCTGGGCCTTTCCTCCGCTGCTAAAGATTTCCAATTAGGCCTTTGAGACTACCTGCCAATGATAAGGGTCATTAGGCATAAAAGATAGCAGAACAAATGCACAAATATTAGGAGGAAGTGAACACCAGGGGAGGGAGTCTGGGGAGTGCCGTGGGCTGCATGTATGTCTCTGCTCAAAAAGTTTGTGTTTGAGTTGGTGCGGGCTTGAAGTCCATCCAGTGAACACGAGGTGAGATGTGTCCTGTTTCAGATGGGGACCATCAGCAAGGACCATTCTTCTGGGCATCTTTTTCAGGGATATCCTTTTCCAACATCAGTTATAGCCATGCTTGCCATTCTGTGACCTCCCCACGGTAGGGGATGAAGGGGGGGGGAGGGGGAAACAAAACAAGACAGAGAAGAGTCTTCCATGTTTGTGTCCAACTGCAAACATCAGCTAACCAGATAGCTGTGCATCTCTCGAGAGTTGATGCTCAGAACCACGCCTGAGTGATTACCTGGGAAGACACAAAATACGGCACAGATATGTGGGTTAGCATGCTCACTTCAGCAGGGCCAACCCAGGGGGTGACGCACAGAGACAATGGCATTGGCAAACAAGCTCAGGTGAATGTGGAATGGCTATGTGGTTGTACCTACTGTGTGCTTGGGCTTCTGGGGGAGGGTTCTTAAAGATTGTAGTGAACCTGTGGTGGGTCTCTAATGTTCCTGTTTCAGTGACTGCCTAAGATGACTCTTGGTGCCTTTAAAGGTGTGATAATCTCTCAAAGGGAGCAGGTGAGGGGGAAGAGTGGGACGGGAAGCCTCCGTCCAACATGCCACTGACCTGTGACTGGGCAGTGACTGGCATCGGCAATAAGGGGATTCGGTGGCCACTCAAGCTTCCCCCTCTCTCAGAAGAGGTCACTGCAAGGCAAGAGCGTGGAGAGGTCCCAAGGTGGGGGGTGGCGAGAAAGGAGGCAACATAACATATATAGAAAATAGAATAAATGACTGGGTGAATCTGGAAGACTGGTTCTGTAAGAGTCCAAAGTTACAAGAGGAAAGAGAACAACAGAAAACTTGTTGAACAAGTCTGCCATTTTCTAGCTTGGGCAAGTTTTGGAAAATCAGGAAGGTGCACTAGGATCTTGACTGTCCCTCCCAGCTCTAAAATTCTATGATCTGAAGAATTTAAGTTCTAGGGGAAAATAACTACTAGGAGGCTGGGTGATTGTCCCCCCTCTCTCAGTCTGTGTAGGCTTGGACATGGCCCTGAACTGGGACCCTCATCTGCTTCACCTGCAAAATGAGGATAATAATGCCTTTTTTGTTTGGAGGCGGGATCAGATGGCTTCATAGAACTTCAGAGATGTAAGAGACCTCAGCCCCCATTTGACTTCCCAAATCATCTACCCTACTGCATAGCATAGAAGTTGACCTCCCCTTGGAGATCTTCAAACTAACTCTCCTTTGGAGTAATAATATTTGTCTTGAGGCCCCTTCCAGCTCTAAGGTCTAGGATTCTTTCTCTAATTTTTCAGAGTCAGTGGGAATTTCCTTGACAATGAGATGTGAGTTAGCTCATCATCTTAGATAAGTCAACAATGTATCAGGAACTCCACCAGTTCCCTCTGTCTTCCTAGCTCCAGACCCAAGTCTGTCTTCCTATATGCAAGGAATGGAGTGTACAGAGATGCTCCAGATCATAACAACCAAGAAAGAAAGGGAATGAAAAAGGAGGTGAGGTTCTGGAGGTGAGGTGGACTTTGACATAGTCATAGTGGCTACTGCAGCTCAGAGGATCAAAAATGAGGTGGGGGGGCTGTCCTTTGACCCCTACTTTGTCATGGACTGTGTCAAAATCCTTCAAGCACTAAGTATTAGGCTGCTTTAGGAAGACTCTTCCTAACAGACTATTGTGGGGCCTCAAGCATGGGGCCTCCTTCCACAGACAAGGTTCTTATATGGGGAGGGGGCTTGGCCAATATTGGTAGGGGTGGGCAATTAATTAGGGGTAAAACCCTCTTTTTCAATTTCTTCCAGACCCAATAAATGGGAACCACACTGGATAGGGGAAGGAAACTTGCATCTCTCTGGGAGCCAGAAGTCAGAATTCTAGTCCTTGCTTGGCTACTGACTCACTTTGTGAAAGCAGCTGCTTTCCTCTGCAGGGCTTTTGTTTCTTTCTCTGTAAAGTAAGGGAATTAGATTGGATCTCAAAGGTTCCTTCCAGCTTTCATATCCTGTGGCCTGCAAGAAGGCTAGCAGGGATCTCAGAACATAAAGTAGGATAAAGGCAATAGAATATGTGTTTTTTTTTTGATTTGGTTTTAACCTGGCATTGACAGACTCAGGGTTAGATTTCACAGGGTCTGTGAACTTAGATGAAACAAAATGAAATCTTTATATTAATATAATTGGTTCCTTTGAAATTCCATGTATATTATGCTTTTGAAAACCTTCTCAGAAGGGATCAATAGATTTTACCAGACTACTAAAGAGGTCCATGACTAAAAAATGGTTAAGACCCCCTAAATACATTAGAGTAAAAAATGTTGGAACTGGGAGGCACCCTAGACTACACAGATTGCTAAAGCTGGGAGGGCCATTAGAATAATACCTCACCTTCAAAGAGAGTTTCAAGGCTTATGAAGTATTTTTCTCATCACAACCCTGTGACATAGATGGTGCAAATGTTGTAGCCTCTTATTTTGGGCGAGAAATCTGAAGCTCAGACAGGTTCAGTGACTTATCCAAGGTCATACAGACAGTAAGTGGCAGAATCCAGGGTCATATCCAAACCTTCTGGCTCCCAGCCCAATGTTCTTCCCTCTACACCCCACTGCCCAGCTGCCTTTGCCAACAGGATGGTCATATCCAATGCATGGATGCTTAAAGGGAAGAATGAATCTTTAAGGGCCATTTGGTGAGAAAAATCAAGAAATGGTCTGTGGGACTAGTATTCAAATTGGTTCATTTCCATATAATGAATTGGACAGAATTTAACTGGAAATTCTCTGCACATAAGTCAGCCAGAGGGGGAAGGAGAAGGATTAGACACAGGAAAAAGGACTTGAGGAAATAGCCTGTCTTCCATAAGTAAGATGAGTGGAGTTTTCATCAGGATTTCTGAGCATCACTTTCTTCATCTATAAAGTGAGTGGATCAGACTTGATGAATTTATAAGGCCTTCCCCCCTTCTTTTCTTTCTAAATCTTAGGATTTAGGATCTTTGTAGGAAGTTTGTCAGGAAGAGCAAGACAATCGGTATCTACTTTGTCGTCATCGTTCAAGAAACGAGTTCGGCATGGTGGAAAGAACACCGGCCTGGGAATCAGAAGCCTAAACTCCAGCCAAAATTTCCCTTGTTGCTAGCTGTGTGACCTACTTGGGCTGAGTCATTTAACTGTATTGAGCCTCAATTTTCTCATCAGTTAAATGGGGCCATCAGATTAAATGTTTGTCCATCCTCACTTGGGGCCTCAATCTCCTCATTGTAAATGGGGCCAATGCTTGCTCTTTCTCACAGGGCTGCCTCAAAGCTCTGATGAAATAAGGTGTGTAAACTACATTTGAAATGGAAACTGTGATTTACTCATGTTGAGATTTTAGGTCTTCTGCATGGGTGCCTTCCAGGAAACTCCTACGTTTACACATTTGGCAGAAATGTAGGAAATTCTGATGTCAGCAGAAACACAAAAGGTTAGAATTGCAAGGTACTTCAGATGTCTAGTTAGATTCCTCCCTGAGCAGGAAATCTGATAGAATGGAAGTTCCCTGAAGGCAGAGGCTCATTGAATGATGGATAACAAGTGGTTCACTGGAACACTTTTCACCATGGGATGCTGTGTAGTAGAAAGAGCCCTGGATTTTGAGTGAGAAAACCTGGCTCTGCTCTTTTTAATCCATACGGCAAGACATTCCCCACTCTACAATCCTTAGGTTTTATTATCTGTAAAATGGGTAGGCCGAACCACCTGATTTCTAGGGTCCCTTCTGTGTCTAAATCCTGAGATCCTTAAAACTCACCTACTTGCCAAAACAGCCACAAGATTCTCTGCTGGCAGATATGTTTCTGTCCCCTTCTCACAGTCCTGCTATTGTCATGTGACTCATTTCCCACATGTGGGGTTCTCAGGGGTCTAAGGTGTTTAAGTCATGAAACTGATTCCTTCTCCCTTCCCCTAGCAAAAATGGTCAAGGGTCAACATGTTCCATTGATATCAACCTCTAGCAGCTGAGTAAAAAATTGAGGAAGGGTTAAATGTAGGAAAGGGTGCTTGTTTCCCCTCCCCCAAGAGAGTTTTTAAAGGGAAAAATTATTTTGTACTCAGCGAAAGGTGAATAAAGGAAGGTGAAGTTACCTCTGGTGTTACCTAGGGTTTGGGAATCCACATCATCATCTATAAACTCCTCACCCTGGATGACGTTCTGTGTGTCCTCGCTGTGGTTGACTGGGCTGGTCATCTCCTGTTCCTTTTCGTTGTGCATCTGGGCATAGACAGTTCTGCCGGGTAGTTTCCTGAGGCAGAGAAGAAAAAGATATAGAAATGTATCTCACTGACATATGTAAAGCATTCTGAAAACTACAAGTGCTTCCTAAACTTGAACTACATATTGAAAATTATTGGTATTACTCAACTATTAAAAACATCAGTGATTTATTATTAACATGGGCATTTCCCATACCAAACTCATGCATGGCTTAATAGAGAAGGGAGTTGCTATGCCATGTTGCCTCCCTCTTGATGGCGGTGATGATGGGTAGGTAGGGATGGTGGGGGTGATGGCAGCGGTGATCTCAAATAATGTCACCAAATTCCGATCTTGGCATATTCTCTGACCTAAAATGAATTTAGATCCCAGATCACGTGGTTCAAGAGAAGGAGGGAAAATGTTGTGGGACCCTCTCCTTTGTTGGGGTATATTAAATATAGCATGGCCACTAGATGGCACAGCGGGGGCCGTGGAGTCAGGAGGACCTGAGTTCAACTATAACTTCAGATTCTTGTTAGCTGTGTGACCCTGGGCTGGTCGCTTAACACTATTTGACTCAGTTTCCTCATCTATAAAATGAGCTGGTGAAGGAAATGGCAAACCACTCCCATATCTTTGCCAAGAAAACCCCAAATAGGGTCACAAAGATGACTGAAATGACTAAACAACATAACAACAACATTAAATTTGGTAATTTAGGAATGATATTGATTACATTTTTGCAGTACTTTAAAGTTTAGGAAGTATTTTTCTTAGAATAACCTCATGAGTTGAGAGGGACAGGTATCATCATTTCCACTTAATGGATGAGGGAATGGAGGCCCTGAGGGGTGAAACTATTTGTCCAGGGTTACACATCTAGTCAAATTTCTGAGCTTAGGAATGAAATGAGAGCACCCTCCTGATACCAAGTCCTATGCCCTATTAAGCCCTCTTCAGATTGCAGATCACCCAGATTGCATCCATATGCAGATTAGTCTAGAAACATGAGCAAAAGTGTTATTCGTTGTATTTATAGTAGAAATAATATTGAGTTGGATGTCAAAAGATTGGGGTTTTGTTCACCTCCATAATACTTTCTAGCTACCATTTGTGCTGTCTTCCCCATCAAAATGTAAACTGGTTGAAGGCAGGGAATGTCTTGCTTTGTTATATTTGTATCCTGACTGATTGGCACGGTGCTTGGCTCAAAGCCAGACTAGATTCATATCAACGTGTCTAAAGATCACTGAGAATTAAGGAGTTGAGATTAAAATTGTGAAAGGATGAGATCAGAAAGCATTTTTTTGTACAAGTCTTGTGTATGCTTTGGGAGGTTGTTCCCCAGATATTTTATACACTTTTGTAGTTATTTGGAATGCAATTTCCCTTTCCATTCTTGCTTTTTGTGTTTTGTTATTGTTATATAGAAAGGCTGTGGATATTGGAAAATTTATTTTGTAGCCTGCAACTTTGCCGAGGCTATTAATTGTCTCAATTAGTATCTTTGCTGATTCCCTAGGTTGTTCCAAGTATACCATCATATCATCAGCAAATAGAGATAATTTTATCTCTTTCCTATCTTGATGATTTTAATTTCTCTCTTGTTGCTGCAGCTAGCATTTCTAGAACTATATCAAATAATAGTGGGGAGTTGCTTTGCTCCCTTTTTTTCCCTTAGGAAAAGATTGTAGTGTATCCCCTTTGCACATAATCATTGTTTTTGGTTTTAGATAGAGCCTTTTTATTTAAAGATAAAAGGACTCTCTATGTCTATACTCTCACATGTCTATATGTTTAACTAGATGTGTAACCCTGAACAAATAATTTCACCCCTCAGGGCCTCCATTCCCTCATCCATTAAATAGAAATAAACATACCTGTCCTCAACTCAGGAGGTATACTGGTTCTTATCATAAAAGAGTACTGTACTCTGTTAAAGGCCTTTTCTGTACCTATTGAGATAATCATGTGGTTTCGGATGATTTGGTTTTTAATATGCTTAATAATGTTGTTTTCCTAATGCTGAACCAGCCTTGCATCCCCAATATAAGTCACAGTAGGTTATAAGGAATGATTTCTTTGATAAATTGCTGTAGTCCAACAGAATTTTGTTTAAAAAAATTTTGAATCAATATTCATCAGTGATGTCGACCTACAGTTTTCCTTCTGTGTTGCATCTCTCCCTGGTATTTATGTATTAGGACTGTGCTTGTTTCAACAGGATTCTAGTAGGGTGCTAAGCTTTCTTAATTCTTTTAATTTTTAAATTTTCTTAATTCTTTAAAGAATAATTTGTGAATTATGGGTACTAATTTTCCTTTAAAACTTTGATACAATTGTCCTGTGAATCCATCAGGACCAGGGATTCTTTTCTTTGGTGCTTCCCTTCCTTTTCTGAAATTGGGTTATTTTAGATCTCTATCTGATCTGGTAGTTTGGGAATTTTCTACTCTTGACAGTATTTCCTTATTTCTTTTGTGTTCTCAGCTTTGTTAGCATCTAACTGTGCATAATAGCTTCTGATTATTCTATTTCTTCTCTTTATTTCTTTTGTTGTGATATCATCTTTGTTCGCTTGCCCTCTTCCTTTTAATCAAATTAGCTAAAAGATCTGTTGATTTTATTAGTCTTTTCAAAGAACCAGCTTTTAATTTTATTTATCACTTTATAGGTTTTTGTTTCCAATTTATCTATTTTTATATAATTTTTAATATCTCTCCTTTTATTTTAGGTTTATTTGTTAGCTTTCCAATATTTTAAAATGAATATTCAGTCCATTAATCCTCTCTTTTTCCATTTTGTTAATGTATGCTTATAGGGATATAATTTTTCCCCTGGAGACTGCTTTGGCTGCATCCCAGAAATTTTTATATGCTGTTTCATCATTATCATTTTCCTTCACATAATTATGATTTGTTCTTTGAATGATTCATTATTTAGGATTTCATTGTTAAGTCTCCATGTGGTCCCTGAACCCATGACTATTTTTATTACATGATGGTCTGTAAAGGATACATTTACATTTCTGCCTTTTTACATTTGTTTAAAATATCTGTTTGCCCTACTAAATGGTCAATTTTTGTAAAAGTTCCATGTGATGTTGAGAAATATGTATATACTTTTATAGCCCCACTTAGATGGGGCTCTAGTTTCCCCAGCAACTTATTCAGTCCTATATTTTTTCTTTTCTTTACCTTTCTGTTGGCTATATCCAAAACTGAGGGGGATGTTGGAGTCTCCTGGCATTATTGTGTTGCTATTTCCTCCTGTATCTCAGTTTAAATTTTTTTTTTTTACTGATATTGGTTTCCTGTCTATGGCTCCTTTCCACATTATGTAGTTTCTTTGTTTATCCTTTTAAAAAAATATTGTTTGTTTTTGCTTTCAACGATAGCATGAATGCAGCTACTGCTTTTTTTTTTAATTCACTTGATGCATAGTAAATTATTTTTCCATCCCCTCAATTTTATTATGGGTATGTCTTTGTTTTTCAAATGTGTTTCTTGCAAACAACACAGTTTTATTTTCTTATACAATCTGTCACTTTCTCATTTTATTGGATTGTTTAATCCATTCACCTTTAAAGTCATGATTATCTCTTCCCCCTGCTGTAGATACAGTACTATGTCTCTTAAATGATTTGAGCTTAACCTTTTTTAAGGTGGTCCTATTCCCACTGTCTCTCTTCTTTTCATCCCTGATGGCCTCTCCTCTTTGTTATTCCTTTCCCTTTGGAGTTTTATTAATTAATTTCTTTAATTCTTCCATTCTTTTTTCCTCTGTTAGTTAAGTAAACCACCCCCCCCTTCCACTTCCTTTTCAACTTCAACTAGTCTTGTTCATTAGTTTTCATTTTTTGTGTCCCTTTCCAGAGAGGATTTCTCTTACTGTCTGCATTATCTATCATCTCCTTCTGTTTCTTCTAGAACCTCATTCTATGGTTCATGACCTCTCTAATTAACTGGCCCCTCTTTAGTCTCTGTATTCCTCATGAGATCAAAACTCTGAAGGTATTCATTCTGGAATCTGCCCTCTAGTGGTAATTTATACCCCTGCCTTATAGAGCTTGCCTCACGGATTCCCCTTTTCCATTGTGCCTCATACCTAGAACAATTCCTATTCCTGCCACTGACAGTGAAGACAGTGCCCTATGTTAGGACCCTCTCCCTCAAATCCCTGATTATGCAACCCACCACTGATCTGCATGCTCACCCTTCTTTTACTATTTGTCTGAACATCTCCTCTGTGGGTTCATGTCCTCCCCAACCCCCAGATGCCAGTTGACCCCAGGAGTTCCAATTCTCCCTTTCCTGAGAGAGGATGAGTCTTTTCAAATAAATCCTTCAGACAACTCCCAACACAAGATCCCTATCTCTTTTCACAGAACCTCTCTCTTCACCCATAAAAGCATTCATCAGTGAAACCTCCTCTACCCATCAAAAGCAAAATTTCCCTTCCTCCCCACTTTTCTATCTTTTGCTCCTCTTCATCCACTCCTCTGAAGATTCTTCTCTTTCTGAGAGATGAAATGATCACTTTTCCATCACTGATAAACTTTGATTTAACCTGGGCACATCACATACTTTGATGCTCTGTCCTCCTCCTCCTCCCCTTCATGCACACTTCCACTTTGTGATGCAATCCCATGAAAAACATTAATTCGCCTGTAAGCAGGATGCTACAAGGTTCTCTCTGTAATGTCCCGGACCTGCCTCTTCACCCTTGCTTCCACCTGACTTCTGTTTTCACCTCTGTCTCCTTGTGTATATTTAAAAAAGAAGTCACTTATTGGTCCCTCTGCTTTTACTCTTTTGCTGTTGTGGTCCTTAGCTGCTGCATTTTTTTTCACTGTATTTCTGTTGTCTGGGGTGTTCAAGAAGCAAACAATCTCTTCAAGTCTGGGTTTCTTTTCAAGAATGTTTCAAATTGCTCTTTTATTTAATGTCTTTTTTTCCATTTATGTTTAAGCTCAGATTTTCAGGATAGGTCACCTTGGGCTGCATCCTGAGCTCAATTGCTCTTCAGAACACATTGCATTCTCTCCTGCATTTTCTGATGGATGCAGAATAGGTTTGTCTTATTCAGATTTCTGTTCCTTTGTACTTCAAGGTCTTTCTCCTGGTTGCTTGCAGACCCTGTTATTTCTGAATTACATTTTTAAATTTAGCCAGGATATGTCTCAAAGTTTGCAAGCTTGGGTTTTTTTTAGGAAGTGATCTATGAATTTTTCAATTAGTATTTCATTTTTTGGGGTTCAAAAGTTCTTGGTAGGTTGTTTTCTGTATTATAGTGTTCTTGTATTGTAGTTTTCTTGCATTATTGTATTTAGGTTTTATGAATTGTGTTCTTCTGGAAGATCTACAATCCTTGGGTTGTCTCTATGTATCCTGTCATTGAGATCATTATGTTTTGCTTGTATACAGAATATATTTTCTTTTAATGTTACTGTTTCTTGCATTTCTCCTAGATTGTTCTTCACTTTTGTGTATTTGTATTCCCAATTCATTGTCCTTTCTTCTGTTTCTTTGATGAGACTTGCTATGGTAGATTCCAGTTTTTCTATTTTGTCTATTATCATTATTGTTATTTTGCTGTGAAGGACACGAGTTCTGCTCTCATAACTCTCATTTCTCTTTCAAACCACTTAGGAAGAGTGTATTGTGTATCCCAGTTCTCAAATTCCACAGGGTCTTTTGTCTTATCACATGTTGGATCATCTCCCTTTGTTTTGCAGTATTTATTCAGGCCTCTAAGCCTGAACTTGTTTACTAGCTCTGGAGGCTATATTTCCTTCTGTTGTTAATGTTTTCCTGTTGATTCATCTGCTTATGGCAAGATATCTGGTAATTTCACTGTTCTTCCCTATTGCTCATTTTCTGAGTCCCTCCCCTTTGATGGTGGTTTCCTTGGAGGCTAGATCTCAAAGTATCTCAGTTTCTTTTCATACTGGGAAATTTATGGCTCACTGGTCTGTGCCCTAAGTGATTTTTTTTGTGGGACAGAACTGACTCCGGGTGGATGATGGGCTCTTTTACACAGACTTACTGGAATGCTGCATAAGCTCTTCTCTGATCCTATCCCCCATTTTCTGTTCCTCAGTTTTCTGGCTCAGTAGTTCAGAATCCTGCTACATTGATGCCACTGTAGCAGGGTGATTTTTGTTATTTGGAGTTTGGTTTTCCAAGGCTCTGGTAGTAGGGGTGGGGTTGAGCTCTATTTTAAGCCCAGATGGATGTCTTTTCTCTCTGTTCCTCTGCTCTTCTGAAAAAAAATGTAGCACAGAAGTCTACTATGGCATTTGCTACCAAGACCCCAGAAAAATTGGCAGCCTAAAGCCCAGATCTCCATAGCCCTGCAAAGAAAGAAGGGGAAGGGTACTGGAAGGAATGGATTTTATTGAAAACCAAAGAGTTGGGTCAGCTAGTGCAGCCTTGATGATAGTAGTGTGGTGGGCAGTGGGAGAGGGTGTGCTATGTGAGCTCAGGGTAGGCATCAGTTCATGTTGTTGTTGTTTTAACCTTCTAGACCATGGAGACAACTGCAGCTGCTTTATCTTTGGCATGTAATTTCTGTTTTGAAGAAGTTGAGAGTTTATAAGGATCAGAGAAAATGTTTAGTCTTCTATCTTGTTGGTCAAGTGACCCAGAAGTACCCAAGTACCAATTCTGTCTTTGAGTAAAATATATTTCTGTAATCTCTCTCCTTCCCTCTCTCTCTCTCTCTCTCTCTCTCTCTCTCTCTCTCTCTCTCTCCCTCCCTCCCTCCCTCCCCTCTCTCCCTTCCTCTCTCTCTCTCTGCACAGTTTTCTTCCTTTTTTATAAATCAGTTCAGATGAGAGTGAGGTTCCATCCCCTTTCTTCCTTATCTATATAGATATCTACTTGTGCTCTCTGATTATGTTACACAGCTTGTCCTAACTTTCCTTTCTCTTCCCACCCCCATCTCATAATATATTCCTTTCCCTATCCTTTTCCATACACACATACATATCCATATATCAATATATATAGTATATTACATAAATTATATAGATTAATTATTATTAATTATTAATAAATTATACAATGATACATTATATAATTAGATATACATACACTTAAAATTATTATATAATGAAAGTACATTATATACTATTACATATATAAAAAATTATATATATATATATATTTACATATAATTTCCCCATATGTGAATTAAGGTATTTACTATTGTTTAATCCTTTTTCAGTGTTCATTCATGTTTACGTTTTTATGTTTCTCTTCACTTTTATGTTTGACCTTAACAGTTTATACACAGTTGTAGTCTTTTTATCAGAATACTTTGAAGTGCTCTATTTCATTAAAGATCCGTTTCCCTCCTGTCCCCCCCCCCCGCCCCCGCCCCCTGTAGCAGAACTCAGTTTTGCTGGGTAAGTTATTTTGGGCTGTAAGTTTATATTATTTGTCTTCTGGAATATTGTATTGTACTCCTCTACATAGCTGGCTGATTAATCATGTCTGATACTGATTGAGGCTCCTCACTACTTGAATTCTTTTTTCCTTGATGCCTGCAGTATCTTTTTTTTTTTTGACCTCAAAACTGGATCTTGTCTATGATGTTCCTGAGAGTTTTCATTTTGTGATGTCTTTCAGGAGGTGTGACAATTAAAGTCTTTCTATTTCTACTTTGCTCACTGGTTCTAAGAGATTTGGGCAGTTTTCTTTTAAAATTTCTTGAAATAGGATGTGTAGGCTCTTTTTTTGGATAACGGTATTGAGATAGTCAAATAATTCTTATTTTTTTTTCTTCCTCAATCTGTTTTCTAGGTCAGTTGTTTCTGCTATGAGATACCTTAAATATTTTTTTTCTATTTTTTCAATCTTTGGATTTTCATTTTAACATTGCTCATTGCCTCAGGGAGTCATTGCTATCTATTTTGCCCATTCTAATTTTCAGGGAATTTACTGCTTGGGTAAGATTTTGTGCCTCTTGTGCCAAGCTGTTAATTCTCTTTCCAATTCTTTCTTCTATAAATCCGAATATTTCCCCCCATTTTCCCAAGAACTCTCATTTCATTCCTAAAAATAATTGTAGCTTTTAGAAAAATCCTTGCTTCTTCTCTCCCATTCTAGTTTAATTTTTGCCCAGGTCATGTTTTAGTCTGAGGCTTTGCTGGTAGATGTTTTGGAGTCATTTTCTTCTTCTGGTTTTGTGTCTTGAACTTGCCTTCCACCATAACAACTCTTTATGGTAGAATTTCTTTTATTTGTTTAATCATTCTTCCAAACTTCTTTCTGACTTCAGACTTTATATTAGGGCTGGGCTCTGTGGCATTTCTGGAGGGAAGGTCTGGGCCAATCCCTTTGCTGCTTTCTTACAGTACTGAATGTTGAGTTATTCCAGGGACAGGCTGGAGACCTGCCAGATTTCAGTGCTCCTAAATTGGTTTGGTTCATGGCAAAATCTGCTGCTTCCCTGATGCAAACTCTGAAAGTTCCTAACCTGGGTTTGGGTCTGAGCAAGAGTAGTGGACTCAGCCCCTATCACTCAGTTGGAAAGGCCTATTGTTTTGGAGTGGCAGAAATGTGGATTCTCTTTTGATTTAGAATTCCTACCTTGGTTATTATTCTGCAGACTGGGTTAGATGCCCTGTGCCTGTGCCTGAGATACTCCTCTGATACTGCTGGCTTTTTTAACTTCCTCCTTTCCCCCAAAGTTGTTCAGGAATGTCACCAAAAATGCCACCACTGAGTACATCCCACCCTGGATCTGTGACCCAGAAATGGGGAGAGGGTGGCAAAGCTACCAATTGGTTCCTGTTTCCATTGTAGTGCTCTAGGTGCATAGTTTCTCCTTGGATACTGCAGTGTGCTGAGCATGGCACCCTCTTGGCCCAATTCTGTCCCCATTCTTAGTATACTTCACTCCCTATCTCCGTCTGCTGAACTGGGCTGGAAAAATGACTCACTGTGACTTCTTCAGGCTTTCCCCATCAGGATGCAGCCCGGAGATTTTTATATTTCTCTTTGGAGGAATTCTGTGGATGGCAGCTTGGCCATGTTCCTTCCTACCTCTGGGCCATCTTGGCTTTTCCCTCTGTGCTTCTTTGAACTCAAACCTGCCTACAAATTATGTTATTTTCTCCTCGGTTAAAAAATATACTTAATTTTAACCTTTTGTTGGCCGTCAATCACTGTTGATAGTACCTAGCTGTATCATCCTCATCTGCCAATTGTGGGTACTGCTTGATGTTGGGCAAGCTACTTCTATTCTCTGGTCCTCAGTTTCCCATTCTGTAAAATGTTAACTTCTTTACTTGTACTACATTTACTACAAGATATTGTAGGCTGGTGGCTGGGGCAGAAGGAATGCTCTGTAAACTATAAACTCTAAAGCAATGTGAACTGTTAATATTATAATTTACAATCCACTCACAGACACTACTCACTCTAAGAATCCACGAGAGCCATAAAGATTTCAATGAACTGAGATAGATTTAAGTTACATGGCCCCTGAACCACAGCTTTGAAACATGACCTCTTGAAGAGAGATGTGGAAGCAAGATATAGGAATATTAACACAACCCTGTCACAATACTGCTAGTGAGGCAATCACTATGAATAATCTCCCCCTCCACTTGGCCCCTGCTTTACCCTCTCAAGGGTGGCCAGGAAGGAGAACAGTTTGTGAGCAGAGCCAGGTACTTGGAAATACTTCTGAAGGGAGTTTCAGAAATGAGATTAATGCATTTATCATAGAAAGGCTTAATTTAGTAACGGCTTATGATCCATCGGTTCTAGCTCACTGATTTGGTATTGTTAGGCCATTTTGGTCAGAGATAGCATGCAGTGGAATAAAGAACTCTGAAACAGAAAAACTGGGCTCAAATCTTGTTGCTGTTACTCATCAGCTGCATGACTGTAAATCTGTTGACTGCTCTGGGCCTCAAGTTTCTTCATTTGTAAAATTAGGGTGAGTGAACCAGAAGATCTCCGAAGTTCCTTCCAGTTCCCACTTATATAAACTTATGATTATAGTAGGGAGAATAGGGTAGTGTGGGGAAGAGGTGATAGGCAGGGGCAACTGATTACATAAACTTTTAAAATAATGATGGACCAAAGACTATTTTCCAATAGATACCACATGGATGTGCAGGTCTCTCCCTTCAGGTATGAAGTCTCCTATATTCTATGGATATGTCCTCTGTCTTCTTTTTCCATAATTAGGACCTCTTTGGAGTTACTGGTATTATAGGACCTCAGTAAAGTGTAGTAATGATACTATCTAGAGCTAGAGGAGATCTCACGGGGAATTGCAATATTAATTAAGTTGGGACTTTTTTACTGTTTTAGAATGCTAAATTAATTGTCTTTGATCTTGAGTCTTACTAGGTGCTAAAGCCCAGGCCCACGCCCTTTTACTACTATGTGTAAAGCCCCAGGCTAGTTAGCAAACTAGTTTTCTTGTTTGCCGTAAAGCGAGTTGCTAAGACCAGAGCCAATAGTAGAAGCCTAAGTTCTGGTTGCTCGGATGACATTTGAGGATGGCTAAAGAGTGCATAAAAAGAGAGAATAGAGCTGTTTGCTTGAGGCTTTCACTCCTGGAGGAGTGTTGGCATGGGACTCTGGGCAGCCACTCTAAGAGCCTCCTGGCTCATGAAAACGCAGATGTTGATGGTTTCTTGGTAACTATGAATTGTGATCTGGTCTGTTTATATTGTGTATGTTTGTAATTCGTTTGTATTTGCTCTGAATTTCAGGTTGCTAGCTTTTCCTCCTGAACTAAGTGAGTTTATATGTATATGTTGTATTAAAGTAAGATTGTTAACCCCTTAACATTGCTTTCCTTAGTAAAGCAGATCAAAAGAATCTGTGCTGGCAGCGTTCTTGTTGTTTGGCTTGTGTTGGTTTTTCAACCCCACAATAGCTGCTAGCCAAATTGTTTTAACAGGAATCTAGTTCTATATACTCATTTTACCAATGGGGAAACTGAGGCTCAGAGATCCAAAATGAGTTGCCCAAGGTCACACAGGTAATAAGTGGTAAAGCTAGGATTTGAATTCAGGTTTTCTGACTTGACAATCTTTTTTTTTCTGCAATAGCATTGTGTTTCCTCTTTCTAAGGAACATCTCTCCTCTTGGGTAGTCTAATCCATCTGTTTTCTCTTATGCCTTCTTCTGCGTCTTTCTCCTAGTAGAGCCCTGTCTCCTTTTAGGGACAAAGAGTCAGTCAAATGTATGGATTCTTTTGTCAATGTGGTATCAGCTCAGTGATTGTCATTTCTGCTTCTAAAACATCTTGGTTGAAAAACTTCGAGGAACTCATTTAAACTCCTTTAGTCCTCCAGACAAATCCTTAGGACTGTCAATCTTAGGGTAGGTGCCGATCTGAACTGATGAAAAGAATTTCTATCCTGGGATTTCCCACATTGATGAAATCACACGTCACATAATGATGGTAAAGAGAATAGGGCAACAGTAATACCATGGCTGTATTGCCTTTCAAGGTTTACAAAGTACTTCTTGACAATAACCCCAAGGAGATATTTATGGCATTTTTATCCTTGTTCTTTTGTTGTTGTTCAGTCATTCAGGTGTGTGCAACTCTTTGTAACCCCATGTGCCAATACTATTCATTGGGTTTTCTTGGCAAAGATGCTGGAGTGATTTGCCATTTCCTTCTCCAGTAGATTAAGGCAAATGGGGTTAAGTGACTTTCCCAGGGTCACGCAGCTAATAAGTGTCTGAGGTCACGTTTGAACTCAGTTCTTGTTGACTCCAAGTCCAGTTCTCTGTCCACTGAATCACCTAGCGGCTCCTATTTCTATTCTACAGATAAGAAAATGAAAGATCATAATCATGAAATAACTTGCCCATGGTCATGTAGCTAAAAATCAGAGGTAGGATTCAAGTTTAGATCTTTCATTTCTATGCTAATGATTGTTAGATCTATTTACCTAGCTCTAACCTCTCTTCTAACCTTCAGAATCACATCTCTAACTGATTAATAAATATCTCAAATTGGATTGCTATAAACATCTTAAATTCATCATATCCAAAACTTAGCTCATTATCTCTCTCCCTGAAACAACGTTTGCCACCACTGTGGCTGTGCAAGGCCAATAACACCAGCACACTGAAGGGCTGCTAACACAAGTTCTTTGATCTGCTTTTCTAAGGAAAACAACTTTAAGGGGTTAACAATATCACTTTAATTAAACACGCATATATCATTCCCTTGGTTCAGGGGAAAAAGTCAGCACCCTGAAGTTCAAAGAAGACACAAACAGAAATCACAAACAGAGATTATGTAAACAGAACAAATAAACAGAAATCAAAAGACAGGGCTTCTAGCTGTCTGACCAAGGCATTACATATATAGCCACCAGAGAGAGAAGCACCAATATCTGGGTTTTTCAAAGCTGGGGCCTCCAATGGCTACCTAGAGTCTCCTTTGGTCAAATTACATGACACTCTTCCAGTGAGTGAGCCCCCAAAGCAAAACCTTTCCTCCCACATTTCCGAAAGTTTTCTATTCTCAATTCTCAATTCTGAGTTCAGCGGCTATCCTCTAGGTGACCTAATTAGCAAATAGGTGTGGGCCTTTCTACAAACAAATGCAAGATTCAATCAAAGGCACTTGATTCCTTAGTGCTGAGAAGCACTCCAAAAGAAAAAAAACAGTAAAAAGTCCCACTTTGCTTGCCCTTACATTCCCAAAGCCCTCCCCATTTCTAAATTTCACTATTCCTATCAATGGCACCACCATCCTCCCATGCTTACAATCTAGGTATCTTTCTTAACATTCTGCTTTCTCTCACCTGTCATATTCAATCCATTGCTAAGTCCTGTCAATTTTACCTTTATAACATCTCTTCCTTATACCTTTTTTCTAATACTGTCTCTACTATGTAGAGGTCTTCATGATGGCATTCCTGAACCATTGCAGCAACCCTTTGATTGATCTCCCTGTCTCAGGTTTCTCCCCACTGCAGTCCATTCTCCACTTAGCTGTGAAAGTGGTCTTCCTAAAGTGTGGGTCTGACCATGTCACCTCCCTATTCACCAAACTCCATTAGGATCAAATACAAAACACTCTGCTTGGCCTATGATGCCCTTACCAACCTACCCTGATCCTGCCTTTCTAGTTTCTTCCATCTTACTCCCTCGAACACACTCTGAAATCCAGTGATATTTTCTTCTTTGCTGTTCCTCACACAAGATTTTCCTGCTACTGTACTCACTCCCCGTACCTGGAATTCACTCCTGCCTCTCATCACCTTTGAGTCCTGGCTAAAATCTCATCTTCTATGAGAAGCCCTTCCTGATCTCCCTTAATGCTAGTGACATCTCTCTGTTAATTATTTCTAATTTTTCCTGTCTATATCTTGCTTGTGTATACTTGTTTGCATTTTGTCTCCCTCATTAGACTGTGAGTACTTTGAGGGCAAGGACTTTTTTTTGCCTTTCTTTGTATCCCTAGCACATTGCCTGGCACTTAGTAGGTGCTTAATAAATGTTTATTGCCTGATGGAATAACCAATGCTATTTCCCCTAAATTGAGCAGCAGTTAGTAGTAGCAGTAGGAAAAGAGATATTTGAACTAGGCTGAAACCCTGGCTTCATCATTAACTTACCAGTCAAGTCTCTAAACCTATCTGGGCCTCAGTTACCTCATCTTTAAACAGGGACTACTAATACTTATACTACCAACAGCCTAACAGGTGATTGCAAGGAAAGTGCTTTGTAAACATTTTAAGTCCTATTAATATAGAAATGGACACTGTTAGATTATTATTATCTGTTTGTTGTAATGGAAGCTCTTGACCTACTGGCCAGGGCCATATTCATGTAAGCTCTTTTGAATATTAATTAGGGGGGATTTGTAAGAGATATAATAGAGAATTCTTTTATTTTTTTTTGCATTGTAGCAAAATCATGCAATATTAAAAAATAATCATTCTGCCAGCCAGATTTCATTAGGCCTAAGCTTGGGCATATTTGCCAGCTAATCCACAGGTGCAGAATCCAATCATCAGCTTCTCAGAGAGGACCTGTTTGTCTTCTCAAATTCTCATCAGTACTGGCTCAAAGTAAGTCCAAATGAAAATTTAAACCCCCTTGTAATTTTCAAGGGTAAAATTCTTTCTAAAACCACACTAAAATTAAAGGGTAGGGGGAGTGGAAGCTTTTGTGCTCTAGCACACACTTGTTATTTTCACCAAAGGGAGAGATGCTAACATAGACTTCCAGAGTGGCAGCTGGTCCCAAGGGAAGAATTTTATTTTTTCTTAAGGGAAAAAGAAACCCAACAACCCAAAAACTTTCCTGCTCCATTTGTCTTTGGGTAACTGTGTTGGTGTCTAATTGTGCCTGACCCCAGGGTTAATGAATGGGTGTAAATCCCTAGTGTGTGGTAATGGATGCTCCTGGTGGCTTTACAAGCCGTAAGGCCAGACTTTGGCTGGGTTGCCATCAAGATAATATTATTGCATACATCAACCATCTTTACAGCATGTTACAATGTGGTGGGGTACCCCAAACAGCTCAGTCAGGCCCTTAGTCTTGGTGGGCACCAAATTAAGATTCTTCACCTCCCATAAAGAGGTAGCATTTATTATAATCTAGAGAAAAAGGAAGGTTTGTCATAGGAAAGATGGAGATAAATGGGTGATGGGCACTAAAGAGTGTCACTTTCTAAAAAACACCATTCCAGAAATCATGATGCTTTTTCTCAGGTGGGTATGGGACTTTGAATTCTTCCTACTCTCAGTAAGGTCTGGATTTTTTGCATTTATGGCCTAAGTCTAACCTAAGAGTATAATTGGGAATGTGTATTCAGTCATGTTCTGACTCTCTGTGACCCCATTTGGGGTTTCCTTGGCAAAGATACTGGAGTGGTTTCTCCAGCTTATTTTATAAATGATGAAATTGAGGCAAACAGGGTTAAGTGACTTGGCCCAGGGTCACACAACTAGTAAATCTGAAGCTGGATTTGAACTCATGAAGATGAACCTTCCTGATTCCAAGCCTAGTGGTCTATCCACTGCACCACCTGGCTGCCCTGGCACATAGCACATATGTCTATTGATTAACCGATTGGTTGGTGGGCCTCATACTTAGGGACTGCATTTGTGTGCATTATTTAGCCCTCTCTCTTCCCTCCTCCATACAAAATGAATCCACTGTGTCACCATGCTCTATCAATCCCACTGAGAAACATACTCAGAGTTGAAAGCAGTCTCAAACCCCATTTGATGCCAAACTCTCCCTGACCAAGAATCCCCTTTGCTCTATATATTGCCATTAAACCTTTGCTTGAAGCTCCATCCATGGGGCTTCCACCCATTACCTTCTGAAGGAACTGCTTCCTGTTTCATGTAGTTCTAAATATTTGAAAGTTCTTCCTTATATTGAGTCTAAATCAGCCTCTGCAACTTGTAGCTCATCGTTCTTCTACCCCCTAGGGACAATAAATACTCCTTCACTTCTTTCCTATATCAGCCTTTCAGACACTTGGGGATAGTTATCAGGCCTCCTTCCCTAGTCCTTGATCTCTTCACTTCACACGCTTCATTTTTGGTACAAAGGAAATCTGGTTTCTGGCAGAGGATATTGTGTTCTTGGCCACTCTCATTCCTGATATGACCCCTGATACTCTGGCCTTAACTGGCCTAGATACCAGGCATTGACCTCTTCCTAAAGTTTCCTTCCATATTTCTTATTAAGCAATTGAGAGAATGGATTTCCATGGTCCTGCCTAGCCCACAACCTTGCCTCATAGGCAATGAGGGCTGTCTCCTAACAATGCTACATCCAGATTTTGTATAAAACACTATATAAATCTGAGGCCTGACTGGCCTCCAGGCTTTGGATTGGGGTGAACGTAGTACTAGATGTCTGAGCTGCTGGCCTTCCCATGGAGCTGGGGACAATGGTGGCCCCACTTACACTTTTCCCTTTGGGCAATCTGTCTTCCTGCCATAATCACCATCCTTTTGTGGCAGCATCACTCTTCAGGAATGGTTCAAGTGCAACCAGATCTTATCTTCCCTCCGGGAATCTTCTGTCTTATTGTGCTTTCCTCTTTGCTTCTGTTTATGTACTTATTGCTCACAAAGATGATACTTTACAATGCTCTCTCTACTGTATGCGTGTTTGCCTTATAGGATGCCATGCGTTCCATTCCTGGAACATACTCCATTCTTAGAAGTGTTTTCTTCAAGGCTCCACTTGCCTTACCATGGCACACCAATTATTTTCCCCTCCTGCTTTCCATTCCCTACTATCTGCACAGTAATCAAAGCAAGACTATCATTGCTTCTGGAAGGGGCGTGTCAAATGCCTACAGTATATATTCATTCATCAGGGTGACTCTCTAGACCAAAATCCCTTCCCTCTCCACTACTCCCCTACAAGGGTTATTTCCATATCCATTAGAATATAAGTTTCTTGAGGGCAGAAACTGACCCACAATTATATTTCTATTTCTAGCCTGGCAAATAGTATGTGTTTTACAATACCTTTTTATTTATTCATTTCACAGAGGTGTGAGGTAAGTCGCATGGAGATGCTCCAACTTGGCTATTACATTGGAACAGGCAAATTCATAGAATTGTAGAATTAGAAGCAGTTTTAGAGATAATATAACATGACTTCTACATTTTATAGACCAGGAAGCTGACGCTCAGAGGTAAGGTGACTGACCCGCTTAGTGTCACTCAGGTGCTAAGTGGCCGAGGGAAGTTTCTGACTTGAAGGCCCATGCTCTTTTCACTTCACTCAATGTTAAGAATCTCTTCATAAATGAGGTACGAGTGAATAAGTGAATTCATAGGTTTCTTCCTAACTTTATGTGAATTTTAAAAGGGCTTGATGCCTTCAACTAGAACTGTAGAGTAGTTGTAATGGTGGAATTTCAGGCTATGATAACAAAAAGATGTGGACAATATTCTGGAGGCAAAGCATACTCCTTACACTGTGTGGAGGATTTCCAATGCTATTTACCTGGAGCAACAACTCCATTACATGTTGCATACATCTATTATTCCATTGCCTGAAAGAAATGAAACTGGACTTGCCTTTTAAATTTGTAGAGGATGAATGCTCCCACTGCAAAGAGGCAAATAAGGAAAAGCACGATGAGGGCCCAATATCCACCACCTCCTCCAATCCTTTGAGAATCTGCAAATCAATGAGATGGTTAGCAGATTGTCTCAGTGAGCTCCACAGCTATCCAATTGATTTGGAGTAAAGATCCACCACCTGGAATTCTAACTCTGTCCCCGGGTTCCTTTAGATAAAGCTCAGCTTTGGAGTAAAGATCCACCACCTGGAATTCTAACTCTGTCCTTGGGTTCCTTTAGATAAGGCACAGCTCTGGAGGAAAGATCCACCCCTTGGAATTCTAACTCTATCCTTGGGTTCCTTTAGATAAGGCACAGCTTTGGAGGAAAGATCCAACCCCTGGAATTCTAACTCTATCCTTGGGTTCCTTTAGATAAGACACAGCTTTGGAGGAAAGATCCACCACCCGGAATTCTAACTCTGTCCCTGGGTTCCTTTAGATAAGGCACAGGTCTGGAGCTCTGGAGGAAAGATCCACCCCTTGGAATTCTAACTCTATCCTTGGGTTCCTTTAGATAAGGCACAGCTTTGGAGGAAAGGTCCACCATCTGGAATTCTAACTCTATCCTTGGGTGCCTTTAGATAAGGCACAGCTTAAACTAGAGAGGCTGCCGGTCTCAGTGGGGCATTGACTAGAAAAGGGTGTCAAAGAACCTTTGTTCAGTCATTTGCCCTCTCAGGTACTCAGTATCCTCATTTGCAAAATGAAGCATTTGGGCTATATTTCTAAGGTCCCTTCCAACTCAAGAATTCTGTTTTCTGTAGCAAGGTTCCTTCCAGCTCTGACATTCGGTGAGCCTTATTTAAATGGAAGGTTCTTAAAGGGGGGAGAAGGGTCTGTGAACTTTAAAAACATATTTTGATAAATATTTCAATATCATTGGTTTCTTTAGTAACCTTATTGATTTTATTTTATGCATTAAAGTATCATTCTCTTGTTTTTGTGTGTAATTGGGGGAAAAATAAAATATCAAATCATCAAAAAACATTATTCTGAGAAGGTGAAACATGGATTGCAGCAGACTTTCAAAGACACAAAAAGTATAAGAATTCCTGACTTATATCATAATTTGGTAGTTGTATTTCACTTGGCAACTAGGATTTAGGTTTCTGTGTGACTAACAAAAAATATGCAGAACCCCTTCCTTCCCTTAGGCAATCAGCTGTATTTTATAATGAATGTCAGAGTAATTAAAGCACACTCCTCTCTGCTCTTTACAGAAGTGGAGGGGGTGGGGGAAGAGGGCATGGATGGGGAATATTTCAAATCCTATCAGTTGTTTCTGAGGTGTTAGCTGGTTTTTCAAACTACTTTTTGGGTTTTTCTTTTAAAAATCTTTGTTACAAGGCATAGCTGAGAGAGAGAAGGGATATATTCAGAAATTAATGTGATATAAAAACAAAAGACATCAATAAAAATCAGATTAGGAAAAAGGGCAGGTATTTGAAGAGCAGAGGAAAGCTCTTCAGTCCCTACTGAGGTTATCATCCAAAGAGGGAAAAAATAGTAAAATAAGAAGGAAAGAGAGAATTCGTGACTCACAGGAATTAGAGGACCTAAGCGCTTAGTTTCATGGGTACAGTTGAATCCTTCTAACTGTATTCATTAATTACAACTATCTTGGTTTCATTTTTTATGCATGATTGTTCACATTTTTATGATTCATTTAAGCTTTGGCTTTAGAGCTGAGAGGGAGCTGAAATCATCAAGTGGGAGCCTTAGGAGAGACCTTCAAATACTGTACTTAAGATGGTAGAACTGGGCAGAGCCCAATGTCCTTATTTTGTACATGAAGAAACTATGAAATCCTTTGGCAGCACCAATGGCAACAAGTGTTCTACTGAGAGTCAGATTTTGTTTCCAATAAATAGCCTTCTATCTTCAAGCTAAATTATGAGTAGAAATGAATAGGTAGCTGAAGGGTTAATGAGGTCACCAGGTCATTAACAATGTTCCACTGGAGAAAGTTTCAGAACAATCCTTAAATCATACTGGTGGGCCCCAGCATCTTGTCAAAGAGACTTAATTTTTTAGCCCTCTACTCCCAATGTCTGGGGCAAGAACAACACATATTGTGTCTTTACCTGAATCTGTGTCACGTAGTGTTACAAGTACCCAGAATCCTCCTCTTAGGAAAAAGCTGATGTTGTGGGCATTCAGGGCTTGCTTAATGGCCATGATCCTCTGAAACAAGAAGGAAACAAAACAAGGAACAGATACTTTATTTGGGATGTCTTGTGCCTTGAGAACTTAAGAGCTGCTGATAAAAAAGAATGCTAAGTGGAATATTAAAAGCTCACTTTTCTATAGTGGTAAATAGTTTGGAGGGGGGGGGTAGTGTACCAGATTCATTATCTCTGTCTTATAGATAAAGAAACTGAGGCTCAGGATGAGGTGATTTGCCTATGATTTAAACTCTAATAACTGTTAGAGCCAGCAATTGAAACTAGTTCTTGCTTCCTGTCAAAGCCAGTGCTCTCCACTCTCCTGACTACTAGCTGTGTTACATTGGGTAAGTTATTTAACCTGTCTGGAAAGAGAGAAGTTCTCATTAAACAAAAAGCCTTAGAGTCTAGTGGAGAGAGGACTGAATTTGAAGTTTGGAAGATGTGGCCTTGGATCTCGCTTTGGACACTTCACTAGCCTCAGATTCCTCATCTGTAAAAAGAGGGTGCAGGATAAAGTTCTCTTCAAATTTGAATTCTATGTTCTAAAATCCCTTTCAGCTCAAAACTTGTAGATCTTTGAGCTTCCCACCAAAACACACTTCCTCTGAACTTGGACAGTGACCGTCAGCGTTGTTGGCTTGCAGAGGGCAGGTGGTTGGACTAGATGACTTTTTGGTGCCCACTCCAATTCAGAATCTTAATGAATCTATGCTTCTATGATGGGAAGAAAATCTCCTTTGTTCCAGGCCATAGAATCCAGGTGTCATGAGATCAGCTGCAGTGAATGGGTTGTAACCTTCAGATACTTTTAGCTGAAAAGCAAACTCCAATCCTTGTAATCCATTTGTGCTGCAAATGACAAATGTTTATGGCCTTATCTTTTCCCTTGCCGATCCCTTTAGCAGCTTCTGCTCACTGTGTTTGGCAGCATTTCACTTACATGCACTATTGGGTTGATGGGTGGGGAATTGTAACCAGCTCATTGAATAGTTCTTATTAAACTTTCATCAATATGTACAGGTTCTTGATCAGAGCCACAGGGCAATCATTCTATCATTTCTGATCTGCTGCACATTGGGTATAATTGTTTGTACAATCGTTTGGTGACAACAGGCATTTTGTCATGATTTCTCAAACTCTTATTCTCCTGGTTTCTGGGGCATCTTATTAAGGAAGGGCATTTGGCTTTATCCATGCACATAAAATTCTGCAGCCATGTATTTACTTTTTCCTAATGCAGATCAAATAGACTGAAATATGATTGTCTATATTGCTCTAAAATAGCATTATTATTAAAAATGCTTACTGGCTTGGCAATAGAAGATTAATGTCTTTGAATATTTTCAGGAGTGGTAATTTTCTAGGCTATCAGACCTTAATTTGTTTGTCCTCCATATTAACCTGGCTCCCTCCAGCAACTGAAGTTACACTTCACCCCCACGGGGTGTAATGGAAAGAGCCCTGGGTTTGGAGTCAGGGAATATGGCTGTACTACTAACATGCTGGGTGACTGAGAAAAGTCACTTCTCTCTAGGCCTTGGCTTTCTCACCTGTAAATGAAAAGCAGCATGGCACAGTAGATAGAGAGTAAGCCTCAGTCAGGAAGATCTAAGTTCAGGTTCTGCCTCAGATAAATCTTGACTGTGTGATCCCGGGTAAGTCACTTAACTGCTCAGTATTCTACATAAATCTTTACGTCTATCAGTCTGTGTTGTTAGAAAATTTCTTTTTTTGGGAGGTATTTGTACCAATGAAATCACAATTCTACTTCTTGCTCCCTTCTCCATCTGCCCAGAAAATAATCTTGCCCAAAGGCAAGAATCTGTGAATCCCAGGCAGGGTCTGAGCCTCTTCCCAAGCAACCCTCCACATACAGTAGTCACGTTTGTCTGTCCCTTGTTACATGTTTCTGTGCATCAGTTTTCCTTGCTTATCCTTATGTTTTGTTCTTTGTGTGTTGAAATTAAACTAAATGACCTCTAGGGTCCCTTCTTCTTCTATGACCCTATGATTTTCTATCTGGAATTCTACCTCTTTGGTCTACCTCCTGCAGACCTGTTTTCTGCAAGTTGTAATCTTAACCATGGATGAATTAAATTTCTATTTAGTTTTAGGCTGCATATTTTGGGAAGGACATTGACAATCTGGAAAGAGTGACCAACACAGTAAAGGAAATGTGAAAGAAAAGCAACCCAAGGAAGAAAAGACAAAGGATGAGGACAATTGCTTCGAGCTTTGAAAGTCATTTATTGGGAAGAGAGATTAAGCTTATTCTGCTTGGCCTCAGGACATCTGGATATAGCCCAGCCTGTCCTCATCCTTCTTAAAATATGCTTACAGTAATTGGCCACAGTATTGCAGCCTAAGCTTGTGTTAGCTTTTTAGTTGCCATGTCACACTGCTGACTAATATTGAGGTTGCATTTCATGCATTCCATTAAAATACCCAGATCTTTAACGACATGTACTATTGGCAGTCCATAAATTCTTAATCCTTTACTTTAGAAGTACATTCTTTGAAACCAAGTACAGGACTCAACTCTTAAACTTGTTCAGTTTCATCTTTTTAGGAGTGGGCCTGTGTTCTAACCTATTGAGATCTTAGTGATTCTACATGCGTGTGCACTAGCTAACCCATCTGGAAATGTGATAGGCATGTCATATGTGCTTTCATCCAAGTAACTGATAAAAATATTGAACAGCACAGCATCAAAATGTGCTTCCAAACTGACACCAATCCATTAATGAATACTCTTTGGGTCTGCTTATTTTAAATCCACTTGTCTCTCCACTGGATCCACAAGGAAAGCATGAGAAGATTTGCCAAATGCCTCACTGAAATCCAAGAATGCCATAGCTATAGTGTTCCTGATCCATTAGTCTTATCAAAAAGGAAATGCAATCAGAGCTCATGACTTGTTCTTGAAGACACCATGCAGAATCTTGGAGATTATTGCTGTTTTCTAAATGCTCACCAGTTATTATATATTTAATAATGTGATCTAGGACTTTGACATCACCCTGCATCCCTTAAAAACAGACAAACTGATCCTTTCTCCTAATTTCCCTATTTCTGTTGATAAGCCCCATTTTCCTTTGTCACTCAGTCATCTTTGACTCTTCCTTCTCTTTCACTGGACATCCAGCTGCTTGCCAGGTTTCTTTGATTCTAAATTATCTCATAAAGTCATCCCTTCTTTTCCACTCTTACTGCCATCACCCTCATTGAGAGCCCTATTTATTGTATACTTGTACCGATGTAATAACCTCCTAATTGACTTCACTACCTCAATTCTTTCTACCTCCCAATAATAATAGCTCACATTTTACAGGCCTTTATTCATAAAACACTTTTTTTTCATAACATCCCTATGAGGTAATAGAACTATCTGTGGGGTGGATGGGGAACTACATCTCGATTTCATCTGAGTAGGGAAGTTCTTTTACTGATACTGAAGAGTATCTGCTTAGCAAGTCAGTCTAACACAGTTGCTTGGGGCACTGAAATGTTGAATTACTGGCCTAGGGTTATGTGGCTGTATGTCCCATAGATCATAGATTTAGAACTGAAAGGGACCTTAGATGCCATTGAATATTCATTTTATAGATGAAGAAGCTAAGGCCTGAAGAGGTTAAGTGACTTGCCCAGGGTCACGTATCTAGTAAATATCTGAGGCAGAATTTGAACCCAGGTACTCCTGATTGCAAATTTGGTATATTATCCACTATACATATTGGTATACATTATATGCTATACCATACTACTACTTATTATCTTCATTTTATAGGGAACATACTGAGTCTCAGAAAGGCAGAGTAACTTGCCTATAATTACTCAACTAGTAAGTACCAGATCTGGGAGTCAAGTCCAGGTTAACTGCCTCTAAGCCCAGTGGTCTTTCCAAATCTTTCAAATCATCCAGAGTGATCTTCTTAAGGCAGAATTCAGATTATGTCAGTCGCCACTTGGCAAATATGTAGCCGCTTCCCACTGCCTAAGAAACAACTTCCAAACTCTTAGTATGACATTCAAGGGTGTCTACGATGAGGCTGCCATCCAATTTTTGCATGTTTTCTCCCACCATTGCCCTTTAAATATTATCTATGGCAGCAATACTGGAAGATTTACCATTTCCAATTCTAGAGTCCTCATGCATACTTCCTTTCTTTCTCTCTAACATCCTGTGATGTGATCTGGTGCTCCTACATGTAAGGGATGTCTTACTCCTTAAATTTGATGATATATTGTGATATAGCTAATTATTCATATGCCTTATTCCCTCTACTCATTAAAAAGATCCTGAGACTGTATCCTGTTCCATCTTTGTATCTCCAGTGGCTTGCACAGTATCTAGCCTATAATGGACTTTTAATTAATGTTTAATTGAATAAAAATGGCCTTTTCCAGGAGTATCTGTAATTTAAAATCACAAAATCATATACATTCTGGAAGGTTCCTCAGAGTTCATCACGTACAATCCTCATTGAAACTGAATTTTGTCTGTGACATCCTCAATAATTTTTCAACTACAGGGCTTACTTCAAAGGCATCAAACTCTTAATGGTAGAATTTCAACCACCTTTGGTAGTTGTAATTACTTGGGATAGAGGATGCTCTTCTTGGAACCTGAAAATTATCTCCTCTAGAGCATAACCTTCTCTAATTATGAGTAAGGCTGATTGGATGTGATGGTACAAGCCTGTAATCCTTGTTACTAGGGAAGCTGGAATATTTCAAGTTTGGGAGTTGTACAGTGAAGTGAGCTAAGTTGTCTGAGAGGCCCCACTAAATCCAGCACTGATATGGTGAGTCCCTGGGATGAGGGTTAGCAGGGTCATCACGTTGCTTAAGGAAGGGGCAATTAGTGTAGGTTGGATATGGTAGAGGTCTGTGAGTAGCCACTGTACTTTCAGTGTGGGGGAAATGTCATCTTTAAAAACGAGTAAGTCTGGCTCTGGGTCCACATATCTGGGTAAAAAATGCCCAAGTCTAGTGTTACTTGGTGTATGTTATTTGTTTGATCATAAACATCCAGATGTGCTTTTGCTGGTATAAAGTGCTTATCAAGTGCCTAATGCTAACAATTTACCAATTACACAAGCATCAAATAAAAAGAAAGCATAAGCTTTCTCATTTTTTTGTTGTTTGTTGTTTCAGTTGTATCTGATTCTTGTGACCCAATTTGGGGTTTTCTTGGCAGATAGTGGTTTGCTGTTTCCTTCTCCAGCTCATTTTATGGATGAGGAAACTGAGGCAAACAGAGTTAAGTGACTTGCCCAGGGTCACACAGCTAGTAAGTGTCTGAGGCCAGATTAGAACTCAGGAAGTCTTCCTAACTCCATCCCCATCACTCTATCTACTGAACCACCTAGCTGCTCCAAGCTTTCTCACTACCATAATTATAATACGACTTTCAGACAAATGAGGGACACTTGGCAGTATTAAGACATCCAAGTTCTCATCTTTAGCAGTCTAGATTCTAGAACATCTCTCTTCAAAATCTTCAGAGACTCAAGCACATCTACAATCTGTGTGTCAGGGACCCATAGCCTCTGATCCAAACCTGTATGGGGGAGGAAGGGGGATGCCCACAACAGTTTTGTCAAGGATGAAGTCAGTGCCAGCTTGCTAATCTAGCAATACCAGACCATCACCACCTAGCCCTTTGATATTCCCTGTGATTCTCAAGTCCAGGTCTTTGAGGAATAGGTAAAAAGTCATCAGCTCTCATGCAAACCCTCAAGTTAACAATACACTGAATATAGGAAGGCTCTATTTCACCTGACAAAAATGCAAAGTATAAAGTACTCACACTCTAGTCTATAAAAGGTCAAAAGAACTTTTCTTTCCTTTCTAGATGGCGTCAACATTTCTAGACCACACTGGTTAAGATCCTCCAGCCTCAGCCGAGGTAAACACTCAGGGTTTTGAGAGAGTCAAACATCATCAAAAATGTTAGAACCAGAAGAGACCATGGGACATAGAATATTTAAGTTGAAAAATCCTGTAGAACGCAGAATTTTGGAGTTGTAAGAGACTTTATAAATCATCTTATTCTAGTCCCTTATTTTATAGATAAGTATCATTGTTGTTGCTTAGTCACTTTCACTTGTGTCCCTCAACTTTTCATGACCCCCTTTTGGGGTTTACTTGGCAAAAATACTGGAGTGGTTTGCCATCTCCTTCTCCAGCTTATTTTATAAATGAGGAAATGGAGTCAAACAGGGTTAAGTGACTTGCTCAGGGTCACACAGCTAGTAAGTGTCTGAGGCTGGATTTAAACTCAGGTCTTCCTGATTCCAGGCATATTCCAAGTAGACTAAGACCTAGAATGGGAGAATAATTTTTCAGCATATATCTTATTAGTAACAAAGCTATGACCAAAATCTAGGTTTTCTGGTTTCTAGACTAATTTTCTTTTTGTTATACTTCCTCTTTGGCCTTTTGATATTCTATGCTTTGTCTCGTTCTTTAGTTTGTCAAGATGCCATCCTTAGACCAGTATTCACTAGTGGAGAAACAACCTTCTGCACTTCCTAATCCAAGCAAGTTGGACAAAATGGCAGAGGTACTAGGCCCCTCTACTGGCCTCTTGTGTTCCATAGGTTAGAAGCCATAGGGAGGTCTGCTGCACTAACTTGGCACTCAGTTCTGGCACCTGATGGGCTCAGTGAGGTAGCCTTTTGGCAGATAGCTTTTATTGTAATGGAATTTTTTCTTAAAAATGAACTATGGCATTGGGTGAGGGATGAGAGTTGAGAATAAGAGGAATGACTCACAGAATAACAGAATTAGATTTGGAAGAGACCTTGGTGATTATCTAGTTTCTTTCCCCCTCCCCCATATATTATCTTGAGGAGGAGACTGAGACCTGGAGAGGAGAAGGGAATTGTCTAAGGTCATAATAAGTAGTTGAGCTGAAGCTGAGGATCACAGAAGGTAGGAAAGTCCTATGGCTACCCATAATCTCAGAGCTGCAGGGGATCTGAGTTTCCTTATTCTAACCCTATTCTGATCTTTCAGTTCAGGTATTCTTTGGTTCTATGATTCAGTTTCTACAAGTTGATTCAGGAAGCTTTGACCCAGGTGGAATAGACTCAGTAGCCAAGTAGTTACTACTGTGTTCAGAGAACTAGATTAGTGCAATAAAGATATAATTGGGTACCCAGAATCTCATAATCTGATTGCTGCTGTCCTTCTCCCACACATTCTCCTTTACTGATGAATTAGAATCTGAAATGGCAAATTGGAAGAGAGCTCAGAAGGCTTATATTCCAACCCCTATCTGAGTCAGAATCTGCTTGAGAAAATCTCTGACAATGAAGTCTCTTGATAAAGACCTCTGGTATTGGAAAAGTCACTACCTACTGAGTAAATCAATTACAATTTAGAACAGCTCTAGTCATTTGGGGGTTTGTCTAAATATTGAACCAAGCTTGCTTTCTTGTAATTTCTCCTAATTGTCCTCTCAAAGCAGGCAAAACAAGACTAATTCTCTTTCTTGATGACAATCCTTCAAAAACTTGAAGACAGGGAGTATGTTTCTTCTAAATCTTCTTTTATACAGGGCAAATATCTCCCTTTTCATCATTTGATCTTTGTAAGACATGGGCACCAGTCCTCTCAATAATCATCTACACATACATAAAAATAATATGACTCAACACAAAACCCTAATCTCTGATATTTGTAAGGATAGGATGGATCTACCCTTCATCAGTACTAGTAGCTATGACTGGGAACAAAATATATCTAACTCACAGCAGGGATGCAGGAAATGACTGCCAGGCAGTGGGGAGGAATAAGGGTCTTTGGTAGACTAGGATTCTTTGATAGACTATTTTTTGTAGAATATATGCATGCACATTTTTGAAAGTAATCATTCTGATTAAAAAAAAAAAACCACACTTCTATTTTGTACTCTGGGTGGTTTGGAGGAAGAAGACAGGAAAAGCAAAGGTGGGCAGTATCAAAGATTACCAGAAAAGCGTATTGCAAACTGTCAGGGTTTTACAGATGACACTAGTATGAAGTGTCACCTGGATAGGAGAAGCCGTCATTCAGCTGAAGCAGTAACCACTGCTATTCGGGAACATTTGTTTATCTGCAATGTGCAGGTGTCAAAGGCACTAAAATCAGTTGTTTTCTACCCAGGACCAGTGATTTGGCTGACACTTTGTCATTATAGGAAGGATGGGATATTAGAAAGAGCATTGGATTTAGATAGGGGTCAAAATTCTGGCTCAGATACTTGATATCTATGTGACCTTGGACAAGTCACTTCCCCTAGACTTTTGTTTTCTCATTTCTCAAATGATGTGGTTGTAAAGTCCCTTGAAGGCTGAAAAATTCTGTAAGTTCTCCCACTTTTAAATGCTATGTTTTTATTTCCTTAATTCCCAGGTTGTAGTTAATTCAGCCCCACAGCTATAGGAAGCTAAGAATTCTGACAGCAGGATTCCTTGCATTTCAGAAAGTTCAGCACCATGGTCAGTGATCCAGCAGTCCTTCAGACCCTGGTCTGTTTCTTATTTAAATGACTTCAATTCTAATGCGTTTAATTGTTAAGCTATACTTTATAATTTGTGATTATGCACTTTGTTTTCAGTTAATTTCCTATATATTTCTATCTGTGTTTTTGCTGTTTCTGGCATGTAATCAATTTAGCAAATAAGAAAATCAACAAGTATACAGGGTAGTCATGGACAGACAGTATTTTTTAGAATTTGTTCTGAATTTTTTTTAGGAAGATATCTGGAAATTTAGGTGTCAGTGGTATGATATGGCAGCTAAAAAAAGCTAATGTTATTTTGGATTTCCCCATGCTTGAAAATCTCTGCCTCCTAATTTCTACCAAAGGCCATCCTGGTTTCCCAAGCTGCTTAATGTCTACCTTCATATGTTTCTCTCTCTCTCTCTCTCTCTCTCTCTCTCTCTCTCTCTCTCTCTCTCACTCTCTCCCTCCCTCCCTCCCTCCCTCCCTCTATATTTACATGCTATCTTCCCTTTCCCCTTAGAATGTACAGTCTTTCAGAGAACAGATTTTTTTTTGCTTTTCTTTGCTTGGCATAATTCCTGGCATATAGAAAATACCAAATAAATGAGAGAAAAGAGACTGAAGAAAGAAAAGTCAGGAGGTAGCCTAATCTTGGAGAAGAGTGAAAAGGGCCTAAACTAGCACAGTTGGTTAGGAAAATGAAAAAAAATAGGAAAAAGACAGATGGGAGATAAAGGGAAGAAGAAAAGTTAATAAGACTTGACAACTGATTTTATGGGCAAAGTGAGGAAAAGGGAAGAGTCAAAGATGACTGTGAGGGTATAAATCTGGGTGAAATAGATAAAGCAAGAATTGCAGGTTTAAATAGTGAGGATGATTTAGGGTCCATTGAGTTTAAGGCACAATTATGAAATTCCAGTAGAGTTGTCCCAGAAGCTAGGAAGAAATGTGAGACTAGGAAGGGAAGAATTAGGAAAAAAACCAGGGCTGTATGTATAGATTTTGGAGCCATCAGCTTTAAGGTGACAATTGAATCTATTTGAGTAGATGAGAACTGAAGAGGGTCTAGGAGAGAGCTTGGGGAGATACCTTCATTTGAGAGATGGGAGAAAGAAAATGAACCAATTGAGGAGATGGAGGAAGGAGAGCCTGGAAAGAGATCCAAAAAGGTCCAGGAGGAGGAAATGATCAAAAATTAGAGAGAAAAAGGAGGGTAAACATTTTGAAAAAGCTATTAGGAGAACGGGCAATGATATATTTGAGGATATGTCAAGACCCTAATTCCTAGGACGTAAAGTCAATACGTATATTACCAAAATGATCAGAGCACCCAAACACCCGCGTCCACAAGACAGTAAGATAACATAGGGGTTTGTTTAGCTGAAATGAAGCCGCCTTTTACTGGTATGAGGTTTAGGCAAATTACTTCCCTTCTGGGTCTCTGTTTCTACTCTAAAATTAAGGGTTTGGATCAGATGATCTTCCAGCTCTAAATCCAATGAGACCCTCTATAAAGATAAAAATAAAGTCATTTATCTTTCTATATTACTTTCAGATTCCTTAGAGGATATCCTCTAAGGTGGTGGTTGGAGTATAAGGATTATCATTTCCATTTAACAGAAGAAGGCAGTGAGTCTTAGAAAGTAAGTGACTTGCCCAAGGTCACGCATCAGGCTAAATCAATCAGCAAACATTTATCAACACTGTTTGACCTAGAACCCAGATGTCTCAAGTTCTATGCTTGTATATACGACACCATTGATCCTGAGGCAACATGAATTCCATGATTCTGATGGTTAATAGGCTATATATGTGTATATTCAAATTCTTTGAGATGGTTGAATTACCTTATCACTTGGTATGCTCCTCTTCCTCTTTGGTTTAGGTGATGGCAGAAGCACATGCAAGTCAGCAGTTGTGGGCAGGCCTGGCTTCACCACAGTTAGCAGAGACTCTTCAGGGATATTCGTTTCCTGTAGAGATAGCATCCTATTCAGTGGTCAGCTTGTTACACAGATTTTTTTTTGGTGGGAGGGCACCTAGTTTAGTGATTAATGAACTGTTAAAGGAGGAAGGGAGACCTATTACAACCTTGTCATTTTAGACATGAGGACACTGGGACTCTGAGAAAGAAGAGAACATTCCCAAGGTCTCACAGCAAGTATTTGGCAAAGCTAGGACTAGAGCCCATAGCTCCTAACTTCCAAAGCTCTTTCCACTATTAACAATGTACCTACCTGAAGTCAGTGAAACTGATTATACTCCCCATCATCAACCCCCCTTCTTGGAGTAAAATCTTCAATGATTTTCTATTGCCTTTAAAATGACAATCCTCAGACTCAAATTTAAGGCCTTCCAGAATCTGGCTCCTCCCAATTTTCTGCATCTGATTTTGTATTATTCCCTTTCATCCATTCTCTCCTCCATGTCTCATATACATCACTTCCTTAACTTCCTTGTAGAATCTCTGGCTTCCTTCACATCTCAGGTCAGCTTCCACCTTTTCCTGATCTCCCAATTAGCATTCTCCCATTCCAAGATTTGTTGAATATGACTATATAGATATATACATAAATATACACCTGACACTTACCTATAAGTGTGTCTACATTGTATGTTCCAGTTAAATGTAAGTTCCTTAAGGATAGGGACTATATTGTTTTTGTCTTTTATCTCTTGTACTTAGAACATTGCCCTGAATACATTATGTTTATCAAATTTATGTTGAATGCAATAATCAGTGACTACCACCTATAGGATTCCTGGAGGAGTTGGCATCTGAAGTGGGCCTTGAAGGAGGAGAATAATTTTGAAAGGTAGAGATTAGGAGTGAACCTGATTTATATATAGAAGTGAGCAAGGGCAAGGAAGATCCTGAAGAAGCCAATAGTACAGTTTGGCTGTAATTTCAGTATCCATGGAAATGAGTATGGTGCTGGAAAAGTAGGCTGGAGTCAGATGGTGGAAAGTCTTGAATGTAGTTTGCTTGGGTTTTTACTAGTCACCTTGCTTTTGCAGAAGATGCTGCCTACCGTTACCAGAATGATTTAGCACAATCTACTTTAGGTTCTACCTGTCCTTCTAGACTGTAGATCCTTAAGGGCAGAGATAGAACTTTCCTCATCATCGTATCTTGTCTCAGGGTCCTCATAATAGTTTATGATCATGTAGCACCTCTTTCAAAAGCCTCTTCTATAGTTATTGTTTGTAACTTTTTATGATGCAGGGAAGCTTGGAGAAGAATGACTTAAAATGCATTTTATGAGAGAGTTCTCTCATGGCACTTTTTGGAGAGACTGAGAAGAGTTAACTTGAGAAAACCTGAAGAAGAGAGAGAAGAAGATGGAGGAATCTCCACAAAGTATAAACCTTGATCTTGCAAAGAAGGCAAAGAGAATTCTTTATAAAAGATGCTGCTTGGTATGTTGAGTGAACTGAAAGTAGAACAATGTTTCCGGAAGTAAGGGGAAGCCATCTGCAGTTACGGTGATGGTTAGGGATAACTCTGCCTATGATCTTTATTTGAGCTTAAATAATTTAAATAATTATTTATGCCTTTCTATTACTGTTTGTGAATAAATTATATAGCTATGCAATTGTTTAGTGGGAAAGAGGTTTCTCTGCTTTACTAAATGATATTTAATAAATGGGTATAGGAGATCCGAGCTTAAGTAATTAATGAGAGAATATCCAAATAATATCCTTGAACTCATGATGATGTCAATGAATAGGGTAATGAGTCTAGTGGAGGCTGAGGTGTGATTGCTCCTTGTAAGCTCCCAGTAAGTGTGGTTGACCATCCTAAAAGCCTATTATAGTTACAAACGACTTTACATCCATTTTCTTTGTTGATTTCCACCATGACTGTGAGGTTGACAGTTTGTTATCTTCATAGTACAGGTGAAGCAACTTGGGATCCAGTAGATTAAGTAGCATAACTGGACCCCAGATCTCCTAGTGCTGTGTCCTGTTCTCCATCCACTATACTATACTGACTTTCTGCATGCCTTTCCTGATAAACTATATGTTCCTTGAGGTCAGGGACTGCTTCATTTTTGTCTTTTATCTCTAGGGCTCAGCATTGTATCTATCACAAAGTAGGTCTTTGATGGTCATTGATGAATAGATTTTTAGTGACAAAAACAATAAATTCTGAGTCAGAAGACTTGGTCTCAAGTCCAGGCTCTCCTATTTAATATCTGTATGACCTTGGACAATTCATTTCCATTTGGTTCCTCAGATACAAATAAGAAGGCTAGAGAATATGACCCTCACAGCATTAATTTCTATAATAATTATAACTACCATTGTCTAATGATAATGTGATAGTGACAACCTTGGCATTTTATTATTGCCATTTTGATAGCCTAATTAAAATTGTTACCACTGACTATAACTTCCATCAAAAGGCAAAAATCAGCACAATGGACAAATATTAGTTTTGATTTTCTAGAGAGTATGCTGTAACTTTATAGTCAGACATAATTCTATCATTATTCCCCCAACCATCTCTTCACACACACACACATATCCCTCATCCCCTCTCCATAGTTATATCACATACAAGCTATGGCTTTTCCTGCATCAGCATCATTTCCTTCCATCTGGCTCAAAATTCTCTCACAGCTGCATTTACTCTTAACTGCCAATTAGGCAGTGTTGGAGCTGAACATTCAGTGCTGTTTTGCTGTGACCAGCAAGCCGGTACCCCAGTGGCACCCATTTCCATCTGCCTGCCTCTCTGGGTGGCCCTGGGGCATCATTCAGTCGGTCATTGAGTTTGACCCATTTTCCTTGAAAGAACAGCATCCTGCCCATGACCTTTCTCATCTTCTCTCTGGGAGAAGTTATGACACTTTCAGGGGGCTCACCTCAGAAAGGAGGCGGGTGACTACCAGGCCAATGTCTTCTCTCCATTCAGGGATGTTAGGATTGTACATATCCAAGTGCTTGGTAAACTTCAGGGGCAGAACTTGAAATTGATCTGGAGAGAGATGGAGACAAAATGATTTGGACAATTAAAAAATGATTTCTGGGAACTTCTGAAGTGCTTACAGACTATGCCATAAAATCCAACACTATGTGGCTTGTATTTATATTCTAATAACAATCTCCCCCATTTGATAGATCTCCCCTTACAACAGCCTCTGAATTAGAGGCGGCAAGTGATGTTATCTACATTTATCAAATGAGGAAACTGAGGCTCAGAGAGAGTCATCGATTTGTTCACAGTCACATAGCTAATAAGTAGCCTATTGACCTCAAGTTCTCAGTTTTTCCATGCCACCAGTCTGCTTTTACATTCATTATTTCATTGGATCCTGGGACAGATGACAAAACACAAAAAGGCAAAATATCCTATACAAGGTGACAATGGCCATGAAATGGCAGAGCTTGGACTTCTACTCAAGTTAACTGGCTTTATTATGTCCAGTGTTCTTTTTACTGCACTCTTTGTCATACAGGGTATTTCTAAAGTCTGGACACATAGGCAAAAATGCCTATTTTCAAGAAATGAAATGAATGAAATTTTCAGCAATATTTTATTCAATTGGAATATTAACAAGTAACATCTTCAATATTTCCATCATTTGTGATGCAAAGGTTGATGAACTTTGCAAGATTCACGTGAACTCAATGCCATAATTCCATATTGCTGTCAATTTTAGCATTTGCTCTTTCTGTGTTCAATCAAGTGTGTTGCATCTGTGATTTTCACTGAGTACACCTTCTCTTTTAGCATACCCCAGAAAAAGAAGTCAAGGGGGGCTAAGGTCTATTAATATTCCAAATATTTCAAAATATGCATTTTTGCCTATGTGTCCAGACTTTAGGGACACCCTGTATATCATCTTTTCCTTTCTGAGCCTTGGTTTTCTCATCTGTAAAACAAAGCTAAATCATATGCACACTATGTTATGGGATTGGGGGAAGAAATATCTTCATAAGACTAAAACAGGGTGTCCTCAAAATCTTAGTACAGTTTTAATTGCTAAATTAAAGTTTTAGTTCTTAATAGCTTCAAACTGAGACACTATACAAAGATGAGTTATGATAGTTTTTGCTATTATTGTTATTCATAGTTGGTCAGATCATCTCTCTAGCCAGGGCATGGATGACAGAACTTTATTCACTTCCATAGTCCCATGCCCAAATTCCAAGCACTAAAACCCTACATGTAGCGGAGGTTGGTGTTAGAGAATCTGGGTTCAAATCCTACCTCTCATGCTTCCTACCTGTGTGACTTTGGATCAGTTGCTTAATCACCATAGTCACAGATCGCTCATCTGTAAAATGATAGGGTTGGACTAGATAGCCCCTAAGGTCCCTTCCAGCTCTACAACTGGGATCCAGTCCCATGAACTCCTCACATCAACCTTGCAAGGTAAGTAATTCTTAAACTTTTGTCAGTATTGGTATGCTTTTCATTGATCCAGATCATAACCGCTCTATAACTTACTAGAAGTGTTTCACTATTGCTATGGCTAAAACCCAGTCCTGTTGGAGTAAGACTGATGATGGACCTCTGTAAAGTTAGCCAGCCTGCACCTGGGCCTTGGCACTAGGCATATGATCCTTGAATGTGAGCTGCCTCATGGGAATGAGTTGGAATCAAAGAATTTTAGGGACCTCAGGATGTACACAGTTCAATATAATGGAAGAGGAAACTCTTCTACAAGGCTGTAGAAAGACAAGCACCCTAACATACTAGTAGAATACTATTCTATATATAATAGTATAATAATATAATAATATAATAATATAATAATATAATAGTATAATAAACTAGAAGCACATAATATAATAGTAGAATTGCAAATCAGTCCAACCATTCTAGAAAGCTCTTTGAACTTTGGCAAGAAAGTGACTAAATGTCTACACACTTTGATGCAGATTCTGCTGCTAGATAGAGGAAATCAGTGATAAAATAGAAAGGTCCCATGCTTACCGAGATATATTTATAACAGCTTTTTTTGGGTAGAGGCAAAGAACTGGACATAAAACAGACCCCCATTGTTTAAGGGAAGATTAGACAAGTTGTGGTATATGATAATGGCCATAAAATATTATTGGGCTATAATAAATGATCACAGGATCATAGAATTAGAGCTGGAAGTGACCTTAGAGGCATCAAGTCCACTCTTTTTACATATGAGGAAACTGAGGCACTAGTTAAAGAAGACTCACAGGGCTATTAGGTGGGTGATGTAGAATTTGAACTCAAGTCTTTCTGACTCCAAGCCTGATAACCCTATCCACTACAAATATGATGACATCAGAGAAGCATGGGGAAACATGAACTGAGGAAAAAGTATCAGTCAAATTTTAAATTAAAAAAAAACAAACAAAAAGAAGAAATCATTTCTATAACATCCATGCCAAGTGGTCATCTAGCCTCTTATTGAAGACCTCCAGTGAGGATGAAAAACTCCACCTACAAAGGAAGCACATGTTACTTTTGAACAACTCTAATTTAGATGGTCAATAGATGGGAATTTCCTCTGCATCTCAGGCAGGCAGAGATTTTGAATCTAAATGTGGGAAAGGAATCCTTTGCACAGTGGGAAAGGAATCCTTTGCACGATGGGAAAGAACACAGAGCATTCCTACAGCCATTCTGAAAAAGCCATTCTAAGCTAACCCGAGTTACCTTCCCAGGAGGCAGGGTCTGATGTTTGTTTCCATTTCCCAGAAGCTACTTGGAACAACGACTAAATAACTGAAGGCAAACTGTGGAAGCTGAGTCTCTGCTTCAATGACTCAATTGTGCCCTGTTAAGCAGGTAAGCGCCAGGCACATTGTCTCACCTTTTGTGGAAGGCTTAGTCTTTCCTTAGACTTTTTGGCACACAACCAGAATGGGAGGATTCTAAATGCAGAGGCTGGTACTGGGAGGCAGAAAAGCGTGGGAAGCATGGTGGCTGGGGGGAGTAAACTGGAAAGGACCGTGGGGAAAGATAAAGGAGGGGTGGCAGAGGGGAGACGAGATGATGCTGGGGAGAGAAAACATGGGGAGGGAAGGCAGAGGAAGAGTAGGCCAGGGGAAATGAAGTTGAGGGGTGGGGAATTAGCCCTGTAGGTTAACAGTAATAGATTAGGCATGGACTTCTAAGAGCTGTGCTGCCAGAGAAAGAAATTAGCCTGTTCTGTATCTCAAACCACATAACAATGGGTCCTGTTACTCTAGGTTCCCATTGAGTAAAATAAGATAGAGATGGCAAAAAAAAAATACTTCTGGCTTGAATGAACCTGAAAATATAATGGTGTTTTCCACAGCTTTTAAAGAATAATTCATGTTTTCAATGGATTCAGTTGCTCTTACAAAACCCACTTACCATATCAATGGGAAAACGAGCCTAAGAGTTCATTTAGTCTATTTCACTAACTCTGGCCTATTATCCTGAAATATGCACAGGGCAGTGAGGTGTTTCTGAGGCTATTAGCACAAGAGACTTGACTGACAATGAGGTCCATAAGACATAAAGGTTGTATTCTCCTCCACTCCATCCCCCACTCTCCCTACCTGAGGATTAGACAATGTCTCTTTTGATTTTTCAGATCAGGCTAATCCCTGATTTGATAGCACATTCCCCCAGTGTAAATAATTCAGCTGTCATTGGCATCTTTTAGGCATCTTGCCCCTTTAGCAACTGACAAGACATAGCAAAACACCTTGTGATGCCAAGTAAACAGTCAGTGGTGGAAGGGCCGTTTTCCACTGACAGAGGGAAAGGCAAAGGGCTTTCAAATCCTGGATGCCCTGAACCTGGATGCCCTGAACCACTCCCCCTCCCCCCACACACAAAGTGAAGGTATAATTGGCTGAGCTTAGTTTAGATTAGACAGAATTCTCTTTTGGTTTGCTTGTAAAAGGGAGAGCAAAATGTTGGAAATTTTTAAGGTCACAAGGGAAAAATGCATTAATCCACTTGCCCCATTAAACTCACAGAAAGTTAGAATGTCAGAGCAGGAAGAAATCTTATAACATATAATGTCCAAAGTGGAAGGGTTACTGTATTAAAACATAGCATGTTAAATGGAAGAGACTTTAGAACAAAAAAAAATGTTAGAACTGGAAGGAATGTTAGGACATAGACAATCAGAGTTAGAAGGAACCTAAGGACACAAAATGTTAGAACCAGAAGGAGCCTATAGTATCCAGAGCTAGAAAATGCCTCATAGGTGATCTGGTACAACTTCTTCAATTTCCTGATGTCCTAGAACAAAAAGGTAAGACCAGGAAGGGACCTTTGAATTTATATAGTTCCTAGGTGTCCAAAAGTGGCCCAGGTATCTCCCTCAGAGGACTGAATCAGATTAAAATGAAATTGGGGCATCTTAAAATAAATAAAGGTACGATAGAACATAGAAAATGTCAATATGTGGTTTTCTAAGTCAGTATATTACTTCTGGGGAGACTTAGTGGCCCCTACTTTTATTCGAGTTTGACATCACTGATCATCATAATTTAAGAAACAGGTATCCAGGAATGGAGAAGTCCCTTGCCCAAGACCAGTATCTATCAAGATTTGGGAGCTGAATATAGGACAATTGGTTACAAATGCAGTACCCTTCCTACTGGGCCATATTTCCTAACCTCTCCAAAGCCCTTTCCACATGCAATCTCTCATAGGATCATCACAAAAATTTATCTGAATCAAGTGGGGCAGATGTTATGAGTTCCATTTTACAGATGAGGAAACTGATCTAAAGAGTTTGAGTAACTTTGGAAAAAAAAAAAAAAACAACAACCGCCAAGTATTTCCTGGCAGGATGGGAAGGGCTTTCTGATGAGGTTAGATGATCTGTCTCCAAATGAAGCAATATTCCCAAGTATTCCAATGTGATTATTGGTTGGTTGGTTGGTTGTTGTCCTTCATTCTCCAAGAGGACCAAAATGACCTCTTTGTTCTGTGAATGTGATTATTATTATGCAGTCACATATCAGGAGAGAATCTAAGGATCAAAGACTACTAGGATCATAGATTTAGAGCTGAAAGAGACCTTTAGAGCTCTCTGAATTTGATCCCTTGAGTTGACATACTTGCCCAAGAATAGAGATAAGAAGTGTCGGAGGGAGGATTCAAACTCGTGCTTCAGATTCCTTGCTAATCACCTCCATCCTTCCATTTGCTGCTGCTGATAATCACTGACCACACGTTATACAAATTGCATAAATATATACTGCAAATAATGCCCAACATTAATAACGATAATAAACTTTACAAATGAGGAGACCAATACCCCAAAAGTTGTGACTAATGATAATGATGATAATTTCCACATTCACACAGCGTTTTTCTTACAGCAACCTGGGAAGTCTATCGTCATCACTGGAGGGACTCAGAGGGGTCAAGAATCAGTATTAGAAGTGAACCCCAATTTTTTGGTGCTATGATCCACTAATTTTGACACTTGGAGTAAATTTGAGGTTGAAAATAGATGAGGAGGATGCTTTTGTGGAAATTACAGCAGATTTAAAGTTGGCAGACCTGGCTTCTGGTCGCAGTTGTGTCAGTGACCAGCTGTGCGCTCATTGGTCATCTAATATCTCAGAGTGTCAGTTTCCTTCTCTATAAAACAAAGAGAATGAGATGTGCTCCATCCACCTCACAGCATTGTTGGGTGGAACATAATGAATCAAAGTTGTGATTATTAAGTGTTCACTGGTTAATTTTAAAGATGAAGAAATTGAGGCTTTGAGAAACAGTGATTTGCCCATGGTCACAACAGCTGAAAAGTGTTAGAGGGAGAATTTGAACTCAGGTCTCCTGATTACAAGTTAAACACTTTTCTTTTGCCATGTATGACATCTTTTTATACATCTTTTTTGTTTTTTTGGGGGAGGGGGAGGAAGGCAGGGCAATTGGGGTTAAATGACTTGTCCAAGGTCACACAGCTACTAAGTGTGTTATGTGTCTGAGGCCAGATTTAAACTCTGGTCCTCCTGACTCCAGGGCCAGTGCTCTACTCACAGCACCACCTACCTGCTCCCATGTATGACATCTTGTACTAATGTGTTTATATATAACTAATGATGATAATAACTAATATTTATATAGTGCTTACTATGTGCCAGGTACTGTGGTAAGCACTTTACAATTATGAACTCAATCCTCACAACAACCTTGGGAAATAGGAGCTATTATTATCCCCCTTTTACAGATGAGAAACTGAGCCAAACAGAGGTTAAGTGGTTTGCCGAGGGTCACCCAGCTAGTAGGTGTTGGAGGCTGGATTGGAATTCAGGTCTTCTTGCCTTTCTAGCACTCTGTGCACTACACCACCAGCTGCCTCTAAGAATCATAATGATGTTTGCAGACTTAGAAAAGGGTTGGGGGGTGTGGGACGTGTAAAAGGCAGGAACAATGGAAACCAGCTCACCTAAAACCCTGATGACTTTGGAGTCCTGAAGCATGGAATTCCCACAGGAGGCTTGCACGGTCACTCGGACTTCACCTGTTTCTGAAAATCGTGTGACAAGAAAATTATCCAGAGAGAGAAGGGGCTGGAAAAAAAAGAAGGAATATTGTTAGCCAGGGTTGCATCATAAGAATCAGGAAGACCATGAGAGGCAGGAGGAACCTTGGAATACAGAACACAGACCATTACAGCTCCATGGGATCTTAGAACCTAGATTCCAGAGTGATAGAACTTAGCATAGTGCCTGGCACAGAGTAGGTGTTTAATAAATGCTTGCTGACTACAGAACATCAAGTCCAAGCTCATCATTTTAGAGAGCAGGAAACAGTCTTGAGGAGGGGAAATGATCTTTGCCTTATATCATATGGCTAATGAGTGACAAAATCCAAATGGGAACTTGGGTCTTGTAGAGGACATGAGCAGAGTGTGACCTGAGAGAAGGGGCAAGATGCTATTGTCATGCTCAACCATTGCTCAAGAAATGTTCTCCACCTGACCCTGTGACTTGATGTACCTAAAGAGAGAGTCCTGAGAAATAAGGAAGTAGCCCAAAGCACATGGAAAGTGCTGATGAGAAAATAGGGAACAAAGGCTGGAAGGTGTCTGCAGCTATGTGGTTTTGTTGCTATAAAAGTCTGAATGTTTCTTTGAATAAACGGATTGCTTGCTTGCATCCCACCTGACCCGTGTCTTAGTTTCACCATCTCACCAAACCAGCCCCGCAGATGCTGGCCACCCGTGGCAGGGTCTCTGCTGCCTTTCCATTTTATTGTGTTGCCTCCTAGAGGAAGAAAGCTTTGACGATAGAAGGACTTGGACTGGTAAGGTTGACAATGGCATGGGCAACTGTTTTTCCCCCTCAGGAAAAATGTGAAACTATACTAGAGCCAGTGTGGAGTTTCATGAGTGTCTCTCAGAGAATGATGGAATTGAGCTGGTTGTCCAAGATAGAATCATCATCATCATCATCATCATTAGCAGCAGCAGCAGTAAATCAGCAACCATCTCACAACTTAGTTTTAGAGAGTTCATTGAAGCACTGAAATGCTAAGTGACTTTAGTAGAGTCACACAGCCATTATATATCAGGGATGTGTCTTGAATCCAGATCTTCCTGAGTCCAAGGCTGGTGGCTCTCTAGCTTCTAAGCCCCAATAACTCTCCTAGTAGGAAACAGCTAAGCAAAATATCAATTCTACTTAAACAAGAGGAAAAGCAGCACCCTCTAATAAAAAGAGCATTGCTCTGGGATTCAGCAAAGCTCCCTTCTAGTCCTTTTTCTGCCATTACTCGGCTGTGTGATATTGGCTGGATCCCTGGGGCAAACTTTCAGGGACAATATGAACAAGAAATGCCCAGGATGGATAAATACGGTTGCAAATTTTAGACTCTTGAATCCTTGAGATTACAGATCCATTTGAATGTCTGATGCATGATGGGCAAATCACTGCTCTTGCCTAAGTCAAAGTTTCCTGGATAAGATGGCATCTGAAGTTCATTTAACCACTCACATCCTATGCGCCAAAGTTCCTTCCATTTCTGTAAGTTTCTGTTCTTACGTCCATTTCAATTGGGACATGTCATATTCTCTATTCTAAGGATTCTTTTAGCTCTGTTTTTCCATGTTTGGTTTTAAGGTCCCATTCCATTTGTGACATTCTAAACTTATTTCCAAGGTCCCTTTCAGCTCTGTCGCCTGATTAACAACACAAAAGGATAAATGAACATGAATAAGGATATGATGATGATGATGATTTTTACTTCTTCCTTTTTCCCTTCCTTATGTGTGATAAGTTAGGTGTCTTTGAAATTCATAATGGAGGATGAAGTGTTTGTTGATAGGCACAGAGTATGGCACTGTTCTAGGCTGAACAATAGGTTCCTACATAGTAGACCCTAGCAGCTGAAACCCTCTTAAGGCCAAGTGGAAATGATTTGATAATCTATCTGCTGCCCTGTGTGTGACTCTTCAGTGGGAAGATGCCATTCCTTGGCAGTACCCAGAACATCCAAGCTTATTAGCATTGTGACATTCCACCTGCCTCACTTCTTGGTCTTCACGAATGATCATAATTCACGTGCTAAGTTGGATTAGATGACCTAAGAGATCCCTAGCAACTAAGAGCATTGAATTTCAAGTCAGAAGACTCTGTGACCTTGGGTAAATAATTTAGTCTCCCTGGGCCTCAGTCTTCTCAACTATAAAATATGTGTATTGGATTAGATGCCTCTAAGGTCCCTTCCACTTCTAGATCTATGATCCCATGATTTCAACTTTACTATTTCTGTCTTGTGTGACCACAGATGAGTCACTTCCTCAAAAAACAAGGGTGCCTCAGTTTCCTCTACTAAAATGAGAGATGTGAACTGAGTCCCCTTCTTTAGTCTCCTTCCAGCTCTAACAAGATGTGATCCTATTGTCCAATCACCCTAAAAGGGCTCTTTAGAGAGTCGTCTGGATTTAGAGTCAGGAGACATGGCTACAAATCTGGGCTCTGGGACTAACCAGCTCGATGACCACGGACAATCACTTAGCATTTCTGATCTTCCGCTTCCATATCTGTGATACAGGGATAGCAAAATCTACTTCACAGATTTATTGGGGGGATCAATTGAGGTAATCTATGTAAAGCACAATGAAGGCTTTAAATGGCATGTAAATGTCAGTGATGATTGCGATAATGATGATGAGCATGATTCTGTGGACTGGGGAGAGTTCATTGAATTTAAGAAGGTATTAGACTCTTTTTTTCAAGCCAAGAAGGAAATATTGATTCATAATCTCAAAGGATGCCTTGTCCTACTTGGACACCTGGCCTCTAGTGTCTCACCTCTGTGATCAATACTTCCCACAGTTATCAAATTAATCTTCTTTAAGCACAGGCCTGACTTCATTACACTGCTATTAAAAAACCTTCATTGGCACCTGCCCACAGGCTAAAAAGCCAAACTGCTTTACCTGGCATTCAAGGGCTTCCAATGATAAGGTCTTACCCTTCTTTTTGAGCCTTATTACCCACTATTCTTTTACAATGACATGAATTCTCTCCTCATTGACTCCTTACCCACACCCTAATCCTCAGTAGACTTCATACTTTCCATCCTTTCTGCCAGGAATTTCCTCTATGTTCTTCTCTGCCTCTCAGATTCCTACTCATTTCATAGGCCAACTTTAAACCCCACCTCCTCCAGGAAGCCTGCCTTGACCATTCTAGGTCACAGGTATTTCCCATTCTTCAGATCAGCTTGCTGGCACAATGAATAGAACACTGTGCTTTGAATCAGGAAAATCTGAGTTCAAATCTGGCCTCAGACACTTAGTGACTTGGACAAGTCATTTAACCTCTGCTTGTCTCAGCTTCCTCAATTGTAAAATATATATATTAATAATACCTACCTCATAGGGCTGTTGTGAGCATCAAATGAGATAATACACACATACTACATATAAACACATGCATACATATATGAATGAGTAGGTATATACAATGTGTGTACATGTACACACATATACACACACATATGTGTATGTATACATGCACATGCTTATTCCTTTCTCTTTTCCTCCCCTTTCTGATCTACATCATTTATTATCTCTAACCCTTATTTGATAGCGTCATGGATCATTATGAATTGTGGGTGATATTTTCACCTATAAATAGCTCATTTTCTCACGCAGATGATAAGCCCTTTAAGATCAGAGCCCAAGTCTCCCATGTCTCTGTAACTATCTTCATAGCACCCAGAGCAGGAGGTTTTGTAAACTAACCGAAAGATGCCCAAGGTGTACCTGTAAATTGTTTCCTATCCACCAGTAGAAGACTGTTAGGTTGGGGTTCTGGGGCAGCAGAATGGCAGTGAGGTTGACTTCCTGGTTCACTCCAATAACAGGAACCACTTCGAGGTGTAAGGCCCGCAGAGGAGCTGGGGAGAGTTACAAAAAAAGGCATTAGTCAAAGAGTCATCAATTTATGGAGCCCTTTAATCCTTCCTCCTGCTCCATTCCATGTTCTCTAAGCAAAGGGACTAGATTGCATTGGGTCTTTTCCCAGAATGTACCAACCAAAAGGCTATTGGTACCTCTAGGAGGTGTCATTTCTCTAGTTAAACAAAGATCACAGAATTTTAAAAAAATTGGAAAAAGTGATTTTCATGTTCCACTAGGGATACATGGAGTTTCAGCAATGTAGCAATGTTACTGCTATGAGGCAGTGTGCTTTAGTGGAAAAATGACTGGTGTTAAGTTTTGGTTCTGCTATTTTAGTACCTGTGCGACTGTGGGCAAACTACCCTGAGTCCTCCTCTGTGAAGTGAAGGGACTCCAACAAGATGACTTCTAAGACCCTCCATCTCTTGTTCTAAATCACATGATTACTTGTGAAATCTGCTCTTGGAACAAGGTCATTCCTTTCCCATGATAGATGGAGGATTCTGAATTTTGGAGTTGGGAATGGCTTCAGAGAAAAACTAGTTCAGGGGTAGGGAACCTGTGGCCTTGAGGGCACATGGAGCCTTTTAGGTCCTTAGGTGTGGCCTTTTGGCTAAGTCCAAGTTTTACAGAATAAATCCTTTTATTAAGGGGATTTGTTCTGTGAAGCTCAGGCTGCACCTGAGGAGCTAGAGGGCCACATGTGGCCTTGAGGCTGCAGGTTCTCCACCCCTGAACTAGTTCATCTCCAAAACAAAGCATGAATTTTCCCCAACATATCTCCAACAAGTGGACATCCTACTTAAAACCCTCTAGTGACAAGGAGCTCACTACCTGAAGCAACTCATTTCATGTGCACATTGAACTGAGATCTACTTCTTTGTAACTTCTCCCTTTTGTTCCTAGAAGTTTAAACATCAGTTGAATTCCATGATATTAAATCCATCAAAGTAGGTCCCTTTTATCATCATAGACTATTCTGGTGGTTCTTATTATCAGGTCCTCTTTTGTAAAGTCTTTTATAGTTGGTTCTTAACTGGGTGGTATAGGTATGACATACTGGAGAAGGCGCTGGAGAAATCTGTCCCCTGGCACTTACTGGCTGTGTGCCCATGGGCACATCACTTAGCCTGAGACTTAATTCCTTCATCTATAAAAGGGTGATGATAATACCCATGGTAGTTAGCTCACTGTAATATCATGAAGAATAAATGGGGGCATTCACACAACCTGCTGTGCAAACTTGTATCTGATCTACAAGTGCCAGTGGTGATTATTGTCGCCATTAGCATATATCCTAGATGTCTCTGCAATGTGCTCTCTGATACCTCATAAAGTATTTTGTAGGCACAACAATACGTGGGATGGATTTTCAGTAATTTAATTTAATTGATTTAATAAATTAAAATTGCTTTACAGAAGAATAACAATAGTTCATATTTATGTACTGCTTTATGATTACAAAGTGCTTTGTATATAACATCTTGTTTTCTTCCTCACAATAGTCCTCTGGGGTAAGTAGGGTAAGAGTTATTATCCTAATTTTACAGAAGAGGAAACTGAGTCTGAGAGATAACTAATAGTATTTTTAAATGTAATAAAAAGAGCTTTATGCTAATAGTAAGAAAGTGAGCCCCATGGTTGAAGGATAGGTGCTAAGGACTGAGATACATGGATACACAAAGAATCTGGAGTTCTGTCAGCTTGGGGAACTCTTGGTGTGGGAACTTCCTCTACCAATGCAGATTATAACTCTTCCATGACTTAATGAATAAGACTTAGGAAGATGCTTGAATGATGCAGCATTTGTGACTCCTCAAGAGTTTCATTAATCTAATGAATGCCAAAGGCATGATCTGGATACAAGACAGTGGATAGAGCACCAGGCACAGAGTCAGGAAGGCCTGAGTTCAAATATGGCAGCTGTGTGACCCTGGGCAAATCACTTAACCCTGTTTGCATCGCTTTCATCTTCAAAATGAGCTGGAGAAGGAAATGGCAAACCACTCCTGCATCTTTGCCAAGAAAACTCCCAAATGGGGTCACAAAGAGTTGGACACAACTGAAATGACTGCATAACAACAACTTCCTAACTCTAAGCCCAGCATTCTTTTCACTAGGCATCCTGCCACGGTGAGATAAAGAAAGCCATTCCTTCTCTTAAAAATGATAGCCTCTTCATTGGCTTCATGAAGGCATAATTAAGCAAAAAGAATGCCAGGCTTGATCTGAAAAGAGGGGGTTTTGAGTTTTGACATTAACGAATGTTGAATGATTAGTTGTTTGACCTTGAAAAAGTTGCTTTTGGCCTCGACTTTGCCTCCCTGGGGGCCTCAGTCTCCTCTATAAAATGGAAAGAATGACAGTATTTACCTCATAGGTATGTTGTAAGGAAAATGCTTTCTAAACTAGAAAGTGCTTTGTATTTGTGAGTTGTTGGTAGTACTAAAGCCTCATTGCATCTGGTAGCCATTTATCTGGGAAAGGCTTTCCTCAAGCACTGTCCATGGTACCACAGATTGTTTTCACTGAGTTGCTGTCCTTCTCTGACATGTTTATAAGAGTTTATATTAGTCTGTATTATGTAGTCTATTATGTAGTCTGTATATGTAGTCTATATTAGCTGTCTCCAAGCTTTCAGAGGAGTTTAATGCTTTTCTGACTGATGGGTTTCAGTGCTATTTTATATGTCGACTGGCTACAGTACATAATTCTGAGTGGATTTTCTTGATTTTATACATGGAATATTACACGTTATGGATATATATATATATATATATAATATATAAGATAGGTATTATATACAATACTATTATATGCACACACATGCATGCACACATACAGTGAAATGTACACATACAATTCACACATACATGTACATATATTATGTACGTATCCACTACATATAAACACACATCTACATGTAGGTACGTGCATATATACATATGTGTATAAGTCACTTTCTTGTGGCAAATAAAGCAAACATTCTTGCTCCAATTAACTTACTGACTCTGTGACCTTGTTAGTCATATAATGACCTCTGGTCATGTTTGGTACTATTTCTCAGTTCCTTGTACAATGAATAGGGAGCTTCCAGAGCTGTTATTGCTCACCTTGGATGATGCATTATCTACATGTACACTTCTCTACTCCCTTACAGACTACTAGATAAACATTTTTTTGGCATAGATGTTATTCCAATTAATAGCATAGTGTTGAGTATGGCCAAGAAAACAGATCAAATATGAACCTCTCACTTCCAAATAAAAACCTTTCAGTGGATTCCTGCTGTTGACAGACAACAAAACAAACTGAAGGAAAACTCCTTTACCTGATAATGAAGACACTCCACAATCTGACCCCAACCTCCTTTTTCAAACTTATTTTACACAACTTTTCTCCACATCCTAACTACATTTAAGCCAAAGGAACCATTAGCTGTCCTGTAACTTGTCCTGACCTCTCTAACCTTGAAATATGCACAGACCATCCCCCATGCCTAGAATTTATTCCTTTCAGTCTTAGTTTAGGTGTAATCTTCTGATGGTGTCCTTGATTCTCCTCCATCCACTAAATATTATCCCTCCAGGTTCACATTTGCTTAGAGCTCTTTGTCTGGAGCTCTCCTTTGTCCTGATCATATACTACCTTGTGTTTCACTGAACTTTGTAACTTTTACGTACCCACTGTTAGATTTTAAGCTCTTTGAAGTCAGGGACTACGCCATTTTTGTATTGTTCTTTTTCCAGTTCTGAGTGCAGGGCCAGCCCATAGGAAGAACTTAGTAAATATGTATTGAATTGAAATAAGCTTGCTTTACTCAGAACATTTATTTATCACTTCTATCACTGTGTTTTATTATATTTTTGTAAACCTGCCAGACAGCAGCAATGGAGCGATTTGCTGCACTGATACTATCTCTTCCTACAAAGAACACCCAGATAATGAAGTCATCAGACTTCAGGGTTCAGTATCTAAACGTGTTCGAAAATTTGGCTAGAATAGCAGCATTCGTGGGCCAAAAGGGTGCCTGGGGATTTGGCCTTACAGATTAAGTAGTGAGGACAGTAGGGTTTCTGTCTTTCTGGTGAAACAATGAAGTTCTGCTGGCAAATTCAATGGGGATCCTCATTTTCTCACATAAAACTTAGGCTAAACACAGCTGGCCTCTGATCAATGGAAACACATTTCCATAGAAAATCACCTGGCCAATAATCTACCATGACTGAATATAACCTACAAGATTTACAATCAACTAATGCAGTTTCCGTGTAACAGTTAATGATCTAAAATGAAATCAAGAATCTCTACCCTGTGGTCAAAGAATGTTCTCATTTCCTTCTCCGTTCATGATAACTACTCTAATCAGAATGTCAGCCCACATGACTTTGTAAGATCATAGATTTGGAAGTGACCTATGAGTTCATCTAACCAATCACTATATTTTAGAATCGAAGAAACTGAACCGTACAGAGCTGAAATAGATTGTAAAAGGTCATTCATACAGAATCTAGATTTGAATTCAGACCTTCTAATTGAAAATACAGTGTTCTTTCCACAACACCACATTGCCTTCTTAAGTTTTCAACTCCTGGCAGACCTTTGCAGGAGGCAAGCTTTCAAACTATCATGCGGATCCAAATATGGAGCATCCCAAAATCTATTCCATTGTTCTAAATGGCATCTTTTTGAAAAGATAGATAGATAAATAGATAGATGGATGGATGGACAGATAGACAGACAGACAGATAGCTAGCTAGATAGATAGATAGATAGACAGATGATTGGATGGATGGACGGACAGCCAGCCAGCCAGATACATAGATAGACAGAATAGATAGATGAGCAATATGTTCTCCTTGGTCACTCCACTCCTCACCAATCTTTGTGGATTATAGTAGATGATGGAGCAGCATGCAATCTGGTTAAATGGAAGCAGCACAGCTGGTGAAAGGCTGGGGGTGAGGACTTGCAGCAGAGATTTGAGTAATATGTCAAAAGAGAGAGAGGAGAAAACTTGGAGGCAGGAAGTTACCCCATATCCTGTAACCTTTGTTAATATACCAGGCTCCTGTCAGGTATGCTAAAAATGCTCCCATCTAACCAGAGCACATGCTAGGGTAGAGTCATTATCTGTTGCTCTCTTCTCGAATTTGTGGGGGATGTATTTCCAAAACGAATATGCCCCTATTACATACACTAGTACACCCGCATATAATACACAAATAACACTGAAACATATATTTTACGTCTATTTATATAATCATGTATATGTCACTAATTAAATGCCATGCTCAGATTTTCTGCAAGTCAGACCTGAGGACAAAGTATGCCTATATTCAGAGCAATATGGTAAATATGCTTAGGATTTTTAGGACAGTTGATTTCATGGTAGAAAAACTGTGGTACCAAAGAGAAGGGGTACATGTTTCCCCAAAGAATTGAGCTTATACTGGTTGTTGTCATCTTTATGTTCATTACCATCACCATCGCTATCACCATCTTCATCACCACCGCTACCGCCAATTAGTATTTGTATTATGATATAAGGTTTACAAAGGACTTTACATGTTACTCATTTAATATTTATAATACCTCTGTGAGGTCAGTGGTACTATCATTCACATTTGACAAATGACAAAACTGCGAGAAAAACTGAGGCAAAACTGAGGCTGGGAGAGGTTCAGGAAACTGCCTGAGGTATTACTGCTAGTAAGCGTCTGAGGCAGGACTTGAATGAAAACATCAGGAAACCTAGGGCAGGCAGCTAGGTGACTCAGTGGTTAGAGCATGGGGCCTAGAGTTGGGAAGACCTGAGCTCATATCTGGCCTCAGACACTTACTAGCTGTGTAACCCTGGGCAAGTCACAACTCTGCTTGCCTCAATTCCCTTATCTGTAAAATGAGGAGAAGGAAATGGCAAACCACTCCAGTATCTCTGCCAAGAAAACTCCAAATGGGGGTTATGGAGGGTTGGACAAGACTGAAATGACTGAACAACAACCATCAAGAAACCACATTAAAGAGGAAAAAGCCAACTTACAATTCACTTGCACAAACAACACAGCTTCCTCATGCCCAGCAGCGTTCTCTGCTTTGACAAAGACACGGTAAATTCCTGGGTTCTCATAGCGGTGCCGAATAAGTTCCCCTGTCACAGTGAGGTTCACATAGACAGCCTTAAAGCCATCACCAAGGTCTACCAGGTACTTTGTATTGAGAACATCCCCCTAGGACAGAGAAATCAGAAACAATTTAGAATTTGAGCACATATACCCTATTTCAGGTGTGTGTGATTCCACTCACACATCGTATGCTTTCCTGACTCACCTTTTTTTAAACCATTCTCTACCCCTTGAATTTCTCCTCCCTACAACTCCTCCTCTCGATATCTGACCCATCCATTAATGTCCAGCTGAAATGCCTCCTCTTGATGAAACAGTGCCTGAGTCCTCCTTCTCTCCTATGAAGTGCCAAAGCATTTTGTTGGTGCTTTTATGGACTCTATACTGTTTTGTTGGGCTGCATCTAATTTAACTCCTACACACAATATCATTTAAATTGTGAGGTCCTTAAGGAAAAAGACCAAGCAACTGAGCAGAGGGCCTTCCACACACTAGGTGCTCAATGAATATTTGTTGGATTGAATTGAATTCTATTATATCCCCCAGCCAGGATTAGGACTGTTTCCAACCCTGTTTGGATCCCTAATAAAGACTCTTTCCTTTTACACCCACCCTCTTGTTTCTTTTAGTCTGGAATGTCTCTGAATAAGGACTCAAATGTATGGATAAGAATCATACTAGCACACAGTCCTGGGACTTTATAATTACAAGGTGATTTATATACACAATCTTTGATTCTCACAACAACCCTGTGGGTTAGGTAGCACAGGTATTACCCCCATTTTATAGATAAGGAGGGGCAGTTATGTAGCACAATGGACTCATCTTTGTGAGTTCAAATCTGGCCTCAGACATTTGTCAGCTGTGTGACCCTGGGCAAGTCATTTTACCCTATTCGCCTCATGTTCCTCATCTGTAAAATGATCTGGAGAAGGAAATGACAAACTATTCCAGTGTCTCTGGCAAGAATACCCTAAATGGGGTCCAAAGAATCGTACATACCTGAACAACAACAATATAGATAAGTAAGTGACTTGCCCACGGTCACACAGACAATATAACTGTACTCTCTTTACCCCGTCATTCTGCCTCTACCTAGATCATGACATATCTAATGGAGGATTTTTGCAAGAACACTTTCGAAAAACATCCCCGAGCTTCTAAACCCTCTACCGTAAAGAAAGAAAAACATTATTCTTTTTCCTTTATAATGCCACGGTTTGTTGAACTTCCTTTTATCTCGTCATACACAACGGTAGGAACAATACCCAGGACATAGAGGGAGACTGCAATAAAGAGCTTCGACACTTATCAAAAGCTCATCTCTGCTTCGGCATTTAATCACCCACAAAAGATGTTTACTGCCTCATATACTTCCCTGCCGTGAACATTATCCTTTAAATAACCATATTATCCATATACAGATGGGGGAAATTGAGTGAAGGAATCAGTAACTTATACAACTTTTTGGGGTGGAGGAATACTCATTTCTCCTAGTGTGCCTACACAGCCAGACCAAACGGTAATAATATGATATTAAAATAGCCCCTGAATGTCCATGTTGCTACTTTATTCTTGTTTTTATTCACAGAACGTTAGAGCTAGAAGGGCCCTTAGAACAAATATGAAGAGCTGGGAAGGACTTTACAACATAGGCAACTGTTTGAGCTGGAAGGGGTATTAGATTAGAACAAAAACGTTAGAACCATACAGATTCATAGAGATTATATTGCCCGATTCCTTTGTTCTACAGATAAGGAAATGAGGTCCAAAATGGAGAAGCGACCTGGCCAAGGTAAGATAACTAGATAGTAGGGGAGCTGGGACTTGAAGCCAGTTCTCTTGACTCCCACTTCCAATTTTGTTCTATTTCACCCTACTCTTGCTTTAATATAATTGCCAAGCAACAGATAACTAAAGGACAACATTCGTTCAATTGTGGTAAGAGAATTGTATTGGATGTATGGTCAAGGCAGCATAGTGGTGGAGATACAGGGCTAAAAATGGAACAATGGTTTCCCTCAGATCCCTCCCTCTTCAGAACTTACCTCTTTCTACTGAAACCATCTATTCTCTTGAACCACCATCCATTCTTCTGGTCACCCTGGCTCACCATATTGGTACCTGTCCTCACTCTCCTTCGCTCCATATACCAATAGTTGCCATATGTTGTCATTTCTACCTCCCAAACCTCTCTCACACCCATCCCTTTCTCCATCCACTCACGCTGCCACTGCCCTATCTCAAATTCTTATCATTAATAGCATTAGAGGCAACTAGATGGCACCATGGTTAAAGTGTTGGACCTGGAGTCAGAAAGACCTGAATTCAAATTTGGTTTCAGGCATGTCCTAGCTGTGAGACCCTGGGCAAGTCATTTGTCTGCTGCCTCAGTTTCCTCAACTGAAAAATGAGGATAATGAGAGCACCTACTTCCTAGGGCTGTGAGGATCAAATGAGGTAAGAATTGTAAAGTCCTTAGCATAGGCCTGACATTTATTAGGTGCTTAATACTTTTGTCTTCCCTTCTTCCTTCCTTCCTTCTGTCCTTGCTTACTCCCTCCCTTTCTCTCTTCCTTCTCTCCCTCCCTCCTTCCTTCCTTCCTTCCTTTCCTCCTTCTTCCATCTCTTCACTAATTCATCCTCCACTCTGCTGCCAAGGTGATTTCCTAAAATTATAGATCTGACCCACTCTGTCCCTACTCCATCAATTCCAGTGACTTCTCCATTACCCTGTATTTTGCTTCCCCATATTTGCCCCCTCTGCCTGGAATGTATTCCCTCTTTACCACTTTTTGGAGACTTTTCCTGATCTACCCACAACAAACTCAGCTAGTGTTCTCTCTTTCCTCTTCAAATGATCATGTACATACTCATCTCTCTTCAGACAGGAGGGGTGGCCCGTGCAAATGCTCAGAAATGTGCACTTATGGAGTGTCTTATGAGTGGGAGAGTGAGGAGACAAGTGTGGATGGATCAGAGGGTGGGTATAATTTCCTCATACACCACAATCCAACTCCTGTTTCTATGACTTTGCATGTTCTATCTTCTCTCCCTGCCCCACCTGCCCCCTCTCCCAAGCCTGAAATGTTTCAGCTTCCTGGAATCTTTCGTTCTTTATAAGATTCCATTCAAGTGCCACCTTCTCCTCCAGGCCTTTCCTGGTTCCTGCTAGGGCCCTGCCTCCTAAAATGACCTTGAATTCATTTGATGCACACATACCCAATGGTATGCTTAGTTACACATGTACATATTACATCTCCCATCCAAATGTAAGCTCCTTGAGGGAAGGGAGTATGTCACATTTTATTTTTTTGGTCTTTGCATCCCTGGAGCTTAGCACACTGATTGGTATATAGGAGAACTCAGATGCTTGCTGACTGATTGGGATCCTTAGCTTCCTTTCAGGTTCAGCTCGAACCTTTCTCTGTGGAAGTTTTCTTGGTTTCCAAATTGCTAATGTCTTCTCCCCAAATTATCTTGTATCCATTTTGTATATATTAGATTTTGTCTTATTCTGTCTTATACTGCTGGGAACCAGGCCTCCATGCTATGGATACTTCCCACATACTTCCTCTCTATAACCCCTCTTCTCACTTCCCCTTTTAGTATCCAAAGCTTTGTTTGTGGTCTTCCTTCAGTAGAACGTAGGCTGTCAAAGGGCAAGGGCTGACTTATTTGCTTATATTTGTACCCTCAGGGCTCAGAACAGTAGCTGGAATATATAAGTGTTACATAAATACTTGCTCCATCTATCATTGATTATCTGTCCATCCATCTATCCATCCATCTATCTTTCTATCTATCTGTCTGTCTATCTATTTATATGTATCCATCTATCTTTCTCTGTCTCCATCTCTATCTCTATCCACCTATATCTATTTACCTATCTGTCTCTATCTATCCATCTATCTATCTCTATCTATATCTATCTATCCATCTAGCTATCTATATCTATGTATATCTCTATCTATCCATCTATCTATATCTATCCATCTATCTATATCCATCTCTATCTATCATCTATCTATCTATCTATCTATCTATCTATCTATGCATATATGTATCTATCTATCTATGCATATATGTATCTATCTATGTATGTATGTATCTATCTATCCATCCTATCTTTATATGCTGTCTCCCCAGATTATAAGAACCTCAAAGGCAGGGCTTATTTCACTTTTGTCTTAATGTTCATTCCCAGTGCCTAGAACATCATAGCACATAGTAGGTAGTTTGTAGATTAATGATTGATTGATGTGAATCCTACCTTACTTACTATATATGATTCTGGGCATGTCTGTCTTCTCTCCCTCCCTCCCTTCTTTTCTTCTCCTTTATCATCACCAAAACCAATAAATATATATTAAGTGCTTACGATATGCCAGATTCTGTGTTAAGTGCCGGTGATATAAAGAAAATAAAAAAAAAAACATGGTCCCTGTCCTCAAGGAATGTGTACTCTGATGGGGTTCTCTCTCAGCCTACAAAATGAGGATTTTATTTGTAGCGCTTATAAGGTTGTAAGGAACAAATGATTCAGTGATGTATACAGTTTGCAAACTTCAAAGAGCTACATAAATATAGTTTATTATTATCACCCGTGGAAATAAGAACTAACAAAATCTATTCTCTAGAGTAGTGGGTTTTTCAGGTTCCTTGTTTATCTAGGTTCTCCTTCTAGCAAATTGTCTGTATCCTCCCTGCCACAAGAAACATGGGCACTTGGTAGCTTCAGGATGATTTCACTATGTCCAGGGACACATTTCTTGCCTTTCTTTAGGCAGTGGTGCAGACATGCAGAAGAACCGGAGGGAGGGGAGGTCAAAGGTCATCCCTTCACTTTGAACAAAGTCACTGTTCAAGTTCAAACCCTCTTAGAAGCCTGTAAGTTTCAGCATTAAACCTGCCTTCAGTTTCTCTTGTGGTAATGCACAGGCACGTCTGATATTCATTCCAGTCTATAGGTGGCAGCAAATTGTTGTGTTTCCTGTACATTTCTTTTCTCAGTTTGATGTAAGAGGTAAAAATCAATGGAAAAAGTTTATTATTCTATGCTATGGGATACGCAAGTCCTTCTTCTCAGACCAAGCCCTGGAAGATGTTAGGGATCTCCCCGCTAATTCTAGGGACGTGACTTGTCTTAAAGAAGATGCAGTAACTGAACATAGCCTACGGTGTCTGATAACATTGGAGATGCTTTCAAAGAATCCTGACATGGTAGACTTGGGATGAAAGGAAAATGGAGCAAGAAACATGGAATCCTGGCACTGGAAGGGGGCTCTGAGTTCATCTAGTCCAACCATTTTATTAAAAAACAAAAGAGAAGTCTTCTCTATCTATGCCTTACCTGACAAGCATTCAACCAGCACCCACCAGAAATTTTCCAGTGATAGGGTACTTGTTACTTCCACAGAACCAGCCCCATTTCCTTTTTGGACAGTATTGATTTCTAGGAACCTTTTAATACTGAGCTTAAATCTGTCTTCTCACAATTTCTACCCATTGTTCCTAAGTCTACACTCTATGGCTAAGCAGAATTCATTTAGGCTGTCAGGTCACACCATATAGACTTCTGGATTTGAAGCCAGAAAGATCTGCATTCGAATCCTGCTCCAGACACTAGCCTTAATGTGATCCTGAGTAGCTCAGTTGAACCTCTGGGCCTTAGTTTCCTCATCCGTAAAATGGTAATGAAAATAGCACCCCCACCCCCACCCCCTTACAGGGTTTTTGTGAGGACAAAATTAGATAACAAATACAATGCAATTTGCAAACCTTAAAACGCTGCTTAAATGCTATCATTAAATTTCAATTAAATTCATTTTTTTTGCTTTTTTTTTGAGGGGGAAGGCAGGGCAATTGGGGTTAAGTGACTTACCCAAGGTCACACAGCTAGTAAGTGTGTCAAGTGTCTGAGTCGGGTTTGAACTTACGTCCTCCTGACTCCAAGGCTGGTGCTCTACTCATTGTGCCACCTAGCTGCCCCAATTAAATTAATTTTAAATGTTATCATTATGAATGCATGGAAAAACTTAATGATGAAAACTCTCCAGGAGTGGAAAGTCAATTAGTGCCTTAGGAGGTAGTAAGAACTTCATCCCCTGAGTTGTTAAGGATGGTTAACCACTTGTTGAAGCAGAGTAGAGGAGACTCCTCTTCAGGTCTGAGCATATCCTCCAAAGTCCCTCCCTAATCAGAGATCCTTTGAGGGAAAATGACTTGCCAAAGGTCACACCGATAGCCGATAGCCGGTTGCAGAGTCAGCATTATGGAAATCTTTCTCCTTTATCATTACTAGCCAGAGATATATTTTGGCAGCCGCCCATGGCAATGAAAGTGATAGGTGGGACTCCAGAGTATTAGGAAGTCAAAGAATAGAAGTATCAGTTCATTCAAAATATAGGTCCAATCCCCACTGAAAATAGGTTATGCCTGTTCCCTGATAGAATCACAGTGATGGAGAATGAAAGGAACTGAACACATCAACACAGAATGAGAGAATAACCCTACCATTTCCCTCCAGCAATATCTGAGAAATCAAGGAATAGGGACAGGGACAGAGATTGGCCTTGTGTATTCATTTGTATAATGAACTCCTAAGCCAGGAAACTCTCTGCACCAATGCAGGTCAGCATCATCTATTCAACTTATAGTTTTTGCCTAGGTCTCGGAGATATCGTGTGACTTCCCAAGGGTCATACAGTAAGCATATGTCAATGTGGGAGTTAACTCAGGTCTTCCTGGCTCCAAGGCTGGCTATACCATACTGCTTCTCAATGGAGCAGATCTACTGTGTTATTATAGATATAGGCTCCCTCTCCCTCTCAAATATAAATTATACCTCTGAAACCAAACTGACCAAACTCTAGCTTCCTTAATATACTTCATACAAGACACTCCATCTCCCAACTCCCCAATGTCATTTTCCCAGGCTGTCTCCCATTCCTGGAATGCTCTTCTTCCTCATCTCTGGCTTCCTTCAGGTCTCAGCTAAAGTCCGCCTTCTACAAGCAGTCTTTGCTGATTACCTTTAATCCTAGCACCTTCCCTCTGTGATTTTCTTCAATGTCTCCTGTATATATCTTGTTTGTATGTAACATTATGGATGTCTTCTTTCTCAAAATACTGTGAGCTACTTAACAGCAGGGACTGGGTTGTTTTTTGTTTTTGGTGTTGTTTTTTTTTACTTTCTTTTGTATTCTTATTGCTTTTTGCAGTGTTTGGTACATAGAAGGCACTTAATAAATGCTTATTAACCTATTTTGAAATAAGAAAAATATAGGTATACAATAAAACATTCAGCTTTACTACTCTACTAGCATCCTCCTCTAATTCTGAAGTGCAGAGATTTTTAAAATCTATGTTAATATAATGAAAGTGATGTCAAGTCCTGGAGGATCATAGGATACCGATTTAGTGATGGAAGGGAACTGGGAGAGCATTTAGTCCAACCTCATAATGTTTAAGGATGGGGAAACTGAGACCACAAGTGATTATGTGGACCTGGCTAAGGTTATGTAGGTAAGAAGTAGCAGGTCCAGGATTTGGACCCAGGTCCTCTGACTCAAAACCCAGTTCTCTTTCTACTATACCACTCTGTATTTCTTTATAAGGAGGTTTCTTTGGTACAGTGAAAAGAACATTGGTTTTGCAGCCAGAAGGCATGGGTTGGCATATTACCTCTTCAATTTATTGAACAAGGCACTTTACTTTTCCATGCCTCAGTTTTCCCATATGTAAAATGGAGGTGCTAAAACTTTCACTGTCTTCGTCATAGGGGTGTCGTGGTCATGCAACACAATATTTTGTAAACATTAAGTACTGCACAAAGGTCAACTCTTATTTGTCCTAATTTCTGGTGTTCCCAGAATTCTCACTTCCTTCTGGAATTCTCATCTGCTTCCGGGTTTCTCTGTCCCTCTCCCTGCGACAGTAACTTTGAAATCGAGCTCTCTTTCATTCAGTTTTTTCAGAGGACTTGGGCTGGATCTCTCCTTTGTCACTGTCACATTCTATTGTGTATTGTGCTTATTATGTTGGACCCTGTGTATTAAGATGATAGATACTTTGAAGGTACATTCTGTGCCATATTTATCTGTGACTGCCACAAAGCTTTGCACACAGTAGGTGGTAAATACATGTTTGTTGAATGGGATCGAGAAACTGCGTCTTCAGCCAAATGTTGTGACTTGCATTTGGTCCCACTTGAATGAAAAGCTGAACCCTCAAGCTGCTAGGGAGTCCTCACATATTTTTCTTGGCAGCCAGACTGTTTTGAACACTGGAGAGTTCAAAGGTGAGCCATATCATTATTCTAACCTCCAGGAGCACCACAGGAAGGCTTAACATAACAGCTCACTTACCTGCTCCTGTCTGACCACAAACGTGACGTCCTCTCCGGGCTTCACAGCGACTGTCTCTCCTTTGATGCTGACTTGCAATCCTCTGGGGGCTGTCAGGGGACACTGATGCTGGAACACATACCGCTGCAGGTCCACACCACCTTCACAGACATTAGACACCACTTTCCGGTACCTACAGCAGATGAGAGAGAAGTTCTTGCAGAGACAGCTGTGGCTTAAGCAGAAAAGCCCTGGGTCGGGAGTCAGAAGGACTCAGTATGAGCTCTAACTTGGACATGGCCTTGCTCTGTGACTTGGGAAAGTCACCATACCACAGCCCTCTGAGTCTCCACTTCCTCATCGAGAAAATAAGGATAAAAATCATTGTGTTCTGCAACTCAAGAGGGAGGATCAAATGAAAAATCTGCAAATTGACTTGTAAACCATAAGAATACATAAACAGGCTTAGAACAGTGCCTGGAACATAGTAGGCACTTAATAAAAGGTGACTGATGGATAAAAGTGAGTTTTAATATTTTTTTTTCCTAGTTTATGATTTCATCAGTGTCTAGAGATCTCTAGTGAGTAAACTCACTTTACCAATGCAGATCAGCAGCGGTTCTTAGAAAGTTTCCTGGGACTGAGAGGTTAAGTGAGTCACAGAGCCAGGATACTGTTGAGAAGGGACTTGAACTCAGATCATCATGACCTTGAGTTTAGGTCTCTATCTTCTAAACCAAACTATGTCTCATTAATAATAAAGGATACTGGTAGTAGTATTAATAATGTCTACACCAGCAAAACACAAACTCTGGGGATGAGAATCTTTGCCCTTCCTACCTCACAAAGTTGTTATGAAAATCACATGAGATAATAGTAATTATAATTAACATAAACATATTTAGTCAGATTAATTAGTATCAAATTATTGATGTGCAATTATATTTAATTATAATTTAATTGTTTTAACTAATTTTAATTTATGTTAATAAATGTAAATATGTATAAAATGTATAAGGTTTTGCAAAGTAGTATAATATGTTATCTTGATCATCATAACAACCCTGTGAAGTTGATGTTATTATGATCCCAATTTTACAGATGATAAAACTGAGGCTGAGAGCTTCCTGACCCCAAATCCCCTCTAGCCTTCTGGCACCAATCTGTCTCAGATAATAGATGTGAAAGCAGATCAATATAAGTTATCATCATCATCATCATCATCATTATTATTAGCCCTTGAGGTCAGGATCTCATTCTCCTATGGATTTCTCCCAGGACCTAGAATAGGAATATAGGAAGTACTCATGAAGCCTGTGTTGAATGGCTGACTGAATAAATCAAAGTAGTGGAACACAGTGAAAGGAATGCTGAATTGGCAACTGAATTTAGCACCCCAAGTTCGAGTTTCGGTTTTGACAGTTATCATCTGTATGAACTGGGCAACTCATTTAGTGTCTCTGGGCTTCGGTTTCATCATCTATGAAATGGGAGGTTGGACTAGGTGACCAGTAGGATTCCCTTCAGACCTAAATCTATGGTCCTATGGCTGATGATGCTGTTGACTTCTAAAAGGCATATTATTCTTTAAATGATAGCATATTACATAGAAAATGGGGTACTAGACTTTGGAGTCAGGAAGTTCTGGGTTCAAATTCTACCTCAGACACTAGCTATGTGACTCTCAGTTTCCTCATCTGTAAACTGAGAAGGTTGGACCCAATGGCTTCTGAAGTCTCTTCCATCTATGATGCTATAATTAATTTAAAAAATCACTTGAAATATGTTCCTGTTTGGAAGATTTCTTTAAGAATTTCAGAACATTCTCTGAAATAACAGGAGGCACTTTGGATAGATCATAGAATGAAGGCCTGAAATCATTCGCCTGTTACCTTAACAGCCCCTCCAGGGTATGAAGTGGTTTCACATATATGATTTCATTAAACCCTCACACCTTGTGAGGTGAGCAATTTCAGTATCACCATCTCTTCAGATAAGGCTCCTAGAGGTTGGGTCATTTTTCCAGGATGGGTCAAGGGAACTCAGTGGCTGTGCAGAGAAGAAACCACAAGTCCTCTAATCCAAATCTAATGACCTCTCAAAACTCTGCCCCAAAGCCTCTCTTTTTCACCCCCCTACACTCTTGACAAGGGGATAGTGATGTTTCTGCAGAGTGGAACATAGCCGTTCATATTCCTATAGTAAAACATAGGTTTTAATTGTCAGGGGACTAAAAACCTCACTGTAGTCAAGAGAGAACACTCATCAATTGTCTTTGTTAACTGATGAGGCAGCATTATAGTGGGAATGGCTGTGAGGACTGGATTGGAAGATGGGGGACCTAGGTTCAAGTCTTACCTGTGCCATTGACTATGTGTGACCTTGGGCCACTCACTGCTCTCTGAGCCTCCATTTCTTCTTCTATGATATGAACATATTAGACTAGAAGGTATCCTAAGGCTGCTTCTAATTCTGACATTTTATATTTTAAGATTTAAGCTCCTTGAGCTTCCTTTTGTATCCTCGGTGCTTAGTAGAGTACCTGGCACATAGTAGGTTCTTAATAAATGTTTATTGACTGGCTGACTGATTTAAAAACTGATCCAGCTCTGACCTTCTATTTAATTTGTTGTAATATGCATTCCTGCTCTAAAACTCTATGAAATAAGGCATTTTTCTGTAACTAAGGTAAAGCTTATCAGCATAGTATTGAGATAGCAATGTACAAAGACATATTTTATTTTGGTACATTTTGGGGGGAGTAATGATAATTCACAAAAGAGCACATTTCAGAATGACCTATTATTATTAAGTGTCTAACATAATTGATTCACAGCTGAAAAGAACCTCAGAGGCCTAGACCAACTCACTCTTTTACTGTTGAGGAAACTGAGCCCCAGAAAGGTTAAGGTCACTCAGATAGCCTGTGTCAGTGGTGAAATTTGAATCTGGCTCCAGAGCTAGTAGTCATTTTTAATATATTCAACTTCTGTTAGGCTACCATATTCAAATAATACTATATCTACCAGTCACCTGGGAAAATGAGATCTTCTGCCATGTAATAAATCAAACAAGTTGATTCTTACTTCCTGATTTTGATAGGTCAAAGATGGTCTTGAGAGGGTGGGGAACCAAGATGGCAGAGTAAAGGCAGTCACTTGCTAGGGCTCTCCTAAATTTCCCTCCAAACAACTTTAAAAGAATGCCTCAAAATCAATTCTGGAGCTACAGAACCAACAAAAGGATGGGGTGTTCAAGACGACTTAGAAAGTTGGCAGGAAAGGTTTGTTTTGTTGGGGTAAGAATGAAGCACAGTCCAGTGCAGGGCCCAGAATGATTCTGTTGCATGGTTCATACATAATTCTGGGTCACAATCCCAGGGTGTGGAAGAGCACCAGCACAGTAGAGTGTGCAGCTACAGGGTAGTGCATATTCTAATCATAATTTCAGGGCAGAAAAGAGTACCTGTGGTCACTCACAGACAAAAGCACAGGCCAGGAGAGCAGTAGCCATACCTCTCCTTATATGACACCCCCATGGAAGAACTGAAAACTTACAGATGCCTAGAGCTAGCTCTGAAAACAAAACAGGAAAAAGAACCTGAAGACTTGAACAGTGCATAGCTCAACTTTAACATAAACCTAAAAGTAAAAATGAGTAAACAACAACAACAATAAAAAAAGAACCTGATCATATAAAGGTATTATGATGAGGGGGAAGATCAAAATACAAACTTAAAAGAGGACAATGTCAAAAAGTTACATTTAAAGCCTTAAAGAAAAATGTGAATTGGTCTCAGGACCAAAAAGAATTCATAGAAAAGCTCAAAAAGGATTTTAAAAGTCAAATAAGAGGTAGAGGAAAAATTGGGAAAACAAATGAGAGTGATGCAAGATAATTATGAAAAAAAGTCAACAGCTTGGTAAAGGAGGCATAAAAATTATTGAAGAAAATAACACCTTAACAAAAGAATAGGCCAAATGGTAAAAGAGGCACTAAGATCCACTGAGAAGAACTCCTTAAAAAGCAGAATTGGCCAAATAGAAAAAAAAGATGTACTTTCACTGAAGAAAAAAAATCCTTAAAAAGTAGAATTGCTCAAATGGAAAAAGAGGTACAAAGGCTCACTGAAGAAATACTTCCTTAAAAATCAGAATTGGGAAAGTGGAGGTTAATGATCCTATGAGACACCAAGAAAAAATAAAACAAAATCAAAAGAATGAAAAAATAGAAGAAAATGTGAAATATCTCTTTGGAAAAACAATTGACCTGAAAGCCAGGATTAAAAAAAAGAGCCTAGACATCATAGTTCAAGAAATTTTTGTGGAAAACTGCCCTGGTATATTTGAGCCAGAGAGTAAAATATGAATTGAAAAAAAAATCATTGATTTCCTTCTGAAAGAGATCCCAAAATGAAAATTCACAGAAATATTATAGCCAAATTCCAGAGCTCCCAGATCAGGAAGAAAATATTGTAAGCAGCCAAAAAGGAACAATTCAAATATCATGGAGCCACAGTCAGGATAACATAAGATTTAGCAGTTTCTACAAGAGATTGAAGGGTTCTGAATATGATATTCTTGAGGGCAACCAAGAATCATCTACCCAGCAAAACTGAGTATAATCCTTCAGGGGAAAAATGGATATTTAATGAAATAGAGAACTTTCAAGCATTCCTGATGAAAAGACCAGAGCTGAATAGAAAATTTGATTTTCAAATATAAGACTCAAGAGAAACATAAAAAAAGTAAACAAGAAAGGGATATCATAAGGGATTCAATAAGGTTAAACTGTTTGCATTCCTGTATAGGAATTTGATACTTGTAACTCCTAAAAACTCCATCATTATAAGGGCAGCTCTATCCCAGTGCTCTATCCACTACACCACCTAGCTTTCCTGATGGAATACTATTGTGCTATAAGAAATGACAAGGACAGTCAAGTGGTGCAGTAGATAGAGTGCCTTGTCCGGAATCAGTGAGAATCATTTTCTAAGTTCAAATCCAGCCTCAGACACTTCCTAGCTGTGTAAATCTGTGTTAACCCTGCTTGCCTCCATTTCCTCATCTGCAAAATGAACTGGAGAAGGAAATGGCAAACCTCTCCAGTGCCTTTGCTAAGAAAACCCCAAATGGGATCACAAAGAGTTGGAAATGACTGGATGACAAATAAGAAGGGACTAGCAGGGTGCTGTCAAAAAAACCTGGGAAGACTTATATGAACTGATGCAAAGTGAAGTAAGCAGAACCAGAAGAACAGTGTACAAAATAACAACAGTATTGTATGATGATCAACTGTGAATGACTTAGCTATTCTCAGCAACACATCAGTCTCAGACAATTCCAAAGGACTTATGAAAATGCTATACATCTCCAGAGAAAGAACTGAGGGAGTCTGAATGCAAATCAAAGCATACTTTAAAAAATAAAAAAAGCAGACTTTCTCTATTTTGCTTGGGTTTTTTTTTGTTTTGGTCTGAGTTTTCTTTCACAATATGACTAATATGGAAATATGTTTTGCATGACTGTATATATATATATGTATATATATATATATATATATATATATATAAAATCTATATTAAATTGGTTGCCTTCTCAATGAGGGGGGCGGGGAGGGAGGGAAAGAATTTGGAATATTTTTAAAAAATTAATGTTAAAATCTATTTTTCCATGTAATTGGATTTTTTTTAAAAAGGCTGGTCCTGTCTTGCAAAGTAGCAAATGGTGGGATACCACATGTTACTCACATTATCAGAACAAATGTCTTTCAGGGTTTTTCTATATATATATCAAAACTTATTTTCTGTACTCTTGTTGAGTTCCCCTCCTCTCAATTCTCAGTTACTATTTAGGTTATAGCTGAGTGAAAATAAGAGAAATTTTAAAATAAATTCATTTTAAAAAATTTCAAATAATATTGTGGGAGACAGAAAAAAATGGAAGTCCTGGGGTAGTAAAAAGCCTGGGAATCAGGAGCTTTGACTCACTACTTAATTGTGTGACCTTGGACAACTCATTTTCCCTCCTCTGGATCCTAAGTTTCTTCATCTGGAAAATGAGAGGCTGTCCTCGAGGACTTAGGATGCTCACAGAGTCATTAGACTTGGAAGGGACCTTACAAATTTACTCTAAATCCCTCCCCAATTTTATATTTGAGGAAACAGAAGCCTAGACAAGTGGTTTCTACAGATAATGGGATCACACACATCATTTCCTCCTTTCCCTTTCTCCACCTGAAACTTGGATTCCATCCTAGGAATGACCAGGTGTCCTGGTGGGTTGTGAGCATTTCCTTATTCTGCTGATAACCAAGTCTCCACTTAATTTACCGCTAGTTCTAAACCATGCAGTGTGGGGTATACATGCCCCCCCCCCAGTTTCCAGCTCCCCTTGATATGTTTTCTTCCCTTAGCAGAATGAGGGCATGGACTCGCTTGCATTTGTATCCCTAGCACTTTGTTCAATACCAGGTATCACATGGTAAATAAGGATCAAGGGGCTGGGAAGGGAATAAATATTTATATAGTAGCTACTATGTGCCAGGTACTGGGCTAAGTGGTTTGAAATATTATCTCATTTGATCTTCACAACAACCTGTGAGATAGCACTGTTATTTTCCCCATTTTATAGTTAAAGAAACTGAGGCAGACAGAGTTTAAATGGTTTTCCTGTGTCAAGTAAGTATCTGAAGCTACATATGAACTCATGTCTTCTTGACTTTAGGCCCAGTACTCTATCCACTGGGCCATCTAGCTGCCAATGCTAAATGGTATGTAAATACTTTTTCATTCTAGCTATCTATCCAATTATCTATCTATCTATCATCTTTCTAGGGGCAGCTAGGTGATCTAGTGGATAGAGTGCTGGGCCTGGAGTTAAGAAGACTCATCTTTGTGAGTTCTAATCTGTCCTCAGACACTTTCTAGCTGTGTGACCCTGGACAAGTCACTTAATCTTGTTTGCTCAGTTTCCTCCTCTGTAACATGAGCTGGAGAAAGAAATCACATACCACTCCAGCATCTTTGCCACCCCCCCAAAAAAAACCCAAATGGGGTCATGAAGAGTTGGACATAATTGAAGAAAAAAATCAGCTGTCTTTCTACCTGCTTATCTGTTTACTTACCTATCTGTCTAGATAGCAATCCATTTGATTTTGCCAGCATCACATACCCTTGTCCCTGATTCTAACTGAAACAGGTGGTATGAAGGTGAGTTTGCAAGGTTGAGCATGGGGCCAGAGAAAAGGTAATGAGCAAAGAGACATAACCATGGAAGGGTCAAGAGACTTCCATTGGCCCTTGATTTCCAACATAAGGTTTCTCGGGGATTAGAATTCCTTGAAATGGGTCAGAACTGGGGAGAAAGGCAGAAGTTGTGCTCTTAATAGCTGCACAAGCAGCAGCAAAGGAATGCCTTCAAAGTTTTCATATTATAAGAAGCCAGGCAGGAAAAAAGAAAACAGGTCAAGTTCAAAGTAAAGTCTTGCACTGAGCCATCTCCTTGAGTGACGGGACCCAGACAATGGCTGCACGTGTGAAGTTAGGCAGGAAATAAAAGAAGGCTTCTTTGTACCTGGAGGAGCCTCTGGGAGAGAGAGGGAATGTGGAACTTCAAGGCCAATGCAGATTCTTCTTTCCTCCCCACCCCCCTCCTCATCAGAAGAACCTTCAGAGGAACTCCATGTCCCTGAATGGTACAATAGAAGGCGGAGACAGAGGAATCTATATTTGGGGAAAGGACATAGACAAGCTTCTGTGTGTCCAGGGAAGGACACGCATCTACCTCAGGCTGGCTCTGGTGATTGCAGACCATGAATAAATATCACAATTTACATTTACATGGTGTTTTAAGGTTTGCAAAGTACTTTCCTCACTATAACAATGTGAGGTACATAATCTAAGGATTTTTATTGCATCCATTTACAGATGAGGAAACTGAGGTTCTCTGAAACAAGATTCAAGCACAGGTCTCTTGATTTCAGGTCCAGCACTCCATACCAGGCTGCCTCTCAGATCCAGGCTATCTGAGGGTCAGTCTAAAGCCCTGGGGAGGATTAGCCAAGAAGGGAAAGCTTATGGGGGAGACAATGTGACTGCCTTTAAGAAGAATTTTCATTTGAAATAGAGATTTAGATTTATTCTTCTTGACCCTAGAGGGCAGAACCAGGACCAAAAGGTAGAAGCTATAGGAAGGCAGTTTTAGATAACAGGTAGGGAAAAACTTCCCAACATTTAGAGCTAATTCAAAGTGGAATGGGATACCTTGGAAAGTAGTGAGTTCTGCATCATTGGAGGTCAAATACGAGAGGTTGGATGATCACTTATCCCATATGTGGTGGAGATGGCCTATAGGAAGACATTCCTGGTCCTCGTTATTTGTCTTCCCTCTCCCATTCCCCCTCCTCCTTATCAAGTAGGTATTTATTTGACATAATGGATAGACCCCAACTGAAGTGAGGAAGATTTGAGTACAAGTTTTGCTTCAGGTACATACTGGCTGTGTGATATTGGACAACTCATTTAAACTCTCAATGACCCAATCAACTCTCCAAGACTATGTACTGCAGAATTGTTTTTAATTCGCACTAGCGATAGAGGGTGTATCTTCCCTGGGAATTCCCCATGTCAATGAAATCATAGGTCAGCTTCAAAAAAAGACCTGATGATATGTTGCTGTCCCCTAGAATGGAATGTAAGTTCTTGGATACCAGGATCTGTTCCTTCTTTGCCTTTAAAGCTACAGTGGCTAGTACATTTGTTGTTCCGTCATTTTCCAGTCATGTCCGACTCTTCGGGACCTCATTTGGGATTTTTTTTGGTGAAGATACTTGCCATTTCCTTATCTAGCTAATTTTACAAATGGGGAAACTGAGGTAAACTGGGTTAAGTGACTTGCCTACTATCATTCAGCTAGTATGTATCTGAGGTCAGATTTGAACTCATGAAGATAAGTCTTCCTGATTCCAGACCCAGCACTCTACACGTTGCATCACCTAGATAGCACACAGAAGTTTTAAAGTTTTACTGAATGGGATTAAGCAGCTGGTAATCCAGCTGAGAGAGGACTGAACTTAGAGTCAGGAATATCTCAATTAGGATACTATCTCAGATATCTACTGGCTGTGTGACTTTAGGCAAGTCACTTACCTTCTGGTTTCCTTATTGGAGAAATGAGGGGATTGGATTTAATGGTCTCTAGGGCTGCTTTCAGCTCATTTAGATTTACTGTGCTGCAGTAGGTCGAGGTTTGATTAGATGGCCTTCAACTTCCTTTACAACCACAATATTCTGTGATTCTTGCCAGTGCTCTAGGCCAGATATAGAAAGCAGGTGCTGCCTTCCAGGAGCCAAGAACACTCACTCCTAAACTTTATAGCCCAAGAAGAGTGTCCATTACCACAAGCTTGAATCTCTCTGATTTTGAGATAGTTTTTAGTTTTATAGAAATTACTCAGGATCAAGATCTTTACCTAATCCGAGGAGACTGCCTTGTACAACCTAATTGAAATATCTTTGGATATAATCTAATAAATAATATAAACAAAATAATAAATAAATAATGTATATATATATATATATACTTATAGATATAGAGCAAATAAATAAATAGATAGCTAGATAGACAGAGAAGTAAATAAATAAAATAATCTAAGATTCCAAGCTACAGGGCACCTCCGAGATTATCCATTCTAACACTCTCACTTTACATTTGAGAAGATGTATCCCAGAAAATGGAAATATCTTTGTCAAGGTAATGTGGGTAGGTAGTGGGTAGAAAAAAGTCAAGTATAGTATCTAGGTTTCCTGATCAGCTCTCTTTCTCCTACACTATGCCAACATTTCTCAAGAACCATATTTCATACCTCTGGCACTTGGTATTTACAAAGTACTTTTCATACATCTCATAATAGTCCCCTGAAGGAGGCAGGGAAATGATTTTTATTCTCATATCTATCTTATCTAGAGGAGCTAAGAGGGAATAAATGGCCAATTTACGGCTCAAACTCGAGCCTCTTGGTTACACGTTCAAGATTCTTTCCACTAGCTCACTCTAACAATAGTAGTACGAAGAAATACTGACTATTCTGGATTGTTCTGTCTCCTGGGTATGAGACAGAGAAGGCGCCAGACCCACACTTACCCTGGGCTGCTAGTGTATGCCTGCCCCAACACACAATCTTCAGGAGGCAAGTCAGGATTAAACCAGAAGTTTGCAAAACACTTTTTGGCTTCTGATTTTGAAGGTGCTGATCGTTCAAAGCCGTAATCACTAAGAGAAGAAAAGAGAGAGGAGAGATGATTAGTGATCACTATAGTCATTTCAGGGCAGTCCCCTGCCCAGCACAGCCCGGGAAGGGGCAAAGTTAAGAAAATCCGTTTAGAAAGTATCACTGAATTTAGAGGGCTCTAGAGGTTATTTGATCTAACCTCCACATTTTTTTCAGATGAGGAAATTGATGTCTAATAAGGGGAGATGACTTGGGTATATAGACTCTCACTAGAGTATTCCTTGCTTTTCATGAGGACTAATGGCTATGTGAAGGATTATGGAATGGTCCTGGAGGTTATGGGCAGCAATATGGAAAGACTCCCTTTCTGATATTTGTGAGCACTGAGCAGTTCAATAACTTCCTTAGAGTCACATAGCCAGTATAGGTCAAAGGTGGAACATGAACCCGGATCTTCCTGATCTTCCTGGCTCTAAACTGAGTTGTGCTGTTTGCCACCCTCCCCATCCCAACCCTGAGTCTCTCTCTCTCTCTCTCTCTCTCTCTCTCTCTCTCTCTCTTTCTCTCGTTTCTGTCTCTCCCTTCCCCTCATCTCCTCCTCTCTCCTTTCCTCCTCTCCTCCTCCTCTTCCCTCCCCTCCCCTGTCCTCCCTTCCCCTCCCCTGTCCTCTCCTCTCCTCTCCTTCTCTCTCTCTCTGTCTGTCTCTCTTTCTGTCTTTGTCTCTGTCTGTCTCTCCTCTCTGTCTCTTATCTTTCTCTCTCTCCTATTCTTTGTCTTTCTTCTTTCTGTCTGTCACTTCTTTGTATGTCTCTCTCCCCTGCCCTCCTTTCCCTTTTCTCCTTCTTTCTCCCCCACCTTCTTTTCTGCTTCTCTTTCTCCCTCTCTATCTTGCACTGTTTCAGTTTCTCTCTCTTCCTCCCTCCTTCTCTTCCCCCTTTCCCTGTGGAAATTTGATATCCATTTCCTAACCATGAGAAGAGTAATGTACCAATATTCTATACATTTTATGTATTCTAGTTAAATATGTTTGTTTCTTATACCCCCTGCTGTATTATAAGCTTCCTGAGGGTGGATACTGTGTCTTATTGAAACCTTCTTTCTGTCCTGGCATGGAGCACAGCATGATATACACAGTAGGCAGTTCATAAGTGTATCCTGAATGTGCAATTGATTGAATGTATTTTTAATCTGTGCCTACACACAAAACAGCCCCTTTCACCCCAGGGGCCACCCAGACTCGTCAAGGACAGGAGGTTTTCCTCGGACTTACCAAAAGAAATCTGAGCTTGAACACTTGCACACACTGGATGTGAGCACTGATGTGAAGCTCTGCCCCTTGATACACCATGATGTGGTCTTTCTCTTCCGGAAACTCCTCTGTTGGCCCATGATGCAACGATTGCCCTGTAATCAGCAAAGATGTCAGGGTATAGCACGTGATGGTGAAAATTCTAGTTGAGAAGAGGGAGACCTTTTTATTCTTTTTGTTATTCGACCAAAATTTGCTTATCGAATAATGAGCCATGTACATTTTGTCATCAACAAAGACGATCTGGTCTAAGTCTCTCATATTGCAGGTGAGCAACTGAACCTAGAAAGAGGAAGAGAATTGCTCAAGTCCTACCACTAGTAAGTGACAGAGCCAAGATTTGTACCCGAGTCAACTGATTCCCCATCTAATCTCTGTTTGTCACATCACTCTGGACAAGACCATGGAGTGACAGTACATGAGAATGATCTCCTAACACACCCCTAAACCAGAACTAGATTTTGGCATAATCCGAATAGCCTGCTTTTCTATCTAAACAATGTCTGTCTTGGCCCTGATACATGGCAATCTGAGAAGCTCTAAGTGTCCCCAGACACGGTTATATTTCTTTCTGTTTTAAGTTTTGTACCTCTTAGGGCCCCTCACCAGCCTTAGAACCATTGTTAAAATATATATTTCATTCTGTGTGTGTATGACATGTCCATCACCTTCTTGAAGAAATTATTCAAGACATAAAATCACGGGATCTCTTTGTGACCTGCAAACTTTTGGCTTTTCTCATTTCTTATTTCAGAATCATATTTTCCAACACTTTTTTCATGCCTTCTTATCTTATGCCTATCTTTGCACTGAAGTCAAAGAGCATCAAACTACATGTTGATTTAATGCAGACCATCTTTTAAAATTCTTTCTTGCATTTCTCTCCTGCAGGGGTTCTTAATCTTTTTTTTTTTCTGTGTCATAGATCCCCTTTGGCAGCCTGATGAAATCTATGGACCCCTTCTCAGAATAAGGTTTTTAAATGCATAAAAATAAAACACATAGGATCATAGAGGAAACCAAAGTTTTAGTAAAATAAATAAATAGTAAAAATAAAAGATGTATATGTATATATGTACATATATAATATAGTAAAAATAAAAGATTATATATATGCACATATATCTTCATATATAATATAGTAAAAATAAAAGATGTATGTGTGTACATATGCATATGTAACATAGCAAAAATAAAGATGTATGTATATATATGCACATATACCTTTATATATAATATCACTTACATGTGATATATGGGAAATATATTTTTGTTGTTGTTAAGCTCTTTAAGTCATGTCTGACTCTTTGTGACACCATTTGGGGCTTTCTTGGTAAAGAGGCTAGAATGGTTTGCCATTTACTTCTCTAGCTCATTTTACAGATGAGGAAACTGAGGCAAAAGGATTAATGACTTGCCCAGGGTTACATATCTAGTAAGTGAGGCTGGATTTGAACTCAGAAAGATGAGTTTTCCTGATGGGATATATCTATATCTATATTTACATCTATTTCTATATGTATTTCCCATCCAAGGGAAATTGAAATTTACCCTAGGTTAAGAACCTCTTGCCCACGTCCTTATTCTCTGCCATGTATGTTCTGTAAGCTATAATTATTTTCTTGGGTGTCTTTTTACAAATGCTTATTTGTGAATACCGCAATAGGAGATGACCCAAATGTCCCAGGAATTCATGGTTCTTGGTGCCTTTGGAGACAATGAAAAAACACGATCCCCTAATTCCTTTATTTGGACTGCCAAATAAAGAGAACCTGTGACCCATGCTTTCATTTAGCTGTAACTTCCTTTTTTCCTCTCATTATATTTACTTTGAGCATTTCAGGACTGAGACAATTCAGCTCCATTAGTAACATGCTTGCTCCCCAATGGTCATTAGTAACTGGAAAAGGATCTCCCATTTGTGGTGCTGAGAGCAAAGTGAATGCTTAGAGACAGGCATAAAATGAGGTGAGTCTTTGTCTCCTCTGTCCCCCTTTTACTATCCTACCAATGTCATTGCAGAAGCAGCAGGGGCCTGAGGACTGTTTTCCATTTTTCTCTATTTCAAGGGATTGCCGTGATCAAAGAATTCATCACTGAGTAGCCAACCTATTGTTAAAAAGATTCTTTGGACCTTGGTGGATTAGACCTATTAGTCTATTGCAGGGACTAATGGAATTAAATTATTGGTCTGGTGCAAACTGTCAGACCTTACACTCTGATGTGGCACAGCTCAGGGGACCCAGGTTCACATCCAGTTCACAGTGAGGCATCATAGGAGGACTTGTTAGAGAAAGCCACCAAGTTTTGGGTCATCTGTCCCAGGGCCCACATTTGTATATATCTTATTCCAATTTCTGGTCCATTATGGATGACTGAGAAACAGTTAAACTCAGTGTCGTCCACGCACAGTAACTGCTCTCTCCTTGGCAGTTCCCTCAAAATACCTGTAAGTTGGTGAGATTCCAGTAGTCATAATCATCCTCAGTGCATTGTCTGGGAAAAGAGGGTCTGAAGTCCACTTTCACCAGCTCCCAATCTGAACGGAAACTTATGTGACCAAAGACCCTGGTAAGGGAGAGAAGAGAATATATGGTGAATTCCAGAAATATTCATTTGTTTACCACACCCCCCCTCCAATATCTGTTGAATGCCCACTGTGTGGAGGGCTTTATGCTAGCTTCTGGAGGAGATATTACAGTGAAGAAAGGAAAGACTCTGTGCTTGCCCTCATAGAGTTTACAGTCTGGAGGGTTGGGGCAGGGAATATAAGATAAATGGATCATAATGCAATTTGGAATGTGAAAATGCAATGAATAAAGCACAAAGAAGTACATTAATTCTGAAGAAGGAGATATCATTTCCAGCTAGAGATATCAGCATTAGGTGGAACTTTGGGTAATGTACATGAATTTGACAGACCAGTCTCCTCACTACTCTTAGGTAGAAATTACAAGGAGGCAAATTTCAACTCAATAAATAAACAGAATTGACAAATACTCAATGTTCTCCAATAATAAAATGGACTCCCTAATGAGCTGGTAGATGAATTTTGGGGAATATTCGGAACAGAATTTATGGGCTTGATGACTGACTCAGATGTCTTTCAACTCTGAGATACTATGAATTTGTAATAAATTATCCCTGCCCTCAAGGGGCTTACAATCTATTTGGGGAGGCACAATGTTTATATGTAAAATAGAAAAAAAATTCTAAATAGTAGACAGTTGAGGACTAAATGGTTTGCTGGAAAGTGTTAGGCTTCCAAGATGGCAATGTGAAGTTTAAAGGACACTGACTGTGGACACAGAGAATTTGGGTTCAAATTCTGCCTCTGATGCTTATTAACTATATGACTTTAGGCAAGTCACAACCTCCTTGGGGATGCGTTTCCTTAACTAGGAATGAAAAAGATTGGAGGAGCAGACTCTGAGGTTTCTTCTAGGTATAGATTTATAGTCTTATCATTTCATAATGTTGTCGTTTGCACATAAATATTTTAAGAGAAAAAGGGAGGGAGGGGAAGAAAATCATCATTTATTAAGTGCATATTATGTGCCAGGCACAGTGCACACTGTACTTTATATATAAATATTATCTGATTTGATCTTCACAACAATCATAAGAGATAATTACTTTTATTATCCGCATTTTGCAGTTGAGGAAACTGAGGCAAATAGTGGTTAAGGGACTTGCATAGGGTCATATAGCTAATAAATATCTGAGGCCATACTTGAGCTTGAGTTTTACAGACTCCATGCTCAGTGCATTCTATCCATTGTGCGATCTAGCTGCCTCAGAGGAGGGGAAGGTTCAGAAGGTGGTATTGTCAAGGAGCCAGCTATTTCTGCCCTTGGAACACAGAGTCATCATGACCCAGATCTTTAGGGTATACTGTACCTTAAGACCTCTAGCAGCTCAAAATAAAGCTCATTCATATCAGGGTAGCATAAATATAGGGCAGCTAGGCAGCACAGTGGATTAAGCACCAGATTTGGAATCATATTCATCTCATGAATTCAAATCTGGCCTCAGACATTTACTAGTCTGGTGACCCTGGGCAAGGCACTTCACCCTGTCTGCCTCAATTCCTCATCTGTAAGATGGGCTAGAGAAGGAAATGGCAAATCGCTTCTGTATCTTTGCCAAGAAAACCCCAAATGGGGTCATGAAGAGTCAGATGTGATTGAAATGACTGAATGAACAGCATAACCATAGACACATTGGAAAAGCTAACCAGTGAACATGACTCCTTAATACCCTGTATAACTAGTTTGAAAATACCAGCCCAGAAGCCTGGGCCAACCCTGCTTCTAACAGTTGGTTATAGGCAGTCTTAGGAGGGGAAAGAAGCTGGTGACCTCTTTAGGGTTATGGACAACAGCTGCTGTTTTCTATCCCACAGATTAATTGTCCTGCTTTCTGATTATAGTAATACAGAGAATGACCATTCATTCTAACCAGTCAATGAAAATATTTATATTATACACAAATAAATTTATATATACTTTGATACTTTAATGGATGTATAATGTTATTGATATGAGTAATCTCTCAATGGCTATAGATTGTAGTATATGTGTATATATATATGTATGTACACATATGTGTTTATATATACACACACAAAAGTAAGCACACATACTCTATATATGAATATATTCATATTATGGTTATATATGAATTATATATTTGTGTGACATACATATACCTACAATACTATATATGTATAGGAATGTGTAAATATATAGGATTTCAGAGAAAAGGAATCATTTAAGAAAGCTTTATGACAGAGGTAAGGCTTGAGTTAGGCCTTGAAGGATACGTGGGAAGGAGTGAAAAGTGTATTTCAGGCATTAGGACCATCTTAAACAAAGGAACAAAGTTTTCTGACCCAGGATGTGAAGGCTGGAGAGAATAGAGAATACATGTCAGGGAATGGTGAAAAATAAGACTGGATGGTTAAAGTGATGGTCACATCACAAAGGGTTATGACTACCCAAAAAAAGAGGCATATCCAGAAATGAACAGACCAACCCTCTTGTGTGGCTCATGACATGTCTCCAAAGGCCAATGCTGAGAGAACAACTAAACGTCTAGGTTCAATTCCTTAAGCCAAATGAATGAAAGTGATGAAACGAGTCAACAATTCTACTGTCTTCTGCTCAGGTTGGACCCATCCAGAACACTGTGACTACATAATTCACTGACAAATGAGTTGGTCCACATCAGAGGAGTAGGATGACTAGGCACCTTAGAAAGAAGAATTATGTAGTAGAAATAGATCTGGATTTACAGTAATAGGAGCTGTGTTCAAATTAATACCTAATAACCATGTCATCATAGTATTTTTGGCAGAAAACCACTCCATTTTGGGGGGGGCGGGTTCGAATTTTTGTTTTTTGGTGACAGACTGCCTTTACTCTAGACACATCCCTTTTTCTTGCTTGCCATCCCCTCTCTTTTCTAGGTGCCACCATTAATCTTCCATGCTAGAAACATGCATCTCCCATGCCACCTTTCACATGAGAGGTGAGAAAGCAGTGAGATGTTCTAGATAGAGGCCTGAAAGCAGTGAGATGTTCTAGATAGAGGCCTCATCCCTACTTGGTGGAACTTTGTGATGACTCTTGGCTTGTGTACTTCTTCTCCCACCCTGACAAACACTAGCTCTTCCGGTTTCTGGTTGTACTGTTGTCTCTGTGTATTGTGACTGTGACAGGAACTTTTGCATCCTATCCTGACTGGATCCTGGTTGTTCCCTTACCCACTTCCTCATGCCCTTGGATATCTCCAATTAAGTTTCATAGCCTACAATTCAAAGTTAAAATGTGTCAAATAAAACACATATTGCTTTGCTTTACTGCATGTCTACCTTTCTGTGCCTCAGTTTTGTAATTTGTAACATGGGGGCGAATAATACTTACATTGCCTGCCTCAAAGGCATGTTGTAAGGAAAACAATTTCTCAACCCATAAAATGCTATAGAAATATGGGATATTATTAATAATCCATATCACATCAAGGATTATTAAGAGAATGATGGATATTTAGCTTGCATAATCCAACTCAAGCCAACAAATATTTGTTAAGTACATCCTTTGTGCAAGGAGGCCCTGTCATTGTCTGGAATGTCAACTGAGTAAAGGTAAGACCTTCAAACAAGGGAAACCAAATTTAACAACACAATGTGGGAAGTCATACAAATTTGCTGGTGATGTCCTTGCAAAGACTTGAGAAGGAGTTTGGGAAGAGATTCTGAACTGGGAGGCAAGATCGACTTGATGTTCCCTCTATGAAGTGGTACAAAACTGTAAGTCCTTTACTTGAAGGGGTGATGCAACTTTGCATCTTCTCCAGTGAGGAGGATGAAGGTGCTTAATATGTTTGGTGGATTAAATTGCATTTCAGTAGGAAGAAAACATGATCATAAACAGGGGTTCCCCCCGCCTTTGTTCCTAATAACACGAGAGAAAGAAAGTGAGAAGAGAAAGGCAGAGATGATCAATTTGAAATCATTCACTTTAAGATCTCATAGGGGGGAAGGAGGAGGCAAACCAAAGTGTTATTATTATCTGATCCATAATGGATGACTACAAAACACTGGCTAAAATGTGGAAATGAACAAATCTCCAGCCACTCCACGTTCATCGTTGAACTCAGACGGAGGCTAATTTGCACCTATTAGCTGCTGTAAAGAACTGCCAGAGAGGGAAAGATCAAGACATTTTATTAACAAGTCAAGTGAAGGAGAAGGCCCACCTGACCTCAGGATCATCGGATCATGGCTTAGAACCAGAAAGGACCTTAGATGGCATCTAGTCCGAGCCCCTTTGCAGTTCTCTAAATGGTTCAGCCGGAGCCTTAATGGTGCAATCATTCCTCCTCCCCTCAGGCCTGATTTTAGTGCAAAGTCACTATGCTCCATGTCCTGAGTGACTTTTAACAAATTGGCTGAGATGTAACAACTGTTTGCTCTCTGTGGGATAGGACCTGGTCTGTTATTTCCTTTGGAATGGGAACGTACTCTAGCACTACAGGTCAATAATGATGATAATAGTAACAATAGCCAGGATTTATATGCTAGCTTTAAGGTTTGCAAAGTGCTTTGCAAATATTATCACACTCATCCTCACAACCCTGGGAAGTAAGTGCTGTCATTATCCTTATTTTACAGACAAGGAAACTGAGGCACAGAGAAGTTGAATAATTTGCCCAGGGTCACACAGCTAGTGTTTGAGGCACACGTAGAACTCAGGTCTTCCTGACTCTAAGCACAATAGCCTATCCCTTGCACCATTTCACTTCTTCACCATCTCAGGTGAGTACCTCCCTTGCAATCTAGAGACAAAATTGTCAGTGGCACTGAGAAGCAGTCATTTGTGCAGGGTCCTGCATTCAGTACATAGAAAAAGAGGGACCTGAACCCAAGTCTAGCTGATTCTGAAGCTGGATCTCTACCCACTATGCCAGGTGTCTCTTTGATGTGCATTGTGACTGGAAAAAAGGAAGCAAAATTATTACCAATAACTACAAATAATAGGTCTGGGAAACTCTTTTCAATTTGATCAACTCAACCTCTGTGTATTTGTCTCCAAATACTATTTTAACCATATTTCATCTGTCTTCCGCTCTCTCTGTCCCCCTTGCTTACACTATTAACTACTTCTAGAATGGCCTTCCCTTTCCTAATTTATACCTGCTGTGATCCTCAAATTCCACCTCTTTCAAAAAGTCTTCCCGATCCCAGAGCTATGATTAAGAATTTTTGTCGGTGAGGCAAGGACCGCAGATCAGTGGGACTCCCTCCTTGCAGGAGGGAGGCAGAAACACTGTGATAATGGCATCATCGTTGCTGATGGTTTGGAGGCAGCAGCTCCCCTCAACCTGTGCAAGGATTGTAAGGGTTGCCAATGGTCTGTGTCCTGCAAATTCGGCACTTTGGTACAAAGTTTCAACCATCCCACCCTAGTTATGGTACCTAATCTCCTATCTAAGGACCTTTTCCCTCTGACCTAATACATAACTTTTTTGGCTGCCCTAAAATGCACTTATTATCTAATGCATATTCTAGATATCTCTCCATTCATTGTGTCCCTAGATTATAATCTCTATGAAAGAAAGCCAAGGCTAAGTCTCATCTAAATTTCCTACCTCCTGCAATGCTCAGCACAATTCTCTGCAAACAGTGCCTATTGATTGAAAAAATAATGTGATATTTCTCCACGTACCATTTAAGCTCTGTCCAAAAATAGCTACCTATGGGGCATGTCTCACAATAGGCTGCATCACAAATGCTTGGAATACTCACAAGCCCTATAAGACACAATTCTTCCACTAAGTATACCATGGCATCCATTGAGACTTGTAATGGAGCAGCTGGAATCTTGCTTTAATACCTTCATTGGTCTCTGTTGTAATTGGCAACTTGTCATGATCCAGAATAGCCTCTGGGACAATCAGTTTTAAGATATGATGGTGCCATTGGAAATACCAAGTCGTTCGACATTTATAGAGACGATGGTACATCATCCATATTCCCATGAGATGACATTAGAAAGCAGTTAGGAAGATGGCTGCATACTTCATTATTATGGGAAAATAATAATTGAGCTAATACCTTACATTTATTTAGAGTCTGGAAGGCTCAATGGATGTAAAAGAAAATGCTATTTTGGTCTAATTAATCCTCACAATGTACCCAGGAAGTCCTGGCTTTCAATGAATACAAAAATTCAGCTAATGCCACTGGAAACATTTGTCATCTACTTAATTCTGAATTTCATGGGAAGGGGGCGGGGAGCAAGAGAGAAAATGCCAAAAGGAAGCCTGTTTATTCATTTAAATTTAATAAGCAAAAGCTTTCTGTATGATGGCCTGGTGATAAATCTGACTGCCCACCAAAGCTTCTTATTCTGCTGCATGCTTTTTGTTAACAAGTTGCTAGTAAAGAGCAGAACTTTCAATACAGCACTCTGGATTTCTATAAGGAAGGTGAGCGGCAAATCATCTGACTTTTTTTCTTTATAGGTTAAGCAAGGACAAAAGATGGCTATTGTTTTAATAATAATATTTACCATCATGACTGTTGTCATTGTCTTTATTAGTATTATCATTACTCAGAGAGGAAGGCTGACTTTGATGTCAGTAAGGCCAGGGTTCACGCACTGTCTCTGACACGTATTAGCTGTGCGAACATAGCAAATCACAAAACCTTTTAATTCCATAGACAACTCTGTAAGACTATGACTCTCAGGGAGGCTAGCTGCTAATCCACAGCAATGGATAATTTCCTCATCCTGGTGAAATCCAAAGTTCAGTATCTCTCCATAAATACACACACACATGCAAACATGTACATACATGTGCATACATAGATGTATGCACATTATTGTACTAATTATATAATAATTATTATATTACCTATAAATTACATGATAAAGTCAACTCACACGACCATAGTGGTTTATAGTTAATCAGTCAATCAATCAACACATATTTATTCAGTATCTACTATGACCTGGGTATTGTGGTAAGCAGTAGGGATACAAAAAGAGGCAAAAGACAATTCTGCACTCAAGGAGCTTCCAATCTAATGGAGGAGACAACATGGGAACACACGCACACACACACACACACACACATATATATATATATACACACACACATGTATATACATATATAATACATATACATATATATATATACACACACATGCACACAAGATAAATAGGAAATAATTAAGAGAGGGAAAGCATTGGAATTAAGAGGGGGTTGGGGAAGGCTTTCTGTAGTCGGGACTTAAAGGAAGCCAGGGAAGGCAGTGCTTTATAGTTTATAATATATTTTCTCTTGACAATGCTGTGAGATGCCAATGCAAGTCTTAATATTAATAGCAGCTCACATTTCTATCATCCTGACTCTAAATTTACAAAGTGTTTTCCTTATGACAACACTTGAGAGTGCACTTATCATTACCCTTATCAAGAAACTAGTGTTCAGTGAGGTAATAGGACTTGCTTGTGGATGCATGGCTACTAAACCACAGGGAGGTGAACCTTGGCCCGCTAGCTCCAAGATAAATGTTCTTTTCAAATACGTATAATGCAGGATCCATTATTTTGGGGGCGGAAGCAGTGTAGATGCCATATTCCTCTCTGGCCTTCCGTTTTCTTACTTATAGAATGAGAGCACTGGAGTACGTGCTCTCAAAGATTTGTTTTAGCTTAGACAACTATGAACTTCTGAACAAGGAGCTGTCCAAGGTAGGGCTTTTTATGGCAAGTCTTCAAGCTTGGCAACATTTGTTAAGGGTTGACTTTGTGCAATGGATGGTTTTGGGTTCTGGGGCTATAAAGATGAACAAAGCCAGTTTTCCTGTCCAAAAGGGGTTTATAATCAAGTATATGAGTGTGGCAATTGTACAAATAGTTAAAATTTGGCCTAGAGAATGCAAAAATAAAATAGTATAGAAGATTCAAGAAAAATGGACCATTTATAGCTAGGGAGGGTGGGGCATTGTATTCATGTGTCCACAGCTAGAAGCATATTCTGAATAAGTAATCTGTTGGCATTTGACACTTCATCTATTTCAAAGGATTATAGAATCTGAATTGGAAGACCATTTTAATGAGGCCATTTCACTCATCAAGAATGAGGTACAATATAGCTGACAAATAATCACCCAGACTTGGCTTGGAAACTTCTATGGAGAGTGCATTACTACTCCCTGAAACAGTTCAAGTCTATCTTTGGACAGATCTAATTGTAACGAAGGTCTTCTTTGCATGAAGCTTTAATTTGATGTGTTTCAATGTCCACCCATTGGTAGAAGTTTTGCCCTTTGGAACCTAAAAGAACAAATTTAATCCTTGTTCCACATGACAGCCATTCAGATCCTTGAAGACAGCTATCAGGCCCACACCAAGATTGGTCTTTTCTTGTGTTTTGATAAAGGGAAGCTCTTTAAAACATACCCAACTCTTTTGCTCCAGGAAATTTCTGAGAAAGAATTAACTGATTAGGCTGGGGATTTAGAATAGAGGTGTCCTGCTGGTCACATGTAGCCCACCATACCCCAGAGTGCAACCTAGATCAGATCAAAATGTAGTTCCTATCTGATTTTCCCCAAAGGGGAAGAAGAAAAAGGCTCAGGAACACTTAAATACCCTATCATGGTGTTCCACAAGCCTCTTTGTGTATAACTTCCACAAGCAATACACTCTTGACACAGCATGATATGGTTTAGTTGCCTAATGCCAGCTGTGGAAATGTGACTTTTCCATCTTTAACCTCAGGATAAAGGCAAAAGCAGCATGGGAGAAAGCCTGGTGTACTCCTTGGGAACAGTGTCTCCATCTGCTGCCCTCCCAAACCTGGTGGCTCTAAAGCCCTACTTCTTTTACTGAGGTAATAGAAGGTGCTTTTGGAAAGTGTCTTGAAGCCATAAATCAACTAGGTAACCATGAAGGGGACTGACAAGACCCTTAAGGAAATGAGGTGAACCTGGTACTAGGCTACTAATACAATCATTGTGTTTTAAGATAAAATGTTCTTTATGAAGCTTAGAGATACATTTAGAGCCATCTCTAGAATAAGGGAGAGTCTTATTCAGAGTCAGGTGAGGGTATGCTAAGATCTCTTTAAGCTCTAACATTCTATGTTCTAGGGTGCTTTCCAGCTGTTATTTCATCGTTCTCTTGTTCTGTGTTTCTATTGCTAGATGGTGGCACAGTTTGTTTGACGTTGATATTGGATATTATATATGGGATCAGAATATGTGACTCTATGATTCTACGCATATACCCCATGCAACATGATTAGGCTAGTCTATGTAGACAGGAATATTTAAAAAGTATTCCCTTTTTTCTCCTTCCTTCCTTCCTTAATTTCTTTCCTTTCTTTCTTTCTTTCATTCTTCCTTTCTTTCCCTTCCTTCCTTCCTTTCTTCCTTCCTTCCCTCCTGCCTTCCTTCCTTCCTTCCTTCCTTCCTTCCTGCCATCCTTCCTTCTTTCTTCCTTCTTTCCTTTCTTTCCCTTCCTTCCTTCCTTTCTTTCCCTTCCTTCCTTTCTTCCATCCTTCCTTCCTACCTATCTTCCTTCCTTCCTTTCTTCCTCCCTCCCTCCCACCCTTCCTCCCTTTCTTCCTTCCTTCCTTCCTTCCTGCCATCCTTCCTTCTTTCTTCCTTCTTTCCTTTCTTTCCCTTCCTTCCTTCCTGCCATCCTTCCTTCCTTCCTTTCTTTCCCTTCCTTCCTTTCTTCCATCCTTCCTTCCTACCTATCTTCCTTCCTTCCTTTCTTCCTCCCTCCCTCCCACCCTTCCTCCCTTTCTTCCTTCCTTCCTTCCTGCCATCCTTTCCTTCTCTCGTCCATCTCCAGAGTTGTATCTCAATTACTTTCTAGTTAAGGTGATCGACATCTTAACTTCCATATGTCCAAAATTAAACTCATCTTTTCCCAAAGATCTCTCTCCTTCTGAACTTCCCTATTGTTGTGAAGGGCACCACTATCTTCCCTGGCTCCAAGGCCCACAGCCTTGGTGTTATCCTTAATCTTACCTTAAAGGCATTTCTCCTATATGTCCTCTTCTCTCCTTGGATACTTCTACCACTCTGGTATATGGCCTCATCCCCTTCTTTCTGAACTCTTTGCCGTAGCCGTTTAGTCTCCCTGTCCAAAGTCTCTCCCCGCTCCAGTCCACCTTCCACTCAACTGTCAAATTAATCTCCCTAAAGCACAAATCCGATCATATCACCTCCTCCCCTTTCAACAAACTGCGATGTCTCCCAATCACATCTAGAATCTAATATGAAATCTTCTATTTGGTATTTGAAGCCCTTTACAACCTGGCCTTTTCATGGAATTCAGTCATAGGGTTGTAGCAGCCTAGTAATTCTTTGCCAGGCAAGTCCTAATCAAATTATCAAAAAAGGTTGATGTTACTTCTTCACAGGGGCTGCTACCTCTGGCTATTCCCTCTCTACTTTGCCTCTTAAGTAACCTTGAGTTTCCTGATGGGTTGAGTTCCAATCTCAGCTTGCATTAGCACTTTGATTGTGGGAATATTATTTCCCCTTTCTGAAGCTGTTCCCTCATTTGCAAAAGTGGTGGTAATAACACTCACTTTACCTTTCTCACAGGGTTGTTGTAAGAAAAGTGCATTGCAAGTCTTAAAGCACAATAAGCTTGTGATTATTTGATTAGCCACCCTTTCAACCTCCTAATCTTCTTCTTCCTCTAGTTCCCCAGGTTCCTAGATTACTTCTCTATCTCTCCAGAAATAACAGCAACAGCAAATCCCCTTCTTCAGGTAGGCAAAGTGTTTAAACTAATTCACACTAAAGTGAGCATGCTGGATAGACCCTTAAGACGTGCTGCGTTTTAAAAGAGAAGACTTCTTTAGGTACGCAGGTCTGTAATTTCTGCTGCTGAGAGAGGCTGAGGCTGGTAGATCTATTGAGTTCTGAGCTGTGGTAGGGCTGTGACCAATTTGGTGTCAACGCTGTGTTGGGAACCAATAAGGTGAGCCCCAAGGAATGAAGGGCCACCAGGCTGGGTACCACAAGTGAGAGGAGCCTCATTCACTAGAGGCACTCTTACAGTATAATGTATCTGTGTTCATGCTTTGTGTTATATACTATCTCTTTGTTATTCCACAGATTAGGGAAAAGTTGTGCACTCCTGCATCATGTGAACATTCTATGCATTGACTCAGACTTTGTCTAGAGACATAAAGTTATTTGTAAAAAAAAATGGGTTGAACCAGGCATGGAACTCAATTAAGCCAACCATTAGTCATGGCTGATAATAACTGCTGATATTTATATAGGATTTAAAGTTTTCAATCTGTTTTCTCCATATAATCTCAGGTGAACTTCAAAAAATTCTGTGAGGTAAATATTTCAGGTGTGACTCCCTCTTTTCCAGATGAAGAAATTGAAGCACGGAGTAGTTCCCTAGGATCTTAGGTCTAGAGTTGTAAGGGACCTTAGAGGTCATCTCGACCCCCCACATTTTATAAATGAGTAATGGTTAAGTAACGTGCCTAGGGTCAAAACTAGTAAGTGCCAAAGGCAGAGTTTGACCCTGTGTCTTCTAGTACTCTACTATGTCATAAGGAGACCATGTCTTAGCTAATTTTAGTTTTGTTTCCTACTTTCCTGTCCCACTCTCCAACTCCCCAATCACTAAGCATAGGTACAAGGTAATGTTGTTGAAACATTTCAGTCATGTCCTATTCTTTGTGATGCCATTTTGGGGTTTTCTTGGAGAGATACTGAAGTGGTTAGCCATTTCTTCAGCTCATTTTACATACAAGGAACTGAGGCAAACAGTGTAAATGACTTGCCCAGGGTCATCCAGTTAGTAAGTGTTGAAGGTTGGATTTGAACTCAGGAAGATGAAGTCTTCCTGATTCTAAGCCCAGGTGCTCTAGGTACCACCTAACTGCCCCATAGGTATAAAGCAGGTATTCAATAAATGTTTGGTAAATTCAGCTGAATTCACTGCTTCCTGAGGTGCTCCATTCCATAGCCAGGTGGCTGTAATTGTTAGGGTTAGTTCCAAAGACAAGGAAGTTTTTCTTTACATTGACCAGAAATATACATCTCTGTAACTTCCACTGTGTGGCCCTAGTTCTGACTCCAGGCCAAGCAGAACAGGTCTACCACTTCCTTTCCTCTATGATGATCCTTCAAACAGAAATAGTCAAAGAAGGTGGGCCAGGCCACAGATCTCCTGAGATCTGGAAAAAGTTGTGGGGAGCTGAATGTGCACTTAATAGGAGATGTAAGTGGAGCCCAAACCTGCAGGCAATTACTGGATCACAAACCAGAGGCAAATTCTGAAGCCAGTGGAAGCCTGGCTGGAGGAGGACATGCAGAATTTGGCCTAAGGCGACAAGGAAGTAAATGAACACAGAAGTCAGCCCTATCTGCCTAAATTACAGGGGAATATGAGTGAAAGGCTCAAGGACCCAAGTGGGAAAACAGATCCCCTTCTTAAAGTTGCTGTTGCAGCTGCCCACTGACAACTCTTAATGAGGGTTTATGATGACGGGGAACATCTGAAACAGAGAGCTCTGCTAGTGTGCTGGATAAACAGTTCAAGACACAGACGCCCAAAGGACAGGCATTTTCAAACACACATTTACACTTCACTGACAGGTCTGAAAAGTTCACTTCAAGCTCATTTTTTCTTTCAGGCGCGATATCCTCGCTCCTGTCCAAAGCCTTCCAAGTGTCTCCTCTTTACCACTGAACGGGGCCGGGGGCCAGGACACACAGTGAATAAATAATAACGGTCCCAGCAATTCCAAATGCCAGCTACTGTACCGGGCCAGACCAGTTTGCCCTTGTGTTATTTTTTTTCTTCTGTAAACCAGTTTTAAATCCAAATGAAAGGGAAGCCCTGAGAAACTGATTTTAACAAGCTCAAAGAATGCACGTAGAGCTTTGCTCTTTCTGCCCCCAGTGAAATATTACTGGCTCAGTTTGCAAGGGAACAGCTTTGCTCTCAAGTTACAACACCTTTAGGCCAAAGATCAGATTTTCTCTTACAGGGAAATGGGATGAAACACAGTAGCATCGATTTAGGGGACACAAGGACCTCAGAGGCCATCTAGCCCCACTCCCCCCATTTTATACATAACAAAACTTAAGCCTGGGGCATTTAAACAACTGGCTCAATATCATACCGCAGCAAATCAATCCGTTATCAATGAATAAACATTTATCAAGTACCTACTATGTGCCACTACGCTAAGCACTGGGGGTTTGAATCCAAGCTCTTTTCTCCTACACCACATGACAGAGCAGATTTGGATCTCGTTCATCTCCATTCTGCTCTCAGTCTTGAGGGTTCCAGGCTCATAGAACGAGGCTGTTATTGCTGTTGTGGTTCAGTCGATTGGTCCTGTCTGATTGGTCCTGTCTGCCTCCTCGTGACCCAATTTGGGGTTTTCTTGGAAAAGATACTGGAGTGGTTTGACATTTCCTTCTCCAGCTCATTTTTACAGATGAGGAAACTGAGGCAAATAGGGTTAAATGCTTTGCCCAGGGTCATGCAGCTAGTAAGTGTTTGAGGGTGGATTTGAACTCAGGAAGGTGAGTCTTCCTAAGTCCAGGCCCGGCACTCTATCCACTATGGCGCCACCTGGCTGCACTATAGAATCATAGTGTATGTGTATCTCAAAAATGGAAGTGATGCCAGAGGTCACCTTACATGATACTCTACCCAACACTGGATGTCTGCCTATATCACCATAACAAATGGTCATCTAGCCTTTGCTTGAAGACCTTCATGAATAGGAAATATTACTTAGTAAAGCAGTCACTTCTATTGGAGGCAACCAAGCGGCACAGTGGCTAGAACACTGAGGCTGGAGTCATGAAGACTTGAGTAATTCAAATCCAGCCTCAGACATTTGCTAGCTGTGTGACCCTGGGCAAGTCACCTAACCTGCATATATTGGCTTCCTCAACTATAAAGTGGCACTAGTAAAATCACCTACCTCCCAAGGTGGTTGTGAGGATCAGATGAGATGATAATTACCAAATATTTAGGGCAGTGCCTGGCACACAGTAGAAACCTAATAAATGTGTGTTTCCTTCCATCCTTCCATTTTGGAGCGTTCTAATTTGTTCATCACTCCCCCTTAGGCTAAGCTAAAAAAAAAATCACTTCCACCCATTGGTTCTAGTTATGTCCTCTGGAGTCACATAGAATAAATCGATCCTATTTTCATATGATAGCCCTCAAGAGAGGTGAAGTCAGCTAGCATATCTGTCTTTTCTAATTCTTCCCTTCTGCAGGCTACACAGTTTTAATTCCTTTGACCATTCTTTTATGTAGAAACCGCTTGATAAAGAACTCTCCCTTTGGAGTCCTTGGTTCACATTCTGCCCATCACTTCTTACCTTGGTAAACTTGGCCAAGTCACTCAAACACTCTGGGCCTCAGTTTCCTCAGCTGTAAAAATAAAGGGATTGGGCTACGTGGCTTCTAAGGTCCCTTCTGGCTCTGAATTTGTGATGTGAAGTTAAGAATGATGGTGACAGAAGCAACAAGAATAGCTGGCATTTATATAGCACTTGGGAGTTCACAAAGCGCTTTTCAAATATTATCTCATTTGCTCCTCACAACAACCTGTGAGGTAGTGCTTTTATTATCCTCATTTTACAGATAAGGAAACTGAGGCAGACAGCAGATAAAGTGACTTGTCCAGGGTCACACAGCTAGTAAGTATTTGAAGTGGGATTGAACTCAGGTCTTCCTAACTTTATCTCTAATAATACAGCTTGAAAAGAAGTGACCTTAAAAGCCATGTAGACTAACCCCTTCATTTTATAGATGGGGGAAGGTTAAGTAACATACCTAGAGTTAAAGCTAGTATGTGCTAGAGGTGAGATTTGAATCTGGGTCTTCCAGTACTCTATCCACTATGTTATGAAGAGATGATGCCTTAGCTAATCTTAGTTTTACATCCTCACTTCCCTAGCCTCCTGGGGGTTGGATGGAATAGAAAAATCATGTTACGGGCAGTGAGAGATAAGATTGGCTATGTAGAGTGAAGGCCATATCACAAAGGGTCCTGAATGCTTAAAAAAGAGACCTATCTAGAAATTAACAGACCAACGGTCTGGTGTGGCTCACGATATGGCTTCACTAAAGAAGAGCAAAACAACCAGCTTCAACTCCTTAAGCCAAATTAACAGAAGTGATCAAATGAGTCCGCAATTCTACTTTCATCTGAGCAGGTTAGACCCCATGCAGAATACTGTGTCCTGAGCTGGTTATGACAACACACAGATAAACTGGAGTTTAGCCATGGGAAGTGATTAGGAGGGTTATGAGTCTTGAAAGGAAGAATGAAAAGCAGAGAAGGTCACTGTCCATTTCAAGGTCAGTCTCTAGTTTGTCAACATACTTACTAAAATGTAGAAACAAACACAATACTCCAGATGTTGTATGATCAGGACAAAGTACTGGAGGATTCTAGATATCACTCTAGACATTTTATTTTTATTCATATAGCCAGTAGAAAAAGACTTTGACTAGGAGTCAAGTGTTCTGGCTTTGAATGAATGAATAAAGCATTCATTAAGTACTTACTGTGTGCAAAGCTATTTATGTTCTAAGTACTAGGGATAAAAAGAAATGTAAGAGATCCCACTCCTTCTAATGGGTCTGAGTTCTAGAATTAACACTAACTTACTGTGTGATCATGGCAAAGTCATTAAATCTCTCCAAGCCTCAGATTCCTCATAGGTAAAATTAGAGGATTGGACTAAGTGATTTAGGTCTCTCCCGTAAAACAAATATCATCAGCTTTTTGGGCTGCCATATGATATCTCTGACTCATATTGCATTTGCAGTCACTAAAACCCCTATATATTTTTTCATATGCACTGTTGTCTAGTCATGTCTCTCTGTCCTGTACTCAAGCAAATATGGTTTTTTTGTGTCCTTATAGAAGACAGAGATATTGTGAATATAAGACATGTCTTTCAAATATCTTAAGGTCAGTCAAGTGCAAAGACAGATTAGTTTGTTCTCCTTGGCCCTGGAAGACAGAACTAAGAACAAGGAAAAATGTTGCAGAGGCAAATTTAAGCTTTATATACAGAGAATCTTTCTGATAATAAGAATATTCCAAAAGTAAAATGAGCCACCCCAGGAGATAGTAGGTTCCCCATGGGTGAATGACTTCAAGCGGGGACTGGATGACTGCATGTCAAGGTTGTTGGAAAGGGCATTGCCGTTCAGGTGTAGGCTTGACCAGATGACCTTTGAGATCCCTTTTGACTGAGATTCTGTGAAGAACTTTCTGACAATTAAAGCATTTCAAAAATGGAATGAGCTACTTTCTAAGTAATGAGTTCTTCATCACTGGTGGTCTTCAAGAGGCTTTTAAAGAATATTGTAGAGGGAATTATCACATCAGATTGTGATTAGACTAGACAACACCTAAAGTTTTTTCAAATATAATATTTATATGATTTTATGGTAGGGGTCTTGAACTGGAATCTATGAACTAAAAATATTTATATAATTGGTTTCCTTTGAAATCCTATATATTTTATGAATTCATAATATTAAATTTGATAAGGGGGATATAGTCTTCACCAGATTGTCTAAAGGGTCTATGTTACCAAAAAGGTGAATAACCCCAGGTCTATAGTAAACATTCACACATAATACCCAAGTTGTACACCTATCAAGTACTACTGAGGCAAACTTTTCAGGGCATTGGGTCTTAGATGAGGTTTTTTTATATATTTTTTTCTCTATATACATACCCAGAATGACCACTAAGCAGTCACTTTCCATCAGTGCTGGGAAGGGCCAGTCAGGATCACCAGCACCAGGAGATCTCTGGTGTTGGTGTACATACAATTGACCTTATAATTTCTAGACAGGGGAGGTAGTTAATCTATAAGGGTGGCTCTGGATAAAACGTATGGAAAGTTGTTTACAACTGACCAGGTGTGTGTTCCTGAGACTATGGGGTTCTCCACTGCTGAGCGCTGAACAATAGCTGGCTGCTGACAGCAGACCTCATTAGTTTGATGCTCATATCACCAAGCTCCCATCCCTGCGACTGTTACAGTGGGGGATGCAGGCACATCCATCTGTTGCTAGCAAATATGTGCTATAGATCAGCCTCATATGACACACAGGACCTCAATAATTAATGATAATTAGCACTTTACAGACAGGAACTAATTAGATAATGAATCTCCCTCCAAGCCCTCTTCGGTTAGTAAATGCCATTATCTCTGTATTTTGAAAATGTTCAAAGTGGGGAGCTTAGAGTGTTAGCTAGCCCTTTATTCCCCTGTGGGTTTTCTGGAAAATGTTTGTCTATTTAACTAAAGGATCTTGCCTTTTTTAATAACAATAAATTAAATGTGTTATGCCCTTCACAGCTGCAAAGAAGTTTCCCATTTATTATCTCATTTGATCCACCCAACAACCTGGCAAGGGAAGCAGAGCAGACATGATCATCTGCCCTACTTTGTAGGCAGAGGAAACTGAGGCCCAGAAAGTAGGAGGGGCTAACTCAAGATCATGGGAATTTATAGTATCTGAATGTGGAACAGAGAGACAGTTTAGGGTAGTGAAGAGAAGAGAGGGGGTGGGAGGGAGAGAGGAAGAGAGGGGAGAGAGGGAGAGAGGCAGGGGAAGAGAAAAAGGGACAGACAGAGAGAGTGGAGGAGAGAGACAGAGAGAGGGACAGAGACAGTGATAGAGAGAGACAGAGAGAGGGGGAGAGACGGAGGGAGAGAGATTGAGAGAGAGAGGAAACAGAGAGATACAGGGACAGAGAGAGATTGAGAGAGAGAGGGAAAGAGAGAGATACTGGGATGGGGGGGAGGGAGAGAGAGACAGAGAGGAGGAAGGGAGGGAGAGAAAAAGGGAGAGACAGAGAGAGAGGGGAGAGAGACAGAGAGAGAGGGGAGAGAGACAGAGAGAGATGGAGAGACAGAGACAGAGAGAGGGACAGAGACAGAGATAGAGGGAGGAAGGGAGGGACAGAGAGACAGAGAGAGAGAAAGAGAGAGGAAAGAGAGAGGGGAGAGAGAGATTGAGAGAGAGAGGGAGGAAAGGAAAGAGAGAGAGAGAGAGAGAGAGAGAGAGAGAGAGAGAGAGAGAGAGAGAGAGAAAACACTTGGAGTTGCGATAACCTGTGTTCAAGTCCCATCTCTGAAACATACTGGTTGCGTGATCTCAGGCAAATCCTTTAACCCCTTCATGTTCTAAGTCAGAGGTCAAATGTGTAGCCCTGTAATTGGGAATGTGTGTTCAGTCATGTTCTGACTCTTCATGACCCCATTTACAGTTTTTCCTGGCAAAGATGCCAGAGTGGTTTGCCATTTCCTTCTCCAGCTCATTTTACAGTTGAGGGAACTGAGGCAAACAGGGTTAAGTGTCTGAGGCCAGATTTGAACTCATGAAGATGAGCCTTCCTGACTCTGGGCCTGGCATTCTATCTACTGTGTCACCTAGCTGCCCTAATTAGGAATATTGAAAAAATGAATAAAAATACAATAGAACACAGATAATGTTAATACATAGTTTTCTAAGTCAATGCAGGGATCCTTATGTATGGTTTAGTGGCCGCTATTTCTTTTTTTTTAGTTTCTTCCTCCCTCCCTCCCTTTCTCTCCTCTGTAATTGTGGTTAAGTGACTTGCACATGGCCATGGAGCTAGGAAGTATCTGTGGCCAGATATAAACTCAGGTCCTCCTGACTTCAGGGCTAGTGCTCTATCTACTGTCCCAGCTTGCTGTCCCATAAATCTTTCCTTGTTCAATCCTTTTAGACTCTTTGTGTTCCCATTTGTTTTCTTTCTTTCTTTCTTTTATTTTTTTGGCGAAGATACTGGAGTAGTTTGCCTTTCCTTTTCCAGCTCATTTTACAGATGAGGAAATTGAGGCAAACAGGGTTAAATGATTCGTGGGTCACATAACTAGTAAATGTCTGAGGCCACATTTGAACGCACAAAGATGAGTCTTCCTGACTCCGGACCCAGCACTCTCTCCACTGCACCACCTAGCAGCCTCCCCACTTCTATTTGAGGTGGAGAACAGCGCTCTAGGCTACTCCCTAAGACTCTAAGACCTTCACTGACAGAGTGAGCTCCTTCCCGTGGGAGCTCCCTCTACAAGTAAAATCACATGTCCAGCCCTTATCCTATATGTAACAGAACCTACGGGGTCCAGCTTAGCTTTTCAGTTATGAATCTGATTTCCTTATCGTCATTAAGATACATCTATCATGACGCTCAGCCTTGTACTGGATTGAATTGGCCTCATACAATTCTGATGATAAGATCACAGAACCTATGGATCTCAAGGCACTCTGGGTCCAATTACAAAATCAATATGATTGTGCATTCTATGTTGGGAGGCAGTGGCCTGGTCAGCTCTGAAAGGTTTATCCAGACAGTTTTGGAGGCTTTATTTTGCAAATTAAAGGGGAGTGCATTCACCAACAGATGCTCCAGAGCTGTTTGTATGTTAACATCCAGCTGAAGTCAGTGGGAGTTTATGTGTGCAAGGATTACATGGCTTGGCAGAGAGTAAGAAAAACAGCCTTCAGTTTGCTCCTTCCTGGTACTGGTTCTTCTAAAGCCCATGGTCCTTGTTACCACCCTGACAGCTCTGAATTCTGCCATCATATTCAGGAATTTTCAGTACTGGCTTCTTCTAAAGCCCATGGTCCTTGTCACCATCCTGAGAGTTCTGAATTCTGCCACCATATTCATGATATTTTTTCATAAATAAAGAGACAAAAGAGATAAAATCATCCAGACCCTGTGGAAGGGTCATTCACATAAGAAATGATTATTCTGTAGTTTCAGGCAATTTATGACTCAACTTTTCAAGGTCAGAATCGTCTCAATTCCAGGCTGTGTTTCTTCATAAAACTGAACAAAATACCTGAAAAGGACTCAATCTAGCTGAGAACTGGACAGTTTTGTAATGATACTAATAAATTTATATAGGAGTGCAGGACTACAGAATTAGAGCTGAGAGGGACCTTAAAGTTATGGAATCCAGCCCTCTCTTTACAGATAAGTTAATTAATGCACATAGAAATAAAATGACTTGCCCATGGCCACACAGCTAAGTATCTGAAACAGCATTTTCATTCAGGTCTTTCTGAGTCCAAGTCTACCTCTTTATCTATCATTCCATCCGGGTGCCCTCCATTTTTATTGCTCGCTAGGGTTTATGGAATGCTTTTGTGCCAATATCCTTGGGAGAAAGGTAATCAAAACTGTATCATACCCATTTTACAGATGGGAAAATTGTGGCTTAAAGATAGATGTAAGGTGACTTGTTCATAGTGTTGTAACTGTTAAGTGTTATAGAGCTGGGGTTTGAACCTATGTCAGGCTTTTTTCCATACTCCAAAAAGCCTTTCTCTGTTTTGACTACTATAGATATGGCAGAGGTATATTTGACCCTATCTAGATAAAGATTATGGGAATTTCCTTGAGAATTAAAGTATTTCCCTTTGATTACCATGAAGCCCACAGTCTAGTAAACCATATTCTAGGTGAGGGTCTAGAGACATGACTTATGCAGTTCAAAGGGCAGAGATTTATCTTCCTATGAGGAGTCCAGATGAAATACCTGTACTGATGAAATGGAAGATCCCTGAAATACTGAGTATTATTATGATGGAAACACAAGAAATGACATAAATACCATCATCAAAGATATATATGACCAGAAAAGGTAAGGGGAACATATCATGAGGGGGAGGGGTAGTAGATGGACAGCCCATGAACTGCCCTGGTGCCATAAAATATGAAAAGAAACAGAGGAGGCCCTCTCTTTCATTGGAGTACTCCTTTGTGGGAGAGTTATAGAAAAAAACAAAGGAAAGAATTGCACAGATATGTATGGAAACCTTAGGATTTAGAGTGGGGAGATGTATATACACATGTATGTGTATATATGTATATATATATTACATATATATACAAATGTATATATATACACACATACACACACATGTATCTGTGTATATATACATACACGCACATACACATATATATGTAAATAAAATTTTGTTCCATCCCACTCATGGGGATTACACTGAGGCCTAGAGAAAGAAACTGGTTTGTCCATGATGATGACCACAGCAAGCAGTAGAGCCAGCATTCAAACTCAGGTCTATAAGACTTCAAACTCTCTGCTCTTTCCATTAATGGCTTTTGCCAATGGTGGTGATAACCATACTGACAAGGACACAGATCCAATAAAATATTGATGTATTACTATTGTTATGATATTAATGCAGAGGGTAGGATCATAGGGTTTAGAAAAGAGACTGTAGGTATTAGAAACAAGTTGGGGGAAGAGTAGATTGATTCAAAGCAAGAGTAAACAAGGCAAATGGGAGAGGGAGGAAGATAGTTGGCCTTGTGGCAGCTCGTAGGTAAATTCACATCAGGAATTTTCAAGTTCTTCGAATCCTTCTATCTCTGACTCTGACCAGTTGGAGAGTGTTTACAGAAGGATGACTGGGATAGTGGCAGTATTAAAGGTTACACAGAGATGGAACTTCTGATGGAAGGATTAGATTTGTCCTGCTTGGCCACAGAGGAGAGAACAACTAGCAGTGGATGAAAGATGTTGCTGAGAGGCAGGTTTTGGTTTGGTAGGATAAAAAAGGCTTCCTGACAATTACAGCTGTCCCTGAAGCAGAATGAATTGCATCTGGAGGTAGTGACCTACCTCTTGGGTGGATGCTAGATGACTGCTTTTTGAGGATACTGCAAAGGAATGCCTATTGATGTATGAGGAAGACTAGATAAATGGCTCCAAAGTCCCCAACAATTCTGAGATACCGTGATTCTAAGAGAGAATGAAGAATCACCCTTGTTCTCAGGTGCTGACAATATTAACCACAGCTCATTACATGTACAAGTTAGGCAGAGTACTGCCAGTCAAACTCAATTAAGCCCTGAGCCAGATGACTGGCACCTAGGAAAGAGAGTGGTCACTTACGTCATCACCAGAGTCTCATCCCCTGGCTCACTTAGCAGTCCATCCACGAATACCGAAGTGCTGGTGAAATTGTGTGTGCTCCAGGTATGACCTTCATCAATGCTGAACCTGGAGATGGGTGGGGAGAGGGGGGCAGGCAGAGGGAGAGAGAGAGAGAGAGAGAGAGAGATAGAGATAGAGATAGAGAGAGAGAGAGAGAGAGAGAGAGAGAGAGAGAGAGAGAGAGAGAGACAGACACAGAGAGAGAGACAGAGACAGACACAGAGAGACAGAGAGAGAGAGAGACAGAGACAGAGAGAGAGAGACAGTGAGAGAGAGAGAGAGAGAGAGAGAGAGAGAGAGACAGACAGAGAGAGACAGAGAGAGAGAGAGAAGGGGAGAGAGAGGTAGTCAGAGACAGAGGCAGAGAGAAAGAGATGAGGAAAAAAAGAGATGGAGGGAGAGGGAGAGAGAGAGAGAGAGAGAGAGAGAGAGAGAGAGAGAGAGAGAGAGAGAGAGAGAGAGAGAGAGAGAGAGGTGTCACATTTCATTTGTCACATCTGATCTCACCATCTAGGGGCACTCCTTAAACAAATAGCACAAGAGGGTTTGCGTGTATGTTTCCTTTTTCCATTTGTTAAGTAAAATGTCAGCCTGACAACAGAGGACTCCAGGTACCTACAGATCTAGTCACATTTCCTAAAAGTCAGCTGGGTTTGTCTAGTCGTAAGTATTTTAATTAACTAAATGTCATCCCAGCGCTCCCACCCACCATCCCCACTCAGATGCCTGTGGGGAAAACCAGGCGGAAAATGTACCACTGACAACTGGCAGCATTCCTAACAGTCTCTGGATCTTGTCAGATGATAATTATAATAATAATAACTCACTATAATATAACATAATAGATGTGGTGTAGTGAGAAACATACACACACACACACACACACACACACACACACACACACACACCCCTAAGAGTCAGGGGACTTGGGTTCCTGTCCTGACTCTGGCACTTCCTAGGTGTGTGCCCTTAGACAAGTGATATCTATTCTTTGAGCCCCATTTTCCTTATCTATAAAAGTAAGGGAGTGGGATGGCATGATGTCTAAGATCCCTACCATATCTTAAGTTTTATGTGTCTATAACACACATGCCTTCAGACTGCAGCTGTAGATTTAAAAGAACTGTTCTTTAGGATAAGGACTCATGTTTTCTTATGGGTCCTGAGTGCTTTCCCTCTCCGTGGTGTATTCTTGTCATCTTTTAAAGTTACTGCCCAAACCATTTAATTCTCCTTCCAAGGGCTGATGGACACTTCTGGTCTTTTCTTTCCTTCCCATAAGGGGACATACTTTAGACATAATAGAATGTTAGAATGTAGAGTTAGAAGGCCTTTAGACATTACTAGAGCTGGAAGAGACCTTAGAACACAGACCATAAACTGTCAGAGCTAAGAGGGGAACATAGAACACAGACTATAGACTGTCAAAGCTAGAGGAGGACTTGGAACATAGAACATAAAATGTTAGAACTGGAAGAGACCTTAGAACATGAAATATAATAATGTTATAGCTGGAACACACCTTAGAAAACAGATCCTAGCTGGTCAGTGATGGGAAATTAGAAAATAGAACACATGGTGTTAGAGCTGGAAGTGAACTCAGAACACAACATAATGTTGAAGACAGGAGCCATCTTAGAACACAGATCATAGATTGTCAAGGCAGGAAGGGAACTTAGAACAGAAGGCTAGAACTGGAAGTGGCCTTAAAGATCATTTTGCCTAACCTTGTATTTCATAGATAAAAAAACTGAAAACCCAGAGATGTTAGGTCACTTACCTAAGGTTAATTACAAAGCTAGTTAGAGGGACTGATAGACCAACCAGTCATTTGGTTGCTCTTAATGGCCACATACAACCTAGGATCAAAAGTCATTAGGAAGAAACAAATAAACAGGTAACCCCTTCCCTGTCCCCCTTCCCCCTAATCCCCACAATCCATCTTAAATGCCCTTGCTCTGCTGTAAAGGAGGAAAGCCTTACTTGAGTATTTTCAGGGGGATGGATGTGTCTTTGATAGCCACAATCACTCCACCATGATCCAGGTACAGAATGTGGTGTTCCTCTTCGAAGACCTAGAAACCAGGCCAAAGAGAATCACTGACCAGCTGAAGGGAACATCTTAAAAGGCATCAGCAAAAGAAATTACAATTAGAAGCCCAGAGAAATGTCTCAACCATTTATTTTTCAAAGCATACTTGGCAAAAGCAATAACAAAACTTTTATATGCCTTTAAAAATCCTAAAAAGTAGTTCAAAGAACAATAACCTTTTGGAATTGTAAGGAGCCTACTATCTATGATTGCTTTGAAGTTATCTCTAGTCAGGGTATTTTTAGGGAATAGTCATACTTTCACAACTTATATTCTATAGCAAACCACACCTTCACTACATCACATGCTTCAAAGATATGAGAAGAGCCTACCCTATTTGTTGCTTGTCAATTTTTTAAGCATTTCCTTCAATAGCACAAAATTCTGCCCTTATGTGCCATCAGTGAAGGTTTAATCAGGGGCTGGAGAACTCCTTCCCTGTAAGCTCAGTAACTACCCACAATGCTTCACGGGTGATTCCTGCTTCAGGTAGTGGTTGAACATGATACTCCAAAGATTCCATTTTATGATGATGTCAATTAAATCCCAGCTTGATGAGGCATCCCGAGACTAACACTATCATTCTAGAATTAGGATTTGTTTCTTCTTTCAGATGTAAACTTAAGAATCAGCAATGGTATAGTAGAATAATAATTGGTCTTGGGATAAAATTCTGATTCACCATCGATCTGTAGCGACTTCTCTTGTTGGACCTAAGTTTTGTAAACTGAAAAAGGAGGGGGTTGGACAGATGATTGTAGAATTCCATCCTGTTCTAACATTCTGGTGTATGTTTAAAGATCCCTTCTGGTTTCAACATTCTATCCCAGCCCTGACATTCAGCAGTCTATGTTGAAATGGCCGTTCCAGCTCTAAACTTTTTACCTTTTAACCTTCTTTTTGGTAACCTGTTGTGATTCTAAGAGGAAGCATGGAAAAAGGAAATTCTGGATGGAGTTCAACCCTTCTCTCAAAGGTCTAAATGACAGTTTCAATGCTTAACAAACAAGTCTTCAATCTTCTGAGATCACTGGTCCCAGTCATCACAGTAGGCAACCACACGCATCTTGGTTTTCTGTTTTTCTTCTATGGGAGGCCTAGTAAGACATGAACTTCAGCAAAAGAGATGATGTATGCACAAGCACACTTCAGGTTGTAAAATGCCCCATAAATACAATGTGCTGTGGTTTTTATGATTAACATCTCCTATCAGTTGATAATATAACATGTTTCTCCAACGAGTTTCCTAGTAGGAGCTACAAATAGAAGATTTTCAATCTACCGATTCTTTCCACCAGCTGTTCAGTCTTTACTGAAGAATGAAAACCTTTGAAAGCATTTCCATTTCAATTCTCTTTCTTAGACTTTAAAAGAGGTATATTACTTTTATCACTGATCTCAAATGGAAACTAGCCCCAATGTTTACATATTTTGATAGCATCTAGTATTATTGAGCTTGGAGAACGATTTAGTCAGTCAACCTGCATTTATTATGCTCTATGTGTGAATCAAACACTATGTGAGGTACTCTTAAATTAAAGAAGACAAATTGAACCATGTGAGATTTTCACAGAATCATAGCATCTCAGAACTGAAAAGAGATCTCAAAAGTCATCCAGTCCAACTTATAACTAAGCAGCAAGTCCAATCCAAAGCTAGGCATTTAGTGGCCATTCCAATTCTGATTGAAAACCAGCAATGGTGAGGAATCATTGTGGTAGTCCACTCCCTTTTTGCAAGGCTCTAATTTTTAGGAAGTTTCTGGTTGCATTGAGATGAAATTTGTCAACTTCACCAACTATGCATATGGGGCAAAGTTGCAAGTTTGGATTGACAATAATCCAATCATTTATATTAGGAGCAGTGCTGACTTAGATTCTGATGACCAAACACATACGGGTAACAGAATTAAGCAACTCCAAAGTAAGCATGTATTACTTGCCAGGAAAGACATTTGCACGTATAGATGCCCCATTCTCAAGGCCACATGAAATCAAAGCTATGATGACAACTATTGAAGAAACAAAAGCTGTCTGTAACCTCTAAATCTTACTGAAAGCTTGGGACTAACAAAGACAACAGGCCAGCAGCATATTCATTGACCTCATCTTCTTTGGTTGAGTTGTCTCTATGGCTCATAAAAAGAGCAGAAGGCTGCTGAAGGATTGTAAGAAGTGATAAGAGCCAAGATACAAAGTGGCAATGTCAAAGAACTAAAGTGTTTGTCCCTTTTGAGACAATGGCAGAAGTAGGAGTTACACAAGATGGTGATTTACCAGACCGTCATGGATCCCATGTGTGGTGCTAGAATAATTAACATTTTCCCACACATACTACTCTATAGTCATGAAATCATTGCATGGTGACTTTAGATGTATGGGTCAAGAAAATAACTCAAATGTAGTACGAAATGGACTTTACTTGCCCCAGATGGCTGCAGATGTCACCAAAGAGTGTAAAATTTGTGCCTGTGGCATACAAAGAAATGTACTACTAATGTATGCTTCATATTTGAAGAACATGACTATGAACAAACTTTTTGAATTTGCCTACTTCATTTACTATCTCTGGAAGGAGATTGTAAGAACATAAGCCATATATGGTGACAACAAGCCCCTTCAAAAGGAATTTAGAAGAAGATTTTCCCAGTGTAGGAGCATCCTGCCAGATCTAGGCAGAGAAGGATGAAAGGGATGTTGGCTTTAACTGGCATTAAGAAGGTGAGAACAATCCCTTACCACCTTTGAGAGGATGCACATGATATGTGTTTCAATAACTCACTGATGAGTATGTTTGGGGCACCGAGATCAGAACAAAAAATCTCAGTGGTGTCACCATTTGGCTATCCTAACACACGTACACAACTCCATCTGGAATTATAGCACTGGTTTTATGTCCTACCCACCTGCTGATATTTATGTGTGAGCCACTCCTATCAACTGGCTTGCCTTTTGGAGTCCATGAGGATGGCAGAGCGGGGGCTGGGGGTGGGCTCTGTAGGCACTCATAATCAGGACATTTCTTATCTGAGAGGTAAGCTAAAGTAAGCTTACCACCGCACTAGCTACAATTTCAGCCCAGAAGAATGCTGACAGAAGTAAATTAAACTTTGATGCCTATATTCAATGCCGAGACCTTCAACAAATTGACATGGTTTTGCTGAGAAATCTTGATGTTTGTGGAACACACAAATCAGTAGATTGATGGAAAGCTACTTCATACCTAATAGTGGACAGAGTTGGCAATGTGCCTGTTTACAAAAGGCCGCTGGACATGGGGGCCACCAAGAAGTGTTCACCATAACCACCTATAGGTAGTCTGAATCCTAGATAGAGACAGATAAGCACTTGTGAATGAATGAGTAAAAAAACATTTATTAAGTGCTTGTTGTTGGGGATACAAAGAGAAAAGCCAAGTGGCCTTTGTTCCCAAGGGGCTCACATTTCAATGGGAGAAACATACACAGTTGTCATCTACAAGCCAAATGGAAAAGCCCTGTAGTGCTTAGTGTGTAGCAGCAAGGCAGACACTAATGCATCTTCTTTAATTTCGTTTCTACTGATAAAACCATATCTATGACTGATATTCAATCATTTCACAGTGCCAAGGACTGGAGATAAGAAGTTTCTTTTCTGGATCTTCAGTAGCTTTGGTTGTTGCCCCTCCAAGACAAGTTGCCAGATTGTATCTTGACAGAGATATAGGGTGTTGCTATCTGGGAAGATAACTTTGGGGGCTGAATTGGGAGCATAATCAATGATCTGGATGAGGCTGTCATTCTGAGAGCTATTGGGCTTATCTATACATCAGGATCAGTCAGTTAATGGTTGAGCTTGGTGATGATGGGCACATTTAGCTCCTTTTCCCCAGTAATTTCTCCTTTCAATGATGCTTTAAGGCTGAAAGCAGGACCTATAACTTGGTAAGTCACTGCTATTTCTAACGCTTTTGGGTTTGGGGTATTGAACTATCTCCATCAGGGTTGGATAGAACTAGGGAAATGGTTGTTGAGGTGATAGTAGTGGTTTAACTTGACAAGCAGATGCTACCTCAAGTCTCTTTTGTGGGGTACCTTGCTACTTTAACTAGGTTAGTTTGTCTTCCCTCTAAGCAAAAAAGGCTACCTACCCACACAGAAAGACTATCTGAACTAGGCAGTAGCTCCGAAGCAGACATCTCAAGTGAAGAATCTTCAGTGAACTGTATCTCAATGACCCAGTTCAAGTGACTGGAGAGAACTGAATCCAGAGAAAGCACCTTTTCTGCCTAGAACTTCAATCATGGAGCCTCCTAGTTTGGCAGGATAGTAGGATGTAGAATGGGGAGTGATATCCAATGAGATTGGAAAGGTAGAGGGGGACCAGGTTGGAAAGGGCTTTAATGGTCAGATATAAGAGCTTATATCTCATTCGAGAGGTAATAGGGAACCACCTTTATTTATATAATGTATACCTTGTGTGTAATTGCATAGGTACATTGATGCACATGTTAATTACAACATTTTAATATTTTTTCATGACCAAGTTATTTTGCTTTTGTATCAGTATCATGCATATATTGTTTTCTAGCCTGTTAATTATGCAAAATTTTGGCTGTGCATATGTTGCTGTTTCTTCGTTTTAAAAATTATTTTATAGGTCTACTGATATCATTGCTTTATTTGGCTTGCTGTTATGCAAATTTGCTTTGGTTCTATAAATATGAGTGTACTGCTGACATGTACATGCATTATATTCTGCGAAGTAATGACATGAAGTCACTGTAGCCTCACGTTGAGTAATTCTTTAGATTGTGCTGTTTCTATTGTATATATCGTTGATACACCCATGCTGTGAAGGGCACTCTAAAATAGGCTGGGATAATCCTTGTTATATAAAGTGCTGATGTTTAGGATGATGCTATACCATATATCCAGATGTCAAATGTACTGCAGCTGATCTTGCAAGAGATTCAAAGCTTTCAAAGCCTGGGGAAGAATGTAGCACATGCTTGGGGTCAATTCATAGCTGCATGGGTTGCTGGGAGATGTTATCTGCTACAAATTTCCTTATTTTCTTCCTACCCTAGAAGAGATTAAGAAACTCTAAGGGAAGTTTGTGCACAGGCACAAAATATTGGGAGGAGATGCTAGGACATACATGCTTTATTTGACTGAGCTAGGGGATGGAATAGAACTTTGAGTAGAAGACTAAAGACTAAGAGTCAGGCAGGTGGCCCCAGGAGTGACCGAGAGTTCTACAACAACACCTTCTGCCTTTCATGAACTAAAGTGATTACTTAATTTAAGATAAGCTTTAGATTTAAAGTATACTCTCCTAATAGAAAAAAAAATACAGTTGAATATTTTTTTCCCATTAGGAGAGTATACTTTAAATCTAAAGCTTATCTTTTCTTTTAAGTTATAGGTAAAAAAAGATTGATCTCAAATACTTTGAAATGAGGTATGTTCTTATTAATGAAGGAGGTTGTAAGAAAAATAAAGACAATGACTGAGACTGGCACGAAGAGAGAAAGAAGTACAACCCCTCTGCATAAAACAGTAGAGTTTTTATCCCTGCTGGAAGCTCTTAGCAAATGAGAGAAAATATTAGAATATTGATTTATTAGTAATTTGTTTTACAAACTTTCCCCAAATACAGAACCAAACTGAATCCAGGCTAAAAAAAATTAGAACAATATTTTGCTATATGGGCCAAGGCTGGATTCTTGGGTCATGTGGCCTCACTCATTTCTTCCCCTCTTGCTCCTTGTATACACAAAGGAAGTTCTCTGTAAGTTGAGAGTTGTGTCTAGGGAGTAGTGAGAGGAAAAAGGGTATGAGTGATTCTGACCAATAGTATTCACATTCCAAAGGCGGGAGCCGGAGGTAGGAATAATCTCTCTTGTTTCCAAACCTATATCCAGAAAGTCAGAGAAGGTTACATGAAATGGGATTTTGTGTCCTGTTAACCTCCCAATGTTATTGTTAGAATAAAATGAAACAATGAATGTCTAGTGTTGTAAAATACTGTCTATTTATACTAATGACAATTATGGAAGCAGCTTGGTACAGTGGAACAAACACCGAGTGTATAGGAAAAGAGGAAATAAGTCTCAAATATGGGCTATCTCACCTACCAGCTGGGTGACATTGGGCAAAGACATCTAACCTTTATAGGCTCAGTTTCCTTATCTGTAAAATGAGGGAATCATACTAGATGACCTTCTAAGGACTCTTCCTGTTCTAATTGTGTGATTCTATGATTATGATGAGTAAGGCTTTCTTCAGAATAAGATCTTGAAAATTCTGTTTTCATAGATATGAGTAGGGAGAGAAAAGTGAGGGCAGACCGAGTAGAGGAATGGGGGAGGGGAAGTAATAAACACTTCTCAAGTGCCAACTATGTGGCAACCACTGTGCTAAGCACTTTACAAATATTATCTCAGTTGATCTTCACAACAGCCCTGCAAAGGAGGTGCTATTATTATCCCCATTTTATAGGTGAGGAAACTGAGGCAAACAGAAGTAATTTGCCTTTTGTCACAAAGCTAGCAAATGTCTGAGGCATGGTTTCCTTTCATTCACTAACCTCTACTATTAAAAGGCTCTATGGTCAGGAAGGACAAACCCAGGGTTCTTTCTATTAGAGCACACTACCTCTCACATACAAGTAGCATGACAGAATACTGGAGTTAAAAGACCCGGGTTTGTGTCTCTGCCTCCACCATGTACTAGCTATGTAACCTTGGACAAGTCCTTCTACTTCTCAGTATTTCAATCTCCTTTGCTTTAAAGCAGGGACAAGAATCCTTGACTTAGTTTCCTTACAAAGTTGTTTGGAGGAAAAGACTTGATAAAATTCAAAAGTATTTTAGCTATGTGAGTTATTATAAATATTCAGTGATAGTCTCACTGAGAGGCAGAACATGTGAACACAATTTTGAGAAAGACAAGGCATTCAGAATAACAGCGTGAAAAAGAGAGAGATCCCAAATACAAATGGGCTGAATTTCACTCTGTTTCATGTTTTCCTTAATGAGACATTTGAAAAGAAAAAGGAACAAAACGGGGCAGGGGTTTTTGTGCTGGTGGTTGTATTGAATTTCATCTATCCAATTTTGTTCCATTTTTTCTGGCTCCGGTGAAGCTCCTTGAATCAGAAAGGCAGCAGTACCATCAAATCCAGTTGCAGCACAGTTCACCAGAGATTTGGATGCTAGATTAGTGCTAAGTGGAGCAAAAATAAACTTGCTATTCAGATGGCTTCATTCAAACAGATGTTTATCCAAACTAAGCCGTATGTATGGGAACACTTTCGGACAAAACAACAGACAAAAAAAATTCAGAAACTCATGGGATCCTTCGAGGCTGGAATGTGAGGAAATGGGGGGAAATGCTAATTGGATGGTTTTTTTTTCTTTTGAATTTTAAGTTTGTTTCAGATTGTTAAAGCTGAGAATCCCAGGGGTGAAAGCAGACAACTGTGCAGGAAAGAAAAGGAATACAAGCAGTTGTCAACAAATATGAATGATATCCCCCACCTAAAGGGTGCATGAGGATACTTCTTTGATTCAGTTCAATTTGAATCAATTCAATTTGACAAGCATTAATGAAGCAACTTAGGGCAGCAAGGCTCTCTCTTGAGCCCTTTTCTTTTTTCCTCCCTATATTCTCTCAGTTGCCAGCTAGGTGGTACAGTGGCTAGAGCACTGTGCTCGGAATCAAGAAGACTTATAATCATGAGATCAAATCTGGCTTCAGACACTTACTAGCTGTGTGACCCTGGGCAAGTCACTTAACCCTGTTTGCCTCAGGTTCCTCATCTGTAAAATGAGCTGGAGAAATAAATGACAAATTACCCCAGTATCTTTGCCAAGAAAATTCCAAATGGGGTCATGGAGAGTTGGACACATCTGGAGTAACTCAACAACATTCTCTCAGTTTGTATTTTCAACAGTTCCTGTGAGTTAAATGAAAATTTCTTTGTCGATGATTCACAGATCTATATACCTAGACCTACGCTGTCTCCTGACATCAGTCACACATCATAGACTGTTTACTGCTCATTCCAAGTGCATGTACTATAGACATCTCAAACTTAACACGTCTGAAACAAAACTTCCTATGCCTTTACATATCTTGGTCTGAAGTACTTTCCCTCCTAATTTCTACCTCTTGGAATTCCCATCTGCCTTCAAAGCTTTTTCCTATAGAAAGCCTATCTTAAGCTTGTCTTCTCAGTTTCTAGTTCCCTCCTCCCAGAAATTACATTGTATATATTTAGTATTTAATTTCCCAATTTCATGCTGTTTCCTATTAATAGAAGGCAAACACCTTGAGAGCTGGAAGCATTTCCCTCTTTGCACTTGTATCTCATGCACCTGGCACGTAGTAGAGACTTATTAAATGCACACTGAATGAATGAATCAGTTGGGAAACAAGGGACAAGTAGACAAGAGGAAGGCCTTGAGACTCAAAATCCTCCTCTTTATTTTATTTGTCTGGATATGACTAAGGTGCTGTGTTGGAAGGCATGGAAAATACAGAAGCCTTTGTCATGAGTGGATGAGTGGAATCAGCTACCTATGTGTGAGAGATCCCTAACAATAAGGAAGGCTTTATTTTTCAGTAGAAATGACACTGAATTTGAAGTCAGGAGGCCAGAATTTCAATTCTGGCTCTGCCACTTACTAAGGTATGTGACTTTGGCAAATCATTTAATTTTTTGGGGGGGTGCTAATTTCCTCTTCTGTAAAATTATGGGGTGGAACTATACAACCTCTGAGATTCTTTCCATTTCTAGATCTCTGACTCTAATTAGAGTTTCAAAGAAACATAATGTATGCATTTGAAATGAACAGTAAGTTTCCTCATTTAATAGAGGCTAAGAAAGGATGGAGAAGGCAGTGTGATATAATAGTAAAGATCCAGCCTTGAAATCAGTAAGAACTGAGCTCATGTCTTTCCTCTGACATATATAGTGCTTATTAGTTGTGTGATTCTGAGCAAGTCACTTAACCTCCTAGCGACTACCTTAAGCTACAGAGAAGGGATTGTTCTACATGTAGAAAGAAGAGTTCCTTAAGCTGATAAAATCAAAACATGGCAAAAACAACAGCAACAAACAAAAACCAAGGATAGCAAGAAAAGCCAGAACTTTGGATGAAATGAAGTCTCAGAATCCAACTCTTGGGATTTGAAAATTGGAAGGGACATCTGGCTATCTGGTCTAACCAATACATAAAAAGAATCTCTCCTATAACATGCCCAGCAAATATTCTCTACCCAAGGCTGGAAAATTATGTTCTTGTGTCACTTTTGGTTGGTAGACTTCTTTCCTCCAGACATCCAGAGAGACAAGCCTCAATGCCCAAGGTTAAGGGGGAACTATGACTATGAATTCAAAAATGGCTCCCCTTGTCTTAAATTGGAGTGGCTCTCCAGGACTCCAATGCCTTCTTTTTGAAAGTGGACATGTGACATGACAGGGTGTCAGGCAGATCTTACTGGTCCTCTGGGGCCAATGTGTCTTTTGTTATCCCATCATCCCCTGCAACACATCACCCACACCTTAGCAAACTTAGTTCTTCTTTACCACAGCTGCCTCTCACATCACCAGTGATGCACGTGTGTGGCATGTTTTTTTTTAAACCTGGAATTTCTGTGTGTCATGGCTGTATATTTATGAGAGCAGTTCAGCTCCAGTGTTATTGCTCATATATGCCTCTGACTTTACAAGCATAGGTTAATGCACTCCAGACCGATTGTTCATTGCCATTAGGGTAGAAAATGATCTTAAGTCATCTAATCCAAGCCTCTGCGTGCTTCCAGGACAGCAGCCATTCAGTCTCATATGGCTTCCTGTATTTACAACTTAACTCTTTCTAGGAATGAATCCCTTATCCTATAGTCACTGAAGCTTGAGATCTTGAGTTGTCCTTGTCTCTTTCCTCTCTCTGCCTCTCATACCCACTCAGTTGACAAGTACTACCCTAGATAATTCCACAAGATTATTTGTATTTGTCCATTACTCTCTATTTCCATGGTCGCCAAGCAAGTTCAGGCCCTCATCGCCTCTCTCCTGAACTGCTGGAATGACTTTCCAACTGGTCTTCCCACCTTCCCACCCTTCTAATCCTCCATTCAAACAGCTATTAAAATATTTTTTCTAAGGTATAGATTTGACTGTGTCACTCTGTTTCTCAAAAGACTTTCAGTAGCTATGTATTGCCTATACTATGAAATTTAAAAATTCCTAAGATAGACCTTTAAACTATTCCATAGTCTAGTTCCAACCTGCCTTTCCAAAATTATTCTTCATTACTTCACCCAATGCCCTTTATTTTTAACATTTTTTTAAACATTTTGAGTTTTGAATTTTTCATTTGTTTCACCGTTCCCCACTCATTGTGAAGGTAATAAATGCTATATGATATTATACATGTGAAATCATGTAAAACATTTCCATATTAGCCATGTTGCAAAAAAAAATCAAGAAAAGTGAAAAAAATTATGCTTCAATCTGAATTGAGATTCCATCACTCCTTTCTCTGGAGATGGATAGCATTTTTCATCATAAGTCCTTTGGAATTGTCTTGGATCACTGTATTGATCAGAATAGTTAAGTCATTCACATTTGATCATCATGTGTTCTTGTTGTTATGGTGTACAATATTCGCTTGTTTCTGCTTACTTTACTTTGCATCATTTCATAAACATGTTCCCAGGTTCTTCTGAAACCATCCTACCCCTCATTTTTTATAGCACAATAGTATTCCATCACAATCATATACCACCTCTTGTTTATCCATGCCCCAGTGGATAGGCAGCCCCTCAATTTCTAATTCTTTGCACCACAAAAGAGCTGCTATAAATATTTTTGGGCATATTGGTCTTTTTCTTTTTTTCCTTTGATCATTTTGGGATACAGACTTAACAGTGGTATTGCTGGGTCAAAAGGTATGCACAGTTTAATAGCCCTTTGGCCATAATTCCAAATTGCTCTCCAGAATGTTTGGATCAATTCACAACTTCACAAATAGTGCATTAATAGGCCCTGTTTTCCCACATTCTCTTCAAACCTTTGTCATTTTCCTCTTCTGTCACATTAGCCAATCTGATAGGTGAGAAGTAGTACCTCAGAGTTGTTTTATTTTTCATTTCTCTGATAAATAGTGATTTAGAACATTTTTTTCTTATGACTATAGATAACTTTGATTTCTTCTTCTGAAAACTGCCTATTTATATACTTTAACCATTTATCAATTGGGGAATGATTTGTATTCTTATAAATTTGACTCTGTTCTCTGTATATTTGAGAAATGAAGTCTTTGTAAGAGAAACTTGCTGTAAAAATTTCCTCCTTTTTTCTGCTTTCCTTCTAACATGGCTGCATTGGTTTTGTTTGTGCAAATCCTTTTTAATTTAATAGAATCAAAATAATCTATTTTACTTCCCATGACTTATCTCTCTTGCTTGGTCACAAATCCTTCCTTATTCATAGATCTGACAGGTAAAATTTTCCATGCTCCCCTCATTTGCTTATGATATCACTTTTTATGTCTAAATCATGTAGATATTTTGACTTTATTTTGATATACAGTGTGAGATGTTGATCTATACTGAGTTTCTGCCAAACTGCTTTCCAGTTTTCCCAGCAATTTTGGTTGAATAGTGAATGCTTGTTCTAAAAGCTTAGATCTCTGGGTTTTGTGAAACAATAGTTTTGTGAAACAATAGATTACTATGGTCATTTACTACTGTGTATTATATACTTGATCTATTCCACTTATGAACCTCTCTATTTCTTAGTCAGTACCAGATTGTTGTCATGATTACTAGCTTGTAATAGAATTTGAGATCTGGTACAGCTAAATCACTTTCCTTCACATTTTTTTCATTGATTCCCTTGAAGACCTTCTTGACCTTTTGTTCTTCCAGATGAATTGTGTTATTACTTTTTCTAGCTGTATAAAATACTTCTTTGGTAGTTTGATTTGGTATGGCGCTGAATAAGGAAATTAATTTAGGTAGAATTATCATTTTATTATAATGGCTGGAACTATGCTTCAGCAATCAATATTTTTCCAATTGTTTAGATCTAACTTTATTTGTATGAAAAGTGTTTCGTAATTGTGTTCGTATAGTTCCTGGGTTTGTCTTGGCAGGTAGACTCCCAAATATTTTATATTATCTATAGTTATTTTATATGAAATATCTCTTTTTATCTCTCACTGCTGGACTTTGTTGGTAATATGTAGAAATACTGATGATTTATGTGGGTTTATTTTATATCCTTCAACTATGCTGAAGTTGTTAATTATTTCAACTAGTATTTTAGTTGATTCTCTAGGATACTCTAAGTACACCATCATATCATCTACAAAGAGTGACAGTTTTATAGCCTCATTGGCTATTCTAATTCCTTCAATTTCTTTTTCTTTTCTTATTATTATAGCTAAAATTTCTAGTGCTATATTGAATAATAATGTTGATAGTGGGCATCCTTGCTTTACCACTGATCTTACTGGAAAGGATTCTTGCTTATCTCCTTTACAGATAAAGTTTGCTGATGGTTTTAGATAGATGCTACTTATTATTTTAAGGAAAGACCTATTTATTCCTGTGGTTTCCAGTAATTTTTAATAAGAATGACTATTGCATTTTTTTCAAAAATCTTTTCTGAATTTATTGATATGAACATATTATTTTTGTTGTTTTTGCTATTAATATGGCCAGTTATGTTGATAATTTTCTAATATTGAATGAGTCCTGCATTCCTGGTATAAACCCCACCTGATCATAATGTATGATCTTTGTGATATATTGATTGCTGTAATCTCCTGGTTAGTATTTTACTTAAAATTTTTGCATCAATATTCATTAGGGAAATTGGTCTATAGTTTTCTTTTTCTGTTTTTGCCATTTCTAGTTTAGACATCAGCACCATATTTCTGTGATAAAATAAATTTGGTAGGACTCCTTCTTTGCCTATTTTTCCAAATAGTTTATATAGTATTAGAATTAGTTGTCTTTAAATGTTTGGTAGGATTCATTTGTGAATCCATATGGTCCTGGGGTTTTTTTCTTATGGAGCTCATTTATGACTCATTCAATATATTTGCCTAAGATAGAGTTATTTAAGTATTCTATTTCCTCTTCTGTTAATATGGACAACTTATATTTTTGTAAATCTTTATCCATGTCACTTAGATTGTCAGATTTATTAGCATATACTTGGGCAAAGCAACTCTTAATAATTCCTTTAATTTCATCTTCACTGGTGGTGCATTCATCCTTTTCACTTTTTGTTACTGGTAATTTAGTTTTCTTTCTTTAAACAAAACATATTAACCAATGGTTTATCTATTTTATTATTTTTTTTAAATAAAATCAGCTCTTAGTTTTATTTATTAGTTCAATTTTTTGTAACTTTTAATTTTATTAATCTCTCCTTCAATTTTTTTAAGATTCCAGTTTGGTCTTTAAGTGGGAATTTTAAATTTGTTTTTTTTTCTAGTTTTTTTTTAAATTTTATGCTCAACTCATTGATCCGCTTTTTCTTTATTTTATCTATGTACACATTTAGAGATATAAATGTTCACCTAAGTAGTGCTTGGGCAGCATCTCATAAATTTTGGCATGTTGTCTCATTGTTGTCATTTTCTTATTAAAATTATCATTTCTATGATTTGTTCTTTCACCACTAATTTCTTAGGATTAGATTATTTTGTTGCTATTTAGTTTTTAATCTATGTTTCCAGAACCTTTTATTGAATGTAATTTTCATTGCATTATGGTCTGAAAAGGATGCCTGTAAATTGTTTTCTTTTTCTGCATTTGTTTGTGAGGTTTTTATGCCCAAATACATAGCCAATTTTTTGAAGGTGTCATTTACCTGAGAAAAAGGCACCTTCCTTCCTATTCCCATTCCATTTTTCTCTAGAGGTCTATTATTTCTAACTATTCTAAAATTTTATTAATCTCTGTAACTTCTTTCTTATTTGTTTTTTTTTTTTTTTGTTATATTTATCTGGTTCTAAGAGAGGAAATTTGAGTTCCCCCAATTTACTGTCTATTTCCTCCTGGAACTCATTTAACTTTTTCTTTAAGAATTTAGATGCTTTGCAATATGGTGCATATATGTTTGGTATTGATATTACTTCAATGTGTATGGTACTTTTAGGAAAATGTAGTTTCCCTGCTTATCTCTTTTTAATTAGATCTATTTTTACTTTTGCTTAGTTTGAGATCATGATTGCTACTCCTACTTTTTTTTTAACCTAAGCTAAAGCATAATAGATTCTGCTCCAACCCCTTACTTTTACTCTTTGTTGGTTTCAAGTGTGTTTTTTGTAAACAAGGTATTGTTGGATTCTGGTTTCTAATCCATTCTGCTCTCAGTTTCCATTATATCAGTGAGTTTATCCCCCATTCCTATTCATGCATTTCCCTTCACCCTATCTTTATATGTATAATCTCTCTCTCTCTCTCTCTCTCTCTCTCTCTCTCTCTCTCTCACCCAGTCCCTCCTCAAAAGTCTGTTTGGCTTCTGACCACTGCTTCCTTTAATACACTCCCCCTTCTATCAGTGCTTCCCTTTCCCCTCCTCCTTCCCTGTTGGGTAAGACAGATATCTATGCTGAACTGAGTGTGTCATGTCCAAGTCTTCCTGACTCCAGTTGGGGTTTTCTTGGCAAAGACAACAGAGAGCGTTGCCATTTCCTTGTCTAACATTATACTTTGGAAAAAATTAAATGAATTTTTTCCCTTGAGTCTCACAACAGCCCTATTGTGTAGTGAGTGCAAGTATTAGTATCCCTATTTTACAGGTAAGAAAACTAAGACCCAGAAAAGTTGAGTGATTTGACTGATGTTTCATAGCTAGCAAGTGGCAGAGCTGAGACTCAAGGGTAGTCTCTGATGAGGGCCCAGTCTCTGGAAACCCCCTTGAATCTGGAATGCAGTCTCTGGGAGCCCCCTTGAACCGTCCTTGAATCTTCCAACTGGATCTGGCCTTCCCCTAAGGCCACAAGCCTCACATTATCATTAGGCCCAAATCTCTACCTAGCCTTGCCCTTTGTTGTTCAGCTACTTCCCACCCTTAATCCCATTACCTCACCTTGCCCTCCTTGGACTTCCCCTCAAGACCCTCCCTAGACCCCTCTTCTGGTCACCCCAGACCACCCCTCAATCCCTCCCACAACCTTTGTGTATATAATCTCCATCTTGCCTCCATGAAGGTGGTCAGAACCAATCTAGCTCAGATGGGTCTGGCCCTTTTTCCTTACAGGCGTCGCAAGGGGTGGGATCTCTTGGGGCAGGCTTATTTGGCTAACTCTTAATAAACTTTATCTTTCCCCTTGGCTGAGAAAGCTTGAGTCGAATTCTTTCGGCAGGACCCGGTGTGTCAGTACTTTGGGGTGTCGAGCACCTCTCACCCCAAACCCTCATCAGTCTCCTGATTTCAGATGTATTCCTTTTTTAACTATATCACATTGTCCTAACAAGATGGAAAGCTTTTTTGTCTGTCTCAATCAGCTCTCTTCGAAGAGCCAGATATTCCAAAGGCCCAGCTAGTCAAGGAGCTATGAAATAGTGAGGACTGAAGTGATGCTCCAGGAAAGAGTCACAGGGGACTTGGGACCCTCAGCTGTTCTCTACCTCCCAGTAACCATTATTCAATAAAGTCCAGTCTTCTAATACCTCACCACCCCTCCCCCCAACACATACTCTTTGATCCAGTAACATTGGCCTCCTGGCTGTTTCTAGAACAAGGCACTTTATCTCTTGGCTCAGGGCACTTTTTCTGACTCTCCAGCCATTTCTGGAATGCTCTCCCTACTCTGCTCCTCCTACTGACCTCCCTGGCTTCCTTTAATTCCTGACTAAAATCTCACCTTCTAGAAGAAGCCTTGTCCAACCCCTTTCTGGTCCTTCCCTTTGTTATTATTCCCTGTTTATCCTGTAGATAGCTTTGTATGTATTTGTTTGCAGGTTGTCTCCTTCATTAGACTGTAAGCTCCTTGAGGGCAGGAACTGTCTTTTGCCTCTTTTTGTATCCCCAGCATTTAGCACAGTACCTAGCACATGGCAGCCACTAAATAAACATATATTAAATTGAATTGAATTAAGCATTGGTATTCTTGCTGTGTGGTTCCAGAGCATCTGAATTTAAATCTTAGCTTGGCTACTTAGCAATATCGTGACCCTGGGCAGGTCTTTAACCTCTAGGCCACATTCTCCTCAACTGAAAATAAAGAGTTTTGGACTAAAAGATTTCTAAGATTCCTCTCAGCTTTAAATCATACAATTGCTTGAGGGGTCATGAAGCCCTGGAGATGAACCTCTCATTAACCAGCAGTTGTTGGATAGCTTCCTAAATGGAGGTAACCAAAATGCCTGAGGCTACTATGGGAGCAGAGCCATCCTCACTGAAAAAAAAGGCCTCTGACCAAGCCCCTGTATGTTTAGAATGAGCAGGTGAATATAATGTTTGTGGAGAACAAATTGCTGCATGAAACGGAACTAATAGCACACGGGGGTGAATTTTCCCTCTATGCCTTCCTGTTTTCAGTATAATGTTCTTCAAATATCTAGACACTGATTTAAAACGCAGTGAGATCCACTAAGGACAGCAATGCTGATACATGGCTCCATTGTCCAGGCCCTGGGCCCCAGGAGCAATCAAATTGAATCAACCAACCTTCATTAAGTGCCTGCTGTGAACAGAGAACCCTGTGTTCTGCCCTTGGGTGGAAGTAAAGAGAAATGAGCCACAGCTCCTGCTCTAGAATTCTTTCACTTTAGTGCTAGAGGAGACTTTTAGAAAGCTTCTCTTCCGTGTGGTACAGTGGAACCAGAATTGGCTCTGGCATCAGAGGTCGTTGGTCACGCATGGCAGTCATGTCTGACTCTTTGTGACCCCATTTGGGGTTTTCTTGGCAGAGATACAGGAGTGGTTTGACATTTCCTTCTCCAGCTTATTTTACAGGTGAGGAAACTGAGGCGAACAGAGTTAAATGACTTGCCCAAAGTCACACAGCTAATATCTGAGGCTGAATTTTTAACTCAGGTCCTCCTGACTCCAGGCCCAATCTATCCACTGCTCCACTTAGCTGCCCTCCAGCACCTGAGGACTTGGGTTCAAATCCTTACCAGTGGAAGTTTCTTAGGTAAGGGAGAGGGCTGATTGATCCATTTGAAGGAACAAGATACTCTAGACCTTTATCAGGTAAGATCAGCACTACTGAATCAACCAATCAAAGTCATTAAACTAATGCCCATCCTTTATATCTTCTCTAAAATAGTAAACTAATCAGGATTCTAGCATTTCAATGGCAAGCCAGAAAAGAGTAGTTCTCATTAGAAATTTTACTGATAGGAAATCTCTCCCCAAAGCCATCAAAAATTTAAAGGAAAGTTCAAGAAGCGAGAGGAGCTTTCACAAGGCAATAGTGATGAGGGCACAGTCTCTGGGAACCCCCTTGAATCTGGAATACAGTCTCTAGGGAGCCCCCTTGAACTCTCCTTGAATCTTCAGACTAGATCTGGCCTTCCCCTAAGGCCATAAGCCTTACATTATCATTAGGCCCAAATCTCTACCTAGCCTTGACCTTGGTTGTCCAGCTACTTCCCACCCTTAATCCCATTCTCTTGCTTTCTGGAGTCTGACCTCATCCAGGTCCCATCAAGCTGCTCCTTAGACTCCTCCTCAAGACCCTCCCTAAACCCCTCCTCTAGTCACCCCACACTACCCCTCAATCCCTCCTACAATCTTTGTGTATATAATCTCCATCTTGCCTCCACGAAGGTGCCCAGATTCAACCTAGCTCAGTTTAGATTGAATCTGGCCCACTTGTGAAAACAGGTGTCACAAAAGGTGGGATTTCTTAAGACAACCCATTATGGTGAATCCTTAATAAACTTTGTCTTTTTCCTTGGCTGAGAAGGCTTGAGTCGAATTCTTTCAGCAGGACCTGGTGTGTAGGTATTTTGGGGTCTCGAGCACCCCTAAAAACCATCATTTTGCTTAAACCTCTTCAATAGGAGATTTGAAGTTCATTGAGGAACGGAACTTTGTCTTCCCTAAAGTTTACAACTGCCCCAGTCTTCTGTATGTAGTAGATCCTTAATATTATTTTTAATTAAAAACAATTCAGTATGTAATTAATTGTCAAATGATTGGTGATAGGAGATTATGTAATTTTAGGATTTAAGGTTGAAAGAGATCTTAGAATACAGAACATATAATGTCAGAACCGGAAAGAACCTTAGAACATAGAATAGTTTTAGAGCTGTGAGGATCTCAGAGATCACCTTGCCCAACTCTCTCACTTTAAAGATAAAGGAAATGAGGCCCAGGGGGTAGAATATCTCACCCAAGGTCACACAGGAAGTAAATACAAAGATTCAAAGGAGGCAGGGGTGACTTCTGGTTGGGGTAATGAGAGAAGGCTTCACAAAGGAAGTAGGGTCCAAGATGAGTCTCAACAGATGGGTATAGCCATTGGACTGAAGGAGAGGTTATGGGAAGGACATATATGGTAGATGATCCCATGAGAATAGAAGGTTAGAGGCCTGGGACAGCCAAAAGCAAGGCCTATTTATGGGAAAGCTAAAACAAACAAACAAATACAATCCTAGTTTGTCTGACAAGGGCTTGGGGGAAGGAATAGCAGGAGAGAAATCTGGAGGAGGCAACTGGAGCCAGAATATGGCAAGTTTTGAATAATAACAATAGCTGGCATTCATAAAGTACACTAAGGTTTACAAAGTGCTTTACAAATATCATCTGATTTTATCCTAACCCTGAAAGGTAGGCATTGCCCTTATGATCTCCATTCTACAGATGAGAAAACTGGGGCAGACAGAAGGCTAAACTAAGGAAATAAAACCTCTATCTTCGAAGTATTCGAAGTCAATAAGTTTTTAAGCAAAGGAATGAAAAGCCCAATCTGGTGGCACTTGTAGTATGAAGACACTGAAGGTGGGAGACCTAGACTATAAGCTGTACAAGAGATGACATCTCAAATGGGGGTGTTGGTCATGTGAGTGAAGAGTGGAGAAGGTATGAGGGACACGCTCGAGGGAAAACGAATAGTTCTGGCAGTTTGCTGGAGGTGGGAAAAGAGAAGAGGAAGAGGACCATTGGAATCAATGAAGCTTTAAGGCAGGAGAGTGACGTGATATTTTAGGAAGAGAAATCCATCAACAATAAAGAAGTATAAAAGTCTAGCTGTGAGGTAGGGAATTCTCCTGAATAAGGAGAGAGAATCTAGGATGGGATTTTTGCAAAGGCAAGATGAATAGGGCCTGACACCCAAATGTAAATGAGATGGGGGAAGGAAAAAGAGAGTCAATGATGGTGCTGTATAATTGGATGAACATGGGGTCAGAGGACCTGGGTTCAAATCCTGTCTCTGTCACTTACTATTTTTGTGACCTTCAGCTAGTCATTTAAACTCTCCAGGAGTCAGTTCATTATCCCCTCTGGAAAATAGGATGATTTCCAAAGTCCCTTCCAGCTGTAATCTTTTATTTTGAGGAAACAGGCACATCATTTACTCCTCACTTTAAAATGAAACTAACCTTTATTTTGAGACAGAAGCACTTCCTTTTGGAACTTCAGGAGACTGATCTCAAATGTCCATAAGATTTACCAACATAACAGAAGGATGATTATTTACACAGTGAATCGATGTGGTATAATGGGGAAAACACTGGGTTAGGGATCAGGGGTCCAGGTTCAAATTCTTGTTCAGCCACTGATTTGACAAGCGGCCTGAAGCAAGCCCTTTAGTCTCTGGGCCGTCTGTCTCTTGACCTGAAAAATGGGAATTAAAAAAGAAAACCACAACCCATCCCAATCCTTCCACCATATGATAATAATCAAAGATTTATAAAACACTTTCCTTCAAACGACCCTCTAGTGCTTGTTCTCCTTTCCTTGGAGAGATGGGGGGATGGGTGCTGAATGTTGTATATGCTGCTAGTCACCAAATCTTGGTTGGCTTTGCTAAAGTGTTTTTTTTTCTTTATTACAAAGAAAAACTCCCTGTAAGGTATGGGGAGGTTGGGAGAAGGATATATTTGAAAATAACAGTGATGTAAAGACAAAAGGCAGCAGTAAAAATTTTAAAACACTGTAAGGGAGATAACAGGAACATTATTATCCCCATTTTGTAAAGCGAGGTTCAGAGAGTTCAAGTTACTTATCTAGAGTTGCAGGGTCAGCAAGTGTCAGAGTTGGGATTCCCATCCCATAAGGAACTCTCCTGAGTTCAGGTCCAGCATGCTCCCTACTCATCTAGGCTGTCTCTGTGGGGTTGGTGTGATGATCAGATGAGATAATGATTATAAGAGGGTTCTGTAACCATAGAGCACTGTATACATTTAAGTTATTGTGACTGCCCTCTCTTTTTTTTTCCAGCAATTGAAGCCGAGATCCCAAACACCAAGTTTGGGAAACCTGTCTTACCTTTCACATTTTAATTTTGCATATGTGTGCGTGTGTGTGTGTGTGTGTGTGTGTGTGTGTGTGTGTATGAATGCTCTGAGGTTATTACAGCTGCAAGGGACCATTGACTATAGAGAACAGAAAGACAGAACTGGAAGGGAAGCAGAGATCATCTTGTCCAAACCCATCATTTAAACGCAGCAAAGACAAAAACGAGGCCCTCAGAGAGAAAGGTTACATGGTCCAAGGTCCCACTTAACTAATGACAGTCAAGATGAGAGCCCAAATCTTATAATAATAGTAATATTTTAATTTACATAGCACATTACAGTTTATAACAATGACTTACATTTGTATAGGATATTACAGTTTGCCAAGTTGTTTATATATACATACAATAATAGTTAATATTTATTTAATTAATAATTTTTAATTTTAATTTAATTTTAATAAATGTTTAATTTAATTTCTAAAATTTTAATTTAATAATTATTATATGATACTCATGTGCCAGGCACTGTGCTAAGTACTTTACAGTTATTATCTTATTTGATCTTCACAACAAACCTGGGAGATAAGTGCTGTTCTTCATTTTACAGATGAGAAAACAGGCAAACAGAGGTTAAGGGACTTGCCCAAAGTAAGTGTTTGAGGCTGGATGTGAACTCAGGTCTTTCTGGCTCCAAGCCCAAGTTCTCTGTGTTGCTGTGGTAGAGTCGTTCAGTCATATCCGACTCTTTTTGACCCCAAAGACCATAGCATACCAGGCCTTTCTCTCCTCCTCTATCTTTCAAAGTGTGTCCAAGTTCATGTTTGTTGCTTCCACGACACTGTCTATCCATCTCATCCCTTACTGTCCCCTTTTCCTTTTGGCTTTAATTTTTCCGACATCAGGGTCTTTTCCAACAAGTGCTGTCTTCTCATGTGGCCAAAGTATTTAAGCTTTAGCTTCAGGATTTGACCTTCCAGTGAACAGTCTAAATTAATTTCTTTAAGTATTGACTGATTTGACCTTCTTGCCATCCAAGGACTCTCAAAAGTCTTCTCCAGGACTACGATTTGAAAGAGCTCTATCCACCGTGCCATATGCGTATGTATACATATGGCATATATATAACTACATACACACACATCTGACCACTGGACATCCTCAAGCATAGGCTGGACGGTCACTTAGTAGGGATATTATGGAGAGCTTTCCTATTCAGGAACAAGTTGGACTCCATGATGGTTAAGATCTTGGCTAACTCAAAGACTATGTTGTAGTGATTTGCTATGGACGTCCAACCCAAGTCTGCTGACCCCAAGTCCTGGGCTCTTTGTGCTCCGCCTCAGTATCACAACATCAACAAAGGATGCAGAAATGACCAGAGACAGGGAAGCCACTTAGGCTGTGACTGCTCCCTAAGCATAAAATGTCTGCTTTATTTTCCATCTCATCTATACTCCTATCCCCAAGATTGTTATTTTGACTTAGCACCTGTCTATTCTCCTCTGTTGGGATGTTGTTGTGTATCCTTACTTCCTTTGACTATTGTTCCCAGCATATGTCTTCTCTGCCTTGGCTTCTATTCCATTGTCTATGTTATCTCATCCCCATGCCGGCCAATTTCAAGGCTCTCTATATGTTAGCTTATCTTTATTGCTGTGAGTCTCGCTGCTGTCCAAGCAGTGTGGCAATTACAGCTCCATTTTCCTCTCCCAGTCTGAGACACATACAGGAAGGATGCAGCCAGCACAGATCAATACTGGGGACTCATCGGTTCAATGTGCCATAGAAAGGATTTACAATTGGGGGGAACTTTATGGAGCGTGGATTTAGAGCTGGAAGGGACTTGAGCCATCATCTAATTCCCCCTCCCCCCCATTTTATAGACTGAGGGCCAGAGAGAAGGTCATGTGGGGCACAGGAAGCAGAGCAGGATGTTCAAACCCATGTCTTATGAAGGGCTTTCTCCAGGACACCGTATGCCCCTTTTCTAATTGGTGCCTATTGATTTGATTTTGGTGGCGATAGTGGCTCACATTTCTATAGGATTATCTCATTTATAATGCACTTTACATATATTATGTCCTCAGTGTCATAAGGTCACTTAGAGCTGGAAGGAACCTTTAAGGCCATTTAGTCCAGTCCCTTCACTTGACAAGGAAAGACACTAAGGCCCAGAGAAATTAGTGATGTGTTTGTGGCAGAATTGGGATTTGAACCCAAGTCTCCTGATCTCCAACCCAGTATTTTTTTCTGCTATACCAGTTTACAACCCACCTGTGAGGTAGAGGGGTGTGCCCCAAGGCTCAGAGTAAGAGTCAGAGCTAGACCTTGAACTCGGGCCTCTCAATTCTGTGCCCAGTCATCTTTGCTCTGCACCACACTGTCAAAATCTCACTCCTTTGTGAAATGTGGGAATCCTGCTGACATTTGGGGTTAGTGAGACTTCCAAAATAAAATACTTCTTCCTCAAAAAAATTTAAAAAATCCAACCACAACAAAAGAGAATGAATCCAATTTTATTCAGGGAGTGAACAATGTGGGCGTGCCCCCAGAGTTTTAGGGTACCTATTTTGTTATCAGAGGTGTGGGTGGGTAGGACTGCTAAGAAGATTTAATAAGTTCTCCTACGGTCCCCATGAAGGTTTTAATTAAAAGAAGTTACCCAAAGCCACTTTTCATTTTTCATCTGGTTAATGAGAGACCAAGAGGCAGTGTCTGATGGAAAATTATGGCTGGTGTTAGTAGGCGGATCTCAAATCATTAATGTAAGTGCTTCTCTAAATGCAAATGCTATGGGCACATCTGCCTCACCCAAGGACTCATTTGGGATGAATTTTTTTTTAAGGGAAGAAGTGATGGGTGAGTTTACTGTTCAGAATTGTCTGAATAATCAAGGCAGTGTGTTTCAGGAAGGCATTTCAGGTCGAGATATATGTCAGTAGCTCCCAGGTAAGGGGGAGCCATAGATAAATTTGGAGATAGTGCTAAGTAGAAAGGCTGCCTCACAGAGTACCTCTCTTCTTTTAAGATGTAGTTTGAGCACCATCTTTTGTATAAAGCCTTTTCTGGTCTCCCCAACTTTAGCTGCTTTCCTTCTTAACTTATCTTATATCTAACTACTTGGTATACATTTGTATTTTATTCACTCTATATTTATGCTGTATATATGTTTATATGTGCTTGTCTCTTCCATTAGAGTAAATAAGGAGTGTTTTATCTTTTTTACTTGTATCCCCAGTGCCTAGCACAGTCCCTTACACACAGAAGGTGTTTGATAAAATCTTGATAATCAATACGCCATTAATTAATTGGACATAGAGTCAGAGAACTTCATTTGAAATTCCGTATCTGCTACTTAACAGCCTGTTTAACCTTGAGTCAGTTATTTTGCCTTTCTAGGCCTTGCTTCCTCATACATAAAGGAGGGGATTGGGGATTGAGCGCATGAACTCTACGGGGAGTCACCTGCCCAAGTTCATCCACCAAGTCAACTTCAGATCCAGGACTTGAACCAGGTTATCTGATTCCAAGTCCCATCCTCTTCCCACTCTACTGCCATCATATTTTTTCTGGCATTTGATGACCTAAAATCACAGTACATAGACCAATGCATGAGCACAGATCTAGTGACTAGGATGCTGAGAGATCACATAAGAACATCGGTCCCTGTGATGTACTTTGTGCCCTCGTTTCTTGTCTCTTTGTAAAGAGAAAAAAAAGACTTTGATAGTAGCAGTGTAGACACTCTAAGGTGCTCTATAGTTAAAGCATATAAGCTACTTGAGTTTAGGCCTCTATTTTGGATGATATTAGATGTCCCTTCCAGTTGTGATATTCTAAGTTCTGTGTTTTAGTACTCCCTTTGGCCCTTGGGCAATATCTGGTGATCTCTACTCTAGCAAATGAAAGGTTCTACCACAGTAGGGGTTATGTTTTCCTTAATAATGTTTCACCTGGCTTTGGTATTTTAAGATGGAATGTAGACCTTCAATACTTGGGACTATTTCATCTTGGTCTTGGGGATCCTACTGCCCAACATAGCCTCCCACATGCTAATAACTCTTCATTGAATCACATTGATTTTACAAAGGGCTTTCCACTCTGTACATTGGTGGAGTGTTCAGTATGGGTATCATTGAACCCCCTTTTACAGATGAGGTTCATAAGAAGTAAAATGATTTGTTCAGGACCATACAGCTCTCAAGAGTCAGAATTGTGATTGGAACTCAGGTCTCCTAACTCCAATGCTAGTGCTTTGCCCACCATACCACACACATTTCCTAAACATTTTCTCTTCTCAACCCAAGGCTGAATGCATTTCTCTACACTGCACACACTTAATAAATGTTTGTTGAATTGAATTAAAGGATCATACATAGGTTTGTAGTAGAGTTATTTGTGTATCCGTTGAAATTCCCCAATAGATTTTAAGCTCTGTGGGAGAAGGGGCTGTGATTTATTTGATTTTGTATCCCCAGTGGCTAACTAAGAACTTAAATGCACTAGGCACTTAATAAATGGTTTTATTAAAGCTTGACTTCAATCCAATATACACTCTAGCAGGTCCTATCCAGCTGAAAAGGCCTCAAGTGTGGGCTGGTGATGGATTGTAAGTCTCCTAACGGGGAACCAGCCTAGCTAACCATGGAGAGGCTTGTTGCCAAAGTATTAGCTTCCAGGTGATAAATTGTTTTGGCTGCACCAACCCATGAAGCTCCTCCATCAAGTAGTGGTGGAGCTGTGATCTACATTAGTAAAGAGCTCCCCGCCTTCTCCGCTGCCCCCCCCCCCCGCCCCCATCAATGAATCACAGGGCTTTCAAAGAAGTAAATTTTCAACTATTAACCACACAGACTGCAGCCTCAAATGGGCAAATGGACCCAAAAAACTATCCTACTATGATAAAATCTGCCGATGTCTCTTTTTTATGGGACTTATGAATGCTATAGAGTAGCAGCTGCTCGCTTGGGGTTACTCGTCTGGGAGGGTGGGCAGGGACAGTGTTGCTATTCCTGCTCTTGTTTGTCTCAACCCAGTGCCTTCTGTTGGGTATTGACTGGATCAGGCACTAGAGGAGGCAATCTAGAATAATGCCCGTCTACCTTTTTAGGTAGTTGGCATCTCCCTGGCCCTAGAATAATCACAGCCTACCATGCAGAGAGCTGTTAGCTACGCTAGTCATGAGACAAGAGACACACATATTTCAATACTCTATACACATGGGAAACCTCTCCAGTTTAATAACACCTTCCAGAACTCATCTTCCTGAATTCAAATCCGGCCTCAACACTTACTAGCTGTGTGACTTTAGGCAACTCACTTTACCCTGTTTACCTCAGTTTCTTCATCTATGAAATGAGCTGAAGAAGGAAATGACAAACTACTCTAGTATCTTTGCCAAGAAAACCTCAAATGGAGTCACACATTCTCATATATGACTGAAACGATTGAACAACAACAACCAACACCACCAGAACCCACAATCCACTATAACAGCCGTTGAATATCCCAATTTGCCTCGACACCTCTTTAAAGCATTGGAGGAAAGTTTTAGTGGGGTTCGATGATCCTGTATATTCAACATGCAAATCCTCACAAGACTAACAATTGGCTCCCAGGTCATAACACATCAGAGGAAGTAAATTAGAAGGTGGGAAGGGTTCTCAGAGACAGGCATGTGAGAATGGTAATGGGAGATAGTAATGGTAGTAGGTATAATGCAACATTTCTCAACATTTTTGTCTCAGGACCCCTTTATACTCTTAAAAATATTGAGGACCTCTTTTTTGATTGTCTGTGTCATATCTATACATATTTGCCATATTAGAAATTAGAACATCTTAGTATTATTGTGAAAAATTATCATTATATTAATATTGTGAGGAATGATTATTTCTCTCCTGTATTTAATAGCTAATTATTGGATCAGGACCAAGGTTTTTCCCCTTTTCTACTTCCTCATCCAGAAATCAACCAGTGTGGGGAATCTTGGACAAAGACTTATGGAAGCTAATATCTAATCAGAGATAGCAAAGAAAGTCTAGGTTTTGGGAATGGATGGATTCCTGCTACCTGTGTTTATTCAGACAGGTCTGAGAAAATGTGGATTCTCCCTTTTGTCAGAAGGGTGATATGGAAGCTGATAGCTCTTTGACCAAGATTTCGGTGCTCAGTGTCACTTATCTCAAGACCCTCATTGGAATACAGCCCAGCCCCTCACTGTAATATTCATTCTGTCACATGGTTAACCAATCAGAATTGATTGCCACCTCTTTCAAAAGACTTATAAACAGTGAACCCACTGCCATCAGATGTTTTTGGTGTCACTGACTTCTTTTATTAATAAAAGTTAGTATTATTAATAAAACAATTAAGTACCTAGAAACGATGTTTCTCAAATGTTTTAAACATCACAGAATTATTATGAAAATAGTTTTTGACCTCATAGCCTGCCTGAAAGGGTCTCAGGGATTCCACCCCCTTTCCCCAGACCATACTTAAAAAACCATGAGTATAGCAGAAGGGCACTGGATTCAGAGTCAGGGCACCCATGAAAAAATCTTAGTTCTGCCCTCACTACCTGTGAGTGGCTTTGGACAAGTCATTTTCCATCTCTGAGCCTCAGTTCACTTCACATCTGTGAAGTGAAGGAGCTGAATTAGATTGAGATCCCTTCTGGCTCCAAATCCTCTGAATTATGAGGCCTGACTTAGAGAACTAGGCCCACATCTTCTGGATGGTCAAATAAACCCATGCAGCCTTCAACAAGGGTCTTGAGTTGAATACTGTGATCCTATATGGAATGTAATTCAAAGGAGCTCTGGACATTCCAAAGTAAGATGTACACCGAACAGTGTAATTTTCACTCAGGCAACATGCTAATTGGTCAACATATGACACCAAGCCTCCAATCAAAAAGGACTGAGCTGTAGGCAGTTTGCTTCATTGAAGGAATAAGAAAGAGTCTCAGCATCTTTCAGATAGCAGATGAATAGTTTGGGAAATCTCATACACACACACACACACACACACACACACACACACACACACACACACTTTCCCAGATTTACAGAACTTGCACGTCCCAAAGAAGGAAGGTGACTGTTAGTTGGCTTTTCTGTTTTCTTACCTGACGCCAAGTATTTCCACAGTCAGATGTGATGTACATTTCTTCCTTGTATTCTACCAGCTGAGAGCCCAGGTTACCTGGTTCAAAAGACAATTGGTCAAAGGTTACTGTTGGAGTTTCATGCTTTCTCTCCATTTTAGTTTGGGAAGGCCACATCCACCTTCTGTATGCAGATAATTTAAAATTATAGAATGTTTTCAGAATTGGAAGAAACCTTTGAAAAGAGAGAATGGATATTTTGAGTCAGAAAGGACTTGAGACTCACAACATAACTATTACGGATATGTTCTACATGACTACACATGTATAATCTATATCAAATTGATTGTCTTCTCAATGGGGGTGGGGGTGGGGGGAAAGGAAGGGAGAGAATTTCCTGAGGAAACTTGCAGTTTGTTAAAAACAAATGTTAAAAATTGTTTTTACATGTAACTAGGGGAAAATAAAATGCTAAAGAAAAGCTCAGAAAAAAAGAAAAACAAGAAGGGACTTGAGAACACAGACTATTAGAGCTAGAAAGGATCTTGAAAGATAAGGCTAGAATTGGAAGATGCCTTAGATGTCATCTAGATCAATCCCTTGATTTTACTGATAAATAGGTTCCCTGGTCGCATGGCAGTTAGTGTTAGAGCCAAGACTAGAACTGAGGTCCTGATTTTTAGTCCAGTTTTCATCTAACATAGAGCCTTTCCTCCTATTAGCCCTATTCCTCAATTTCTGAACTTTAAGACCATGCTCCTCATATTGCTGGTTTTTCTTGGAATTTCTCAGTACCTAGCACCTCCTCATCCTGGTAAAGCCTACCTCTCCTGCTTCCACAGTCACCTTGGGATGTCCTTCTTCAAGGACCATTTCCCCCAACCTGCTTTTTTAGAGGGGGGAAGGCAGGGCAATTGGGGTTAAGTGACTTGCCCAAGGTCTCACAGCTAGTAAGTATGTCAAGTGTCTGAGGCCAGATTTGAACTCAGGTCCTCCTGACTCCAGGGCCAGTGCTCTGCTCACTGTACCACCTAGCTGCCCCCCAACCTCCCAATCCTTCTCCCATTGGAGGGTTCCCTTAAGGGCCTCCATTTTGAGAAAGGGCCCAGGCCAGCCTGCTTTTGTTCTCCCTCTAGACCCTTTCTGGACTTCCAAACCACCCCTCTACAATGGGTACCTCTATTCCATCCTCCTCTCACTTTCACCTCTCTTTTTTGTATTGTTTTTCCCAATTAGAACATAAGCTCCTTGAAGGCAGGAATTATTTTTCTTTTTGCTTGTATTCATAACGCCAGTGGTAAGTAAAATGCTTGGCATATAGTAAGAACTTAATAAATGCTTATGTCTTTTCATCCTTCATTGGGGAATATAGCATATAATACATTCTTATTGGATTAATATCATATCAGCTACAAGTGTATAACTAAATTGTAATCCTGTTCTGCATTGCCACTTAATACCAATGTTAAACAGACCAAGGATATTTACAATAGAACAATCAACAACATTTATTAACCACTTACTATGTGCCAGGCACTGCAAAATAGTAAACATTGTATGCCATTTAGTTAACCAAATCTGATGTCCTCTGAGGAGGGTCATTTCTCAGGATCCATTCAACTCAGAAGCATTTCATCAGGTTCATTTTTATTAAGATGATATATGGGATGGACTATTTTTTATGTTCCATATTCTAAGGTCTGTTCCAATTTTATCTTTCTGTGTTCTAACTTTCTATGTTCCTTTCTAGCTCTAGCCTGATTAGGTTAAAGGGGAGCATACTATGCTTATTTCCTTTTGGAACAGAGCTCCTTTTCAGAAGGACAGTGACAAAGTGTGTGGCATAGTGGAAAGGAAGCCAGGGGTTAAAATCCTATCTCTCTGGGCAAGTCATTTCTCTCGTTCTCTAAGATTATGAATTGGGGAGAGGGACTTGACTTCATTAGCAGAGGGAGTTTCCTCACTCTATGTGAGGAGTTCCCTATAGCAATGAAATCATAGGGCCAGCCCCTCCCTCCTACTGATAAGTTGGAGAGCTCCCAGAAGAGGACATCCAGGATGGTGACAAACTTTGAAACAAGCTATGATTGACAGAACTGGAGATGCTTAGCCTGGAGAAGAGAAGACTTGTTGGGGGAAGGGGAGGAAGAGAGAGGGTGAAGATTTTAAAAATATATTTTAATTGATACTTTTTGTGTTTAAATCACTTAAATTTTCCCCCAGCATCCCTCCTTCTCTCAGGGAGCCACTCATCTTGGGTGAGGAATGATAGCTGTTTGTTAGAGGGTTATCATGTGAGTGAGAAAGTAGATTTCTATTTGGCTTTAGAAAGCAGAGCTTGGAGTAATAGGTGGGATTTGCAGAAATAGATTTAAACTCATTGCAAGAAAAAAATGTTAATAATTCCCTAAATGGAAAGGACCACCATGAGAGATATTGGGTTCTTCGACTGTAGAGGTATTTAAATGAAAATGGGGAGACTACTTCTTAACAATGTTGTAGAGTGTATTCTTGTACTGGCATAGGTTGGATTAGAGGGATCTGATGGTTCCTTCCAATCCAGATTATGTGGTTCAGAGGTTTGATGGTTCCATCATTCTACCAGCCACAGAAGTAGTCAACTCCACCACCTTCAGAGCTGAGAATCCCATACATATGAGCTGCTACAGAGTCCTATTATCCAACTTCATATCATACAGAGCATCTCAGAGCAAAACACATCAAAGAGCAGAATCTGATCCATGGAATGCTGCCATGTAAGTGCAATTTCCTGAGGAAACTTGCGGTTTGCAATTTCAATTGACTAGATATCTGTCGTTTAAGAGACATCATCTATCTTCTTTGCTTCCAATAGCAAAACTGTCAAGCTGGCAATCACTTCATATGGAAACAGGGAAATAATGGTAGAATTCATACAATATAATTGTAGAATGTCTGATTTAGAAGGAACTTAGAAATGAAGTCTAATCATCCTATCTTACATGCTTAGAGAGGGATGGTGACCCACCCAAGGTCACACAGACATTTAGCATTATTTCTGAAATCACCACTTAAAGGGACAAAATCCTTGATTAGTTATTACATTTGCTTCAAGTCAAAATGTTCTCTCATAGGAAATTAGCACTTTATAGGTTAATGGATCCATTGCTTAAATATTTTGAAACATCTATGATTTTATTAGCATGGGTGTTTACTTTGACTCAGACCCTTCATTACTTAGAAGACCGTCTTCATGAGTTGCTATGACAAGATAGATAAACAGATAGATAAATAGACAGACAGACAGACTGACCGACAGATAGATAGATAGATAGATAGATAGATAGATGACTAATTCACAATGCTGCAGCTAAACATCTGGTAAAGAGCCCCTTCACACTTAACCAGACTGGCTGGCCCTTGGAAGACAAATGTAGTCTTTCCCAGACCCATATTTAAAGACCTTACAGTTTGTACCCATTGTCAGATAACATAGAATCATTTCCACACCAAGATGAAAGCATTGGAGGAGAATTTTAGTTGAAATATTGATGGGTTACGTTTGAAAAAAAATTAAATGCCCTAAAATTTTACAGGAAAGTGAGACTATAGCATAGGTTTGATATAATACATGACCTATCACCCACTTGCCATACCATTATTATATATAGTGATGGAGAATGTGTCCCTGTTACCTGAGCCTTACCCTAACTCCTCTTCATGTCCCCTCTCCCCTCCCCCATAATAGCTTGGAGTACCAGACATCAAGTTTACCAAACACTGTACTAGAAGTCAGGATACTCAGATAATGATCCTGGTTTGGCCACCAGTTGGGTGAGGGTAGGTAAGTCACTTTGTCTTGATGGCCCTTATATCCTTATCTGTAAGATGGGTTTGTTGGAAAAGACACTCCCTAAGGTTTTTACTAGTTCAAGCATTTTATGCTCTCTGCTCTAAAGTCCCTGCCAGTTTTGTCTGGAGGTTTATATTCTATTTTAAATGGATACATTATATGAAGATTTATATGGATATATTAGTAACAACCTTTTCTCTTAGAGTTCCCATAGTTTTTGGGTATATAATTTACAAAATTATAAAAGAGGTAATTTATGATTCTCTAATGTATTTCTTTGTGTCATTATTTATTGAAAACATTTATCCTATCACAACCATATTGTATACATTTTTCTCTGTTTATGTCTTATGCCTCAATTAAATCGTTGTCTAAACTTTGTTAAGTGCTCTGTCTATAGCAGGAGGTTAATAGACACTTGTTGGTTTATACTGTATTGCATTGAATGAAAGATTAAATGCTTACCGTATGTCAAGGAGCGTGATAAGCTCTGGGGATGCAAAGATAGAAATGAAGAGCAGAACTATCATATTGTAATATACTGTATCATAGAGAGACTAGGCCAGAGTCATACAGCTAGTAAGTAGTGCTGTAAAATTACAATTCCAACCTGGTCTTCAGTTCAATGCTCTAAAAAACAAAATAGCCTACCCTCTATGCTCTGAGTGTGCCTTAAGAACTGGTAGAGAAGATGAGGACCTACATGGTATGATTTAATTCGACTGGGCTCAAAAATCGCTCCTTGATTGCCTGTCATGGTGCCTGGATTCTTTTCAGCTCATGAGATTTTCAGTCTTTCAGCTTGCCCCTGCCGCTTTAAAGTGCTAATAAACTGGGAAAGGAGAATAACACTTTAAATTTTTCTTCCATAAATTCTCAGTAATTAATTGACAGATGGGTAAAGAGCATGAGGGAAACCAACAAAATTAATTTTGTCTACAGCAGGGATTCCTAACCTTTCTCCTCTGGCAGTTGAGAAAAGCCTTTGGACCCCTTTTTAGAATAATGTTTTAAAATGCATAAGATAAACTACCTAGAATTACAAGGAAAACCAAACGTCAGTGAAAATAAAGATATGTTTTTTTTTTCCTCAAAGTTCATGGAGCCTCTGAAATCTATCCATGGACCCTCTTGGGGGTCTGGGGATCCCAAGTTAAGAAACTCTGGTCTAGAGAAAAGTAAGCTGAATGGTAAAAGGTTAGAAAGCTCTGTTGCATGAGGATTGTCTTGGCAGGAGGCCTGATAACTGTCTTCAAATATCTGAAGAATTGTAATGGAGAAGAGGGATTTGACATTTTTTTCAGTCTGGACTCAGAGGAAAGAGGTAGGCCCTTGCTGGAAGTTAGAGACAGTTCAATTTTATCAATATAGAGAAGAACTTCCTAACCCTGGGAGCTGTCTAAGAACTGGCTGAGGCTGCCTCGGGAGATAGAGAGTCCCTGTCACCGATGAGGAAGAGACAGCAATGGTCTGGGGGCTTGGCATTTTACATGGCCATAAGGGCTAGGGTTCACTGAGGTGGGAAGAAAAGAAGGATGGCAGGTGTGATGGCAAGAAAACCATTCCCCAAGGAACAGCAGAAGAGCTGTAACCTAAACAGCAGAAAAGAAAGGAAAGGGTGAAGGATTATACCCAGGAGGCATCTACTTCTTTCCACTGGAATGCAAAGAGAGGGGAAATCTCCTATTCCTCCCTCCCACCTCCAGTAAAGTAGCAGAAGAGGAAGGGTTATCATGATCGTGTGACTCCTCTTCATAGAGATGCATCCAGAGGGAGAGCGGCACTGGTATGCTGACTAGTTATGACACAGAGTGGGAGTGGGGATGTTTCTGATCTTTCCCCAATAGGAATTAGGAACAGGGTGTCAGGAAATCTGTGTTTCCCAGAAGATTTCATATATAAACTGCATTCATATGAAATTCCATCTATGAACAACCATTCATCCCCTATGATCGATAAGAAAAGAGCACAGTCTTTCTAATCCAGTAATTCAACATAATAGCAGATTGGGGTAGAGGAAAGAAAAGTGCCCCAGAAGTCAGGACACCTGGCTTCACTATCTGGTTTTTCCCATTTGTTATCTGTGTAATCTTGGATACGCTGCTTTATTCCTATGAGCCATAGTTTTCTCATCTGTGAAATGGGTGTAATGATTGCTATCCTAGAATATTGGTTAGATAGTTAGACAGAGCTAGTTAAAACTTGCCTCGGCCACACGATGCCTCATCACTTTGGACAAGGCACTCTCAGTATTCCACACAACATTCTAAGACTCTAAACATCAGAGAAGGCGCCAACTTCAATTGGTAGATGGAGTTTTCTCATGTGGGAGTTCCCTATAATTATGAAATCACATAAATCTGGTTCCTATTCATTATTTCATAGGTGAGGCTGTTATGAGGCTCAAATAAGATAATATATGTAAAGTGATTTGTAATCTTAAAGCAGGATATAAATAGGCATGATTACTGTTATTATTTTGACCAGACCTGTAATTTCATCTGTGTATGGAGCTGTTGGTTAGGAATTTTTTCTACCAATGCAAGATCAGCACCTTTATTTTCCCCCAACTTATAGTTTCCTAGAATTGCCTGGGGCACTGAAAAGTTAAGCAATTTTCCTGGAATTAGCCAGTTATCCACCATACCATGCAGTTTCTCTATTATTATCTATTATGTACAATCATTATTATTATAAATGTAATACCTTTAAGAGGAATTAAATCAATATGATAAGAACTCATTGTGCAGATCCCTGAAAGCAAGAGAAAAAAGAGCCGTGACAGGAGAGGGGCAGTCAGTTTTAGGAATCACATTGCCCCCAAACTGTCAACACATTTATTTTACTCTTGGCACTCTGAATGGATAAGCCTTGTTTGATGGCCAGCAATTTGATAACTTATTTGAGTTATTGAACTCCATCCATATTCTCACTCTAGGTAAAGCCAGAAACCAAAGAGTGATTGCAGGTAAATCAAGGGATGGTTCTTTAGAGAGGAAGAAAGAGAAACTGATTTCTCAGTCTAAATGTAATAAGAAATTTCATTTTGTGGGACACTTGGTCATCTTATTTTATAAGCAGCCACAATGATCACAAGTGACTAGAACACCATGATGTACCAATAAATGAAACTGAAGATGTCAAAGTAGAGAAAGTCAATGAAAAATTTGCATACCAACAGTCTAGAAGCTATAAGGAATATACCCTAATATTTGGTGGCCTCAGTGCGAAGGCAGGTTTTAGGGAGGGCAATAATCAGTTGGTTAGTCAATAAACATTTATTAAGTGCTTACTATGTTCCAGGCACTGTGCTAAGTGTTGCAGATACAAATACAAATTAAAAAAATACAGTCCCTGCCCTCAGAGAAGTTATGATCTAATAGGGGAAGACAATACAAAAAAGGAAGCTGAAAAGATGGGGGGTGGGAGGACGGAGAAGGTACCCATAGAGGCATGTGGCTTGTCCTTCGTTCCTTCTTGAAGAGGACCCTAATATCAGGAAGATGATGTCACGACTTGCAAGCAAATTGGATTTAAGTGAGGCAGAACAGGGCAATGTCACCAGCCTCACTTTCTCCTCCGGAGCCATGTGGGTCCAGTGGCCAGAGAGTAATCAGGGCAATTGGAGATAGACTTGCCATACAGGCATGAGGGAAAAGGCAAAAGAAGTCCAAAAGGAAAGCAGGTGGTAGGAAATGGGAGACAGCTGAACTCTGGGCTTGGAATTGGGAAAACCTGAGTTCAAATCCAGCTTCAGACATGTACTAGCTGTGTAAGTCATTCATCCTCTCTTGGCCTCAGTTTCCATAACAGCACCTACTTCACAGGGTTGTTGTGAGGATCAAATGAGATGCTATCTGTAAAGTGCTTAGCACGGTGCCTGACACATAGTAGGTGCTATATAAATGTAGAAAGGGGAGCTTGGAAGGAGGAAGTAAATGCAAGAGGACAAATAATAATGTTAGATAAAAAGTATCTCAAAATATTTTGGGATCAACAAATGAAAGAAACCAAAGATAAATAAACAACCCAGAAGCTTCCAGCCTGCACATATACCATAACTACCTTATTTAAGAATAGACCCATAATGAATTTCATGGGGAAAAATGAGGATATTTGAACACACAGAATTCAGAGGTTATTAAGGGAGCAGGGATTTAAGAATCTTCATGAAGTTAGGTCTTGGATTGGTTAGAGCAAAGATCCAAACAATATTAAATTAGAAGAAAGGATCAAGATTATGAGCAGCTGAACCTGAATGAAGAGCAAAAGCAGAGGAGGGAAAAGTAAGCCGATGGAGATCCTGGTGTGATGACTGGCTGAGCAGAGATGAACCCAAAAGCATTTGCAGATTGAAGTGGAATTAGGACAAGTAGATGTGAAATGGAAAAAAAATACTTGCCATAATATTTATAGTGATGTTTTCAATAACCATATTGAAATCACTGTCTTTGTACTCTACCACCTCAGTTCTTGATGTGCCACACAAGGAATTAGCAATGGAGGATGTATGGAAAGGCACAAAGGGTTATGCAGGATACATAACAAGGCATAGAAGGGTTGTAATTTGTAGTACCAAGACGAACAGTCACCGGGGCACAGGTCCGTGGAATTGAACAATTGGGCTAGGGTGGTAGAGATTAAATAGAAATGAAAAAGTAACAGAACAATCCTTTTCCTCAAAGGATTTACATTTTATTCTGAAGTATCCAAGTTCAAATTTAAGTTCAAATCCTGGCTTAGACAAATTGGTCAGAGATGTGACCCCAGGGACATCACCTAGTATCTGTCAGTCCATGTTTCTTCTTCTGTAAAGTATGAATTAAATAGTAAAGGTACCTACTTCCCATTGGTTGTTGTGAGGGTAAAAATGAGATATTTGTAAGTACTCGGTAAATTTTAAAGTGCCAAATGCTAGTTGTTATCATCATTATCACATCATTATTGTTATAAACTTGTGTGAGATTAAGCCAACATGTTAAGGATTCAGAATCCATAAACCTTCATAAGGAAGAGGGAGGAGCAAGAAATCTCAGGCTTCTTCATTTACACATATCTGTTCTTCTGATATGAAAAAGGCATTTTGGGAGGAAGTCACTTACTCATATTCTTACTGGAAACCCCCAAACCTTGTCTCACTGGGAAGGACGTTTTGGCTGATTTCAAACAGACTGACCGCAGTATATTTATGGTCCCAAATGAAAACCAGGTGATAGGGGTAATTTCCTGCACTGGGGGCTCAAGATAGGATTTCCCCCCGTGCCTCTGGAACTCATTCCCAATTCCCTTCCCAATCCTGCCAAATCTGTTGGCCTTCTGGGCTGGGTTGGGTTCAGTCTCATTTTTGCAACCTAGACCTTGCCTTGGCCTTGCCAAGTGAGGGGGGTGGGGAGACAGTGGAGAACTTTAAAGAGATTATTTTAAAAGTGGAGGAGGTGTCTCTATACTCATCCTTGGAGGCCTCAGTCCTGTGGGGGAGGGTGGGCTCTATCAACCCATAATTGAATAAGCCAGGTTAAATTGAGGAAGCACAAGGGACAAAAACCACATGCCCTTTACTGGGGAAAGGCTTTCTCTGCAATCACTGAAGCCAGCATCCCTGCATCTTACACCACAGTAATCATAACAAACAATCTCCCCACACTGCAGAGGAGCGGACCTTGTAATACAAAACCAGCACAGGCTGACCCTCAGAATGTTAAGTGCCGATTGAACCACTTTGCATGCAACCAGAGCGTTCAAGGTAGTCTTAATTAACAACCTAGATGTATGCATGTGGGTGCTGGGCACTCTGTGCTTGATTCACCAGGCCAGAAGGAGGCCAGGCTCTGAATGAAAATTATCTCCAACCAGAGATCCACACTGAGAAGCAGTGTGAGATCTGGGACCAAAACTGGGAGAGCCTGGAGGCTAAAAACCAATGGAACCAGAGTAGTGTGTCAAGAACAGAGGACCTGGAGTTAGAAGACTTGGTGTCACATCCTTTTTCTGTCACTTCACTGAATATTTCTGAGTGATCTTGAGCAAGTACCTTAACCTTGACTAGCCTCTGTTTCTTCATCGGCAAAATGGAGGTGATAATAATCCTTTATCTACCTCAGAGATTATTTACATGAACTATAAGGTATTCCATAAGTGTAAACTATTATTATCCTCTTGTCCAAACCCCTCATTTTACACAAAACTAAACTGAAGCCTGGAGTGATTAATTTACTTCCCAAAAGGTCTTGGACCAAGTTCTTTTTTTTCATGCTGACTCTTTCTTTATTTTTTTCTATGATTTTCTTTTTCTTTTTCCTAATTACATGTAAATAAAAATTTTTAACATTTGTTTTTTAAAATTTTGAGTTCCAAATTCTCTCCCTCCCTCTCTTCCCTCTCCTTGAGAAGGCAAGCAATTTGATGTAGATTATACATATGCAGTCATAAGCAAGTTCAAGTCAACATACATTCATTAAGCACTTACTGTATGCAAGGCAGTATGGGGTACTGGGTTGGACAGCTGGCTTTGGAATCAGGAACACCTGGGTTCAAGACCTGTTTTTGATGCACACTGGTGGTGATCTTGGCCAAATCATTTAACTTCTTAGTACCCCAGGCAACTCTCAAAGACTATAGAGATAGTGTCAACTGATTGAAAGAAGGACTATTACTGGAAAATCCTTATATAAGTGAAATCATAGCTCTTTTTCAAAATGTGCAAGGCCCTATGTGAAGTCATAGGGTTAGCTTTCACAATAAGATTGTGTTGCCTTTAAAAGAGAATTTGCTCTTTGGTCTACTGTATATACTGAAAGGGGAATAAAAAAAATCTAGGATGGCAAAGAAAAAAAAAAAGAAACAGTTTCAGTCCTTTGGAAACTAATATTAGAGTGCTAGGTTTTAGCAGACACAAATAAGTATAATACTAGGAAAATTGAGGAGGGATCCAATATTAATAAGACAGGAAATCAGGGAAGGCTTCAAGGAGGAACACCTGAGCTGAAAAAGGACAAAGATTCTTTGAGGCAGAGATGAGAATGAAGAGTAGTCCAGATATGGGATAAGCTTGAGAAATCCATGGAGGAGGCAGCAGATGGAAAATTAAATTTAGGGCTTAACTGGTAGTCTGGTTTAGCTGGAATGTGGTGTTTCTGAAGGGGAGTAGCATGGGATAAGGTTGACTATGCAGTCAACTAGGTGGCGCACGACATAGCGTGCTAGGCCTGGAATCAGAAAGACTCACAAGCTGTGTGACCCTGGGCAAGTCACTTCACCCTGCTTGCCTCAGTTTCCTTATCTATAAAAATTAGCTAGAGGATGAAATAGCAAATCTCTGCCAAGAAAACCCCCAATGGGGTCTCGAAGAGTTAGACAAGACTGTAATGATTGAACAACATCAACATATATATGTAGGTGCTAGATTTTGGAAAGTCTTAAAACCCAGGCTAGGGAGTCAGTGGCAAAGCTGAGACTACAACCCAAGCCTCCAGACTCAGACCCAAGGTTCTGTCCACTACACCAGACTGCCCCCTACCTTTGAATATTTTCAAAGAAAAGCCCTTCACAGGTTGAGCTATGAAAATAAAACAAATTTACACATCGATTGATCTATATTCCATGATTCTGTTCACAGAAAGATACAGCTTTGTGCAAAGGTTAAAATGTCGCAGAAGTAAATGTGAAGACAGAATCCTAGGAGGGTAGCCAGACTATATAGAACAAAAGTTTTCAGTTGAGCATGATTAACAAGATTTTTATTCCTCCACAAGTTATGTGATGATTCTCAAAGATTATTATTGCACTTTGGGATGACAGAAATGGTCTTTTCATGATTTCAAACACCTGGGTTTGAAGTAATGGAAATATTCAAATCTTGCTTTGGTGTTTTGGCTGATTATTTGTAGTTTCCACATTAGCTCACCATTCAAAAAACTTACTTAAAATTCAGGATCTTTTAGTCCTGAGGCAAAATGAGTTCTGTCTAAAATGTAGCACTTTGTATAAAGAGGTGGGAATATTCAGAGGTCTGTGGTCATATTTAATATACTCTGTGGTTGTACTTAATGTATGCGTCAGCTAGCTGATGAATTGTAAAGCGTTTTCCTAAGTATTTTGATTGCTTACTGAGTGGCTTCCTGTCTCTCTCTGAACTTCAGTTTCTTCATTTCTAAAAGGAAGGGTTTGACCTATATAATTTCTTTTCTTCTTTTTTCTTTAAATTATTTTAAATTTATGGAATAAAAAAAACATTTCCAAAACAGTATAATTTTGTTTTTGGTTTTTGGAGGGGGGAAGGCAGGGCAATTGGGGTTAAGTGACTTGCCCAAGGTCACACAGCTAGTAAGTGTGTGAAGTGTCTGAGGCCACATTTGACCTCAGGTCCTCCTGACTCCAGGGTTGGTGCTCTACTCACTGTGCCACCCAGCTGCCCCTCATAACACTATAATTTAAAAAAAAAGATGATTGCACATGAAACTGCCATTCCTTTTAAATATGTAATAAAGTTATCATGTAAATTTCTTTTTTTTTCCTTTTTTCCCCCTTCCATTCTCCCCTTGCCACCTGTCCTAGAGATAGGCTATATGGTTTCAAAGAACCCTTCCTACTCTACAGATCCAAGAAAAGATTTACTGATTCCTTCGCTTGACTTTATCTCACTCTTTCTCCTTTCCTAAAATCACTCACAACACCAGTTTATAAAATGATAAAATAGGATTACGATTATCTAGAAACAACAGAAGCATGGAATGGTAGACCAAGCTAACAAGGACCTTAGTGATTCTCTGGGATGTCAACTGGCTCGAGGCTCTGGTTCATGGGGTCACTGACTCATAGCTTGAAAGGACGTCAGAGGCCATCAAGACTTTATGTTACAGATAAAGGCTCAGAGAGGAGAAAAGACTTTCCCAGGCACACACACACACAGCTAGTAAGTAGTAGAGGCTCTGGATGCGAATCCTACCTCTGGTAATTCTTGTCTGTGTCACCCTGGTTGTCACGAATCCCCTCACCACCACCCAGGGCCTCAGTTTCTTCACCTACAAAATGAGTGAGTTGGACTAGATGCCATTTGAGGTGCCTTCCAATTCTAGATCTATGAGCCTATGAGACTTAAGATATGGAGGGCAAGTCACACAGGTAGTGAATGACTGAACCAGCGCTGGAACCCATTTTTAATAACCAAGGCCTTTGAACTCCTGGTCCTGTGATCTTTTCACTGATGTATCACAGGGACCCCCAAAGGGCAGGTACATGAAAAGTCTTTAACAGATGGCTCATTAGCTGGTTTTGCCTAAGAAGACTAAAGCTTCTAATTAACCTAAATCGATTTTCAGATCCAGCAGAGTCTAAGGATGCTGAGATGGGAAGCTGAATGGTACAGGGGAAAAGTCTCTAGTCTCCAAATCTCACCTCTAATACTACATGTGCGACATCAGGCAAGTCACTTAATCTCACCGAGCCTCAGTTTCCTCATCTGTAAAATGAGAAAAGTTTGGACTAAATGGTTTCCAAGGTCCCTTTCAGTTCTAAATCTCTGATCCCATAATCAGAGAAGAGCTTCTGAGAAGAGCTTTAGCCTTCAAAAGTTGCCATTGGTATATGGAATAGAGAGCTGACCTAAAAGCTAGGGGGACCTGGGTTCAAATTCTTCCTTTACACACTGGCTGTATAATCCTGAGCAAGTCGATTAACTTTTCAGTGCTCTATGCAACTCTATAAAAATGAAAATTACAGAAAAATTGTTGGCTTGATTTGATGGAGACAGTTCCCTCACTAAGCAGTTCCCTATACTAATGAAATTACAAGTCTAGGACCTATCCTTTAACCAATGCCAATGCCAATTGTCATTGCCAATGCCAACTGATCAATTAACAGATATTATAGAATGCCACTATGTGAAGCATACTGTGGAAGATACAACATAAGACCTAATGCTTATTCTTCAAGGCAGCCATGTTTCAGGGTAGGAAATACATTGGTATTAGAAATCAGAAGTCTTGGGTTTGAATTCTGACTCGGAAGTATGATTTTGGACAAGCCCCATTACTTTCCTAAGCCTCAATTTCCTGTGAGGCGGGTATTACAAATCTCATTGCCCTCATTTTATGGTTGAGGAAACTGAGGCTCAAAGATTAAAATGGACTCAATCATGGTTATACCAATAGAAAGTAACAGACACAAGAGTTGAACCCAAGTCACCAGATCACAGGCCAGTGTGCTATAAACCGTATCATATTGTTGCCTTGAGAACAGGAACTAGGTTTTGTACTTCTTCATATGGAACACATGGTAGGCATTCATTCCTCTCTATCACAGTATTTCTTCTAGCTGGAATAGTAGGCCCTCAGACCAGAGAGGGCCTTGGGTGCCAGGTAAAGATGGGCAATTTCACAGATAGAATTCAGCAGATTCCATCTTTTGAACAGCATTAGAATCATAATCTTTCTCTATATCAGTGCAATTCCCCCGTGGCTGTAAGTTAGGTGGGTGAGGGGCGTCGTCATGACCCTGACCTAGTGATACATAGATGTCCTAGGCCACGGAGGTGACCCACTCCCAGGTTGTGATGTGTGGGGTGGCCAACATCTGAGGCCAGGATTACACGACCTTACTTTATCACATCTCTCTTCTATTTCCAAGAGGTTACAAAGCATCCTTTCCTTAAATATGAAGATAAAATCATTTGGATAGGTCATGAGGTCCCTTGGCTCTTTAAGAATGACTGCTAAGAGTTTAAAACTCTCACTCACCCACATTTCTATTGCTATTCCCCTTGTTCATGAGCTGTCACGATTCCCCAGTATAGACGAACCAATGACTCATTCTCCTTTGTCTTTAAAGAGGGACTTGATGTACTGTGGTATAACAGGAAGGGCACTGGTCTGCAAACCAGACAACTTGTTCCCTTGGAAAAAAAAATTCCTTTTCTTTTCTGGGATTCTTCATCTCTAAGATAAGGGAGAGGGGAACTAGATGACCTTGAAGTTTCCTAACTTAAAATCTGCAACCCTGTGATCCTCAATTCCCTTTCAGTTTGGATGTTCTATGTCCCATGCCCCATGGGGTAGCTAGGTGGTCCAGGGGATAGGGTGTTGTGCCTGGAGTCAGGAAGACCTAATTTGAAATTTAGCCTCACTTATTAGCTGTGTGACTTTAGCTGTGGTTGTTGAGGTTCAATTATTTAAGTCATGTTTAACTCTTCAGGATCTCATTTGGAGTTTTCTTGGCAAAAATACTGGAGTAGTTTCCTTCTCCAGTTCATCTTGCAGATGAGGAAACTGAGGGAAACAGGGTTAAGTGACTCTCCCAGAGTAACTAGTGTCTGAGGTCAGATTTGAACTAGAGTCTTCTTGACTCCATGCCTGGTGCTGTATCCACTGTACTACTTAGCTGTCCTGGGCGACTGAGCATGTCACTTAACTTCTGTTTGCCCCAGTTTCCTCAACTGCAAAAATGATAACAGTCCCTATCTCCCAGGGTTGCTGTGGGGATCAAATTAGACAATATTTGAAAAGTGCTTGCTTAACACAGTGTGTGGCACACAGTAGGCATTATATAAATGCTAGCTATGATTATTATTTATTTATTATTAAAGATGCTTCTATCGCTGACACTCTATTTTCTAAAGTTCCTCCCAGCTACAGCATTCTATATTCTTTTTTTGCAACTTCATTTTATTGTTTTTTTGCATGCAAAAAAACTTTTAAAAAATTTTTTAAGCATCTGCTTTTAAAACTTTGAGTTCCAAATTCTCTCCCCTCTTCCCTTCCCACCCAACCTCCCTAGAAAGGCAAGCAATTCAACATAGATCACACATGTATCATTATATAAAACACTTCCACAATGCTCATGTTGTGAAAGGCTAACTATATTTCCTTCCATCCTATCCTGTTGCCCTTTATTCAATTTTCTCCCTTGACCCTGTCCCTTTTCAAAGGTGTTTGGTTTTGGTTACCTCCTCCCCCATCTGCCCTCCCTTCTATCATCTCCTCTTTTTTATCTCCTTCCCCTTATTTTCCTGTGTACTAAGATATCCAACTGAGTGTGTAGGTTATTCCCTCCTCAAGTTGGATCTGATGAGAGTATGATTCACTCATTCCCCCTCACCTGCCCCCTCTTCCCTTCCAACAGAACTGCTTTTTCTTGCCACTTTTATGTGAGATAACTTACCCCATTCGATCTCTCCCTTTCTCCTTCTCTCAATATATTCCACTCTAACCCCTTAAATTTATTTCATTTTTTTATATCATCCCTTCATATTCAACTCATCCTGTGCCCTCTGTCTATATTCCCTTCAACTCCCCTAATACTGAGAAAGATCTCATGAATTACACACATCATCTTTCCAAGTAGGAATGTAAACATAACAGTTCAACTTTAGTAAGCCCCTTATGAATTCTCTTTCTTGTTTACCTTTTCATGCTTCTCTTGATTCTTGTGTTTGAAAGTCAAATTTTCTATTCAGCTCTGGTCTTTTCATTGAGAAACCTTGAAAGTTCTCTATTTTATTGAAAATCCGTATTTTGCCTTGGAGCATTATACTCAGTTTTGCTGGGTAGGTGATTCTTGGTTTTAATCCTAGCTCCTTTGACCTCCAGAATATCATATATATTCCAAGCTCCATATCTTAATGTAGAAGCTGCTAGATCTTTTGTTATCCTGATTGTGTTTCCACAATACTCAAATTGTTTCTTTCTGGCTGCTTGCGGTATTTTCTCCTTGACTTGGAAACTCTGGAATTTGGTGACAATATTCCTAGGAGTTTTCCTTTTGGGATCTTTTTCAAGAGGCAATCTGTGGATTCTTTCAATTTCTATTTTACCCTCTGGTTCTAGAATATCAGTGCAGTTTTCCTTGATAATTTCTTGAAAGATGATATCTAGCCTCTTTTTTTGATCATGGCTTTCAGGTAGTCCAGTGATTTTGAAATTATCTCTCCTTGATCTGTTCTCCAGGTCAGTGGTTTTTCCAATGAGATATTTCGCATTGTCTTCCAATTTTTCATTCCTTTGGTTCTGTTTTATAATATCTTGGTTTCTCATAAAGTCACTAGCTTCCACTTGCTCCAATCTAATTTTTAAGGTGGTATTTTCTTCAGTGGTCTTTTGGACCTCCTTTTCTATTTGGCTAATACTGCCTTTCAAGGCATTCTTCTCCTCATTGGCTTTTTGGAGTTTTTTTTTTTTTTTTGCCATTTGCATTAGTCTATTCTTTAAGGTGTTATTTCCTTCAGTATTTTTTGGGTCTCCTTTAGCAAGTTGTTGACTTGTTTTTCATGGTTTTTTTTGCATCACTCTCATTTCTCATCCCAATTTTTCCTCTACTTCTCTTACTTGCTTTTCTAAATCCTTTTTGAACTCTTCCATGCCCTGAGCCCAATTCATATTTTTCTTGGAGGCTTTTGACTTTGTTCACTTCTTCTGGCTGTATGTTTTGGTCTTCTTTGTCACCAAAAAAGGAATCTAGAGTTTGAGTTTGAGTCTGAGTTTGAGTCTGAGTTCATTTTTGCTACCTGTTCATGTTCCCAGCCAACTACTTGACCCTTGAGCTTTTTGTCAGGATATGACTGCTTCTAGAGTAGAGAGTACTTTGTCCCAAGCTTTAGGGTCCAAGCACTGCTGTTTTCAGAGCTACTTCTACTCCACCATCACCCCAGGCTCTGCCACACCAGCACTGCTCCCCCACCCCAAGAACCACCAACCAGGACTGTGATACAGATCCAAGTAGGGCACAGCAAGAGAATCTGCCTTTCTGCCCACAAAGAACTTCTTGTACTCCCTCTCTGATCCTCTGCTAGATTCCTCCTACCATGTGAGCCAGGGACTTGGGAAGCAGCTGATGCTGGAGTTCTGGAAGGAGCCTCAGGAGCTTCCTGCTGCTGCTACCACCACCATTGCACCACCTCCTCCACCCCCAGAGCTGGTGGCTGGACCACTCTGAACTCAATCCTGCAGTTTCCTTCTAACCTGCTCTTTGGCATTTGTGGGTTGAGAAGTCTGGTAACTGCCACAGATCACTGTTTCATGGCCCCAAGGCCTGTTCTGGATTCCTGGTCTGGTCTCTCCTGGTACTGCCCATGCTAGGCTGCCCTCTGCTCTCAGCACCATGCAATAGACCCTTCCCGGCAACTATCCAGGCTCTCCTGGGCTGGAGATCTATTTCCCTCTGCTATTTTGTGGGTTCTGCAGCTCTAGAATGTGTTTAGAGACCTTTTTACAGGTGTTTGGAGTTTTTTGGGGGAGAGCTTAAGCAAGTCCCTGCTTTCCAGACGCCATCTTGGCTCTGCCCCCCAGGAGCAACATTCTATATTCTAAGACCTTTTTGGCTGCAACATTCTAAATTCTATGTTCTAAGACCCCTCCTTCTAGCTCTGACATTCTACTAATATTCTAAGCTCTGATGGTCTGTGTTCTAGGGACCTTCTGAGATTTAAACATCTATGTCTACCTGTGTGAATTTCTTTGAACTCTAAACAAACAAAGGCCTTTCCTGATGGATTTTGATGAAATGATCCCTAAGGTTACTTCCAGTTCTAGGCTTCTACATACAAGGACTATATTAATGATACTGTACCAAGCATCACGGAAGCAATGTTCTATGAGGCATGACTATACAAGAAGAAAGGGAATTTTAGGTCCCCCACCAGGAAGATGAGTACAGAGCCTTTATAGGGGAGGTAGAGGAATGCCTATCCCTTAAATGAAAGGCACTTTGGATACATTCATGCTCTATAATAATTGGCAATAGAAGGAAGTCACCATGGTAATTATGGATTGTTTTTTAGAAGGTGTCTGACATTTCCAGTTTCCTGAAATAGCTCAAGGCATTATAAGCAACCATAGAATCATAAAAAAAATTGAGCTGGAAGGGAATTTAAAAGCAAATTAATCAAACTCGACAAATTTTTCTTAAGCATCTACTATATGGAGGGTACTATTTGCCAGGTTCCAAAAGGGACAGAAAATTGAGGTAAGGTAGTCTCTGGCATCATGGAGGTCACATTCTAGGAGGCAGATCTGATACATGCATAGACAGCTATAATAAACAATATCATTGAGGAGTGCATTAAAGTAATGCAGAACCAAGTGTTCTGTATGCTCCAAGGCAGCGCCATTTAAACTGGTCTAAGGGTAGAGATTCAACAGAGAAAAGGACAAAACATAGAATATGAGACTGAAAGAGGCCTCAAAGATCAGAGTCCAAACTTCTAATTTTACAGATAACGAAAGTGAATCCCAGGGAGGTGTTCAGACTTACACAAAGTCACACAGCGATTATCTGAGACTATATCTTCTTGGCTTTCCATTTTACTTTTTCAGCTGTTGCATATAAAATAAATCTCATTCTGAGCTTTGCATATATCTTCTTCTTCTCATTATTATTTGGCAGTGGGGAGAGTGCTAGACTTTGGGGTCAGGAGATCTGAGTTTAAATTCTAACTCTGACACTTCTGAGTGCCATGACTCTGGGTGGGTTTTTATTACTATTCATAACAAAAATAAAAACAATAGCTTTTTTGTATAGCACTTTACGTTTTGCTATATGTTATTTGACTCAATTCTCACAACAACCCTGAGAGGTAGGTAATATTATCATTCCCATTTTACAAGTGAGAAGGCTGAGGCAAACAGAGGTTAAGTGACTTGCCCAGGGTCACACAGGGAGTAAGTGTCTGAAGTAGAATCGGAGCTCAAGGTTTTTTGACACCAAATGCAATTAATTCTGTACACCACCTAGCGGCCATCTCTGAACTTAAGCTTCCTCCTCTGTAAAGTGGGGATCGTTGTGTTCATATTACCTGCCTTACAGAGTCACTGTGAGGATGGCATTTGGAAGCTTTGAAATGCCATAACGATGTGAGCAATTGTTATCATTCCATTTCTTTTCCCCCTTGCATATTTTGTGCCTTGTTCCTTTCTTACTGATATCTCCATCACTTTTTTTTTTTATTGAACTTGCAGTAGAGAATCTTATTTCCTGACCACTGAGGGACAGATATTAATCCTTATTCTGGCATCCAAAAGCACCAAAGTGAATCAAGCTTAATGCCGAAATCTTTTCATTTGTTGGCTGATACCCTGCCTCCAGATTTCTCCACTGGCAATTGCAATCCCTGACTGGGAACCTCTCAGCTAATCCTGGTGACAAATACTATGAGAAGTTTGTTCTAAAATCCAGTCATGCTGGAGGGAGAGAAGGAAAGAGGGAGAGGGAGAAAGGGAGGCAGGGAGAGGGAGAGAGAGAGAAAGAGAGAGAGAGAGAGAGAGAGAGAGAGAGAGAGAGAGAGAGGGGGAGAGAGGAGAAAAAAAGGTGCTGGAGGAGGAGGAGGGGAAGAAGGGAAGGACCCTTCAGTTACTTACCTGCTCCCATGATTAGACCAGGTGCTGTGTCCTTGGTATGCACAGTGCCTGACACATATGGATTGTCTGCCCATCGGAGGTGGAGGTGAAGATGGCAGTCAGGCTTGGAGAAGAAGAAAGTAAAAGAAAAGATGTAACTTTTGAGTAAGATCATGCTGCCGTACTAAACATGGTGATGACTAGAAAAAGCCATAGCTGACACTTGCATAGGCTTATGAAGGTTGCAAAGCAAACTCCTGTCAACCTCAAATAAGATTATGAGGTAAACACTATAGGTATTATCACCATTTTGCAGATGGTGAAACTGAGGCGGAGAGAGTTTCAGTTACTTGCCCATGATCACACAGCTAGTAAATATCAGTTTGAACCCAAGTGTTTCTTGACCTTAGCCCCAGTGCCCTCATCACTCTACCATGCTATCCATGAAGTTGATAATAATGATAACACACCTACTTCAATACTTAAGTGATCTGCAATTTCATCAGGTATGGGTGCCCCCTCCACCAAAGCAGATTAAAATCTCTCCATAGTTTAGTAAATGGTTTAAAGAGCTGCTGTTGCTAAATAAAATCCATTCCTCGGTGGCCAAGTCTTCTGCTGCTGAGCCTCCCTATGCTTAGCTAGGCTGGTCTTCAAATAAAAGACATACTCTGTCGCTTGGCTCATCCTCAAAGCCTTTCCAGTATGGAAGAACTTAACAGAGCCTAGGCTATATCTACATTGACTGTGAGAGCCCACTGTTAAAAGTTCATAGAATAATAAACTGAGAGTTGTAAAGGACCTTAGAGGCCAGTGAGTCCAACCCCCCCCCCCCCCATTATACAGATGAAACTTGAGGCCCAGGGAATTCAGGGACACTAAGTTAGTAAATGTCTTCAATGGGATTTGAACTCAAGCCTTCATGACTTAGAACCTGGCACTCTGTCTACTGCACCTCGTTAGTTGGATACAATGATGAAGTTTTAGAGGCTGACTTTGTGTAACAGCAATGAGAAAATCAACTCTTATTTATAGCACTCTTTACTATTACAAAGGCCTTTGCAATCATCCTGTCATTCACCCTCACCAATGTGAGTCAGGAAGAAGAGAACCATTTTTTAGAACCATTCTTTTCTAATAAGCAAAATGGCACCCAGAGACTTGAAGAGACTTACCCAGGTTTACATCATTAGTAAGAGGGAACCAGGACCCAAATCAAGGACTCCTGTTTCCAGATCTAGTGTTTTATCCAATACCATAGGGTTGCTTCCTTCTCAATGTCTTATTCAGAAGGGAAAAATTAAGAGTAGTCAGACATTCATTTTGGAGAGGAATTACATGTTCTTCTCATGAATAAAGGGATTCAATTGAACAACTTCTACATGGGTTGGTGCCCTCCCAAATGCCTTTGGTCCTCTAGGGATTGGTTGGATGAAATGAGAGGCCCATGCCACCTTGTAAGGGAAAGACTGGCCAGGCTCAGGAAAGGAAGCAAGTTTAGATGGACCTATTCCTTGTTAGCTATCATTTTCCCCAGGTCACTCCCAGTTATCTATGGATGTTGCAAGATTGACAGTAACAATTTGTTCAGTAACATTCCTTGATAAATTTAAAATAAAATAAAACCATCAAGGGAATTTAGAAGGACCTTATAGCTTTTTTTTTAAAGAAAAGATTTTCAGTTATTTTGGGATCCTGAAGGTAAAACTCCATAAAGTTTTATGTATAAATCATGTCCTATCAATATTTTGCTCAAAAATAAACTGGATTTGTAATCAAGAAGACTTGAGTTTGAACCCTGGCTATGCCCACTTGTGTGGACTAAACCTGTGTAGGGCAAACCACTTAACTTATCTGGGCTTCATGTGTGAAATGAAAGGGTTGGGTTTGATCATCTCTAAGGCTCCTTATATCTTTAATGTTATGTTCTAGTTTCTGAAGTCCATTCCAGCTCTAAGACTGTATACCATGATCCAAGATCCCTTTTAGCTCAGACATTATATTCTCTGTTCTAGGGTCCCTTCTAGGTTGGGCATTCTATATTCTTTTTCCAAAGTTCCTTCCTAATTCCAACATTCTATTTTCTTTGTCATAAGTTCCTTCTTGGTTCTGACATTTAATGAGCTTGTGAAGTTTACTGCTTATATACAGAGAGGGTTAATGACCCACTGAAAACCTTTTTCTTAGATTTAAATTCTCCTAGAGATCTTATAGATAAAACTATCTTTCATATATTTGAACAGGCCATTTCTTAGTCACTCTATGAAGAGCAAAACTGTAGTCTGTAACACTTCTAAGATGTGAAAGTTCTTGGATAGAACTGTGAGTTTCCTACTGGGGTTAGTTCTCTTGTTACAGAAACATAGGGGCCAGGAAACATCACCATTAGATACGAGAGAGACCTTTTTCCTTCTGGCAATTACCAAATTGTATTTCTAGTGCTTAGCACGGTGCCTGGAACACAGTAATTGGTTAATACTCATTGACCGAGTACAAAGGAAACCAATTATATTGAAATACAGTTTATATACATATACATATATGTGTACACACATGTATGCATATACATACATATACATGCATGTGTGTGTCTATATTTACATGTATTTGTATACATATACATACATACACACACACATATATATATATATATAGATATATATAGATATAGATATATATACATGCATACATATATACAAGTTCACAGACTCCTGGTTGATTAACCCTTCCTTAGACAGATTCAACTGGGCATCAGGACACCCTGTTTCTAGCCAGTCACTGGGTTCAGGCAAATCACTTGACTGTCTCTGCCTCATTCTCCTCATCAGCAAAAAGGGGATTAAAATACCCACCTTAATAAGTACACAAATCGCTGTGGGAATAAAAATCGGATGACATTTAGAAAAAAATTCCTGGACCAAAAAGTATCCATTAAAATGTAGAAAATTGTTAATGTGATCATTATCCTAATATTTCACATAATTTGCCTCTGGTAACTTATTCTGACCTGGATCAGGTGTGGGGAACCTGCAGCCTTGAAGTCACACGGGGCCCTCTAGATCCTTAAGTGCAGCTGTTTGACTAAATCCAAACTTAACAAAACAGTTTGGATTCAGTAGAAGGACAACACTTGAGGACCTAGAGGGCCATATGTGGCCTCCAGGCCGCAGGTTCCCCACCCCTGACCTGGATGTTCTTAAAGCCTGTGCCAGCAAAAGATGAGTTTGGAAATTAACTAGAACCCTCGGAGAACCATCATAGCTAAATATGAAAGGTGTGTCATGAGATTAGCCACAGACAATAATTTCTTCCTCCTTCCTTCCTTCCTTCCTTCCTTCCTTCCTTCCTTCCTTCCTTCCTTCCTTCCTTCCTTCCTTCCTTCCTTCCTTCCTTCCTTCCTTCCTTCCTTCCTTCCTTCCTTCCTTCCTTCCTTCCTTCCTTCCTTCCTTTCTTTCTTTCTTTCTTTCCCTTCCTTCCTTCCTTACTTCCTTCTGTCTTTCTTTTTTAACAGCAAAGTTATTGTTGCTTAGTCATTTTAGTCATGTCTGACTCTTCGTGATACCTTTTGGGGGGTTTTCTTAGCAGAGATAATAGAGTGGTTTGCCATCTCCTTCTCCAGTTCATTTTACTGATGAGGAAACTGAGGCAAACAGGGTGAAGTGACTTGCCCCAGGGTCACACAGCTATTAAGTGTCTGAGGCCAGAATTGAACTCAGGGATATAAGTCTTGTTAACTTCAGGCCCAGCGCTGTATCCACTGTACTACTTAGCTGCCCAAAGCAATGAGTAATACGCAAAAACCATTAGTTTTGGAGGCAGAGGACCTGGATTCAAATTCCACCATTAAAATTCCAGTTCTTGTACTTACTCTCTGTAAGATTTCGGTCAAGTCACCCCTTTTTATTCTAAATCCTCTGATTCTATAAATGCGTGAAGGCCTGGAGGGAATTCTGGTTATTGTTTAAATTGTTGTTAATTTATTCTTGTTAAATTGCTGATAGTTTATTAAATCACAGTGTCTTGAAGTATGGGAGATTATTGTCACTCACACTGTAATATTTTCTCATTTTATCTTACCCTGGAATGCTATTCTCAGCCTTATGGAGAGAGCACATTGTTACTATTTTACACACATACACACACAGATACAAAAGTTTATATGTATATATACATATATGTATGTATGCACATACATATACATATATGTATTAATAGTAAATATACTATAATTATATATATACAGTGTAGCTATATATACACATGTACATACACACGTGTACACTATATATATATATACATATATATATATACATAATTGATATATTTTTTTGGAGGGAGGGATAAGGATAGGGGAAGGCAACATGTTAGAGTACGATGTCTCCAATGATACAGTTACTCTTCTGCAATTATAGTCTCAGACAGTTGCCTGGGGCACTGAGAGTTTCAGAAAATGACAGGATCATTGATTAGAGCTAGAGAAGCCATCCATTCCACCCCTACCCTTCATTTTACAGATGAGGAAACTGAGTCACAGAGAATTTAAGTGACTTGTCCATAGTTGTATAACTTAGTATGTGTCAGAAGTAATACTCGGGCACAGGTTCTCCTGACTCCAAGACTAAATAAGCTATTCTGACTCTTGCCATAAGTTAAAAGTTTGATAAATCATATATTGATTATAAACATAAGAAAAGTGTTATAAACTTCACTCTTTTTTGAGAGTGGAATCAGCAAACTGGCAGGCTGGGTTTCCTGGAACAATTCTCTCTTCTTTCTCAATCCTGATCTCTCTCTCTTACCCTCCTACCTTTGTAACTTCCTCCCTGCATACCCCAGAAACAGGAGAAAGTGGCCCTGGTTCAAACAGAGAAGTCTGTGTTGAAATCTCAGTTTACAAAATGCATTCCCAGAGGGTCTCCAACCCAACTCTTATCCACAGAGCTCAGAATACAGCAAGGGAAGAGATTGTTCCCACATGTCAGTGCTCCCATTTGTTGGGAGCACAGAGAGCTTATGGGATCTGCCCGAGGTCACACAGGAAAGCCAAATAACAAAGAATGAGTGTTCATGTCCTTCTGTCAAACCAGTTACTTCCTGCTGAGGGAGTAAAGAGTTTTCTTTTCTAACCCAGAAAAAAAAATGGTACAAAAATACATCACAGGTTGAAATCTTTATTAGTGTATCCACATCAATGATAACATTTATCCTCCTTTCTTTCTTCCTTCCTTCCTCCCTTCCTTTCTTCCTTCCTTTCTTCCCTCCCTTCTTCCTTCCTTCCTTCCTTCCTTCCTTCCTTCCTTCCTTCCTTCCTTCCTTCCTTCCTTCCTTCCTTCTTTCCTTCCTTCCTTCCTTCCTTCTTTCCCTCCCTCTCTCCCTCTCTCCCTCCCTCCCTCTTCTACCTATGTTCATTCTCATCTACAGAACTATTGGATACTGTCAAGATCAAAATTCTGACAATTAAAAACACGAATGATTGTGATCATAAAAAGAGAGAACTCTTTTAACACATTGATGTGGATATGCAGGAAATTCATCAAACAACTTAGAGTTTGAAAAAGATATAAATCTGAAAAATAAAAACAAAAGACTCTGGCTGGGTTCTCAAGTATACCCTTCATGTGGTGGGTGGATCTTTAGAACAAGTATCATATTAGAATTGTATATAGGAATATATCTGAAAAATCCTTCTCATTACACATTCAAGCTTTACTAGAACACTGACCCTCTGTCCTTAAGGATAGTACCAAGCACTGCCACAGGACACTGGATACCCAGGGGAAGCTTATGCAAATATCTTCCTAGTTGCTTTCTTGATTATTACCATACTCAGAAGAAACACAGAGAAATGCCTATGTCAGGGAAATTTCTCCTTGTTAACCTCAGATGATACTCTTTCAAGTATCCGTTTGTTCATTTCCTCCCACCCTCTCTCTCTCTCTCTCTCTCCCTCTCTCCTTCCTTCTCCCTCTCTTTCTCAGCATAATCATCTCTACTTATCTATGGTATCTTTAAAATTTGAGAGAAGTGATTATTAAATAAGAAATTATTAGGGAGATCCCTGACCTTCCCCCAAAATTTACCCCACCTAGATGATTTTATCTAGGTGGAGTTGCTGCTCCACCCAACTAGAAAACTTTATAAAGAATTTAACTAAGGTGAATTCCAGCCCATTCCACCTCAGGCAGGTCTGGGGAGGGGTGGTGGGAGTGGTGGTGGTGCTGGTGGTGGTGGTGTTGTAGATACTTTGTCTAGATTATCCAAGGCTGGGTGTGATTTGGAAGTAAATGACTTAATCAAAGTCAAACCCCAGCCCCTCTTTAGAACAGCTCCACCTTTCATTATGATATTCATTCTTATTTATTGTTAACCAATCAGAGTCCATTGACACACCCTTTCCAAGGGCATATAAGCAATGAGTGGGTTCCATGAGGGGTCTTTTGCATTCCAGAGTGTCACTGACCCCTTTTATTAATTATATGTTAGCATGATCAGTAGTGATTAATTAGCCAGAAACTATCTCTCAAAATGTTTACATGTCACAAATTCAAATAATGCTTCTTTTCTACCTATGTTACAATGCTAGGAAGTTCGTGCTCTATAAGCCTGAAAGTGATACTGAAATAAAAATTGTTACTATTTTACTTCAACTAGTCAGTTCACTATGAATTTTTTATGTTTCAGAAGTAGAATGTCATAGATAATTAGCGGGGCAGTTATTAATTACAATTGACATAATTATCTCAGTAAATTGTTTATCATTACTTATTTAATATTTTAATATTTTAAAGGAATATAAATTGAGGTAGCTGAGCTAGATGACCTTGGAGATCTAATTCTAAATCCTTTAAATCTGGAAATAGAAACATACTAGTTGCAAGAGCTTCTATTTGCAGTTTTTGCTAATAAGAGGCAAAAATAAAAGTTTACAATGCACTCTATATACGTGACATATTTATTAACATATTTTATTTGACCATCCTAAGAACCCACTGCAGTTGGCAGAGATGATGACCCTAGTTTTACATATGAGAAAACAGAGGCCTAAAGGCCTGGAGTGATTTTTAAAAAGATAATCCAGCTAATAAGTGGCAGAATAAAAACTTGAAGCTAGGTCTTCTGACTCAGTGTGCTTGCCACCACACCATACACCCAATTTTCAAAGAATTGGGATGTAATAAAATATACTTGGCACCAAATGACATCAAATGTAATTGAATCTTTCTCTGATGATTGAGAAGGCATTTCAAAATCTTGAATCGCCTCAGGGTCATCATTATGAACAATTATCAATTGTACCAGAGAGGCTGAGAAGTGCCAGTCAGCGGAGCTATAATTGATTAAATAACCAACTAACAGAATTTAGCCTGTATATCTGAGTGTGAATGTAAGTTTCTCGTTAAAGAAAAAATAATACCTAAAGGAAAAAAAATTCCCTTCAAACACTTCTCCATTTATCCAAAGTTGGAAAGAATATCTTTGATGCCTTACAGAACAAAATGAAGCCCTATTCTCTAAGTATTTCCTTGTGTCTTTCGATCCAGCCGCATGGTTACTCTTGGGCTGTTGGAGCTGTTTGCAATTTCTGAGTTCTGATGATTAAGGGTATCCCACTGTTTCCTCCACAGTGGAGAGGAACACAGCAAGGCCTTCCAAAGTGTCAGACTCCAAAATTGGATACAGCTCAACAGCCCAGAAGTACAGCATTAAAAAATGATTAACTACCTCTGAGAGCGAGGAGCTGAATTGAAGCAACTCACAAGTATTCATGATCAGGGAGGACAAAGAAAATAGGGATAAATAGGTGATAATGTAGCAATCCAAAAATGTTATTCTGTTCCCATCTTCCATCAGAACCTTCTACCAGCTGTGAATAATTATATCATAGGAATCAGATTTTGAGAGCTGGAAGGCTTCTTACTGATTATCAAATTCACCCTCTTTATCCAATGAATGAGAAACTAAGGCCCAAAGACAGGGAATGCCTTGTCCAAGGTCATCCCATAGTGAATGGCAAATCAGGGATCAGAATCAAGATCTACTGATTTCAAGGCCTCCAGGTCCCTTTGTCAACACCATCAAATCCAAATAACTTGGCTTGTCACAAGATCCCCCACAATCTGGTGGAGCTTTATCACCCACTATATACCCTTTCACATATTCTAATCTCTTAATATTTCTTGTGTCTTAGATCCCTTTGAAATTCTGATGAGGCCTACAAACCCCTTCTCAAAATCATGTTTTGTTTCTTGTTTTTTAAATTAAAAACTGAAGAAAATGCTAAGTTCGAGTTAGTAATTAGTGAAAATAAAGATGCATTTTTTCCCATATAAGTTCACCAACTTCCTGAAATTTACTCATGGATCGCTTTTGAATCTGTAGACTTCAGGTTAATACTCTAGACCAAATGTTTTACTCATTTATTTTCCCAATGTGCCTTACTGTATCACCCTTGCTCACAGTGTTATCATTCTACACACCCTCCCACCCCAAAGCTTGGAATGCCAGTTCTCCTCAATTTTATCTATTCTCTAAGATAGAGATCAGTCCCCATCTCCCCAGCCAAGCCTCCCCTGACCAGCCTGACTTGAAATGTAAAATGAGGTGGTGCTCAATAATATTTAAAGCTTAGCCAGCTCGAACATTCTAGATTCAATGCTCTAAAGTTCTTCCAGCTCTAACATCCTATGTTCCAAGGACCCTTCCAGCTGTAACATCCTAAGTTCTGAAGTCCCTTCCAGCTCTTACATTCTATGTTCTAAGGTCCCTTCCGTATAAGATCAAACTATATCTGCAGTATTATGTTAAGAATATTAACAAGCTGACATGCATTTTACCGAGAGGAGGGGACTGGTTAACCGAACTGAGGTTTTGTGCCTGGAAGAGACATTGGGGAGCATGATAGCTGTCTTTAAGTATTTGAAGGGCTGTCTTGTGGGAAATGAATTCTCTTGTTCCTAACCCTAGAGGGAAGAACTAGGAAAAATAATTTACTAATAATTAGAGTTATCTAAAAGTGGAATGAAACATCTCAAGAGGTAGAGAGTTTTCTCTCCTTGGAGTTCTGAGTTTAAATTAGTACTTTGGGAGAATATTGCAGTGGGGATTCCTATTCAAGAAGAGGTTGAAACTGATGGGTTCTGAAGTCTCTTCTAGTTCAGTCATTCTATGTCCTAAGGTCCCTTCCAGCTCTAAAATTCTGTAGCTCCTCCTGAACCCAATAGAACTTACTATCTCTACCACTTATTCAGCTCATCCTATGTTGCCTTGTATCATTAGTGATATTTTCACATGCGTAAATGTCAGCTCCTTTAGGGCAGATTCATTTTTGTCTTTGTATTCCCCAGAGCCTAGCAGAGTGCCTGGAACCTAGCATGTACTTAATAAATGCTCATTGATTATATATTTTGTCTCACCTTCCAGGATTGATTTTTGAGTTCCACTGTATCTCATTCACTATCTAACCTGTGGGATGATACTAAAGGTAAGAGATCCCATGGATCACGTGTGCTAGCATACCCCACCCACCTTGGTTCATCGCATTCCCTCCATCTTCCTATGCTAAAGATATGACATGGAAGAAGGGACTGGAAATAAGGAGAGAGGAGAGGTCTGAAGAATTCCCAAACTGACTAATAAGTAATTTGTTGTATAGGCCTAATCATTAACATTGCTCATGAATAAAGCAAAAGTCACCAGATGGCATTAATAGTGAGGCTGCTTAAGGAGAAAATGATGAAGTTAACATTAAAGAGACCCTCTGATAAGCCTGAAAAATACAATCACAGATTCATAGAATCTCAGAGTGGGAAGGGACCGTAACGTCTACATATCTAACCTGTACCAGAAAGGGACCTTTGCATTTAGAATGTCAGAGCTCAAAGAGTCTTTCAAACATAGACCAAATTAGATCTAGAAGAGACATTAGGAAACGTTTTAGTTGAAAGGAACCTTTAGAGTTTATCACTTAGTTTGACATTCTTATTCCACAGATTGAGAAACTGAGGCCTGGAGTATAGGAACGTGACTTTCTTAGAGATCCTTACATAAATTACTTTGAAAACCTTACAGTGCTATATAAATGCTAGTTATTAGTAGCAGAGGCAGGTTCTAAGCTGAGGTCAGTTGACCCCAACGTTAGGGTTCATTCCAATATAACAAAATGCTTTTATGCAGATGCTGAATAATGAGAGGTGGCTTTCACTTGAAATTCAATCCCTATTGGAGGTAATTATTACTAAATTGGAATGTCAGAGTCTTCAGTTGGCTTTCCTTCTCAATACTATTTCTATCTTGGTATCATTTTACATTGATATATTATCTTTCCTATCTTTCCTGTGAGAAGTACAAAATACTTTATATAACTTATTCATTAAATTGGCCTTAATATTTGTAATAAAATTCAGTCTAGGAAACAGAAGACATTGTCTGAAAAAAAAAACAACCTAGATATACTAGACCTTCTATTTGCAGGTTAGGAAACTAAGGCTCTGCCAGGATAAATTATTTGTGTAAAATCTCATAGCTAGTGATAGGGAGATTCCTGACTCAAGGCTCTTACTACTACTCCATGCTCTTTAACTACGTTGCTTCCTTGCTCAAAATCCCTTTCCCTAAGGACCCCAATTGCTTATGGGATGAAGTCCAAATTTGTCAGCTCAGTACTTTAGGCCCTCCACAATGTGTCTATACTCTACTTCACTGGTGTCAAATTAACATAGAAATAAGGACCACTAAACTTTACATAAGGATCCCTAAGGGCCAAGTGTTGACTTAGAAAACACATAATACATGGCACTCCTCAGTGTTGTGTTGTCTGCAATGCTGGGAGCTCCATGTTTGACACCTCCTCTCTACCATACACAATTCCCCTTTGCCAGACTTACATTTCAGCCCAACTTCTACTGAACACATCTCCCACTTTTCTACTTCTGTGCTTGCCCTTCTTGTGCCTGGAGTCTCACCCCTTGCTCACTCTACTACCTCTTTCTCTCCCATCTCCATCGTTGAAATCCTGCTCATTGTCCAAAGACCAACTCAATTTCCTTTATCCATTCAGCAGTGGCCTCTCCCTCACCTAAACTCTTATACTACCTTATCTGCCCCACTCCAATACCTCTTACTCTGTTATATTTTGTACTGGAGCCTATATCTATGGCTTATCTCTCCTCCTAGATTTTAAGTGCTTTGAAGGCTGGAGGCATTCTGGCTCTGAAAAGGAATAAAATCCTGCCTCTGCTACTGAATCTGAGATGAAAGTCCTGCTTTGCCTTCTGTACAACCTTGGGTAAGTTACTTACCCTTTCTGGGACTTACTTTCATCCTCCACCAAAAAAATGGCATCTATTTTCATGATCTCTAAGGCTTCTTCCAGCTTGAAAAGCTATGAACCTGAGAAAGAATCTCGCACAGGATTTTGTGTGGAGTTGGTATTGGATAAAGACTCAAAGCAACACCAATATCTTCTCTGTGGGGAAGATGATATATGGCCTAGTTTCCCCCATTCTGACCCTATAAATCAGGGTATCATTTGCTAGACTGCTATGGGAGTATTTAATCTTGGTAAGTTTGATTTACTACCCAAGCGTAGAATAATTACTAACATTCTGTCTCCTGTAATTATTACACTACTGGGCCCTTTCACCATACAAAGGTCAGGGAAAGCCCTAGGCAAAAATCTCTAGTCTTCAGGAGCTCACACACACACACCTCCCCTTCTGTTGCCCTTTCTTCTCTCCCTAGGCACACAGGGTCCTGATACTACCCACTGATAGCCACGTTCTCTTCCCATACTTGTAGCCCACACTGGGTCGACACTCCTTGGTACTGCTCTGTGCGCTGGACTGGTCTTATCCCTTGTTTCCTGCTCTGTTAAATCAGGGCCCTGCTCTCTACTAATTTGCTGTTAGCTGAGGATGTTTTAATATGCTGCCTTTCCGAGAATGTATTTGCATTTTAGAGAATGATGGAATTTCACTAGGATTCTATTTCAATTCTCACCTCATGGGGTAGAAGGGATTCTGGGTTCTCAAAGGCTACACAAGCTAAAATCCATCCCTGCAGCGTCCTACCAAACTGGGCAGGTTCTCCGGAAGGTCATCTGTCATGACTTGCTGGGATGTGCCAAGATCAGTTTTTTGGTTTTGGACAATTCTCATTGGCTATTGTATCACACAGGCCTTGTGATCTAAATCAACAGTCTACCTAGATGAAATCATGGATTCTTTGAGGTATGGAATCTCAGAACCTGAAGAGACACAAGAGCACGACTCTCCTCAAGCCTTTGCTTGAAGACATTCATTAACGGGGAACTCACTACTTCCCAAGTTACTGCATTCCACTCTCATATATATCTCATTATTAGGACATTTTCCCCAATACTGAGCAGACTTTTGCCCACCCTTTGTATATACCCTGCCTCCATTGCTAATATCATCTTAGTTCTGTCCTTTGAGGCAAAATATTTTAATTGCACCTCCTGGAAACAATGACTTAGCATTGATACAAGGGATTTCAGGTGAGCTAGCAGATGTACTTTTGCCAAAGGCCTTTAACATCCCTAAAATTATAGGTCTAATGCAGTTTGAGGTGGGGTTAGGGGGCTGTACCTACATCCACCGATGAAATCATAAATTTTTGAAAGAGAATCATGAATGCTGATTCAATTCCACATTTAAAATTTAGTACAGGCTAGCAGTACCTGAGCGAGAGACAAAGGTGAATGAGACCTGTCCTTTATTCTTCAGCAGCTCAGAGCATAGTGGGTGGAGGTACAGTATGATGCATACAAAGATGAAATGTTTATTGGGCACCTACTATGCATATAATAATAACAACAGCTAGCATTTACACAGATCTTTGAGGTCTGCAAAATGCTTTATACATATTGTCTCATTTGCAACAGCAGAAACCCCCTTTTTTCCTCTACCACTCTTCCTGCTTCCAGCCTAGCCCCCATAGCCATCACCCTGGGTAAGGGACTCCTGGGGATATGCAGCTTGGCATCTGCTTGGGTGGGTGATACAGTCACAGCTATTGAGGAAAGGAAAATTCCCACCACCAAAGTCTTTGGCAGAGTCAAATGGTTCAGTGCCGATGTAGACATGATTTCATGAGTAAAAATGATGTTATGGAAGATACATTACTATCTACTTTGCTGCTGCACCCCCAAAGACCATAGGACCCATCTGTCTGACTTGCATTTCCCCTGTAAGAAAGTGAGCTCCGTGATAGCCTGGCCTATCTTGCTTTTCTGCATGTATCCCTGGCACTTGGCGCAATACTCTGTATATAATAAATGCTTAATAAATTTTAATTTTCATTCATTTTATAAGTATATGTTGGCTCCTCTGATAGAATGTAAGTTACTTGAGGACAGGCATGGTATCAATTTTTTTCTCTGTATCCACAGTGCCTAGCACAGGGTCTGGCAAGAAGAAGTATTTATTAAATGTTTGTTTTGAATGATTGTCTAAACTGTTTCAATGTATTTGTGTGCATCAGAGATGAAGAAATGACTGTGAGAATTTATAGGAGAGTGAAATGGAGTCTAGGATTCTGGGAGTGAGGAAATCAGGCAAGGCTTTCCGGAAGAGTAGTAATAGAACTAAGTCTAAAAGGATGGGTAAGCTTTCAAATGGCAGAAATGTGTTAGAAGGCATTATGGGCATCAGGAATCCTATGAGAAAATTGCATTCTTTTCCTTCCAAGTTGGATCATACAACACACAAATTCTCCAGTCCAGAGCAAATATTGATATCCCCAGTTCAGTGATGGAGATGTCAAGATCTAGCAGAAGCATGGTGCACTGACATCACAAGAGAGGTCCTAGGTCTTCTCTCCCTCTATTTAAGAATCTGTAGGTATCTGATGTTAGAAAACATGCCATATCTTCAAACTCATTAATTTGGCACATCTGTCTGTAGCTGTGGCTTGTTTACAGGTTCAATCAGTGGGTCGGACAGATTTGGAGAAGCAATTCTCTTACTGCCCCAGCAGAATGAAGGGAAAGCAGAGTAGCCCTTGCCTCCTCCCCTCCCGTCTCATCCCTTGGGGTCCTGGCAGGAGGGAGGATAGTATGATTAAATATTAATGTGCTGTGTCTAAGTTCTCATTAAAGTGTCTAGAGAAGAAAAGAAGGAAAATATGGGAACTTCTGGGTAAGAAAAAGACTGCTGATGGTGGGTGTGGAGACACCAGAGACTGGGAAAATCAATAGAACCATGTAAGCTCCTCACGTGAGCTGGACTGTCCACGTGCCCTAATATTGAATTGATCTCTGAATCTCTTCAGTTTTTGTTAGATACACATAAACTGCTCAGGGTCTTGGGATGAGGTCTGCTGGTATCATGGTTAAATATTCATGAACTGTGTCTGAGTACTCATTAAGATGCCCTAGTAGAACTTAGCTAGTGAATAAACACTAGAATCAGTCAACATAACTGGAACAAACCTGTTCTGAATCCCCCTTGGAGGACCATTTTCTAGCCCACATCTGTTCATTCTGTCCACAAACATACCATAAGAGAAATGCCAAATGCTTTGCTACAGTCTAGGTAAGCTCTGTTTACAACATTCCCTAATGTAGTAACCCTGTCAAAAAAAGGAATAGGGTTAATCTGGAATAATTTACTCTTGACAAAACCTTTCGGCACTTCGAAATAATTTTCCTTTTCTTTATTTTCACTGACCATCCCTTTAATAATGCATTTCAGAACTTTTTTTCAGGAACTAAAATCGAGTTCACTGGCCTATGGTGTGCACACTTCATTCAAGTATCTCTTCTATGAAAATGACCCTGAAATCAATACCTCCACCTCCTACCACTCCCCAGAAGCCGAAGATGATTTTTGCCTTGTCAAATTTCTCACAGCATAATTCATGGACCTTTCTGTGGAAAGCTCTCTGTAAATTGTGAAATGCTATACAAATGGAGAATACATTATCATCATCATCTTCATCTACTTCATGGGGTCAACCTGAGGATCAAATGGAATGATGTATATGCAAGTGTTTTTTATATATCTAAAACTCACTACAAACCATTACATTATAAAACTAAATGCTGTCAGTAGGAAGATTTCAGCACAGACTCTCTACCACCATTTGAAACAGGATGCCCACCACTCCCCCTAATCCTAATAGTGACAAAATCACAGTCTAGGAGGGTTAGGATGGGTTTTCTAGATCCTCTTGTTGAGGAAATTGAAGTTCAAAAAAGGGATGTGATTACTCATTCAGGGGAAGCAGCCTATTAATGATAAAGCTGAGACTAGAACTCAATTTGCCCTGCTCTCAAACCAGTAGTGCCTTTTCCACCATGACACACAAAACTCCGAGGGGTCAAGTTTTACATTTTGTTTTTGAGGATGAATTCACCAAATGGGTTTTCCCTCTGAATTTAAGATAATGATAATAGCTGTCATTTCTATAGTTTCACATTTTATGAGGTGCTTTACAAATATTATGGTTTTCGATCTTCAAAATAATCCTGCAGGGTTGGTAAAGTAAGTATTATTTGGTGCCATGATACCAGGGAAAATATATTAGATTTTGAGTCAGAAGACCTGGGTTTGAATCCTGGCTCTGTTACTTAGTCCCTTTGTGTCCTTGAGTAAGTCAACTACTCTCCTTGTCCTCCATTTCCTCTTTGGTAAAAAAATGTGGGGTTAGAGTAGGTAGCTTCTAAAGTCCTTTTGAGCTCTAAATTTATGATTGCCATCCTGCAAATTGGGAAACTAACACCCAGAAAAAGTAATTAGCATGCCCTAAGTCACAAAGCTGGGTAAACCTGAGTGAGGATATGAAGCCAGGCCTTCTGCCTCCAGACCTTATACTTCTCTTATTCCATGCTGCTTCCACATCAATTGATTCAAGGCAATATATAGTCAGCTAGCATTTATCAAGAGCCTACTTTGTGTTAGGCACTGCACTAAACACAAAAAAGCTAAAAACAAACAAAAAAACCCATCCCTGCTCTCAAGATGCTCAGCATCTAATGGAAATTATATTTATCCCAGAAAGAGCCATCAAAGAAAGAAATGGGCTTCCTTCATTGGTGGTGAGCTGCCCACCATCAGAAGTACTCAAGATGAGCATGGCTAACTATCTGTTATTGATGTTATGAGAGGGATTCCCATACTGATGGGAATTGTTCTAGCTGACCTCTGAGCTCCCTTCTAACCAAGAGATTCTTTGATTGAAATCTCACCATGTTCCTTCACCATGTTGTTTCTGCCCTCAGTGAAAACATCTATTATGTCAATATGGGCCCAGTGGCTGCTGCTTAATTTCTATTTTATATCCTTTGTGCTCAATTTATTTTTCATGTACATTATAACATTTCTTTTGAGCTCAATTTGACTCCCCATATACCTTAGTTGGATGACACACTTCACCAATTTTCTCCTATTTTTATTATGTTAAGGCAAGGACATAAATCTTTCAAAGATTCTCTCCTCAGTGGGCTGTATAATTGCAGACAAATTTTTTGCGTAGACAAATTCTATTCTTAGCAAAAACTTGCTTTGGCAGACTCATATGGTTTCACTTCCATAATAATAATAATAAACAGTAATAGTAGCCCTTTTGTAGCATCTGTGTTTTTGGAGGAGCTTTTGATTTTTAGCAAATAGGAAATAATTAATTTTCAGTATAAAGAGGCAGATGTTATTAGCCTGTGGTTCTCAATGGGGAAACTGACACAGAGGTTAAACGGCAGTTCCAGAATGCATATGTCAGCCAGAGACGGCCACATGCAGTTTTTTAAATCTTCATTAAGACACTAACAGAATTTAGCAATTTTTGAGACTAACTGCAACTGCCTATTGACTACACTCTATGAAAAAGAGAGCTTCATTTACTCAAAGACTGGCACAAATGCCCCATTTTCCATGAAGCCCCCTGCTCTGACCCATCTGGCTGTAAATGAACATTTGTTGTCATTGTTCAGTTGTGTCCAACTCTTCATGACCCCTTTTGAGGTTTTCTTGGCAAAGATACTGGAGTGGTTTGCTATTTCCTTCTCCAGCTCATTTTACAGATGAGAAAACTGAGTCAAACAGAATTAAGTGACTTGCCTAGTGTCACACAGCTAGGAAGTGTCTAAGGCCACATTTGAACTCAGGGCTTCCTGACTCCAGGCCTGGCATTCTATCCATTGAGTCACACGCTGCCTGTAAATGAGCACACCCTCTTCTAAATTCCTATAGCACTAAATTTCTATGGTTTTTGATGGGGAAATTGACTCAAAAGTTAAACACTAGAACTATTATATTCCTTTAGTGGCTATCTCTCATTTGACACAGAGTCCTAGTCTTTTAGAACTTGAAGTGAAATTACAGTCCATATTTCACAAAAGAGGAAACTGAAGTACATAGAAGGGAACATGGGCTAGAAAGGATCTCAGAACATGGATACCTTCTTTTCATCATTTTGCAGAAGTGTAAAGTGAAACAGAGAGAAAAAATTACTTGTCAAGGTCTCACATAGCCAGTCAGTGACAGACAGAGCTGGTAATTGGGAAGGGAATAAGCACTGTGTTACTTATTTACTTACTTCTATCAGACCTATCTGCTCTCCACATGCTTTCCATTGCAGTATGAAAGCTTCTCCCACTTACTGTATGCTAGCTGGTATTGTTACTTATGAGTGGCATCCTGTTAGAGTAGACAGAAAGCCAGCCTAAGAATTCTAGGTTCAAGTCCTGACTCTGACACATGGCCAGAAGGAGAGGTGCCTGTGGGAATGAGTAAATGGTAGATGGGTAACTCAAAGATAGACCTCTATCACATCTCATACAACATTCATCTTTGTGGGCTGTATCTTCTATATTTGAAGAGTAAGGAGGCTGGACCAGAGGCCAGCTTTATGAACTCACTCACTATCCCAAGAACTTTAGAGATTTGCAAAAACTATGATGGTATCAGGGAAAGCTCCTTGGAAGGGGTGGTGACTCAGTCGATCTTTAAAGCATGGGTAGGAATTCAGTAGGTGAAGAGGTGCTATGAGAGCCAGAGGCTGGCCTCCAGTGCATTGGATAGATTTTTGGAAAATCATGGGTGAGAATGGCTCAGGATGAGAAAGTATAGAGGGATGAAGATCTGAGCTGGAAGCAGGGATCCATACTGAGGAAATCCTGGGTCACCCATGATAACACAGATAACAAACAAATAATCACCCAGGGGCACTTACGGGTTTGCAGCTGGTGGGTTTGCCGTTCATATCAGTGGCAGGGGGAGTCAGATAATCCCAGTCTCGGCCTTTGTTGTAAGTTATCAGTGTTGTGACCTTTCCATCAATCTTTTGGTTGGCCAGGAAGACTCCTTTTACACCTCTGACCTGTGACAGAAAGAGGACAAGAATGGAGAACAAGCTTTTAGAATTGCCCATTCAAATGCTTGGGCTATTTCCAATGTTGCTGCCCCTCTGCCCACTGTGATTTATGGCTCAAATTGCTCTTCTTCATTCTCCTTCAAGTCCCCAAGCTCAGGGACAGGCAATAAAGAAACTCAATTAAATTCTGGGCTTCTCTTCCACAGTATATGCAAGTCAATACTCAAGCACAACTAGAAAAATGCGTGTACACCAATAGCCCATTTATTCATTCGTTAACACATTCATGCATTCATTCCTCCATCTGCTCAATAAACATTTGCTATATAACTTGGGACGGTGGAGGAGAGAAGAAGCATTTATATACTGCCTACTATGTGTCAGTCACTATGCTACACACATTACAAACATTTTCTAATTTGATCCTCATAATTACTCTGGAAATACCTTCTTAACCTTCCTGCTTCCTCCATCTGGCACCTTTGGTAGGGGTCCTTAATCAACACAGCCTCCGTTCTCGGACAGGACCAACTTTCTAGCTAAATGACACTCACCAGACTGAGACATCAGAGGTGAGAGGTCAATCAGGTGTGATAACATGAGATTCATTCTTCCTTCCCTATAAAATGGCTGACCCTCTTCTACATAGATATGACTTTTGTGGGATGGAACTCCAATATCTGACGGGAAACTGTCAGAGCTGAGATTCAGAACCAGTTAGAATCAAAATAAGGAATAAAGATATAGGGACAGCTGCAGAGCTAAAAAACCCCATTCCTCCCAATTCCAGTCTTTTTATTTAGGCTCCATACATACCTAGTACAGTCCAGCTCTGACATCTATTGCTGCCGTGGGTGGGATCTGCTTAGACTCATTTTCAACTATTGGCACTGACGGGCTGTGACTACCTGCCTTCATCCTTTATAACCTAACTCAAAACACACCTTCTGCAGGAAGCCTTCCTTATCATTCAAGATGGACCTCACATAGCAGTTTCTTCTTCATGTTTTTGAAGCACTCATCATATGTACTACTTCTAACAGTGCTGTCCCTGATGCCTACCTATGGGCTCTTAGTTTTCATTACCTGATCAGAGGTTGGTACAGGGACCATGTTGGTCTTTTCTTTGTTTCTTCCTAGCTTCAAATATAGTGAGTCACATACAGTGGTGATGGTGATGACGATGATGATGTTAGCTAGCATTTACATTGTGCTTGCTATGTGCTAAGCACTATGCAAAACGGTTTTACAGACATTATCTCATTTGGTCCTGGAAAGATAATTGTTTTTATTATCCTCATTTTACAACTAAAGGCACACAGAGGTTAAATGATTTGCCCAAGGTCACGCAGCTAGTAAGTGTTTGAAGCTGGATTTGAACTCATATCTTCCTGTCTCCAGGCCCAGCATTCTATCCACTGTACCACCTAGCATTCTCATAGTATGTCCCACAAATTTTTTTTCTTCAATAAAAGATCCTCACCTGGTTTCTTCTTCACTCTATCCTCCCACATTAGCTCTGATAGAATATTATGGCTGACAATACCATAGCTAGTTTGCTAGAATATTCCAGCACTGTTTGCATTGTGTGCTTCTCTTAAGAATCATGGTTATAGTGGACCTGGGCAGAAGTGGGGAGGGAATCATTCAGCTTGATGACAACTTTCATTATTCAGGGCATAGTGGAAACTTCTCAGAGAGTCTCCCAAAGGTCTAGGAATCCAGGCTGTCTGACTCCAAATGAAGTGCTTTAGATATACCCCCTCAAAACAGGAATTATCCTGACAATGAATATCTCAGACAAAGAAAAACACCATTAAAATGTAGCCATCAGTTTGAAAGAAATGATCATAATTTGGAGTTCCTGACTTTGTTCCACTTGTCATCCCTGACAAATGATGAGCCAGGAGTGTCAGATGGGAGCCGGGCCACCACTTCTGTTGCTTTAGCAAAGCATTTGATTTCTGGAGGAACCCTCTGGAGAGGTGCCATCTTTGCAAGCTACTGAACCTTGAATTAGAAACCTGCTGCTATTGCCTTCAAAAGAGACATCACTGTGTTAGGAAGCAGAAGGAAACTGTCATGGTGGAAGTCGCTCCAAACCCAGTTAAGGTTGGTTGACACATGGGAATATCAGCTCTTTGTGTTTCTTCATGATACCTTTTAAAGTGTCAGTATTCTCTACAGGGAGACCTCTCTGTTCTTAGCATGATAGAACCAGGATCTGATCAGGACTAAATGAATGCCTTCAGCACATAATAATCATTGAGAGAATAATATCCTCAATAAATATTAGGCCTATCTACCTGATTGGCCATTGCCACATGGTAGAATACAATCATTTTTGGTCATCTTCCCTGGGATCTTAGGGGTTTATAATACTTATAGATAGCTATAGCCTTTTAAATTCACAAAACATTTTATGGTTCCAAAGGACTTCTCTCTTCCAAACCCCAAGGTGTGAAAAAGTGTCACAGCTGTGCTAAGGTGGAGTAGTTTGGGTGGCCATACTGGCCCTATGCCAAGGCTAGGGTCTGAGGAGCACCATGGCACTGGGCAGGGTCTGTGATACTGACTGAGTGCTCTCCTTGCTTTCAAGGTAAGGGCATGAATAGGAAAAAACATTTCTATTTCTATTTATATATTTTATTATACTTATATTTATATATAAACATAAATATATTTATAAAATATATAAATACATATAAATATATTTATATTATGAAGCTTAGCTATGGTGTTACAAGATGATGATCTAAGGATCTAGTTGACCAGGCTAGTGACCAAGAGAATGAGCACTGATGATCAAGTGGTCATTCTTCATGGATGAGCTACCCAATGCCTTTCCAGCATTTCATGAATATCCGTGAAATGAATACTGAGATGGATATATACCTCATCCATTGCCATGTCTCATTCTTGCTACCTCATTAGCCCACTTTCTGTTTTGATCAGGCATTGCCTGGATTCTTATTCACAAGTCACCATCTGTAATATATTACAGCCTATTTACATCCACTATACATTTCTTTTAATTGTTCTTTTGGGCTCCCGCCATTTGGATTCTTTTCAGATTTTGTGCTCCATGACCCACTGGAGCAGCTGAGTGGTACAATGGATGCTGGTACAATGAATGGTGGTGTAATGGTTCTGGGCTTGGAAGCAGGAAGACCTGAGTTCAAAACCAGTTTCAGATACTTCCTAGCTGTGTGACTCTGGAAAAGCCACGTGACTTCCGTTTGCCCCAGTTTCTTCAACTGTAAAATGGGAATAATTATGGCATCTATCTCCCAGGGTTGTTGTGAGTATTAAATAAGATAATAATTGTAAAGCACTTAGCACACAGAGTAAGCACCATATAAGTGTTAGTTATCATTACCACTATCATCATCATTATTAATTGACATAAGAATCAGAGAGAGAATGCCAAAGATATAGACCTTTGCAGATTGAGATCATTAGAAATACTTCACAATTCTCCAGATGAAATCCAATCCTATCGCCTCTGGGCCCAAATCGCCTCTATCTTTAAGGCCTATCTATGATATAGCCAGTGGGCTATCAGTATGACTCTATGTCATAATCTGAACCATTTGGATTCTTCATCCATTTGGTTTTTCCTGTGTGGATTAATAAAATGATTTCTTTTTAATTAACTATATCTGCCACTGAAAATCCTATAATATTAGAGGCAGAAGAAAGATCATACTCAGGAATTTACAGCAGTACCTTGGGGTTGTAGATAGGGATGGAATAAGTTAGTTTAAATCTTAATAAATAAATGGGTGAGTAGACAAAGAACAATGGTCCAATGTATCACAAACAGACCCACATTTTTAGCCAGTCTTTCCCTCTAGACTTTCCCTATTTCCCACTAGATAGAAAGCTGTCCAAGCTACTTTTGTTTTTAATAATCTTGGAATCTGTGGAATTGTGGAGACTGGGACTGTGTCTAAGAGATGGTTTCCAATAATTTCTGGGCTAGAGTGTATGTGTTGTGTGCGCACGCGTGTGTGCGTGTGTGTGTGTGTGTGTGTGTGTGTGTGTGTGTGTGTGTTTGGTAAATGATTGGGGGATGTGTCTAGTTGATAGCAGCAACACTTCTGCCTGACTTACAGCAGTCAAATTTTTTAAGCCAAGAAAAGCATGACAAATTAGGCTGGGATATTTTGGGAAAATCTATTGATCAGTATTGTACAGAAATTGGAACTGGACAGATGCAATGGCAAAAAAGGGAGCAATGCAACATTAGAGTCATTGTGGTAAGTTGTAAGTGTAAGTGTAAGCTGTAGTCATGATGGTAAATATTTTTTATTTTTTTTTCTCCTCAAATACGATTCTCATCTTGGGAATCTCAGACAAAGGTAAATGTTTCCTGAGCTATAACAAGTTTATTTTTGCTCTGATGACCCTGTTATCTCCAGATCATGAGCATCCCAACTGTAACAAACAGGACTTTCTATCCATCCCTGTGAATGTACCTACAGCTAAAACTAGGGGTAGGCAAAGCAGGCAGTTGTCTAGGGTATGCCACATAAAGGAGATATAGAAGAGTAGAAATTTTAGTACAATTTTAAAAAGATATTTTATGAGTCAGGTAATTCTGCTTTCTCACATGTATAGATTGATTTTGGAATATCACACTGTAGAGATACTGAAGCAAGTAAACTTAGCAGCCTAGTGTTCACTGAACAGAAACTACTAGGCAAAGATTACTCCCCATTGAACAAGAATTGCTGTTTAAATTGGAAAGCAATTTTGTACAAACCACATACCACAATAAGCTCTAAATAGATAGATAGGAAATGTAAATACAAAAGACCACACTACAAGAAATTTAGTGGCAAATGGAAGGAGGTACCTTTTACAGTTACGGCTAGAGGGAGAATTCTTAACCAAGAAAAGTATACGGGTAATTAGGAAAGATGAAAAAAAAATGATTATGCAAAATTTTAAGAAGCTCTTGTAGAAAAAAAATCAGCATAGAATAAGAAGAGGAACTAGTATTTGGGATAAACTTCATGGAAAATATCTTTGATAAGAATTTGATACATAGAAGATATATAGAGAAGTGATGACAACTTATATAAGAACAAAAACCATTGGCCGAACAGTGAAGTGATGAAAGAAAAGTGATGGACAGTTTTCAAAAGAAGAAATGGAAGGTATCAACAATTATTTGAAAGAATGCCTTAGATCATTAATACTAGGTCCAAATAAAAAAAAAAACAAACCTCTCAAGCGTTATCTCATACTTCTCAAATTAACAAACATGACAAAAGGGGAAAAAGATAAATGCCGGAGAGGCTGTGGAAGGACAAACATATGAATGCACTACATGATAGAATTGTGAATTAGTTCAACCACTCTCAAAAATAATTTGCATTTTGCTAAAAAATCACCAAACTACACATCCCATTTGATTCAGCAGTCAGGTTGTGTTGGACAAAAGGGTGAGTAGACAAAGAACACCGGTGCCATGTGTCACAAACCGATGCATATTCTGAGCCAATCTTTCCCTTCAGACTTTGTCCATCTCCCACTAGATAGAAAGCTGTCCAAGTTACCTTTGTTTTCAATGGCACTACCCCATGGAGGTCAAAGAGAGAAGGAAAGTTCCCACATATGCAAAAATAAGATATCTTTAGTAAGTAGTCCTTTATTGTAGCAAGTACTAAAAATAAAGTAGGTGCCTATGGATTGGGGTATGTCTGAACAAATTGAGATGTATGAATGTATAATGAGTTATTACTGAGCCTTAAGAAACGATGAAAATGAAGGATCCAAGGAAAGTTGGATGGAATTATATGGATTGTAATGGACGGAAGTGAAAAGAATGAGAAGTGTAATTTACATAATGACCATAATAATATGAAGGAAACTAACATTGGAACTCTACTCAGTAAAGTAACTTATTTGTGATTTGTGCAGGCTATTGTTAAAGCAAGCAATCTCCCCTCGGTGGACTGTAAGGAAGGATCATAGGATGATGGATTTAGAACTGGGAGGAAGCTTGGAGGCCACGCAGTCCAAAACCCTCATGTCACAGACAAGGAAACAGAAGCTCAGAGAGACTGAGTGAATTCTCCAAGGTCACACAAGGATTGACGCTGGCAACACTTGAGCCCACGTCCTCTCATTCCGAAGCCAGTGCTCCTTCCAGGGAGGTCTACGGTATCACATGCAACCAGCAGGATTTGTTTTGCTTATTTTTAATTATTTTTTTATGAGGGATCATTCTCTTTTGGGGAGATCAATGAATAGTTGCTATTCAGTCATTTTTCAGTAGTGTCCAACTCTTTGGGACCCCATTTGGGTTTTTCTTGGCAAAGATACTGGAGTGGTTTGCCATTTCCTTCTCCAACTCATTTTACAATGAGGAAACTGAGGAAAGCATGGTTAAGTGATTTACCTGGGGTCACATAGCTAGCAAGTGTCTCAGGCCAGATATGAATTCATGAAGGTGAGTCTTCATGACTCCAGGCCTGTCACTCTCTCCACTGTGTCACCTAGCTGCCCTTGGATAGTTGTAGCAATGTACAAAAAGAAGCATCAACAAAACACCAATTTTTTTTTAAAGAAATGTCATGTGTGACTTAAAACTCTTGGGAGAATGGAAACAGACAAGGGCATCATTTTCAAATTATGGGGGTGCCATTTTTAAACCTCGCCTAAGGAACATAAATATGTCTTACCAGTTCTGAATGTCCTCAACATAAACAAATTGTTACATTCATTAGTTTCTGAGGTAAAGCAGTTATGGGTGAAATATCGGAGAGATTGAACATAAATGTGCGAATGTGTTCTCTGGAGAGTAAATGAGGTGATACCAATTGCTGACTGAGTTACCTATATTACCAAGGAAATGTCACATAACCAGAAGAGTTATAGCCGGAAGGGCTTTGAGATCTTGTCCCCTTATTCACATGACAAAAGCCTGATGTGCACTAAGTAACAGATTTTGTATTTGAACCCAGATCGTAAGTGATGTGCTCCCCTGGATTGTGCACAGCTCACTTCCTGAAGGGACTAAAATCATACCAGGTCAATGTTGTGGATAGGTAGGCTATGCTTTTTCTGCTGTTTGGAGTCTCAGGTAGATATCATTACAAGGAATAATCTAGGGCAGGGGTTTTTAACCTCAGGTTTGTGAATTTGGCATTTAAAATATATTGATAACTGTATTTTAGTAAAAATAGCTTCCTTTACAATCCTGTATATTTCATTTTATGCATTTGAAAATATCACTTGAAGAAGAAATGAAAATACATCAAAACAAAATGAATTTAATTCATGATCCAATTAGGAGCTTATAGTCTTTTGACTAGGTTAGTAGTAGCCTTCTCTCTCTTGTTTCCCTGGATCCATGTCTCTCCTCTTTAGTCTATCCTTCACAGAAGAGCCAAAATAACCTTCTAAGTGCACAGATTTGACCACATCATTCCCTTTCTGAAAATCCTTTAGTGATTCTCTGTTGCTTTTCAGATAAAATACAAATTTCTTACCCTGGCATTCAAGGCCTTTCATAATCTTACTCCAACCTACCTTTCCATTTTCCTCTCTGTATTTTCTACATTGCAGTCAAATTGGAGTATTAGCTATTTTCCAATCTTGTCCTACTCTCCTAGCTCTGCGCATTCATTCAGACCATCATCTAATTTGTAGAATGCCCTTATTCCCTATGTCTAGTTATTCATCTTCCTTTTTTATTTCCTTCAAGGATCAGTTCAGGTGCCACTTTCTTCTGAAGCCTTTCTTGCCTCTCTCGGCAGAAAATGACATCCTCCTCTTCAAATGTTCCAAGAACACTTTGTCTAGACTTCTCTTTTGCTGCAATCCCTCTCCCTTCCGTAACACTGATTGGTATGCATGCTGAATACCCTTGCTAGATTGGAAGTTCCTTGAGGGCAAACATGGTATTATTTTTCATCTTTGCTTTTTAACACAGTAAGCACAGGGTCATGGAATGTTCATCTAGCACTTATAACCCTCTTTACATTTGACAAAACTGAGGTCCACGGAAGTTGTAATTAGCCCAAGATTACACAGGTCGCAGACAGAAAACACAGACATTGACAAGCGTATGTTAAGTATACCTCCAGGATATCGATCAGGACATTCTCTTCTGGTTGCTTCGTGCTCCTTACGTTCTCAAGCACAATTGAATAGTATACCCCCTGTGGGTCTGACTGGTAAAGGTTGTATGTGTCTGTTTGGTACCATTCTTGGACAGCCACAAATACCTCATTTTCATCAGTGCTGATAATCTGCAAGTCCTGCCAGAAAAGAAATGGAAACTGAGTTGATATATTTCAGATACATGCTTTTATTTATTTATGGAGGATTTTTAACCCACCTACTTCCAAAAAGCTTGCAAGCAGCCTGTAAAATCTAACACAATACAAAACAGGATAATATAAACGGAGCAAATCTAATTAAAAGGAGCAGGGAAGTTGATGTTACCAGGCACCTGGGATGAGTTAGCTACTACAGCTGGGCATGGAATTTAGCCCAGAGCTTTCTGACAGCTGAGGCAAAAAAGGAAACACATCGAATTGGGTAGTTCTCATTCTTCTGATTAAAGGAAGGAAACACATTCATCTGGAGAGACAATCCAGATTTCAATATTGAACACTCAGAAAATATTTTATGAGTGCCTGGGATGTGCAGTCCACTGGGTTACATGCTTGGGATAGGTTCAGGGTTTAATAAGACACAGTTCCTACCCTCAAGTTGCTTAGCTTCTTGAAATATGAGTTAGATAAAACAAAGATAGCATCAGAGTCTGAAAGACTTACATTCAAGTTTTACCTGTGAAAACTATTGTGTGACCCTGAGTAAGTCACTTAACCTCAGTGCCTAGGCAACCCTTTCTGTAAGTCACAGTGCAAATTCTAACCTGTATTAGTAGTGAAAGATTCTTCCCTGGGAATATCTCAAACCAATGGAACGAAAAGTTCAGATTCGAAAAGTCATGTGCATAGATAAGTAAGATGGCAATTAGAATTTGGTATGCCCACAGAGCTGAGAGGTCAGAGGTGGAAAAGACCCTTTCAGTTTTGGGGACTCAATGCATTCAGAGCCAGAAGGGACTTTGGAGATCATCCAGCCCTATTACTGAAAGTTATGCTGACTCAGTGGGCTATTGTTTTCAGTCCTGCTTATAAATTGGTGTTGGGGGAAGCTCTATTGAGGGAGGTTCTGGTGGAGAGAGTGTCACCTAGGCCCCAGCTTTTGAATTACTTGATAGTTATCAGGTACCCTTACCTGTGATGTTTGCACTTGTTAAACATCAGATATAGACAATTTGGGAGGAACTGAGATGCGATAGCCCATCCCCTTTTGCTGACTTGGGCCTATCTGAATTGTCTTTATCTCATTATGAAAGTTGTCAGTAAAAGCTAGCTCCATCTTGAATCCCTTGCTAATCTCCAGTGATCAGCCTAACAATGTGTTGCTACCTTAGGTTGCTATCTTTTAATAAACTCTTTTAATTCTCTCTCTCTTGATTTTTGCCTCAAAAATCAGGGTGAAAGCCTGAACAACAAATTTTCCTTTTAATATTATCTCCTGTGATATATGAGGAAATAGGCCCAGACAGATTGTGATGTGGCGAAGGTCACATAGGCAGTAAGAAGGAGAACTGGGACTTAAACCTAGGAAAATCATGCTTCCTAATTCTAAATCCAATTTTCTTTGCAGTTCAACACCCTTTATGGAAGGCTATTACAGATACCCTTACAGTATTACGGTATTATGTGACCAGGACCTTAGGGTGTCAAAAGGCAGAGATGGGGAAGGAGCTCTCCAGGTAAAGGGACTAGCCTAGTCACTGGATCCAAAGAGGAGTTCATGGTATGCATGTTTATAACAGAGGCCCCAGGTAAGGCAGCTAGGTGGTGCAGTGGATAGAGTCTAGGCCAGGGGTGGGGAAGCTGCGACCTCGAGGCCACATATAGCCTTCTGGGTGATTGGGTGTGACCTTTTGACCAAGTCCAAGTTTTACAGAACAAATCCTTTTATTAAGGGGATTTGTTCTGTGAAGTTTGGATTTAGTCAAGGGGCTGCTCTTGAGGACCTAGAGGGCCACATGTGGCCTTGAGGCTGCAGGTTCCCCATCCTTGGTATAGGCATAGAATCAGGAAGACTTTTCTTCCTGAATTCAAATCCAGCCTCAGACACTTACTAGCTATGTGACCCTGGGCAAGTCACTTAGCCCTGTTTGCCTCAGTTTCATCATCAGTAAAATGAGCAGGAAAAGGTAATGACAAACTACTGCAGTATCTTGGCAAAGAAAATCCCAGATGGGGTCACGAAGAGTCAGACATCACTCAACAACAACAGGTGAGACAGAAGACAATGCCTATTGTTTTCATAAAAGATGCAGAAAAAGTTTTGTAAATGGAATTTTCTAACACTGACCATTTATAAAAGCTAAGAATACTAAGATCAGGTCTTAAATCTCTGAAGGCATTTCTATGGGAGGCAGGAATGACAAAACCCAAGCTCAGTGATGTCTAGTGGCCTAATTTAGGGCAAGCATTCAATGGAGAGAACTCAGAGGAACACAAGAAAACCTTTCCATCAGTCTGCCTCTGTCAGATTCCTGATGTTCGAGCCAGGTCCTCTGACTCCTGGGATCCCTGCCTTCCATGTGCGGGTACAGAAAGTTTGTAATACAACATAACCCCTGATAAGTCTATCAGGAGGTCTAAGCCAAGTGTCCTTCGATGTCAACCAGTTACGAGGTCATTATAAGGAAAGCGAAGCTTAGGAGGGAGATATCAGGCAAGTGTTTGGGAAGAAACAGTATATGAGCTCAGTAGTACCTGTGGACAGTGATCAAAGCACCAAGGTTCTGTATTATTTATGAAAAAAGGAACCATCTGATCCAAACAAACAAAACAAAAACCAGGCGCAAGGCAGAATTTATAGTCTGTTGTGAAAAGTTAGGAACCTGATAGGCTGTTACCTCTCTGAAGGGCCAGCCTTTTGTAGCAGGGGTAGGAGGCCTATATCATTAAGTTAGAGAGCTTTATGTAGTTCAAATAAATCACCAAATGTCAACTGATCACCAACCAAGTTCAAGACATATCTGCGTTAGACACTTACAGTAAGACAAAGAGATCTATAATGAATCTCACTAAGTTTATGCCCCAAGACAGATGATCCATATATGGAATATATATATGTATACACACACACACACACATACATATATATATATATATACAAAATCTATATGGAAACATATAATCTAGAAGACAAAAGTATCAAGTAAATGACATAGATCCCAGGTATCAAATTTGAGGCTGCTCGCTGGTCATCAGTAGTAGAACTCCCCAGCGTGGACCAGACTAGATTAAAATGTAACCCAGAAATGTTTAACAAAATAAAGAAAACACAATACAACATAATGTCAATTTGTGATTCTTAAGTCAATATTTAGTTTAACATATACATATAATATATGTATACATAATATATATAATGTATAGTGGCTACATATTATATATATTGTGCTATAATGGCTCTCTCCTTATTATCTCTAATATTAAATACAAATTTTTTGTTGGGCATTTAAAGCCTTTCATAACCAGGTCCTAGAGATAATAGAGAACCATTATAACTATATACATATATATATATATATAAGTTTATATGATTATAAGTTTACATAGACTAGAAAGAATATTAGAGATTATCTGGTTCAATCCTCTCATTTTCCAAGGAAGGAAACTGAGTCCTTGGGAGATTCAATGAATCAACCAAAGGCCCACATTTAGTGAGTAGCAAAGTTGGGGCTTGAACTTTGGTAGTCTGATTCTTAGCTCTAAGCCTGAGGTAAGAGTTGAGAGGACTGAGACATCACCTGTGAGGTGGGATGGTGTAGTCAGAGAAGGCTTAGAAGATGAGAGAGCTAGAACTTCCACCCCTTAGTCTCAATTCTGCCCTTTTAGATTAATTAGAGTTAGTTGAATCCCCTTTTCTCATGCAATTAATGAGTTGATTCAGCTGTGGATTTTATGTCCTATGCTGGATGCCAGGTGATACAAAGACAAGAATGATAAACAGCTCCCCACTTGGAAGTTAAATTCTCCTGGAGATGATATGTGTACAATATACACATCATGTATGTTCATAAGTATATGGACATTAGAATGCATGGTGGGGAGACATTGTGGACTGGGGGAAATGGAAAAGACCTTATATAGGAGGTGGCATTTGAACTGGGTTTTGGAGGAAGGTAGGGGTATAAGGAGGCAGAATGGAGCAGGCAATGCATTCTAGTCCCTATGGAGAGCAATCCATGGAGAGGTACAGAAAAGGGGTGGGGGAGGGAGATGAGATGCCATGAGAGAAGAGCAGTAAGAAAGCTGATTTAGCCAGATCCCCAGAAGACACATGGTGAATAAGGCTGGATGGGTACGTTGGGGCTGGGTTGTGAAAGGCTTTAAATACCCAACAAATAATTTGTGTTTGATTGTAGAGATAATATGGAGGGAGCCACCATAGCTGATGACACAAGAGAGTGGCATCATCAGATCTTTCTTTAGAATAATCATTTTGGTGGTTGTGTGGAGGATGAGTTGGGCAGGGGAGAGTGTTTGGGTAGGGAGGCTGATTCAGAGGTTATCCAAAAGTCTGGGCTACAGCTGATGAGGACCCGAACTAGGATGGCACTTGAGTGAGTGGAGAGAAGGGGATGCATGAGAAACTTGTGGAGGCAGAACTGACAAGACTTGCAAAGGCTTTCAGCTTTCAATTATGTATGACTTGATACCTAGAAACAACTACTGAGACGATGTAGGCAACCCTGGGGAGCACAACAGCCTCAGAGTTGGAAAGCCTGAGACTGACCTTCAGCTTTCTTGTTCACCACTTATGTGGCCTTGGACAAGGCACTTTGCTTTTCTACATTTTATTTTTATCATCTGAAAAATGGGGATGATGTCTTCTAAGGGTTGTTGTGAAGAAAATACTGTGTGTGTGTATATACATACATATATACACCCATACACATAAATATGTTTGTAGATGAGGAGAAGGAGGAAGGTGATGATGAGGAGGAAGAGGATGATGATGACGACTTGCTGTTTTTGCACATTTCTTGCCTTCCCAAGATATCCTGGGAGTGTGTTATTTTGTTTGGAGTCTTTTGTGTCTCGCTGGTTGTTGGGAATCTCTGACATGCTGCAGTATTCTGTCAGATATTGTGCCTGGTTCTGCCTTGGAAAACACACATTTTCTCTCTTTTCTTTTAAAAAATGTCTTAATAGATTAACTCTAGGCTCGGCTGAGTAAGTAAATTAAAAGCTAATGGCTTCATTTAAGGGGGATATAATTGGCATAGCTTAGGAAATGAGTTGCAATGCTATTTCAGTACATGTTTGTTTCAGGGGGTCATGCCTCCTTCAAGAATCAGACAGTGGAACGAGCATTCTGGGATGGGCATTTATTTAAGACATGACAGAGAGCCTACCCATGACAAAGAGTAAAATTAAAAAAAAACCCTAGTATACCCAATTCTGGTGATTCATATGAGAACAAATATCATCGACCACCAGAAGGAACTCAAAAACCCTGCTGGGGTAATGGAATCCTGGACCCAAAATTAAAGACCTTGGGGGCACAAATGGGATCTGCATCACTATTGGGGACTGAAGGTCAAATAAGAGTCAAAAGACAAAGGCAGATTTGGGAAGTGAGCATATAACTGAGAAGATAGCATCAGAGAATGGACTTTGGAATTCTGGACCATGACTTAAAATGTAGGGATGATGGATGGGGTCTTTGCAAGGGTTGGAGTATACTGAACAAAGGCTGATAAAACCACAACAACAAAACAATAGTTGCCTAGAGTACTGAAAATTTAATAAAGTTTGCTTTAAACTGAAAAGGAAGGGAAAAAAGACTCCTCACATAAGCATGATAAGCTTAGTTCTCCAGAGAACAGCAGATACAACACTGGTCATGGCATGCCATGTTGCCTGTACCTCAAGCTTCTCCCCCCACCTGGAACTCAGACTTTCACTTTTGTGATCCTGGGCTATAACTGGTGAGCTTTCCCACTAGATGGTCTACTACAGGTCTACTACATCCATTTCTAGCTATCTCTATACCATGCCACTTGGAGCTCTGTTTTGATTTATTCAATAAAGAGTAGTAGAAAGTGGTGGTAATTCATCATAGACAACATAGAAGAAGAGAACCAACAATAAAATCCATGCCATCAAATGCCAATATACAAATGTGCAATGTGGGGGTGAATCAGGGTAAACAAGAGGTCCCATTATAACAAGGCAAATTTGGCCTCAATAACTGGTTACTTGGTGGAATGAGATTAATTACTGGAATTTGGTCTTGGAAAGTTGGAATTTATTCAGTGGCATTACAAATTAAGAATATATCCTCATGTGAGAAAATGTACATACCTGGGGATGATGGGAGGTAGGTAAGGATCAACAGAGTCAGAAATAGTAGTGATATTTTGTAAGGGTACACTGTTGATTTTTGAATTGAAGAAAGGATTGAATAAGAGATTTGGGAAATAGGTTATGAACAGAAGTATATTGTACAAGTATGGAGTCTTGCACATAACAGATACTCAATAGGTGTTTGTTGATTTGAATTGTGGTAATAAGGGATTTCCACCATCTAGAAAAGTTTTGGTGCTCTTTTCTTTGTCCAAAGTGGAGCAGGTGATGAGTTCTAAAGATGATGGAATAAGAGGAAGTATCACAGCCTAGTTACCAACTATATCTTCTCCTCAGAGCTCTATAAAATGCATCAAACTGAATTCTGATTGAGGAAGCCATGAAAAAGTAACAGTGAGCCACTTTTGCAGCCTTGCAAACTTGAGAAAAAAGAGAGGGAGGCCGTTGGACACAGGCGATGAGGACCATTTTAGTGCCCAAGGATTGAATGAGGATTGAGACCGAGCACCAGAGCAGGAAGTACTGGGGCAGAAGGAGATAATGAGAGTTCCTTTAGCTACAGCAGAGTGTAGGAACGGGTGCCATCTGGCAGCTTTTTTCACTACTGCCCAGTTCTAGGTCACAGATCTAGGTTGGAAAGGGGCAGTCACAAGTATGGATCCTATGAGTCCATGCACAAATTTCAGAAGCAACACAGATCAGCTCATACATTTGAGGCAATTTAATGATAACTTCAGTCCCTAAAGGGTAGCTCAATTGATTAAAAGGAGAAATATCTGTTCTTGAGCTGATTTTGATTAATACAGAATTTAGTGAAATATAAATGACAGGAACCTTTCAGCCAAGTGACCACATTATTTTAAAATTTGTAATAGAGGAGAGGAACTCTGAAATACAAATGAGACTAAAGGTTAAAAAAAAAGGATTGATAGGATCCCAAGGCTTTGTATTTTGAAGGGGAAATCAGCTCAAAGGAGTGGGAATCTCTCGAGAATGACACAAGAAGAAATGACAATGTCTATAACCCTGTATTGTGAATCGGGATGACTTGGGTTCAAATCCAGCCTCAGACATTTAACTGGTTGTGTGACCTTGGGTAAGTCACTTAACTTCTGTTGGCCTCAATTTCTTCATTTATTAAAAAGGAGATAATAAAAGCACCTACCTCCCAGGATTGTTGTCAGGATAAAATGAGATATTTGTAAAGTACTTTGCAAACTAGTTATTATTGTTTTTGTCATTGTTTGGAGGAAGAAGAAGAACAAGGGAAGTTGCGTGTGTGTGTGTGTGTGTGTGTGTGTGCATGTGTGTGTGTGTGTGTGTAGATATCTCTATATAGGGAATTAATTGAGGAAATCATATTTTTTTAAAGATATGTATAGAAGAAAAAATAAACAATCAATGGAAAGTGCCTAAAGATGAATGCAAGAGAGTAGAGCAGTTGTGGATAAATTGTGTTAGGAACTGCTAAGGCCAAGAATGCGCTGAGGCTACTGATGGATGCTAGTGGCAAAAATTTTTTTTAAGTTATACTGGGGTGGGTTGTCAGGAAGAGTTGTTGGTTAGGGCAGAAGGGATGATAATAAAAGGGTGACATAGAAAGGCTAAATTATTCAACTAGTATATTTGTTTCTTCCATTTTCTCTTTAGTAGAGAATGATCTTTGGTCAGGGAGAGACAGAGCAGAAAATGGTTAGCAGGTAATTGAAATCTTAGACAAGTGAGGGGATATTCTGACATCTACTGCAAATGATGGGTCAAATGTAAAAAGATGGAATTTGAAATAAAGTACTTTCACTCATATCTACTGATAGACACTACAGTGATTTCTGGAGATATCTATTCCCATACGATCCCTTGTAACAAAGAAACACAGTGAAGCAAAAGCAGCGAATATACTGACTGACTGCATTCAAAAGTATACACAAACTTATACAGAAGCAACAGGTAGAAGTTGCAGAGACAGACGTGCACTTGTTGTCCTGCAACATTTCCCGATAATGAGAAGGGTCTCCAAAATGGAAGACATCATGGTGGGTTCTTTCACATCGGACGGTCTTCAAGTAAAAGCTGGTTGACCACTTGTTGGAGACCTCAGCAAAGAGTTTCTTTGTACAAGTTGCACTAGATGGCTTCTGATGTCCCCACCTAATCTCCAATTCTGGGAGCTATTATATTCTTAGAGACCCTCACAAACTAGAAACCCAAACAGTACAGACATCTATGAAGCCTGTGGCACCCATGTGAACTATAAATTAGAGGGTCGAGATTTTGCACATTCTATTTGTGGGAAAGACCCTTAGAGGCAGGGTTCTTAGCAACTATTGAGTTCAATTCTTCATTTTACAGGTTGGGGAACTATGGACCAGAGAGGGAAAGTGAGATTTTGGGTAAGGAATCTCAGGTCTTCTAACTATCTTTGAAAAGTGGTTTGCTTACTCCAGTTGGTCTTTTGACAGGAGATTCAGATGGCTCACAAGGAAGGAAAGCAGAAACATTACTATGTCAATTGTTGTTCATTCCTTTCAGTTGTGTCCAACTTTTCATGAACGCATTTCTTGGCAAAGGTATTGGAGTGCTTTGCCATTTCCTTCTCCAGCTCATTTTACAGATGAGGAAACTGAGGCAAGCAAGCATAAGTGACTTGTCCAGGGTCACACAACTTGTACGTGTCTGAGTCTGAGGTCAGATTTGAACTCAGGAAGATGAGTTTTTCTGACTCCAGGCCCAGAGCTCTGTCCACTGCACCACACAGCAGTCTAGGATATAGGCCACGTGAAATATTACCTCAGTTTTATAGAAGAGAAAGCAAAGTCTCCAGGAAGTTAAATGATTTTGTAAGGTCATGCAGTGAGTTCCTGGCAGAGCTCGAGTTGAAAAAAAAATCTACCATTCCTCCTATTAAATAAGAGAAACTTTGGATTTCTTTTTTTGAAAATAGTCCAATTAGAATATTTTTAGACTGAGGCAGACAAAAGATTTCCCAAATCCTGTTTTCACTGGGGGTTACTGAAATGAATTGACATACACATGCCCCTCATTTAATGTTCAGCTCTAAGATAGGAGCAGATAATTTCTGGGAACTTTCCCCAGTCACAGCACTTACATATTGCCTGATAAAATTATAAGATTATAGGATTACAGGAGCAGAGATTTATAGCTGGAAGAGACTTCAGAAGACATCTAGTCTGAGCCTTTCATTTTTGAGCCAACAAAAGAGAAACCCAGTGAGGTAATATGACTTGTCACTTAGGCAGGTTGGAGCATCTGAGTAGGGGATCCGTAGACCCAGCTGTGAGAAAGATATTGTAGCAATGTCTACCTCCCCTGGTCCACTTAGAGGCACCCCAAGGAAAATCAGAGTCCTGGAACTTGGGTTTAAAAATTACCCCTAGAGATACAGCGGGGGTAGATATGACAGGACTACAGTTCATGTCAAGAACTGTAACAAGGTGGACCAATGGTGTGACACTACAATTAGCAAAGGATTTTTTTTGGAGGCAATTGGGGTTAAGTGATTGTCTAGCATCACACAGCTAGTAAGTATCTGAGGCCAAAGTTGAACTCAGGTCCTCCTGACTCCAGGGCCAGTGATCTATCCCCTGGGCCACCTAGCTGCCCTGAAGGAATAGGATTCTAATGTCAAGAGATGGGGAGATGCTAATTCTGCTGTCCTCTGTCTTAGGCAGACCCCCTCTGGAATAGCATGTTCAGTTCTAAGCCCTATATTTTAGAGGGAAATTTGATGAACTAAGGAAGAATATTAAAAGGAAAATGACTAAAATAGTGAAGAGTCATGGAACTATGCCATAGGAAGATCAGCTGGGAGAGTTGGGAGTATTAAACTTGGGGTAGATAGCACAGTTGAAGGGCTCCTTGTACAGAGAGATCAGATTCATTGCTACTTAGCTCTGGAGCACAGGGCAACGAGCAATGGGCAGAATAGCTGGAGGGAGGCAGACTTCCGTTTGATGTCAGGAAAAACCTGCTAGTAATAAGGGCTGTCCAGAAAGGAGGCAGACTGCCTTAGGCATATGCAGTGTTTGGGGGAGGGAGAGCTGGAGTGAATTCTCTGTCATTAGAGGTCTGCAAATAGAGATGCAATAGTCACTTCTCAAGGACACCACAGACTCAAGCTTCAGCTTGCCTCAATGCCAGGTCTCTCCTAACTCAAAGATTCTCTGATAAAGCCCAGTGTTGAGGGCAGGGATAACTGCATTAAATATTCATATTGTTCTGAGAACCCTTCTTGGCCTTGTTAGAGATTATCTGTTTCTTATTCATCCAATTTTGTCCTCCCGTGAAGGGTTAGCCAATACATAATGCTTCCCATAAAGCAATTTTGTAACTGAGAAATTTAATTTCACCATCTACCTCTTGGCTTTTTTTTTAAATGGTGAATTGGGAATTTTTTTTAAAGGCTTACTTTTAATAATGGAAAAATGCCTGAATCTCTGTCTTTTCCCCTGTCAGACTGTTTCACCTGTTTGTTTCAAGACTTTGTATTCTGTGGAACACAAGGATTAGAGATGGGTTTCCCTCTCTCCATAGTTTTATTAACTTGTGACAACGAATGGCCCTATGGGAAGGATCACTGTCACTTTCTGTGAGGTCCCTAAAGCAATATGCCATTGTGATGCCTGGCTGGTCATAATCCAATGCTCTCTCTGGAAAATGCAAGGCTTAGAGACTCACCTCAAAATCTGGAGAACTAGAATCGAATTTGTGGCTCCCCAAAACTCACTGTGCTACTTTGAAGTATGCCATGTACCCTCTCATACCTTTTTCAGTTATCACAAAGGCTTAATCTGCTTAATTAATTGCAACTAATTTTAAATTAATTAAACTGATTAATCTGGTTTTCAAGACCTTCCACAAACTGGCACAAATCCATATCCAAAATCAGTTCCTTTTGCTCTCCAGAAAACACCAACAGGCAGGAAGATGACATCTAAGGTTCACTCCCACTCTTGGATTCTATAATTTTGCCCTCTACTCCACCTAGACTGGTCTCCTCACTGTACCTAAAACATCCTGCTCATCCCAGATGCTCTGCCCTGAAATAGAGTGGAAAGCACAGTGGACTTTTATTTAGAAAAACCAAGTCCGAATTCGAGCTCTGGCACTTAATATTTATGCAAACTTGGGTAAATGACTTGATTTCTAGATCTCTAAAATGGTGGTAATCCCTGTCTTCTTGACCTTATGGGGTTATGGTAAGGATAAAATTAGAAAGTAAATGTAAAACATTTTATAAAATGTAAGGTGCTATCCCAATGCCAGCCATTATTACTGGGTTGTTGGTTTTTTTTTTCTCCCTGTTATCAAGCTCTTATGTATCCCAGGTTGGGAATACCTCCTTTTGTTTATTTCTTTATCAATTTCTACCTATTCTTCAAGGTATAGTCCAGGGCCGATTTCCTCCATGGAGCCTTCCCTGAACTTACCTCTCATTCCTCTTATCTCCTACAATGCTACTGATATCTGGACCATTAATTTCCTATCTAATCAATTACTGTATTCTACTGTTATTTTAATTTTCATTATACATTCAAACTGTCAAAACTGGAAAGGACCCTTAGCAATCATCTCATCCAACTTCTTAATTGTACACAGAGAAGTAACTTTTCCAAAATCACATTATTAACTGGTTAATGGAAAAGCAGAGAATACACACCAAGTCTCCTGACTTAAAGTTCAATGTTCTTTTTGTCATACTCATCTTGTCTTCCTATAAACAATCCAAGTTTCTCAAGGGTAGGGATAATTTCTTCTTCTCTGTATCTTCCAGAGTAAAAGGCTAGTTCCCTAACAAGTATGTATAAAAAATAAATGGGTAGGTAGGTAGATTGGTGAGCTTAATACACTATGTGGAACAAGTGAAACAATTATCAGTTATTTAGTAGTTTTGCATACTTCTGATGATCTCTGAGCCCTACCGTTTAGCCCTGTTTTCTCTCTATGTAAGATCTGCTCCTATACATTTCTTTATTTCCTTAAGGGAAGTAAGACTTGTGGTAGAGTAGAAAAAGGCATTACCCAGAAGTGGAATGACCTGGGATCAATCTCATTAATGTCCTTTTCTAGTTATGTGACCATGGACCAGGTCACAATCCATCTCTGGGCTTCAGTTTCCTGCTCTGTCAAATGAGGATAATATGTTACTTATATGGAGGCAGCTAACTGGTTCAGTGGATAGAACAGTGGGCCTAGAGTCAAGAAGACCTGAGTTCAAATCCAGCCTCAGGCACTCACTAACTGTATGACCCTGGGCAAGTTACTTAACTTCTGTTTTCCTTATTCTGCCAGAGAGGGAAATGGCAAACCACTCCAGTATCTTTGCCCAGTGTAGTCCACAGGGTCACAAAGAGTCAGGCATGATTACACAACAACCTATCACTTATGTCACAGGATTCTTGAGATCAAATGAGCTAAGCACTCTGTGAACTATGAAGTACCAGACATAACTGAAGAATTGTTTTTTTGTGACCCAAACAAGGATAAAAGTCTCATGCTGTAATCGATGCATTCTCTGTTATTCTCAAATAGAGTTTACAAGAAAAAACAGCTGACTCTAAGAGAAAATTATATTGGCAGTATTTGCCAAGAACTGTGTAGGTGCATAACAACATTGAATAGAGTCCCGGGTTATCTATTTTCATCTCCATGTGCCTTATATATATTGTCAAATGTCCAATAAATTAAAAGATTCTGAGTCACATAAACCAAAGCAATAGGCACTGGAAAATGAAAAAAAAAATAAACTTAATTAACTCAGAAATAGTGGTTTTATCCTCCATTCCTTCTTCCAGAGCACCCAAAGAGAAGTATGGCCTAAAGGATTTAGGGTTAGAGAATCCAGATCCTAGTCTTGTCTTAGTTCTTCTAAGGCTATTGGAAGGATATTTATAAAACAATCACAGCTCAACAACAACCACCACTACTCTGTTGTAATAAGAACTCAGATTTTAACAGCATTTCCAAGGCCACCTAATACTTTCCACATAATCATCTGAGGTAGGCATGGCAAGTACCTTGTTTTCATTTTATGGGAGAGGAAAGTGAGGCTTTGGGTGGCAAGGTTATTTTCCTATAGCTACACAGAGTGTACAGAGCCAATATCTGAATCCCAGACTCCTACCAAAATAATTTTTAAAATCTCATTGTAAAATCATTTCCATACTGGCCAAGACATGATTGAAATTATTCCTGATAATCTAATAATAATGTCAATTTGTGGCCCACAGTGGGTTTTATTCCCCTGAGTACAAGATTAAGAACAATATATTTCTGATTACTTATGTATAAATATTATTTTGTAGCATTAAATGCCCCTAATATTATTTTACTTAATGCTTATTTCAAAGACTGAGTGAATCAATGATGTTGAATGGGGTTAACAATGAGAAATACATGTGAAGGAAAGAAAAGTAAAATTATAATGAATTTCTCCTACAATAGGTCAATACACTAAGAATACTAGATTAAGGAGTAGCCCTAGTGAATGAGTGAAGGACAAAGTAACAAAAGCGAATGATAGAGACTCATTTCAAGAAGGTGCTTATGAAATTATATTGCTAGTAGTGTATGGGGAATAGTTGGTGTTGACTCTCCCCTCCCCCTAGTTGATGTATCATAGAAATCAAGGGGTAAAAATGAGAGGCAATGAGGTATTATATTAACCAAGTGAAAAGAAATATTAACATACTGCTATTTCTTCATGAAGTATAAAGGAGTTTTCCTTGATTGAATTAGAAAGGGCAAGATATTTGAAAGGCTGGATGAAGATTGGCTATGGATCTGGTGCCTCTTAAAAACCTGAGCTCACCAGCAAGTATCCAGAAAGGGAAGGATAACATAAAAAAGAATTTTAGTCAGAATGACATTAGATAACACTTGAGCCACAAGAAAGGAAAGAAAGAATTAAAAAAGAATGTAATACTAAAATGTAATAATTTATAAAGTTAAAATGTAAAGATTAATATAAAATTAAAATGAGGGCCTATAACAGAATGCATTCTGTCTCAGGTGACTCCAAAAAAGCAGGGATTACAACAATTATCTCATGAAAGATGGCAATAAAAGTAGATATCAATGAGAGACAAATAGCAAGGCTACATCTTACTCAAAGGCAGCAAAAAGAAATAGTATCAATATTGAATATGAATGCAATGAGTGTCATAGAATCTAAAAACAGAAGAGTAAAGTTAATTGAATTCTATGAAGATCTAGATAGTAAGATAATAATTGTTTCTGACTTCAATGTGCCTTTCCAGATTTCAGCAAATCTAACAAAGTTAAGCAAAAGGGAATCTAAAATTTCTGAAAAGAATATTAAGAAAAAACTACATATGGCCTATAAATGATGATTATTGAATGAGGATATTAAGGCATGTACCTATTATTTTTCTGTATTACATGATATAATAACAAATATTCATCACATATGTTAAGGTCAAAAGAACTCAAAAGTAAATTCAGAATGACAGAAATAGTAAGTTCATCTATTATAGGCCATAAAATAATAAAATTGTAATCAATAAAGAGAATTTAAACAAAAGACATAACTAGAGACTAAATAAGGTTTTCCTAAATGAATGGGTTAAAGAAGCCAAAGAGTGTGTTTAAGAAAAGCATATTCTATTTGTATAAAATACAACATACCAAAATTTGTAGGATATAACTGTAGCAATCTTCAGAGGAAATATATATGTAAAGTAAGGAGTAAATATAAATATTCATATATATACATATGAACATTAGTATTTATAAAAGAGAAAGAAAAGACACATCAATATACTGATAATTTAATTTTCAAAACCCTAGAAATCAACACATTGATAATACCCAAAGAAGCACAGTTAGAAATTTTGAAAATCAACAAAAGGTCAACAAAATGGAAAATAACAGCTATTAAAAAATGCAGCTAATAAATAAAACTCAAGGCTCTTTTTCTTAGAGACAAATTAACTGATAAATCATTATCTCCTTTGACTTTTTTCTTAAAGGAGAGAGACATAAAAAACCCAACGACTAACAGATTTTAAAATGTTAATTCTAGAAGTGAGCATACTTAGGTTTATGTTGATAAAACCAATAACTAGGATACAGTGGGTGAATATTTAAAAATATAAAATATCTATTTCAATAAACCAGGAATAATAACTCTAAGAACTGTCAGAAAGAGAAATCAAGCAAAACATAAATGAGATCCCAAAGCAAACAAAAACAAACAAACCCTGATCCATCTGGATTTATGAGTGAATTCCATTCAACAGTTGAAGTACATATAGGCACAATCTAAACTATTTTTAAAAACAGAAAAAATGTCATTAGCTTCTTATGAAATATATATGGGTGTGATCCTCAAAACATGAAGAGATAAATAAAATTTTAAAAACTACTGGTCAATAGCTCATTAGTATTGGTGCAAAAATTAATTGAATGCTAACAGAGAGGCCACAAGTAATACTAACTTACCTACATACACACACATACACATACACATATATGTGTATATATATGATATATATATATGTGCATGTAAATACACATACACAAACATGCATATACGTACATATCTGTGTGTATATTTAAATAACTATGACCAAGCTGAATTTTTACAAGTAATGAAAGGATACATAAGAAAAGATAAATATGATTTGGATAAGGTTGGGAATACTGCATTGAACAGAAGAAATATGATCTAGACTTCACAAAAGCTGAATTGAAATAAGCACACAGGAGAAGAAAGATCACTTGGGAATCAATAAAAAACAGATAAGTTGGCAGGAAGAAGTCGGATCTATGTGAAGGGCTAGAACTTCTCTGATATGTAATTCACTTGAGATATTTTTATTTACTTCTACCTAGAATTGAAGAAACTTAGAAGAAGAAACAAATCCTATGTTTTAAGGTATACAAAATTGAAATGTAGAGAGGAAATATGTTATGATAAAGTCAGTGGCAGGATTGAGACTAGAACCCAGATTTCCTAAGTCTTGGTTTTTCATCTTTTCTAAACAGCCCTATAGAATTTCTCAATGCCCCCAAAAAGCCTTAATTGGAGAGCTCTCTAAAATGACTGTCCACTGTCACCCAACCCAAGGACTGCTAAATCTTATTGAGCTAGAAAAGCTTCAAGTGCAGAGATTGGCAACATGCATGTTGCCTAAGGAGCAGCCTAATCAACATCAGGGAGGTTTGTCACAAGAGGTTTGTCCTTACTAGGACGTGAATTTTTGGCCACAATAGATCATGAAAACCATCAGCTCAGCTGTGCAGTAGCTCTAATGTAGGTCAGTTGGAAGTACCACCTGCACATGATGAAATGATGGAACTTCTGAATTAAGTACTGCTATTATTATTTATGGAGGTGGTGAGGTCATCGCTTAGACAAAACCTCTAAGAAAGGTACTGTGCACAGGGACTGATATCAAAGTCTAACATCTCTACCAGTAAAATAATGATTCTTGAATAAAAGGGACTAGGTTCAGGTGAGAAAACAAGTGGGCATTTCATTAGACTGCAAGCTCAATGAACCGGTCAACAATGTAACATGGCAGGCAAATCTACAAATGGACCTACGAATGTGACTAAAGCTTGGATTACTAGAGGTGTACTGCACAGAATAGAAGAAGTTATGATGATTACCTCCATAACTCTTGCTGTGTGGTAGCTTCTGCCCTCAGAGAACTTTCAAACTAATATGGAGTATATAAAACTGCAGAGTTAAGTATTTTAAGATTAAATTGTAATAATCATGCATTTTAATCTGTTTCTAAAGTCCCTAAATAGTCAACCCTCTATTCTAGAGAAGATTTTATCTTCTCTAAACTTCTTTATTCCCCAATGCCTAGCACAAGACTTAGCATACTTAAAGCACTTAATTAATGTTTAATTGAAAAAATGACAAAAGACTTAATTACAATTAGTATTATATAAGTATGTATACATATTAGTATAAAATGAGAATCATGGAATCTTAGAGATGGAAGGGATCTCATCATTCAACCTTTCTCTCAAGTATGCTTCCTCTTTATAATAACCTATGCAAGAAGTCATTCTACCTCAGTAAGAGGGAACTCATTGGTTCACTAAATGACCTATTTCATAATTAGACCAGCTTGACTGTTAGGAAGTTCTTTCTTAGAATGAGTCAACATCTGACTTTTTGTAACTGCCCTATCCCATCTAACTGCACATTCCTCCATTGGTGGAGAGACTTGACTGCGGCTTCCTGTCCCTATTTCCTAATGATACCATCTCCAAAGCAGTTGTTGGTTCCAAGTTTATTTTTTCCATTTTGGCAGAAGAGCTGCAAAGCTCACCATCCTCCACAAAAGAAAAATCATCATGTGACTTAGGACCTTTTCATATACAATGACCATAAGGCAATCTGCCAACCACCCAGAGCATTAAGAGGAATAAGCACCATATTTACCTTGGGCAGTGCATACTTGGGTAACTTCATCAGAACAAATTCATTGCGTCGATAAGATACGTAGTATTTAGTCCGATTTGCTGTTGTTGCCTAATGGGAAGAGCAGGCATATGTTAAGTTTGTTTACTCAATCCAGACAAAGTTATGGGGAAAATAGCCAATATACAGTATAAATATTCAAGGAGATGCTCTAAAGTAGATAGTTACTTTTGGACATTTCCAGGAATCAATTCTTTTTCTAATAATATATAATAACATAATGATAAAAGGGCTAATAATAATACTACAAGGTATCTCAAAAGGTTAAATGAAGTTTAAAACTTTTAATAACAGAAGAGTATGCTAAAACTTTTGGGACACCATGTATAATAGTTAATATATGAAAATTAATACTAACAATAATAATAGCTAACATTTAGATAGAGCAATACGGTCATAGCATTTTTAAACTGAGATACCTCTTGAGTCTTACAACAGTCCTGTCAGATAAGTATGGTGAACCTTAAAACCTTTTCTGACAGCTGAAGAAGTAGGTTTCTGTAAGTAAGATAACTTGTCCAAAGCCACTTCAATAATTCCATCCTTGAAGGGTCTGTAATTTTATTATAGTGGGTCCTCTCTTCACTGGTGAAGATCATATATGCCTTAGCAGATCGTCTCTAAGGGGGTACTTTGTCTGCATGATAAATTGCTTTGCGGCCAAACTGATAATGGGCCTCTCATATCTGATCTGGGACGGTCTTCAGAAAACCATCATTGTTTCTATTGGGGACTACACTTCATGCTCTTCTAGTTTTGTAGAATCTGGTAGAGCTCTTGGTTCAATGGCATGGCTTTTAAGAATCTAGGCTTGCCTCAAGTGAGGTATTGGTAGAGAACTTTTGTGGAAACCCAATGCCAGTGAATAGATGAACCTGGAAGAGATACCAAGTCATAGACTAGGACAAGTCATAGGCTTTAAGTGTTGGGAGGAATCTAAAGAGTTATGCAGTCTGTTACATGTATAACATACATCACCAGTATAATACACCAAAAAAGGGGTCAGCTAGCCTCTGTCTAATGACCTCCATGGAAGAGAAACTTAGCACTTTTGGATAGCTCTAATGCTCAGGATTTTTTCCTTTACATTTACCCTGAATTTTGTCTCAGTTTCCACACAGTCTTCTCTCTGGGATAGGTGAGTATGTTCCCTTCTCCTCATGACAGCTCATCAAATACTTGAAGACAACTCTCGTGTCCCCTGACATTTCTCATCTCTAGGCTAAACATCTCCAGTTCCTTCAACTAATTCTCATATTATATAGACCTAAGGTCTTTTACCTTCCTGGTTTTCTTCATCCAGACAGTCTCTAGCAGCTCCCCCTTTATTTTTTATTTTTTTTTTTTATTGCCCTGATCATTTATTTTTTTTTTCAATTTTTTTTATGCAATTTATTTATTTAACATATTTGGTTTTCAGCATTGATTTTCACAACAGTTTGAATTACAAATTTTCTCCCCATTTCTGCCCTCCCCCCCCACTCCAAGATGGCGTATATTCTGGTTGCCCTGTTCCCCAGTCAGCCCTCCCCTCTATCACCCCCCTCCCCTCTCATCCCCTTTTCCCTTCCTTTCTTGTAGGGCAAGATAAATTTCTACGCCCCATTGCCTGTGTATCTTATTTTTTAGTTGCATACAAAAAGTTTTTTTGTTTTTGAACATCTGATTTTAAAACTTTGAGTTCCAAATTCCCTTCCCTCTTCCCTTCCCACCCACCCTCCCTAAGAAGTTGAGCAATTCAACCTAGGCCACACATGTATTATTATGTATAACCCTTCCACAATATTCATGTTGTGAAAGGCTAACTACATTTTGCTCCTTCCCAACCCATCCCGCTTTATTGAATTTTCTTCCTTGACCCTGTCCCCTTTCCAAAGTGTTTGTTTTGATTACCTCCACCCCCATCTGCCCTCCACTCCATCATCCCCCTGCCTTTTATTTTTTTTTTTTTATCTTCCTCCCTCTTCTTTCCTGTGGGGTAAGATACCCAACTGAGTATGTATGGTATTCCCCCTCAGGCCAAATCTGATGAGAGCAAGGTTCACTCATTCCCCCCTCACCTGCCCACTCCCCTCCTCTCCTAGAACTGCTTCCTCTTGCCACCTTTATGGGAGATAATCCACCCCATTCTGTCTCTCCCTATCTCCCTCTCTCAGTAAGTTACTCTCTCATCCCTTAATTTCATTTTATTTCTTTTAGCTATCTTCCCTTCATCCTCAACTCACCCTGTGTCTGCTCTCTTTCTTTTACATATATATATATATATACACATACATACACATACATACATATACACATAGATACATGCATACATACACATTCACTTATATATATACATAAACATATATATATGCATATATATATATGCATATTCCCTTCAATTACCCTAATACTGAGGTCTCATGAATCATACTCATCATCTTTCCATGTAGGAATGTACACAAAACAGTTCAACTTTAGTAAGTCCCTTGCAATTTCCGTTTCTTGATTACCTTTTCATGCTTCTCTTGATTCTTGTGTTTGAAAGTCAAATTTTCTATTCAGTTCTGGTCTTTTCACTGAGAAAGCTTGAAAGTCCTCCATTTTATTGAAAGTCCATATTTTGCCTTGGAACATGATACTCAGTTTTGCTGGGTAGGTGATTCTAGGTTTTAATCCTAGCTCCATTGACCTCCGGAATATCGCATTCCACGCCCTTCGATCTCTTAATGTAGAAGCTGCCAGGTCTTGGGTTATTCTGATTGGGTTTCCACAATATTCAAATTGTTTCTTTCTGGCTGCTTGCAGTATTTTCTCCTTGATCTGGGAGCTCTGGAATTTGGCAACAATATTCCTAGGAGATTTCTTTTTGGGATCTATTTGCGGAGGCGATCGATGGATTCTTTCAATTTCTATTTTGCCCTGTGGCTCTAGAATATCAGGGCAGTTCTCCTTGATAATTTCCTGAAAGATGGTATCTAGGCTCTTTTTTTGATCATGGCTTTCAGGTAGTCCAATAATTTTTAAATTATCTCTCCTGGATCTATTTTCCAGGTCAGTGGTTTTTCCAGGGAGATATTTCACATTGTCTTCCATTTTTTCATTCCTCTGGTTCTGTTTTATAATATCCTGATTTCTCATAAAGTCACTAGCTTCCACTTGCTCCAATCTAATTTTTAAAGTAGTATTTTCTTCAGTGGTCTTTTGGACCTCCTTTTCCATTTGGCTAATTCTGCCTTTCAAGGAATTCTTCTCCTCATTGGCTTTTTGGAGCTCTTTTGCCATTTGAGTTAGTCTATTTTGTAAGGTGTTGTTTTCTTCAGTGTATTTTTCAGTATTTTTTTGGGTCTCCTTTAGCAAGTCATTGACTTGTTTTTCATGGTTTTCTCGCATCCTTCTTATTTCTCTTCCCAATTTTTCCTCTACTTCTCTAACTTGCTTTTCCAAATCCTTTTTGAGTTCTTCTATGGTCTGGGGCCAGTTCATGTTTTTCTTGGAGGCTTTGGTTGTAGGCTCTATGACTTTGTTGTCTTCTTTAGGCTGTATGTTTTGGTCTTCTTTGTCACCAAAGAAAGAATCCAAAGTCTGAGACTGAATCTGGGCACGTTTTCGCGTCCTGGCCATATTCCCAACCAACTAACTTGACCCTTGAGCTTTTCAGTGGGGTATGACTGCTTGTAGATTACAGAGTTCTATGTTCTACGTTTGGGGGGGAGGTGCCAGCTCTGTCAGAGCCGCACTCCTCCTTCCCCAAGGACCCCCAGTCCAGACTGGGCTCAGATCTTCGGCAGGCTGTGCACCCCTGCTGTGATCCGCCACTTAATTCCCCCCACCAGGTGGGCCTGGAGCCGGAAGTAACAACAGCTGTAGCTGCCCCACCTCCGCTGCCCCCGGGGGCTGGAAGCCGAACCGCGAACTCCTTCCACTCCTGCAGCTTTTCCCACTAACCTTTTCCGCAGTCTTTGGTGTTTGTGGGTCGAGGGGTCTGGTAACTGCTCACGTATTCAGGGCGCTAGGGCCCCCTCCGCCCGGCTTCCGGTCTGGATCGTCCACGCCGCTCAGGCTGGGCTCTGCTCCACTCTGTTCCCAGCTCCCAGCTCCCAGCTCCCAGCTCCGTGTGGAATAGAGCTCACCCAGAGACCATCCGGGCTGTCCTGGGCTGGAGCCCTGCTTCCCTCTGCTGTTCTGTGGGTTCTGCCGTTCTAGAATTGGTTCAGAGCCATTTTTATAGGTTTTTGGAGGGACTCGGGTACGGAGCTCACTCTAGTCCGTGCTTACCAGCCGCCATCTTGGCTCCGCCCTCCAGCTCCCCCTTTATTAAGGGGATTTGTTCTGTAAAGTTTGGGTTCAGTCAAAGGGCTGCATTTGAGGACCTAGAGGGCCACATGTGGCCTTCAGGCCACAGGTTCCCCACCCCTGCTGGCTCATACTTTTTTAACTATAGCACCCAGAACTGAACCAAAAAAACCCCTCCAGAGGGCAGAGTATATTGGGAACATCCTCCACCTTTTCCAGAAGCCAATTCACTCAATATAGCACAAAGTAACAATAACTCTTTGCCTGCTATATCACACTGATTCAGATTGAGTTTGCTGTCCAATAAAACAAACATCTGTCTAGAACAACTGGAACATAACTAAGCCTTCCTCTTCTTGCATTTGGGAAGCTGATCTTTGTTTGTTTGTTTGTCTGTTTGTTTTTTACATTGGCTTGTAAGCCTTTACATTTATCCCTACTGAATTATTATTCAGTATTATCTTATTAAGTCCCCAACTCTTGCTTGTAAGAGACCTTTTGGTATCTTAAACTTATTGTCCAATGGGTCAGCTAATCCTCTTAGCACTATGTCATCTGCTGTTGAAGCAGCATGTCCTCTATGCTGATTTAAATATGTTAAATGCCACAGAGCTAACACATCTCCCTGAGGCACTCCACTGGAGACCTCTTAACATGATAACATTAAACCATTAACAAATTACTCCTTGAGCCTTGTTATTCAATGCCCTCTGAATTCAACTAACTGTATTATTGTATACTTGTATTGTTCTGCCTCATCCACGAGAACAGTATGAGATGCTAATCTAGATAAGTTATATTCAGGGCATTTTCTTCATCTATTCATTTAAGTAATCTTGTCATAAAAGGAAATGAGTCTAGTCTGGCATGACGTGTTTTTGATGAAATCATACTGTCTACTGGCAATCACTGATTCACTTTCAAACCATATCATGACCATCTTTTCCATGATCCACTCTAGAATTTTTGTAAGTCCACTGGCTTATTGTTGGCTATCCCTGTTCTCTCCTCATTTTTGGAAAATCAGATTTTTATTTCTCCAATCTTCAGATACGTCTCCGATTTTTCATCATCTTTCAAATATCACTGATGGTAGCTCAGGAATCACTGAAACCTCAATCACTAGGATATCATGCCCCTATGCCACACTTGTGATCTCTTTCTAAAACTTCTTATCTATTTTGTCTTTCTCTATGGTTTAAAGTATATTTCAATTACATAATCACTTCTCATTCTCTTTCTGTCATCCTTTACTCAAATATTCCATCTTCATGCTCCCCACCATATCGCCTGGATTTCTTTACATATTTTCTTAATATAGAATCCTATCCCTTTCCTCTGCTTTGTTCCTTTGAATAATGTGTACCAATCTAAATCTATAGTCCAGCCTTGGATTTCTTTTAATTAAGTTTTAGCGATACTTTGAGGTCTAATTTGCCTACTTGAGGTGGGACCTCTTTTTCCTTTTGTTTGTTACTTAAATGTTAAGTGTTGGCATAGAGATATTTGAGGGCATGGATTTTATTACTGGCTCCTTTCTTTGGATTTTGTCTCCTATTAAGTTCTGGGTGTCTGAGCTGCTATTCTTCTCTATTGCTTGGTGGATGCAAACATACACACGCACACACACACTCACACACACACACACACACACAAAAGCAAACACACTCACGCATGCAAGTCCAAAAATCACAACCCATTAATCACCAAAAATGTAGGAAGGATTTTAGGATGGCTGATTAGGATAGTTCAGAGAGTGCTTGGTATAGTGAGTGAAAAAACTCTCTGCTAGGAGTAAGAACCAAAGTCACAATGTCATTCACTCCTCAAAAGGAGCTGAACTTAAAAAACAAATCAATTATTTTGATCATGGATTGATTGATCAACAGTTCAGAGAGGAAACATTCAGGATTTCTACTGATTATAAGGAAGAAAATGTAATGTGGTAATATCAGGAGTGCTGATGGAGAAAAACCTGTTTTGTTTTGTTTTATTTTAGTTTAATGTTTTTGCAAGATATTGAAAAAAAGGCATTCAACTTTGCCTAATTTAATGAAGGGGAAAGTAAAAAGACACATTGATTAGATCAGGGGTTGTTAATGTTTTTGTCATATGGACAAAAGAGCAACGTTTTTAAAGGTATAAAATAAAATACAAAGAATTGCAAAGGAAATAAATTATATTTAAATAAAATTATCAAATATATATATATATATTATATGTACACATGCATGTATGTATACACATATGTATGTATAGACAAATCCTTTAGTTAATGAATCAAGGTTAAGAACTCCTGGATTAGAGAAATAATCAGAAGGCTGTTGATATCAAAGGTCAGTATATTTAAAAATGGATGGAATCCAATCAAAATACATAGAGGGTTAGACCTGGAAGGAATATTAGAACACAGGATGATGTTAGAGCCAGAAGGAAGATTAGATTAGAGAATATAAATTGTAATAACTGGAAGCTCCCTGAAAACATAGAATAAAATGTAAGAAATGGAAGGAGGATATAACAGGCAATATAAGAGCAAGAAGGGACCCTAGTACCTAGAATGTCAGAACTATGAAGGAATTTAGAGAAGATCCAGTACAATATTTTTACATTAGAGATGAAGGCACAGAGGCCTTAAATTGTGAAATGTCTTGCCAAAAGTTCTTGGATAGCAGGGACAAAATTATAGGTCTCCTGATTCTTCCTCTTAATGGGATGGATGCTAAAAATTAAAAATAAATAAATAAATGAATAAAAAATTTAAAAACAAAAACAGTACTTGCTGAAAGATGCAAATTTGACCTTTGTCTGTTGAAATAGAGATGAAGTATGACAGATCTACCTGCCTGAATATTTAATACCCATCGAAAAGTGTAACATTTGAACTTCTTTAAGTCACTTTTTCATTACAAAACCTTTTTTTTCACTGAATAATAAATGGGAAGCCTTTAGGATTCTGATTTATTAACTGACAGATAAGAGGAAAACTAGACAGTTGTTATTTTTATTTATTTCATTTTAAAATATCAGCTTGATTTGTCATATCAAGCTGTCAAAAATACCGCCTTTCAAGGGAAATCAGTTTCTCTAGTCTAAACGCTAAAAGGAAATTCATTTATCTTTTTTTTTTCCCCTAACAGGAAGCAGCCAGATAAAAAGTATCCATGAGCTGGAGACATAGTACTAAGTCCTGACTGCTTCTTACTGGCTTTGTGACCTTTCTGGTTGTGTGGTATAACTTTCCTCTCTGGACATGTTTCCTAACAATTACAATGAACATGGATAGACTGTTCTATGGTTAGTAAAGCACTTTATGTCCATTATCTCATTTGGGCCTTACAGCAATTCTTTCAGCTAGGTACTAGAGGTATCATCATTATCCTTAATTTACAGCAGGGCTGCCCAAAATGCGGCCTGGCCCACAGTGTGATTTATGCGGCCTGCCTACAAGCACAGAAATTTACAGGAATGCTTTAGTAAATGAAGCCGAGCTACCGCAGAGCTTTCACTAAAATGGCAAATCAAAAAATATTGTCTATTATTTCAATAAAAAACTAAGGTTGGACAACCTTGATTTAAAGGTTAAGTTAAATGGTTTGCCTACAACCACATAGCTAGTAAGTATGAAAGACAGAATCTGGACTCAGCACTTACAGACTGAGTCCTGTCTGGAAGTCATTAAAAAATGACTTCAAGTCATTAATAAAATGGAGTTAATGATGTTAACACTTCCCACATGACAGGGTTGCGAACAATAACATTTATTTCACCTTAAGGTTTATAAAGCACTTTCCCCATTTATAGTCCTCTAAGTTAGATACTACAAACACTTGAGGAAACTGAGGCACAGAAAGCTATCATTATTTATTAGTCATATAATTAATCATTTACTAAAATTATTTAATTGATACAATTAACCATAAAATTAATTATTAATAAAGGTTAATATTATGAATCTATTAACTCATGGTTACATATTCATTTCCAAAACTGTGGCATGAATCAAGGCCTCCTGAGTCAAATTCTTTCAAATAAATTATGGGCTATGAGGGAAGAGATTTGTGTTTCATAAAGCACTACAAAAAGTGAACCAATAACATCAATATTATTGCTATTAATTAGGAAGGACAACCCTATATATGTATATCGATTTATCTGTCTATCTATCTATCCACACACACATACACACACACACAAATGCAACTTGATGAAATAGTCTTTTCTTGCTTTGTTCTTTTGGACCTTAATGACATCAAAGAATCCCTGAGTCCCATTGGATTGAATAGAAAGACGATTTTGAAATTATCTAGTTACTCAAATCCCTTATTCATTTCTCTTCCTTCAGAAAGTGAGCTCCTTGGGAGACTAGTCTGCCAGCACAGTGCCTTACACAGAATAAGCACTTCATAAATGCTTGCTGATTGACCGATTTGATTGATTGTGACATAACAAAAGAGTGATTAACCTGCCTCTAATTGAAGACATCCAGAAATGAGAGGCTCTGCTTCTGGAGGCAGCCCAGTTCCCAATTATGGACAACTCTAATCATTAGGAACTACTTCCTTACATTTTCTGTTATTATCATCAAAAAGCCTAAATAACCTATAGTATGTTCAGAAAGGACTGTGGGAAATAAATATCCCTGGAGGTGTCAGACTATAGTAGGGACAGCTCAATGTCCCCTTCACCACAGCTCTGGAATATACAAATGTACCAGGCAGAAAGACTGCTCGCTTCTCCGGTTACATTCACACAGTCTGTGTTTATCTATGTCAACATCCATCCATAATAAATGTTACATATTTTTGTTACTCAAATCTGAAATCAAAGCAGGTCAATTACCTCTCCTCCATCTTCAGGATGTGCTAACGCATTTTGGATTCCGCCCTGTCAAAGGCATCACCCGTTTTGCTAAGTTTGGCAGTCAGGAAGCTCACACAGGGAGAACCACTTCTCACCACACACTAGCTGTGAAATAGATCTGAATTGTAGCTGTTGGGGAGTTATAAACAATGTCACCTCCAAACAATATAAGGCAGGGCTCAGGAGGAATGATTTTCTCTAGGAAATTTATTTCTAAATCCATTTCACAGTTTGTTCATGGTGAGAAGTGGTTCCTGCCATGTGGACACCCAGAACATTGTTCCCAAGGAAATGGGTGTGGGTGTCTTTGGGAGGCATTCATTTCCTAATCCTCATCAAGCAAACTAGCTATGGAAGAAGATGATTCTTGCTTCTTTCTTAGCTGGGATCTGAATGAGTTCTACTTGGTCATCACACTTGAATGAATGAATGAATAGATGGATGGATTGATGGATGGATGGTTGGATGGATAGATGGATGAATGAACAAATAAATAAGCCATTACCAGCAGCAGCAGCAGCAACAACAACAAAAAGATTGAGATACTTGGGAGGTGATGGCAATAGCAGAGCAAATGGACACAATCTTCAGAAAACTCTAGGAGCCATTGTGGTGTAAGGGCAAGAGCACTGGTTATAACAAAGATGGCATATTGTCTTCAGTTTTGGGAACCATATTTTTTAAACATCAGTAATGAATTGGAGTGTCTACAGCCTGCAAGAGTTCATCTGGGGTCTGTGAACTTTTTAGAAAAATATTTTGATAGCTATGTTTCAACATGTTTTCCTACTGTAATCCCAAGTATTTTAATTTATGCACTTAAAATTATTCTGAGAATGCCTTCATAGGCTTTATCACGCTGCCCAAAGGGTCCATGATATATAAAAAAGGTCAAGAACTACTGGTCCAGAAGGAGGTGACTAGGGTGATGATGAGGGTTACAGAGAATATGCATTATAAAAATCAGATGAAGGCTCTGGCAATGTTGAACTTGTAGAAGAGAAGGCTTAAGGTCACAACTGCTTTCTATCAATAGGGTAAGGGCTGTCATGGAGACTGGATTTTTGCTCAGCTACAGTTTGGACTATGTAAGCTCCAAGATCCCTTCCAACTCCAAGTTTCTGGGACTTTGGGGATCTGCATTAAGTAAACCAAGGTTCAAATTCTGTTTCTGCTGCTTAGGAGCTATAGGATCCTAAATAAGGGAAGTTCAATTTAATTCAGTTAATTTAAAAAAAAAACATTTTTATTGTGTGTAGACCATACAAAGATGAAAACAGTCTCTGCCCTCAAGGAACTTACATTCTACTGCAGAGATAAACTATGCAGACAGATAAGCAAGAAGAGAGTTGGAAGCACCAAGGAAAATCTCCCATAAGGGGTGGGTACTTCTGGTTTCTGGGCCTCTGCATCTTCCTCATCTCCAAAATGGGAAGAAGAGTACTTGCATTAACAAGGCATCTAAGTAGCCCAGTGGAAAGAGAGCTAGACTCAGAGTCAGGAAGACCTGAGTCGAAATTGGACCTCAGACACTTACCTAGCTGTGTCATCCTAAGCAAGTCTTTTAACTTTGGTTTGACTTATTTTTCCTCAACTGTAAAAGGGGGATCATAATTATACCTACATGCCAGGGTCTTTGTGAAGGTCAAATCAGACAGTATTTGTAAAGTGCTTAACATAGTGCTTGGTACATAGTAGGCACTAGATAAGTGCTTATTTCTTTCCCTTCCCCTTCTTAAGCTTGTAAGTTGCTGTCCATCAAATGGGATAATATAGATAAAATGCTTTTGGAACCCTAAAACTCTCTAAAAGGGGATACTATGGATGTGGTTTACTTCTGAATTGAATTATAAAGTTAATTTCCAGCATTTTATCAAAGAAGAAATAACATTTCATAGGGTCCTCGTCTGCCTCCCTTTTATCGGTCCAGAGTGTCACATTCCTTCAGTTGAATACATAGGGGAATTAATTTGCATTTACCTTAAAGAATATGTAGTCGTCCTGCACAGTCAGGGAATTGTGGTCAATGCTGCTCGCAAATGGAATCGTGGGTGTTCTATCAGAGCAATTCTGAGACTGACAGGTGACATAGCGGAAACCTGGGGAGAACAATGACCAAAATCTATTCTTGTAAAATAAACTCAAAGGAAAAACCAACATTTTAGTGTTCTTCTTGGTGAAGGAAACAGCTATGTTAGACAACAGTCTGTCATGCTAAAGCACATTTTGTGCTTCTACCATTCATGAATCTTACTGCGATGCTATGCCCACCACCAAAGTATCAATGTTGGTATTCACATCTCATCAGTACTCTCTCCCCCTCAGATCGGAGGGCTTGGGGGCTGAGTGAAGAACTCCTCCCAAAGCCTCCATTTAAATAGGGCCCCTAGGCCAGTCAACTTCATTTCCCACCAATGGCACTCCTTGGAGTAATCATAATCATGCTCCCAGAAAATCCTGTTGCTGAGAAATTTATCATCCTGTGAGGTTAATGCTTCTACCTCATTAGTACTTTCTGTATCTTCTGCCCCTCTTATTGTATGGCTGGAGGGAAGAGCAAAGAATTCCTCTCAAAGCACCCCCTTAAAGAGGGCTTCATTTTGAACCGGTTGATTTCTTGGACTATTTGTTGTTGTTTTTTAGTCACTTCCATCCTGTCCAGCTCTTCCTGACCCCATTTGGGGTTTTCTTGGCAAAGATACTAGAGTGGTCTGCCGTTTCCTTCTCCAGCTCATTTTATAGACCAGGTACTGAGGCAAACAGGGTTCAGTGACTTGCCCTGGGTCACCAAACTCGTAACTGTCTGAGGCTGGATTTGAACCCATGAAGATGTGTCTTCCTGATTCCAAGACCAGTGCTCTATCCATCTCGCTGCCCCCCTCCTTTGAACTGTACTCCCCCATCAATGTTTATTTTTCCCTCTCCCTCCCCACCTACCTTTCAGCTTTCTTGTGTGTGTGGATGTCTTCCATTAGATTGGATGCTTTTTAATTTGTATTCCTAACACTTAGCACAGTGCTTAGCACAGTTAAGCACATAGCAAGTGCTTAACAAATGTTTGTGGACTGACATCCAGTTTTTAAATTAAAATCCTCTTGTAATTTTTCATGATGGTGTATAGTGCACCCTTAAGCTCAGATCATTTCTCTCTATCAGCCCTTCCTTCACAACCCTCTTGTAGTAGGGGGCTTGTCCTTTTTTTTTTTTTTGCAGGGGGGAAGGCAGGGTAATTGGGGTTAAGTGACTTGCCCACGGTCACATAGCTAGTAAGTGTGTCAAGTGTCTGAGGTCACATTTGAACTCAGGTCCTCCTGACTCCAGGGCCAGTGCTCTACTCACTTTGCCACCTAGCTGCCCTGGGACTTGTCCTTTAAAATGCTATATTCCAGTGCATGGCACAATCCTCCAAATAGAGAGCTTAGTTAATTTTGCTGAATTGAGTATGGGACCAACAGCAACTATCACCCCAAAAGTGAGCTTAAAGAAGCTTCAAAAGCTTCATTACTTTGGGGATGAGGATGAAATATGGTTGGCCACAGGAATTCATGAAAATTGTCTGTAAAAGCATAGTGGGGCAGGTGATCTCTTATCAGGAAGGTAGGAGCCATGGCAACAAAATTGAGACACACTTCTTAAGTGACAATGTGTACTAAGTCATGTTCGAGATACAAAGTGCATATAAAACACAGTCGCTGACCTTAAGGTGCTTATGGTCTAGAGAGGAAATAAGATAGAGAGCACTAGCAATGAAGTATGTCCCCTGGTACAGGGCTAGAGCAGTACAAACCTGCTAAGTGCTCAGGGAACAGGATGAGAATTATTTGCTTCCCTTAGGAAATTTAATTTTTAAATTCATCACCTGAGTCATATGACGAAGGAGAATCATTCTCTTGTGGAGGTCTGGTCCTTCAAGAACATGGGCTCTTTCTCTAAGCCAAAGCACTGACTGTGGCATTATTATGGTCAAAACTGGATCTTTGGTATACTCATTGTTCTAAATTTTCAACAATTTTTTTTCAGGCAAGATGTTTGCTTCTCAGAAGATCTTCAATTGTTAAACAAAAAGGAGAGAGATAAAGAGGGAGTGGGTGTGTGTGTGAGAGAGCAAGAGACAGAGAAAGAGAGATAGAGACAGAGAGACAGAGAAAGACAGAGACAGACAGAGACAGAGAGAAGGAGGGAGGGAGGGAGGGAGGGAAGGAAAGAAGGAGAGAGGGAAAGGGAGGGAGGGAGGGAGGGAGAGAGAGAGAGAGAGAGGGAGAGAGAGAGAGAGAGATTGCTTGTCTTCGTGAATAAAGATTAAAAATCCAGGAGATCTGGGCCAAGTACTGTTGGTGACAAAGGTGGTGACCCCAGACAAGTCACTTACTATCTCAGTTCACTAGGCAGCTCTAAAATTTCAGAGAAAATGTTGATGTGAATTGGTAGGAAATAGAGGGAATTCCCTCATCTTAGAATTCCCTATGTCCATGAAATCACAGGTCCAGTCCTTATCCCAATCCTATTTTAAAACTGTTCATTCATTTATTTTACCTAGGGAGATACTTGAAAAAAATTATTAAGAATTTGTGCCAACAGCTTAAGGGGAAAAAAAGCCTCAGATAGGCAATGAAGCCAGGACGGTATCCACACACACACACACACACACACATACACACACACACACACACAAACACACCCCCACCCACCCACCCACCACCACCACCACCACCACCACCATGAGGGCATTATCACAGGTCATTTTCAATATAAAGACAGGAGTCAGCAAGCAGCATGAGGGGCACTCAGGCAGAGTAGCAGAGGTCACTGGTGTATACAGCTGTTATCACTCAGAAAATTACTAAGGGAAGCTTAAAACTTAAAGAGCATACAGGTTCTTATGATACTGTTAGCACAAGAGAGTGGAAATTGTCCTGGTTTTGAACTCAATGGCATGGGCCCGAATTCTCCCTCTGAATCTTACTACCTTGTGTGACCCTGGAAAAGTCATTTAAATTCTTCAAGTACCTTCAAGTGGTGACTTAATCAACGTTGGTGGCAGTACCAAGAGAGACTGGGGAAGAGAATAGCTGACTGACCCTTCCTTCCTTCCCTCCCTCCCTCTCTCCCTCTCTCCCTCCCTTCCTCCTCCCTCCTCTCTCTCTCTCTCTCTCTCTCTCTCTCTCTCTCTCTCTCTCTCTCTCTCTCTCTCTCTCTCTCTCTCTCTCCCCCCCCTTCCTCCCTCCCTATATCTCCCTACCGCCCCCCTCTCTCCTTTTTTTTTAAACTTTTCCCGAGGCCCAGTTTCCTGGGTCTCAGTTTTCTGATCTGTAAAATGAAGGGTATTTGACTCTGTGTCCTCTGAGGTCCCTTCCAACTCTTCTATGGTCCTATGATCCTAAAATATCTGCTTTCTTGGGAAACACATAGGTGACAGATAGGAATAGTGCATTGAACTTCAGGGATATTTTGCATGGAGAGTGGTTTCCTGTTTTACCATCTTTTTGTGTGAGTTAATGCATCTCCTCTCAGGACATTTGAGCTCCTAAGTAATATTTTAATGGCTGTTTGCTTCTAGGACAGTAGAGATCCATGAAGAGAGATTCTTTTGGACTCTACTTGTCTATGGTCACCATGAAGGAACACAGGGACCAGACTGAGCTCTTCAGATTACAAATGGGTGTAGCCTCAGTAATATCTGCCCCCAGATACTAATGACCAAGTGTGTATCTGATTGGGTCTAGCTTCTTCTCTTATCACGCATAGAAGACATCTCCTCAGAGAAGCAATATCATTCTGATAATCCATGCTGGGTTTATGTACTTATATATTGGGAAGTCAGAGAATCATAATGAAAAGGAAAGCAGAATTTTACTTGGAGAAAGAAAGAGGTGAAAACTGGGGCATTTTAGGGAATCAAAAAGGGAAGGTAAAACAAATTAGTTATGTTGATTATGCTAAATTATGCTCCCCCACCATTCCTCTAGGAATAGCCATTCAGGTCCAAGATTTAAAGTCTCAAGTATCATATTTGTTGAATATTGCAAATATTTAGTAATAACATATATATGTAGTATCTTTCCTCTTAAGTTTCTTGTATAGAAGGATTGTGTCTTATCTTCATGTCTCAGCCCCACCCCCCTGGCCCTCCTACCCTGATGACTAGTTAAACTGTACATGGTCGGGACTTATAAATAATGTTTAAATGAATGAATGAGCAAATATTTCAAAAGAAAAGTGTTATTCAAACTAAGACCTAGGATGCTTCCTAAGTTTGGTTTAAGTGAAATTAGGCCTCAAGAAAGTAGATGTCTCTTCCAGGATATAGGTTGCAGCTTGCTGCATGCTAAAGAACAATGCTGGCCATTCCAAAACATACATATATGAGCATAAGAGAAACTGGCGGTGTTTTGCTTTAGGGAAAATGCTTGAACTATTTTTCAAATATTTATGGTTGAACAAAACCACAAACATATTTTGCCAGACATCTGTTCCCTTTATATTTAAACCATTCTGTTTCCCAAGGGAAATTGAATCCTTAGGTTTTTGACTCATCAACTGAATTCTCTGGCAAGGGATTGCTGGTAAATCAGGAGTGCTAATGAGCCTTTTTTCTAGATTCATCGTTTGGGAAGTTGTAGCTCAAAAGCACTAAACAAAATGGAAATTCACAAAGATTTGGGCTTGGATCTAAAATCACTTTGGGGCACATTTGGGGATTTCTCTCTCTCATCCAGTTTATTTTGACTACTCCTTTCCCCTCCATCCCCAAGTACTTCCATGCATCCTCACTATGGCATGGAAGCAATCCTGGGGTCTCAAAGGCTATACACAAGCTCTGGAAGGTCCTACCAAGTTGGCAAAGGGGAAGGATGAATGAAAAAAAGGTACAGCAATAGATCATCTGTAGTCCAAGGACCAGATGAGTTAAACATTGAGAAGTTCATTACTAGAGAAAGGTTGATTTGAGAGGAGATGGCAATGGGGGGAGAAACGGGAGGAAGGAGGAAAAAGAAAGGAAGGAAACAAGCCTTTATTAAACACTGACCACGTGCCAGGCACTATGCTAAACACTTTACAAATATCTCATTCAATCTTCACAACAACCCTGGGAGCTAGGTATATTATTATCCATATTGTACAGCCAAGAAAACTGAGGCAGGCAGAGGTTAAGTGAAATGCCTAGAGTCACACACCTACTCAGTGTTTGAGGCCAAATTTGAATTCAGCTCTTCCTGACTCTAGGCTCAGTGCTTTATTCTCTGTGCTAACTAGCTGCCCCTAGCGGGAGGGGTTGTTGCTCATGAAGACCATCTCTTAAGAGATTGGAGGAATTGTGATTTGCACTGGTCAAGGGAACAGAGGAATAGAGTAACCAATATTTTTAAAAATCGAAAAATTTTTTTAAAGTCTGTAATTTCACTGAAGGCAGCTAGTTGGCTCAGTGTGCTAGGCCTGGAGTCAGGAAGATGTGAGTTCAAATTTGACCTCAAATATTTCCTAGCTGTGTGACCCTGGGCATGTCACTTTACCCTGTTTGCCTCAGTTTCCTCATATGCCAAATGGGCTGGAGAAGAAAATGGCAAATCACTCTAGTATCTTTGTCAAGAAAACCCTACACAGGGTCACAAAGAGTTGGACAGGATTGAATGAGGGAACAACAGCAATTTTACTCGAGTGAGTGTTCCCTCAAGCAATCCTTTAAGAGATGGTCTTACTGAGTTATCCCCCCACCCCCTAGAGGCAGCACTAAGAATAGAGTACTGAGCTTGGACTTAGGAATAACTGAGGTCATTTCTTTGCTCAGACACTTATTAGCTTGATAGCCCTGGGTTCCACAGTCAACCTTTTCAGCCTCAATTTCCTCATCTCTAAAATGGGGTAATAACTACATCTACTTAAGGAAATTGCTGAGGCTCAAATGAGAGACTACATTATAGTGCTTTGTGCACCTTCAAGTGCTATCTAGTATTAATTTAATGCTGTCAGGTCGCTGGGTTTGTAACACAAAGTGTAACTCTCCCCCTATCACCAAACACCCCCTCTCACACATAGGTATTGGGTCAGGAGATTTCCCTTCAAGGCCCCAAACTACCATGGCCCAAGCTCAGTTTCCCTATTTGTGAAATGGGGGTGATAAAAATTGCCAAGCCCTGTAGAAATGTGAGCTATGATTCCTGTTATCATCATATCCAGAAGGAGTCTCAGAGGACAACTCTCATTATAATTCCAGGTTCATGGGCCCTTATCTTGCTTTTTAATCTTTAAATGGTATGAAGGGAACTGTGCTGAATTTGGAGCCGGAAGGGTTTCTGGGAGCTTAGAACAACTGACATATGTGGATATTCATTCTAACAGATTCTCTTCCCACACCACAGATAAACTGGCAGCTGTATGTGCAGAGCAGGAAAAACGTCCAATAGTTAAGTGCCAGAACAAATTGTACTATTAATAGCTTTTTTCATTGGACCGTAGCTTCTTGACTTCAATTTATCTCTTGTTGGAAAACAAGTAAACTTTAAATTCTACCACATTTCTACACAGCCCAGTCAGTTTAGCTATATGCATAGGCCAACTTCAAGGAATCTGGTATAGCATTTTCTTGCTGTGGGCAGTGGAAATGAATGTGAGGCTTTTCATGGGGAGAAGCATGATTCAGTGAAAAGAACACAAAATTGGGAGTCTGAGGACCTGGGAATCAAATCTAAGCATTGTTCCTCATGGTCTGGGTGGCCTTGAGAAAACTGCTTCTACTCTCTGGTCCCCTGTTTCTTCAGACTTAAAATGGAGGGCATGAGCTTAGTGATATCTAAGGCTCCTCCCACATCCAAATCCTATATTCCTATGATTTCTATGAGCTTCAGTTTCTATAAAATGGAGATAATTATATTTATACTGCCTCTCTCATAGAGTCTTGGAGGAGGTCCTAGAAACTTAAGACTCTCAGCATTGGAAGAGACCTCAAAAGCCTTGGCTCCAGTCATTGACCAACAAGAGTCCCCTCTGTAAGATGCACCATCACTCACTGGTCATCATACCCCTGCTTGGAGATCCCCAGTGAAGTAGAACCCACTTCCTCCCAAGGAAGACCATTCCACTTTGGGACAGCTACAATTGTTAAGAAGTTTTGTCTTACAATAAGCTAAATTTTCTTTCTGAAACTTCCACTTGACGCTTTTAATTCTGTCCTGTGGAGCCCAAAAGAACAATCTGTGAAATCATCTTCTAGGCTATCACTCCTCAAATAATTGTTGACCATTTTCATGTCTAACCTAAGTCTTCTTGTCAACAGATTAAATGTTCCCAGTTCCTTTAAAAGTTCTACATATGACTTGGTATTGGTTGCTGTCTTTTGGACAAGTTCAAAGTTATCAATATTATTCTTAAAATGTGGCAACCAGAATTTATCATAATAGCCAAGATGCAGGTTGACCAAGGCAGAACATAGCAGGGTCATGAGCTCCCCGTACTGGTTACTATACTTCTGTTACTATAGCTAATATAATATATATTAGCTTTTTCGGGGGCTGCCATAACATATTGTTGACTCATATTGCTATCTTTTTAAAGTTAACTATATTCTCCCCATACATCTTACACTTATGAAGTTGATTCTCAGTACGCATGTGTAAGACTTTACACTTATTCACAATAAATTTTGTCTTATTAGTCTTGGCTTAACATTCCATCTTGCTAAGATTTTTGGAACTTGATTCTGGCAACTAACCATTAGCTAGCCCTCTCAGCTCTGACATGAGATTATGGAAGTGCTTTGAAAACTCTCACAAGATTTACAGATGTTGACCACTTACTCTGTGTTGCTTGGAAAGCACATCATAAATTTGTGAAATGTAAATTATTATTTCTACTAGTACTATTACTATGACTCTGTAAAAAAAATTGTGGTTTGATCACTGGCTTCTCAAATCACTTACCTCCACTGAGATCCTGGATTTCCATATGAACCAAATCTGGCTCCCCATCTACTCCAGCCACAGCCCTAGGGGAAAAATACATATGATCAAGCTATATTGAATCATTGACCACAACTCCCCTATTAGTCACTTTCAATGAGTCCTTATTTTCTCCCAAATAATGTGCAAAACTCCTTGGCCTGGCATTCAAGGCTCTCCAAAATTTGCTTCCAACCTTCTCATCCCTGTCTCCCTCTTTCTCTTCCTCCTCCTTGATCAACTCAACCAGACAAAATAGGCATTGAAGTGTAATGCAAAGAACACTGGATTTGTAATCAGAGGACCCCAACTCTGTTTCAATCTATGTGATCTTGGGTAAGGCGCTTTGTTCTTGGTCTCCTCAATTTTATAATAAAGGACTCAGAAAAGATTTTCTCCAAGATTGCTTTTAGGTCTAAATTCTGAGATTTTACTAGGCTATTCACCAAAACTTGAAAAATTCCTTCTGTCCTGCTTATTCTTTTCTTTCATCATTCCCTATACCTCTCTCTTATCTCAGCCAGCCGAGACCTCATCTGTGTTTTAAGTTCTAGACTAAATGCCACCTCCTTCATGAAGCCTTCCCTGATCATTCTCCTTTGAGGGGATTTGAAAAGTAAGTAGTAGTGGGAATTGAGTGAACCACACTGATTCTATCTTGAGACTCAGTTCTGCAGTTAACTCAGTTCCTTTTCTTTTTCTCAAGTATTTTGTTTGTTTTTCTAATTACATGTAAAAACAATTTTAAAATCAGCTTTTAAAAAATTGAGTTCCAAATTCTCTCCTTCCCTCCCCTCCTCCATCATTGAGATGGCAAGCAATTTGACATAGGTTGTACAAGTGCAGTCATACAAAACATATTTCCATATTGGTCATGTTGTGAAAGAAAATGCAGACCAAAAAAAAAAACCCAGGAAAAATAAAGAAAGTCAAAAACGTATGCTTCATACTGCATTCAGACTCCATCATTTCTTTCTCTGAAAGTGGATGGTATTTTTCATCATAGGTCCTTCAGAATTCTTTTGGATCATTATATTGATGAGAATAGCTAAGTCATTCACAGTTGATCATCATACGATATTGCTGTTACTGTGTACAAAGTTCTCCTGGTTCTGCTTATTTCACTTTGCATCAGTTCATGTAAGTCCTTCTAGGTTTTCTAAAAGCATCCTTGCTTATCATTTCTTATAGCACAGTTGTGTCATAAGAAATGACAAACAGGATGCTTTCAGAAAAACCTGGAAAGGCTCAGTTCCCTTTCCATTCAATTATGGATCTGGTCCAATTTTTGTCCTGTGAGAAAACATTATTCAATTGTGGGAATTGTAAGAAAACCTAATTGTCTTTGAACCTGTCCCTGAGTGTTTGAGAAGCTGGACCACCTCTACCTGCTGCTTAGGGACCCTTAACTAAGTATTTAAGTTATACTGACAAAAAACCCAGCAGATCCAAAGACTGATACAAGGAGTTTTCTCACAATTATATATCTCAAGTACCCATATATCTTATCTAAAAACTGGCCCAATACTAGTCAATCAGTTATTGCTTTCATGTTCCTTTGATTAAGTATAGACTCTTTCAGAGAGTAGGACACCCATCTTTCTGATTTCAGGGAATTATAATTGTTCCCTCTTTCAATTTGGAAAATCTTTAATCTTTCCTCCAATTAGAAATCAGATTACCAAATTTTATATCCTGGATAATTATTTTCTAATAGTTAACTGGTCTATTTAATTGTTTTTAATGTGTAAAAACTTGTTTCTCCCCATATTGAGGGTCCAGTCTTAAGCTAAAAAGATCTGGTCCTGATTTGTTATTCAATTGACATGTATTGCTTAATAAATCAATATTCTCAGAAGCTTGAACCCTTGTTTCCTCAGTCATTTCTTCTTTCACTCACTTCATCTTTCACTCACAATTGGGAATAAGAAGGAGTATATATTATATGTCCGCCCATTAGGGGGAAGAGTTTATATTCCTACAACAAGCTTGAAAATTTTACCCTCCATATATTACTACCCTTTAGAGACTTTGTGCTTTCAAGGTAACAGATACTTGGCTTATCATACCCTTGTACCACAGAGATTCAAATTCTTTTACATGACAAATGCACAAATTTATTAGAAGTCATATTAAAAAGTATCCCTTGTGTGTTCAATTTTAATTTTATCATTTTTATTTAATATTTTAGTTTTCAACATTGATTTCCACAAGATTTTGAGTTACAAATTTTCTTCCCATTTCTACCCTTCCTCCCATTCCAAGATGGCATATATTCTGATTGCCCCATTCCCCAGTCAGCCCCCCCTTTTTTCACCCCACTCCCCCCATTCTCTTTCCTCTTACTTTCTTTTAGGGCAAGATAGATTTCTATGCTCCATTCCTAATATATCTTGCTTCCCAGCTGTATGCAAAAAACAACTTTTTTAAGCATCTACTTTTAAAACTTTGAGTTCCAAATTCTCTCCCCTCTTCCCTTCCCACCCACCCTCCCTAGGAAGGTAAGCAATTCAACACAGACCACACATGTATCATTATGTAAAACAATTCCACAGTGCTCATTTTGTGAAAGCCTAGCTATATTTCCTTCCATCCTATCTTGTCCCCCTTTATTTAACTTTCTCCCTTTACCCTGTCCCTTTTGAAAATTGTTTGCTTTTGATTACCTCCTCCCCCATCTGCCCTCCCTTCTATCATCTCCCCCCTTTCTTTTAATCCCCTTGCCTTTACTTTCCTGTGTAGTAAGACACCCAATTGAGTGTGTAGGTTATTCCCTCCTCAAGTTGAATCTGATGAAAGATTCACTCATTCCCCCTCATCTGCCCCCTCTTCCCTTCCAACAGAACTGCTTTTACTTGCCACTTTTAGGTGAGGTAATTTACCCCATTCTATCTCTCCCTTTCTCTTTCTCTCAATATATTCCTCTCTCACTCCTTAAATTTATTTCATTTTTTAAGATATCATCCCTTCATATTCAACTCATCCTGTGCCCTATGTCTGTATTCCCTACTCCCCTAATACTGAGAAAGTTCTCATGAATTATACATATCAACTTTCCATGTAGGAATGTAAACATAACAGTTCAACTTTAGTAAGTCCCTTATGAATTCTCTTTCTTGTTTACCTTTTCATGCTTCTCTTGATTCTTGTATTTGAAAGTCAAATTTTCTATTCAGCTCTGGTCTTTTCATTGAGAAAGCTTGAAAGTCCTCTATTTTATTGAAAATCCATATTTTGCATTGGAGCATTATACTCAGTTTTGCTGGGTAGGTGATTCTTGATTTTAATCCTAGCTCCTTTGACCTCTGAAATATCATATTCCAAGCCCTTTGATCCCTTAATGTAGAAGGTGTTAGATTTTATGTTATCCTGATTGTGTTTCCACGTATTCAAATTATTTCTTTCTGGCTGCTTGCAGTATTTTCTCCTTGACCTGGAAACTCTGGAATTTGGTGACAATATTCCTAGGAGTTTTCTTTTTGGGATCTTTTTCAAGAGGTGATCAGTGAATTCTTTCAATTTCTATTTTACCCTCTGGGTCTAGAATATCAGGGCAGTTTTCCTTGATAACTTCTTAAAAGATAATGTCTAGGCTCTTTTTTGATCATGACTTTCAGGTAGTCCAATAATTTTTAAATTATCTCTCCTGGATCTATTCTCCAGGTCAGTGGTTTTTTCCAATGAGATATTTCACATTGTCTTCCATTTTTTCATTCCTTTGGTTTTGTTTTATAATATTTTGATTTCTTCTACCTTCTACTTCCAATCTAATTTTAAGATGGTATTTTCTTCAGTGGCCTTTTGGACCTCCTTTTCCATTTGGCTAATTCTGCCTTTCAAGGCATTCTTCTCCGCAATGGCTTTTTGGAGCTTTTTTTCTATTTGCATTAGTCTATTCTTTAAGGTGTTATTTTCTTCAGTATTGTTTGGGTCTTCTTTAGCAAGTTGTTGACTTGTTTTTCATGGTTTTCTTGCATCACTCTAATTTCTCATCCCTGTTTTTCCTCTACTTCTCTTACTTGATTTTCCAAATCCTTTCTGAGCTCTTCAATGGCCTGAGCCCAATTCATATTTTTCTTGGAGGCTTTTGATGTAGGCTCTTTGACTTTGTTGACTTCTTTTGGCTGTATGTTTATATCTTCTTTGTCACCAAAAAAGGAATCCAGAGTTTGAGTTTGAGTCAGTGTTTGAGTGTGAGTTTGTTTTTGCTGCCTGTTCCTGTTCCCAGCCAACTACTTGACCCTTGAGCTTTTTGTCAGGATATGACGGCTTCTAGAGTAGAGAGTACTTTGTCCCAAGCTTTAGGGTCCAAACACTGCTGTTTTCAGAGCTACTTCTACTCCACCATCACCCCAGGCTTTGTCACCACAGTGCTCCTCCTCCCCCAAGAACTGGCCAACCAGGACCAAAATACGGATCCAAGTAGGGCATAGCAAGAGAATCTGCCTTTGTGCCCATGAAGAGCTCCTTGCACTCCCGCTCTGATCCGCTGCTAGATTCTTCCCACTGTGTGAGATAGGGACTCGGGAAGCAGCTGATTCTGTAGCTCTGTAAGAAGCCTCAGGAGTTTCCTGCTGCTGCCACCACCACCACCACTGCACCACTTCTGCCTCCCCCAGGGCTGGTGATTGGATCGCTCTGAACTCGATTCTGCAGTTTCCCTCTAACCTGCTCTTTGGCGTTTGTGGGTTGAGAAGTCTGGTAACTGCCACAGCTCACTGATTCATGGTCCCAGGGCCTTTTCTGGCTTGCTGACTCCAGGTCTGGTCTGTCCTGGCATGCTCCCAGCACCATGAGATAGACCCTTCCCGGTGACCATCCAGGCTCTCCTGGGCTGGAGACCTGTGTCCCTCTGCTATTTCATGTGTGCTGCAGCTCTAGATTTTGTTCAGAGCCATTTTTACAGGTGTTTGGAGGGATTTGGGGGAGAGCTTAAGCAAGTCCCTGCTTTCCAGCTGCCATCTTGGATCTGCCCCCCTTGTGTGTTCAATTTTAGATAATCTCCTGCCTTGCATAACTTGCCCCTCTTGTCAAGGGCACTATTATCCTCCCAGTGACTCAGATTCCTGATCTTGGTGATGGCCTCAATTCCCTATTCACTCACCACACATATCCAATCAGCTGCCAAAACTTGTTTCCATGTCTCTAACATCTCTTGCAAAAATCCCTTCCTTTCTTCTCACTTAGCCACTGCACTGGTACAGGCCCTCATCAGCATTCATCAGGACTCCTGCAATAGGTTCCTAAATTATCTTCTTACCTCTTTTCACTCCAATCCCTCATCTACATGGCTACTAGAATAGTTTTCCTAGGATGCGGGTCTGATGATGACACCTTTTTATTCAATAAACTCTTGGGACTCCAAGGTATAATGGAGGATCAAAATGAAAATATTCCATTTATCAATTAAAATTCTTCACAACCTGGTCTCTTCATACCTTCCCCATCTTCTTACACATTATTCCCTATGCCTATACTCTGCAATCTAGACAACTTGCTGTTCCATACACCCAAGTCTTCCTGACTCTGAGGTCATCTCTCTATCCTTTTTGTAATACTTTCCCCCTAAATGTAAATCATTAAAATTTTAAGTGCTATGTGATTGGTCCAGATAGACCTTGAGCTCCACAAGGACAAGAACAATCTTTTGACTTTATTCGTATCTCCAGGCACAATGCCTGGCACACAGGAAGTCTTTAATAAATGCTCGTTGCCTTGAGAGACAGAAAGTGATTTTGGATATGGAATCACAGTATTTCAAAGCTGAAAGGGCCCTTAACAATCATCCTATCCCCTTAATTTTATAGATGAGGAATTGAAAACTCAGTGAGGTAAAATTGCTTACTCAATGTCACACTGCTAATAAGTGTCCAAAAAGCTCTAATTTGCAATTTTGGCATCCAGGAAAGCTTCATAAAACATGCCTGGGGAAAAGTGGAATGCTGTGTCCCCTTAAATACATTCTCTTATAAGATACATTCAGTTGGGAACTGGAGGAGACCATCCCAAAGGAGGAAAACAGAAACTCTAGGACAATGTTGGGGAGGTCAATACACAGCAGGACTGGGGAGAAGCTGATCAAGGAGACAGAGAGGAAAAAAAAACTAAACCATTCAGAACTTCCCATTTTAACTACACATCCTTACTAACTCGGTGCTAAGCTGAGATACTTTAGTCTCCTGAAGTCTGAGCACTATCAGTATCCCTCCACATTTTTGTAGCTTGAGGCAGAGCTCTGTTTTCCATGTCCAGGTTCTGGCTCTGTGTGTTAGAGCTGAGCTTCCTACCTAAGTCTCCTGACTCCAAGACCAGGTCTTCACAGGAAGAGGATAACTTAAGGTTGTTGCCAGGCAGCTACATTTGTAACTTTGTATTGCTTTGTATCCTCAACACTGAGACCTTCTTCACTCATAGGTAGGTGACCCCACAGCACTCACTGCCTGTGTCCTCATTCATAGCTTAGGTACATACTGCCTTGCCAAGTCTAGCTCTGAGTTGTCTCATACTGCTGTCTTCTCTAGTATGACTAGATGGCTATATGTACTTTCTAGGCCACGAAATTATGAGTTAGGTCACATAGACCCACAGGATTTAGAAGAAGAAATCTTCTTAAAGATACAGTAATGTACTTCCCTTTTGTTAAAGAAGAGCAAAAGGAAATCTAGAGAATTTAAGGGACTTGTTCATAGTCCTATTGCAAATGAGAATATCAGGATTCAAGTCATATAAAATGCATTATATTTGCCACTGCCTGAAAGATCTGGATTATTATACCCAGTCCTGGGTGACATCACACACATAGACACACACAGACATAGATACAGACACACACACACACACACACATACACACGCACACAGAATGTAGTAGATGAATAGCCAGTCCTAAAAATCAAGATGACCTGGATTTGTGTCCCCTCCGACAGTGGTTGCGTGACCATGAGCAAATGATTTAACCTTTCTTTTAGGCAACTCTCTGATTATAAACTGCAGAGACTGACGTCTGCATTGGTAGAGAGTTTTTTTCATATATATAACATATATAACAAGGAAATCACAGGTCTAGTTCCCTATCCCTTTTTGTCTTTTATACAAGGGCTATTTCCCAATATTGGTGATGACCTACTACTGAACGCCCATCCTCTTTTAACAAAGAGGGAGAGTCAAACAAGACTGACCAACAAATCAGTCCCTCTGAGGGCATCCGCAACATTTCTCATCAGTATGTCCACAACCTTTGTAGTAAGAGGAGAGGAGGGAGTTTCATTATTTGTTTGCCAGGACCAAGATTGGTTATGGCAACCAATTGCACTGTGGCTGCCTGTGAGTGTTATTTTTATTGACATTATTGAGCTCATTGCTTATGTTGTTTTCCTGGTTCTGCTTATTTCGTTCTTCATCAGTTGACATGTGATTGGCGATTTTCTGAATTTTTCACATTTATCATTTCTATGGAACAATCATATTATATTAGATTCACACACTAAAATTTGTTCAGCCATTTCCCAATCATTGGATTCTCACTTTTTTTTTCTTTTCTTTCCTAAATTTTTGCTTTCACACCAAGTATTGGCACGGATATTTTGGTAGATATGGGATCTTTATGGGTTTTTTTTTGGTTTGGTTGTTTTGTTTTTGTTTTTGATTTTTACCACTTTGGGGTTATATGCCCAGTACCATACTTTCAGGGACAAAAGTTAGTGATTGATGTAATGACTTTTCTGGAATAATTAGAAATTGTTTATTCAGAATGGCTAGATCAATTCTGGGTGCCAGATTTTATAGAAGGCCTTGACAAGCTAAATTAGGACAAGATAGGGACTCAGAGCTATATCCAAGATGACTGGTGGGAGGAACTGAGTTTGTTTTTTCTAGGTAAGAGAAGACCACAAGGAATGTGCTCAGAGAACACAGGTGACCAGAACGGTAAGGAGACTCCAAACTATCATGTGGTGCTGAAGAAATTGGGAATATTTAGGTAGAGAAGAGAAGCTCTAGGGAGACATAATCACTATTTACAAATATTGGAATTTTTAATGAAAGAATGCGTGGATTTTTGTTGCTTAGTTTCAGAGATGAAACCACAAACCACTGTAGGAGGTTGAAGCTACCTTCACTGAGGCCAATTGTGGCTCAGAACAAGGAAAAGGATGCCCTTAGCAACTGGACATACCAGTGGTGGAGCGTGCTTCCTTACAGGTCATGAGCTCCTCAATTACTGGAAGTACTAAAGCAGAGGTACTAGTAATGCCTGTTATTGGGTACATTGTAGAAGATGTGCTTTGGGCTGGGGTTAGACAAGATTACCCATGAGATTCTTTTTAGTTCTAAGAGTCTACATTTCTATTACCCAAGAAATTATGAACTCCATATCCCCAAGGATAGAAGCAGATTGACAGCATCTGCATCCCCCACAGAACACAGCCCAAAGTTGCACAAGTTGATGAATTTCCATATGAATTCATGCATGACTGCTGAGAAGTTGGGACTTGGTTGTCATAATATTCTGGCCAGACCAAAATTTTATCCTCCAGCAAAGGCTGGGGATAGGAGCAGAGAATTTTATCCACCAGCAAGCAAAGAGATGCAAAGATTCTCTCAAACCCCAGGGGTGTTAATGAGACAGTGCATGTGAACATGTCCACAATGAGTCACATAACTCTGCAATGGGGTTGGCTTGGAGGTGAAAACCCTATATTACTCGAGCTGACATTTTCATCTGGCTGTAATAATATCATCATAATGATAATAATCCTGCCTTGGATTTATACAGTGCCTTTCCTCCAACAAGCTCAGAAGCGCAAAATGACAGAGGGAAGGTTGATGTTCAGTGCCAGGGGTTCTTATAGCAAGACTTATATGTATTCTGGGATCAATCTTTTAGAATTTTGCATAATAATAATGGTAGGAATAGTCATAGTAATAACTCCCATTTATTTAGTACTTGAAGGTCAAACAGAATTTTAAAAACATCATTACACTTGGCTCTTACAACCTTATGAGATACAATACCTTGAAAGTATTATTATCCCTATTTTACAAATGAGGAAATTGAGGCTTAGGGTAGTAAAGCACTCTGCCCAAATATAAATCAATATTTACCATATTGATCCAAACAAATCCACCCCCCCAACCCTGATGTAGGCTGAAACATTAAAGTGAAAATGACGTGAATAAAATATTGTTGTTTGTCCTTCTTTCTCAAAGAGGACTATGACATCAGGGAGATGATGGCATGATCTGCAAGTGAATTAAATTTAAATGAGAGAGGGCTGTGCAAAGTCATCAGCATCACTTTCTGCTCCAGAGCCATCTGGGTCCAGTGGCCTGATATAGAAAAGGACAACTGGAAATGGCCCTGGATGCAGTTGGAGACCTTCACCTTTTTAAGCTAAGGTCTTTCCCAGGTCTCAGTCTGACTGAGGCAATACCCATTTGGTGATTAAGGCTAGGTAAAAATGAGGCAAATAATGGACTCTTTTACCCAGCCGAAGAAAACCTATCTGGGAAGGGAAGACTGCCCCCCCCCCCCAGAGTTTCTGGTCAAAACAGAAACAATCACTATCTACACTCACTCTGAGCCATCAGAATCCAAACAATGACCAAACATGTACATACACATGTAGACATAGATGCATCTTAGGTCTTATGCAAGATAGATTTAAGGAAAAAATGGCCCATATTTGGATCAATATCCCATCAATATCAAGAGAAAATGAGGAAGATTCTCGACACATTAGGTACACCCACTGTGACAAATTTATAAGACAAATACAAGAGACACTGGATAGGTATGGAGATCTGCAGAATTGTAGGGAACACTCGCAATGATGAGAACAGAGATTCTTCAGAGTCTTTGGCTGTGATACTCAGTTGCATGACCATATGTGTAAGTAACTTAACCCTTCTGAGCCTCAGATCCATATTTGCTTGTGAGATTGTAAATTGTGATGGGCAAAAATGGAAGGGACTAGCAACCAACCAAATCACAGGCCTTTGATGTATTAATGTGGGGTATTAAGACTTACAAAGTGCAAAGCACTGTACTGAGTACACTGTAGGTGCTTAATGAATGCTTGTTGATTTACTGTTAGACACTAGATAAGTTATAAATTTGACTTAAGATGGGCTAAAATGATAGAAGGGGAAAGTGACAAATGTCGGAGGAAATGCTGAAAAGTTGGGACACTAACATGCTGTTGGTGAAATCGTGAACTTATTCAATCATTTTGGAGAGCAATCTGGAGTTATGGCCAAAAAGTCATGCCACTACTTGGTCAATTTTGGAAGATAATTAGGGAAAAAGGAAAAGAACCTGTATGTTCTAAAATGTTTATAGGAGCTAACTTTTTGATGGCAAAGAGCTGGGAATTGCAGGGATGCCCAGCAATTGGGAAATGGCTGAACAAGTTGTAGTATATAATTGTGATGGAATACTACTGTGCTATAAGACATGATGAGCTCAATGATCTTAGCAAAAAGCATGGAAAGACTTGCATGAAATAATGAAGAGTGAAATCAGCAGATCTAAGAGACCATTTTATACAGTAGCAGCAATATTGTTTTAACAACAACTTTGAGCACAAAAGTTATTTTGACTATTATGAACACCCAAATTAACTATAAAGGACAGATGAAGAAAGATGCTAGCTGCATCCAGAGACAGAATTGATAAATATGAGTATGTATAAAATAGTTTTACATAATATGAGTGTATACCTATTTATGTCTAATGGCAGTCATCTCTAGGGCAGGGGAAGTGGTTGGGGGAAGAGAAGAAAAAAATTTACATGATAATTTTGATGTATATTTGAAAGGAATAGCAAGTTGTACATAGTAGATTTGCAGTTTTATGTTCAATAATCTTTTTTATTGTACTGCTGTGGAAATGCTTATTTCACTCCATAAATTAAAAATAAAGTAAAAAAATCATGGTCCTTGTCCTTGTGTAGTTTTAAGTTGGATAGGGAGAAAAAACATATTCAAATAATTATACAAAACTGTTAAAGTCAGGAAGTGCTATGTGAGATCTAAAGCTGGGGCAAGCAAGGAAGACTTCTTGAGATGCTTGATCTGGGCTTTGAAAGCTGGATAGATTTTTTACTAGCAAAGAGTGGGGTGGGTAAAAGTCATTCTAAGTTCCTCCAAGGTGAACATAAGTATAAACATAGGAAGCACTTGGTAAGTTGAATGTAGTCCTCTTTGGTTAGTCTAACAGAAGACAGAGTCCAGAATTTCATGCCAGCAATGCAGGTGATGCTGAGAAAATCACTAACTTATTTGACTGTTTCCTCATCTGTAAAATGGAGATCTTAATTCTTGCTTATGAAACCTCAAAGTTGACCTGACAGTGCCATAGAATTTGGAGTGATCATTATTACAAGAGGAATTGTGGTATAGTGTGTAAAAAATACTAAGAAGAGAACTGGATTCAAATCCTGACTCCGAGGTTCATTAGTTTTGTGATCATGGGTAAATCACGTTATCTCTCTGAGTCTCATTTTTTTTTCCTGGAAAATGGAGATTATAATACTTGTTTGACCTAAGATAGGCAAGATTTAAAAGGATGTGGATCACCTTCAGTTGGGGATAGCAAACAAGACTTCAGAGAGAAGCTAAAGAGGATTTTGGCAAAGGAATTGTTAAGATAATACTGAAAGGCAAGTAGGAGGCAGATTGAATGCCAAACTGATGACTTTGGACTTTCTACAGTTGACAATGGGAAGCCAAGGAGTGGAAAAGACCTACTTGTGCATTCTGATGGAGAGCCTGGGTGAATGGTAACAGGACCAGAGATACCTTCTGATGTCAAGGTGAATGCCTTCTCCATGACAATATCATCCTCCCATTCAGTAAAGCAAGGCAACATTTTCTGACACATCTAGCTAAAATTGAGAGACTGCCATTCCCTCAGGAAATCCTTGTTTCAGACCATTCCTTAAGCACAGTATCACTGCTAGCTTAGCTCCCTGGATCTAGGTCTTCCAGGAGCTTCTCTGCCAAGCATTTTGCTGCAGCAACAGCCCTGGCTCATTTCATCAACATCAACAAACCACTCCAAGCAAGAATTAGCAAGCAGTAGCTCTGCCACAATTTCATCTAGTAGAGAAGAAATCATACACAGAGGGAGGAGGGTCAAAAATCCCCTGCAGTTAATTTACATTTCAAAATATGGAAGAGAAACATCAATCATTCTGACCTATAGGCAAATGGCTTCAAATTTCAAGGTAAAATTTATTCTTTGGGAAACTCCAACCAGGATATTTGCAAACCCAGTCACCAGTCATTCAGATCTCACACTGAGATATTTCCTTCCCTCCCAAATCCTCTAATGAATGCTTCTGGGCACTCTAGTCTGAACGAACATTTCATTTCCTTAAACAACAACAAAAACAAAAGAATCTAGCACCCAATAAGGACTTTAGATCACCGAATTATAGACTAATAGAAATGATCCCATTGAACATCAGAACTGGAAGAGAACAGAAAGTATCCAATGTTAATGCTGGAAGAGAGTCAGCTAGAGGTCAGCTAGAACAGCATTTTTGAACTGACAAGGACATTTAAGATCAGCTACTTCAGCACCCTCATTATATAGATGAGAAGATTTGGGTCCAAGGAAAGTAAATGACTTGTCCGAGGTCATACGGTTAATAGACACATGATGAGACATATAGGGTAAAGAATAACACTCTAATAGATGATCAAGGGAAAAATACATTAAAATAAGAGAGGAATACTCTTCGAAGGTTAGATTTACAAAGACATAATCCTCCATTTCATATTACCTCATAACACTTTCTATCAAATTCGCTGAGCATAAGGTTCCTAATCTGTAAAATGCGTATAGCATTTTTGCATTGTCTGCTTCATAAAATTGTTTTTTTTTTGGGGGGGGGAACTTTGCAAAAACTTGAAGTGTTATAGAAATGTGAGTTATTAGTAATAATTCCATATCTATAAATAACAAAATGAAGGGAAACTACTACAGGACCACAGAGACAAGAATCTTTTTCTAGATTACAGATGAAGGATTATTAATTAATTACAGACTAAGCATTAAGGATTGTGAAGCATTTTCCTTGGTGAAGTAGAAGAGGCAACAAGTATCAGTAGTCCCTTTTTACTGAATAGGAAACTGAGGGACAGGGAAGTTGTGACTTGAATAAGATTGCACAACTATTGAGGTAAGAATTTGGATTGAAGTCTTTGTCTACTACCTGGTGACCCAGCAGTATTTTTCCACCACTGTGCAGAAAACCTCTTGAATACTAATTAGCTTTTCTATATATTCTAGACCCAAGTCCATTTTAACCAAGGTGAAGTTGTTTATCATCCCTCAGTAGGAAAGGCCCCTCAGGCAGATAACACATGATAACCAAAGCTATGTTCTAAATTAGCCACCACCCTCAAAAGAGTTAGACATTAGGGAGTCTTCTGATGCAGATGACCTGATTTGCTGTTGGTGGCCTACCTGAGGAATCAATTAGAGTTTTTTTGTCTATAGGTTTTGAAGTGGAGGAGTATATTACAATAGAAATGATAGTTGGGGGTTAGTTGGTAGTCAGATGTGGGTTCTAGAGGCAGTGTCTTATGCGGAAAAGGCATCATTCTTGGAGTCAGAAGACAAAGTTTTACATTCCAGATACATGACCCTGTGAAAATAATGTAACATCTCAGAACCCCCACTTTTCCACCTATAAAATAAGGGTAATAATACACTCCCTGTCACAAAGGAAGGCTGTGTAGAAAGTTGTATATCAATTAGAATGGGGTAAGAAGTATCTGGGGGTTGTTCAGGGATGGTCAGGTTACTATGGGGCATCAGTCAGAGTGTCCTCAGACTTGTCTGGATGGACTTGTGTCCAAGAATATGCCTCTAAAGCTCCCTCTATCTCTAATAGCAAACAAGGGTGCCTCAGGATGAAGCAGTTCCCTCTTCCCCAGAATGCAATCACTTAGTGTTAAGCTTATCAAAACTTTAATGAGTTCGAGCTTTGGACAGAAAATTGATTTTCAGTAATTTGCAGTGTCAGTTCAAGGACAAAGTTCTCCTCGGAAATGCAGTCAAAAATGGTTTTATTTATTACTTACAACACTGAGGCCATAGCAAAACTACCACTACTGTCATTCTGGACCAGGGGAGATTTTCTATTTCTTAACACTATATTGCCAAGCAGTCTAGTCTGATTAGCTTTAAAGGATAATGGCTCCTGGCAATTTGAGATACTTGGGGAAAAATAATTTGATTTACTCAAGATAATAATATGTTTGAGTTATCACCAATTTCCTGATCAGCATCTGGGAGCGGGTTGCTTTTTTTTTTTCTGGCTGGAAGGCTATCCCATAAGCCATTCTCCTCTGATATAAAAAATTGCAATGTCCGCTGCTCCAGTCTGTTGCTTTTGGTTGAATTCACCATAGTGTAACACAGAGAATTCAGTGACATCAACTCAGTGAAAAAATATCTCAGTTTTCCTCCCGTCCCTCCCACCCCTACCCACCCCTCACATCCCAAAGCACAACATCTCTGCCTTCCTAACCCCCCTCCCCCCATTCGCTTGCCACTTGGACATCTCAAATCTCAGGACAGTTGACATTAATGACTAGGCCCTGTGATTGATAACCCACATGGGCTTTCAAGTAAGGCAGAGAGGCGCTCCAGTGTTCCTCAGTCCTGGCTTCCCATCTACAACGATAAAGCCATCATTTTTCTACTGAAACAAAGACACATGGTGGGGGGTGCATATCAAGGAAAATGGGAGATGAAAACATTATTTCAGAGGCAGAGAAAGTCATCCTTCTAGGCTTTGAAGGTAATAGGTAAAGAAACTATTTTCTTATTATGATTAGCATGGAAATCTACATGAGATGGAGAAGAGAAGAAAGAGATCACATGTATTATGAAATGTTTTCCCTGGGAGAAATAGGATTTGGGGGCTGCCCAGCAAACCCAGGAAATGTTTTAGAACAAGAATGATTTGAAAGGTGAAAGACACAGACACGGTAGGGTATATCTAACCCACATCCATTCCTGAAAGTATATTATATATGAGGTCTGCATATTTGTATACATATGTATATGAATGGAGAGATGAGAGGGAAGGAAAAAAACAGGAAAGAGTGGCAGTGTTAGAGAAATAGAAAAAGATAACAATAGCTCATGCTTGTATGTTGCTATATGTGCTAGAAGGCACTTACTTCACAAGAAACCTGAGAGGTAAGAAATGTTGGTATTATTATGCTTATCCTGCAAAGGAACAGAAAGAGACACAAAGACAGAAAAACAGAAAGAAAGAGATATAAACAGAGAGATAGATGGAGAGGGAGAGAGGGAAGGCAAAGGAGGAAGGAGGAGAGGGAGACAGAAAGGGAAACAAAGAGGGAGCAAGGAGGAGATACTGGAATTCTTTTTTCACTCTGTAGAGATTTTTGGAGGGTGGTTTATTTTTTGTAGTTTTCAGTTTGGTGCGGAATCCAGGACAAAAACATGAGGCTTCCCTTTCATCCCGGATATTGCCCTGCAGAAAGGCAAGGTGCTTATGAAATACTTATTAATGTGATTTGATTAATAACATCTAAATGAAAGCCCCAACCACAATAAAGTCCCCACAGGGAACATCAACCCCAAAGAAGGGTCTTTCTTTTTGCCTGAGGCCTAGCTGAATGTTTGTAGGTTCAGGACAGGCTGACATGGGAACTTTAATGAATTCCCTCCATCTCCCCCTCCTGCAGTCTGCAGTCAGAAGAGAGTCAAAGGGAGAAAGGCAAGCCCCAGAAAAGTGAATCTTCTCTACTCTCGTGTGTGTGTGTGTGTGTGTGTGTGTGTGTGTGTGTGTGTGTGTGTGTAGGCATGCAACTCCAACAATATATTTTTTTCTTATTTTGTCCCTAAACATCAAGTCAACTAGATTTGGTTAGGCTTTAGATTCCCATTGAAGCCAGAAAAAGAATTTGCAATAGTTCAAATAGACTTTTATTTTTCAGTTAGGAATAACGAGGGTTGCTTCCCTGCTGTTCTCCCCCTTGTCTCCTGAAGAGAATTTTCGGGTTCTCGGTGATGCAAGCTCAGTGTGATGCCCTTATAGTGCAAAGCCAGAGGAGCTAGATCAGCCTAGGCTCCTTAGACTCTCCGAGCTGGAAGTGCTCTCAGAAGCCATGCATGGCTTAGCTTCCACCATAAATACTAGTCTCCTCTATCAAAATCCCAACAATGGATCAGTTTACATTCATTACTTTGTTGGACCACTCAAAGAATGAGAAAGTTCTCCATTTCGTGGAGCTCAAATCGACTTTTTATTTTTATTTTTTACAATTTCCACCCCTTATTCCCATTTCTTCTTTACAGGGCCAAAAAGAAGTTCATTCCATCTTGTGAATGACAGCACTCATATAAGGGGTTCTTAACCTTCTTTTGTATCATGGACCTGTTTGTCAATCTGCTTTGTCCATATGGACCCGTTCTTGGACTAACCCTTTCAAGCGTATAACCTAAAATCCATAGGATTATAAAGTAAACCAATTATATTGAAATATAGTTGTCAAAATACCATTTAAGAAGGTTCATGACTCCATTTAAAGAACCCCTACTTTAGATCTTCAGATAATTGAGGATAACAGTCATGCTCCCATTAAATCTTCTCTTCTCAGTCGTCAAAAGGAGTATAATAAGGAATATAGCAAATGTTAAGTACCTACTATATGCCAGGCATTGTGCTAACCATTTTATAAATATTATTTCATTGGATCCTCACAACAACTATAGGAGGAAGGTGCTATTTATTTCCTCATTTTATAGTTGAGAAAATTGAGTCAGACGGAAGTTAAGTGACTTGCCCAGGGTCACACAGCTAGTAAGTGTCTGAGGCAGGATTTGAAGATTAATGAACAAGATGTTCCAAATCACTAATAATAAGAAAGATGGGAGTCAAAATAATCTTGGAGTTTCACTTTATACCCAGCATATTGGCAACAAAGATGAAAGACGGAAAGGTGGGCATATAAGGGTAAGGTTGGAATGAATCACCTCTACGCATCAGAGAGGTAACTAATAAGGCAATATGCTCTTATGCCTTAAAATATCTACTAAATCAGTCAAACAAAGGGCACTGAACTCAGTTTAATCAACCTAGACCATTAACCAGAGGAAAATCTTCCAAGGTTCCAAAAGTCCAGGCAATATGGACTTTCCATTTTTATCCTAGCAATGTCCCTGTAACAGCAATGACTGCCAGTGTTTTTCATGGATAGCAAAGGACAAATTAATCATAGAGAGGAAATGAAGCTTTAGGACTCTACAAGTTGCCCAGCAGAAAGATATGCCATATCTGTAATGAACTTTATGAGAGCCCCACAAAAGGAGGAGAAAAAGAATTCCCCCAAAGGGCTTTTAGGAACTATAGACTTCTTTGTTACATGATGATATTTTTTTTAAATTAAGATTTTTTTGATTTTTAGTTTGCAACACTCGGTACTGCATGTTTTTGAGTTCCTGATTTTCTTCCCCTACCTTCCCTCCATGCTCCCCGCAAGATGGCATGGAATCCTATATATTTTCTACATATACCTTCTCATTAAACTTATTTACACGACAGTCAAGTTTTAAAGAAGAATTATGACCAACGGAAGGAATTATGAGAAAGAAGAAACAAAACCAAAAAAGAAGAGGAAAAAAAAAGGAAGAAAAGAGAGACAGCAAATAGTGTGTCTCAATCTGCATTCAGACTCCATAGTTCTTCCTCTGGGTATAGATAGCTCTCTCCATCATGAGTCCTTTGGAGTTGACTTTGAGCTTTGTATTGCTGAGAAGAGCCAAGTCTATCAGGGTTAGACATCACAGAATCAATATATCTGTGGTTGTGTATGTTTTCCTGGTTCTGCTCCGCTCACTCAGCAAATGATATTGTTTTGATCTCATTTTCCCTTGGACTCCATATGTACTTGTGAGAGGGTATATCCCAGACTTTTGGCGAAATATTTTATATTAAATATTTTTACTTCACCACCTTAGCAAATATATATTTAGAGCTAAGTCTGGCTGCTTCATCCATATCAATGGATAATCATTTGGGTCAAGTACACTGGTGTGGGCTTATGACTGATAGTCTTAGATAACCATCCCTCAGCCACTCAGAATCCATTGGAATCCTGAGGTAAAAAGCAGTCATTTATTCTTTGGGGACTTGTCTTGCCGGTGTGAGCGGGATTTGGGAGAGTCACTCCAGAGCATGTGGAAATATTTCCATGCACAGTTGCAAAGTGTAGCGAGCAGAGCCCAGAAAACATTATACTCAACGACCACAATGATGTTAATAGAAAGGACAGCCACCCAACAAAACTAAATGTTGCAAAATTATAAAGAATGAGGTTGGTCCATAAGAAGACATGAAAAGTCACCTCCTTCAACACCTTTGCAAAGGCTAAGGTCTATTGGTAAGGAACTTTGCTATAAATAACCTCAGGTTTTTCAATATGTTGATCAATACAGCTGATTTTTAATTTCTTTTTTCCCTCTATGCCTCTCTGGGAGAGAAATCTAGGCAATATAAAGATAAATGATATCAATGAAATCTATATCTATATATATATTTTAAAAAACACCCTCTTCTCTAGGCTAACGATCTCTAGGTTCACAGTAGCTCCTTTTCCATCATATAATTTCAAACCCTAGTTGTCTCATAGAATCATGAAGTTCAAAGGGAACCCAGGGTTGACCTCATTTGCTTTCTCTTTTACATAGAATACCTTGTAGATGGTCCCTAATAAGTAGTCATCTACTATTACTTGAAGGCCTGCAGTATGGTGAACACATTACTTCTGGAGAGTTATATTTGGAAATGAATAAATAAAAGCCAAATTCAACAATAAAAATAATAATTTTAAATGTCTAAAATAAATTAAAATAATTATTTAAAATTTAAAAAATTAACAATTACTTTAAAATATTTAATGTCATTTATAATAAAATATTTAGTTTTAAAAAATTAAAAAAAGGTTAAAAAAAACAATAACAACATAGTGGCCACAGCTGAATATATCACTTCAGATGTGGTCTGTCCCAGGAGACAACATCATCTATCACCTTCTTCATTTTGGAGACAATTTTTCTATTTTCTATTTTTATTGGAAAAGCTTTAGACTCACTGTCTTTACCAACCTTCATCATCCCAGCCTAACATTTGACTCTGAAACATGTAAATGTACTTGGAGAATGTGAGATTTGCCCAAATCCTCCACTAAATCCAAAGCCTCGAGGTATTCACTCACAAAATTTCATATCCAGGCCCATGTCCTTTTTCCTGCGACTTTCAAAACATTCAAACTTTCCCCTAATCCCTTGAGGATGCCTGGATCAGAGGTCATTGACTCCTGATCCTTGGGAGCTAATCAACCCAATGCTGAAAAACCTGATAGCCCTCATGCTCATGCCTGGGGGTGACAGTGCAGTGGAGTAGGAAGGATTTTTGCCCACTTTCTGCTAGACCCCTGCCTTTCCTGTACATGCTGAGGAATTTATAGACCTCTGCCAGAACAAAGCAATATTTGTTCCTCGGACACCGAAAACCTTATTTTCCTCACAGCCATAAAAGACTTAAGATTAGTAAGAGGGACTAAAATCAAAAGTATAGTGATGTGGCAAAATAGGAAAGATGTAAGTTTATTGATGATGATGATGGTAATGATGATGATGATCAAGTGTTACCAGTAGATGTAGAGAGAAGTGTTATGCAATCAACAATCAGCCAGCATTTGTTCAGCACTTCCTGTATTTGAGGTTCTGTGCCAAGCATTGGCAATATTAATAAAAAGCAAAAATAGACCCTGTCCTTAAGGAGCTTACATTCTATAGAGTTACCCTAGAGTGCAAGGCTCTAGAAACTTGGGTGAGAGGGAAAGGGTACCAGGAAATGCCTCCTGCAGAAGGTGTTTGAGAAAAGCTTAAAGGAAGTTTTATAAGAAGCCAGGAATGCTAAGGCTAGGAAGGTAGGGAGGGTGGCCTTCCCAGTACAAAGGCGTTTTTAAATTTATGCAAGACTGTAAATGATCTATGCTTTTATCGGGGAGGGTATTCAGAGAACAAGTCCTCCATGCCTCAAGTGCTCAGGCAAATCTGGCCGATCCCTGGATCAATGATACATAATCAATTACTGATGACATATTTGAAGCCTTTCCAGCTTGGTAGAACTGCCAGACTTTGTGATCATTGGGCACAGAATTTGAGAACCCAGGGTCAAAGTCACATCACAATGAGGTAAAGGAGGAATATTCTACTGGGTTTATTATATAGTCTAATTTCCATTTCCATAAAATAACTCAATGCTTATGTATGTATATTATAAATGTTGTTGATTGATGTTTATATAAAATTTTTATGGTTTATAAAGTGTTTTATTTACAATCAGCCTGTGAAATAGGCCCTGTAAGATTTGTTGTACTCATTCTACCTTTGAGAAAACAGACTTAAGTTCTGCTGTTGCCACATATTAGCTGTATAATCATGGGGCAAGTTTTTTTTTAAACCTCTTAAGATCCCAGGGACCTCTCTAAGACTATAAGGTAGAGGGAAATTGATGTGTTGCCTCATTGGAGGGCCTTTCCATAACAGGAATTCTCTGTACTATTGAAACTAAGAAAACCCAAACCACATAAACAAATAACTCAATGTGATATGGTTAAGAGGAGATAACATTTAATTGGAATTAACGATTCCTTGCTACTGATATTGGCTCTGCCCTTGTTTGTGTAACACCTAGCAAGTTCCATTCTCTCTCTAGAGCTTGGTCTCCTCATCTGCAAAAGGAGATGGCTAGATTAGATGATGACTAAAGCCCCTGAACAGCTTAACATTCTATAAATTTGAGTGTTTTTACTTTATGAAAAACTAGATAAGAAAATGATGTAGAGACTGTGTATCAGGAAGAAAGCATCAGACATCTCATGATAATTACTTGCATTGATAATAGCTCCCCAAAAGATTAAATGCATTGGGAAGCAGAGTAATAGAATCGAGTGCATTTGAAAATGCCCTCAATTAAAAGTCTCTTCTAAGTTTCCCAAAGTTCAGTTCATGCCCAACTTTGCTCTAACTCCCTGGGGAAAGCCATATTGTTTTCCTACCTAGTGCACCTAGTAGACAACTATGAAATCCGTTTTTATGTTTTGCAGGGGCAATTTGTTCAGGGAGAATATACAATTTCAACTCTCTCTTTCCTGAATGCCTCACATCAGGTTAGGCCTGAAGTCCCACAGGTTACCACTTCATTCCTTCATCTGTTAGTTTTGATTCTGAGATAAACTCAACAATAGTTCTTAAGGGCATTGTTGTAGGTCTTCAAGCTGCAGAGACCAAAAATGGAAAAGGTCATACCGACAGGAAGGTTACATTTTACTGATTCCTGCCACAATGCACATTCCACCTGGGCAGGGTGGCATTTTAGGTTATCAGATATAGGATTACCTATTTAAAGCTTGAAGGGTCTTTAGAACCCTTTCATCTAGTCCAAGCTTCTCATTTTACAGATGAGGCAGCTGGGCCTAGATAGGACAAGTGATTTTCCCAGTGTCACGTGGGTAGTAGGGGTCAGAGATGAAATTCGAAACCAATGTTTTTCTGAATATAAATACAGATTTATTTTTGTTGATTAGAAGAATTATAGCTGGAAGAAAAATTAGAGACCATCTTCTCTAACCTCATCAATTTGCAGAGGCGGAAAACTGAGGTCCGAAAAAGCTGAGTAGCTAAGAAGCTATCACCTGTTGGAGCACCTGGAAGAAAGGTTGACCTCATTCCACTCTTGGAATGTTGCACTGGAGATCCTAGTTACAGAACCGTAGTGTATTAGAGCTGGACAGAATCTTATTCAAATTGTTATGTTTTACTGAGGTGGACATAGGCCCAGAGATATTGGGACTTTCCTAAAATTACTCAGTATATAATAGGAAGAGAAATGCAACTAGATTGTGCAAAGTTGCTTTCATGATATGACACTACCTCTGGTTGGCACCTTACTATGGAGGACACTGCAATAGCCTTTCTTGACAGTGATCATGGAAAGGTCCTTGGGGCAGCAGGAGCATGCTAAAGTGATGATAACAACAACATCAAGAATAGTAATCAGAATTTATATGGTACTTTAAGGTCAATGAAGTACTTTACAAATATTCTCACTTGATCATCACAATAATCACGGCAGGTAGGTGTTATTATTATGTCCAATTCACAGAACAGCAAAGTGAAGGAGAGATTAGGTGACTAGCCCACAATGAGACATCTAGTAAGTGTCTGAGGCCATATTTGAACTCGAGTCTTCCTGACTCCAGGTCCAGGACTTTAACCAGGGCCATCTCCAGTTGTCCTGATCTATATCTGGCTGTTGGACCCATATGGCTCTGGCAGAGAAAATGAGGCTTGTGACTTTGCACAGCCTTCCCTCACTTAAAACCAATTCACTTGCAAGCCATGCCACCATCTTCCTGATGTCATGGTCTTCTTTCAGAATGAAGGAAAACCACAACCTGTGAGTGCTTTATCCTCTCTCTTTTTGAAAGGCAATGGGCTACAATGTCAAGATAACTGGGCTATGAATCAAAAGATGAAGGTTCTAATCCTGGTTCTGCTTCTGATTCTCTGCATGATCTTGGGCAGGGCATATTACATCTCTTGACTTCTAGAAGATTTTCATGTTACTTTCTAGCTCTGACATTCTATGAGTATAAGAAGGGATGAAATGGGAATTTGAGATGTGCAGTGACGGTTTGACCAACATAGCTTTGTTCTAGAAAGGATTCTCCAGATTTCCTATGTGATAAAGTTGCTCAGTTTAATCTAGCCCAGCAGTAAGATTACCAACAGGATGGCATGTAAACACTGAAAGAGGCTGACACTCAGTATGATCTCACCAGCACCAGGAAAGCCCTGAAGTTTTTCAACACCTAATCTATTTAGCCTGCCTGTTGGTACCTGAAATTCCAGGACTGAAGTTTTGTTCTCCGGGCTTTGATTCCAGTCAAATCCCCCTTAGAATTTAAAATTATAACTATTAACAGTGGTTGGCACTAGGAGTGTTAATAAATGGATCCGATACTTTGTTGAGAGACTTTTAATCAGGGAGAGGAAGAGAGATAGAGCAAAGAATGGGGAAGGAGGGAATCATGGAGGCAGAACAGCTCAATTGTGTGGGTACAAAGGACAATATTTTTTTTTGCCAGAACTTCTCAAAAGGATATCAGTATCTCTTTAACACTGATGGTGCCTTTAGACAGCATATAAAATAGGAGAATTCAGACCTCCAGTATGGTGTTCCCTAAACTTGTCCTTGTACTATGGTTATAGAGCTGAATCTGTTGCCAAGAGAAAGAAGGCCAGAAGGCCCTTTTTGTGGCAAACCAGTATAGCTCTAAGGATCTGCTATTATTGGATGGATTTTTCCATGTGTTTCTTTTTATCTTCCCTTGTACTCCATATACAGGGAAGGCTTATGAACTGGGCCATTCAGCAAGCTGCCTGAGATCTTGGGCACAGGCTTTGCAATGATGACTCTGAATCAAGGGGTAGGTGACAGTTATAACCTTTACTGGGGAAATGGGAAATGTTGAAGAAAACCATTAGTGACTTCATATTTGAATGTCAGGTTTGTGCTAAAAAATAATTCTCACCAGAAAACATGGTCTTTGGTCACTCGCTCTTGAAGAAGGGTCCATTTCTTTCCCAGGTCAGTTGATAAGTAGACCTTGAAGAGGAGAAAAGAAAAGGTTAGGGAGAGAGAAGGAAGAGTATAAAAGTTAACCTTACAATTTATTTAATTAAAAGATCATTTAATTATTTTTTTTAGTATTTACTATTTACTTCTAAGGTTGAATATGTTCCCATTCAAATTCACTGGGAACATCATCTTTGGGAGAACACTCCCTGGAGGACTATACCTTTTTATCTCATCTGTGCTACATACAGCTCACGGTAAAACACCAATTAACCAGAACACACTAATCACTGACTTTTTTAATTTCCATTGGAAATGGAAAGCTGCTGTTTGTAGAAAAGGACAAAATCTGTTGATATCAGAGATTCACTTAAAAGCAACATCAGAGGCACAGCTGAGAGTCAAGTCCCACATAACTTCTTCTCCCACAATCAAAAGAGTGTCTGAGCTAGAAGAAAATTTGGGATATGGGATGTCAAAGATGGAAAAGATATTAGAACATCAAATGTTAAAGATATGTCAAATGTTGAAGATAATCATAGAATCTTAAGAGTTGGAAGGAACTTCACAGGTCTTTATCCAGCCAAGAATCTGCTCTGACATACCTGAGAAATTTACCATTTGTTTGAAGAACTCAATTGAGGGAAAAATCAAAGATCAAATGGTTCCAAAACAACCATTTTCATTTTTGTATGGTTCTATTTGTTGAGAAGTTTCTCATACTTTACCATTAATGATGCATCATGATGACTTCTGCCCATTACATCTGGTTCTGACTTCTGAGATAGCTAGGATTAACAAAAACAAGTATAAACCCTTTCCCACATGATGGAACTTTAAATATTTGATTAGAGAGAGCTATCACATTGCCTTCCATCATTCAAGTCTGCTCTTCTTCAGGATAGATACCCCTAGTTTCTTCAACTGATTGTCATAAGGCACAATCAGTAGGCTTGTCATCACCCTGGGTGCTCTTCAGTTCAACAGTGTGCTTCCTAAAATGTGGTTCACAAAAGTAAACCAAGATGACTGGCGGCAGTAAGAATATTGGCTCTTTTTTAAAAGGCAATATGCTTTTCAATGAATTTAAAGGACACTACCAAGTCACTGAAGTTGAGCTCCTTTGATCTTCTGGAAAACACTCACATTCCTTTGTGTAATTACTCATGGATAAAGAATAATCTTGTAATAGACAAGTTTTCTTTCCTTCATAATTGAAGGTCCTTCTCCTAGTACTTGTAAACTTTATTATTTGTCATTGAAATTGTTAAATTTGACCACCACATGTCTTCAAGTTTATGTATGGCACAGAGGCAGTAATCTGTGGATTCTCTTGATAGCAGATTTGTTGTCTGCATTCAGAAATTCTGATTAATTTATACATATTAGTTCCTGCATTATTACACTCATATTAAAAAAAAGTTTCCATGTTCTTCTGGGCTTTAGTTTTTAAGTTATATTTTTGTATCTCATCTTCAAGGTCAATCACTCTGTCTTATGTAGAATTTATATTTTCTTTCTGCACTGTTGTCTCTTGTTCCTCATTTGACAAAATTTTTTCTATTTCAGTATTTTTATTCTAAATTTATTCATCTCTGATGTACTTGTTTAGACAGATTTAGTTTTTAATCTGCTTATTTGTGTTGAGTTCTAAGTTCTGACCTGTATTTATTCTTAATTTTTTTCATTTGTGAATATCATTTCTCTTTTGAGTCATTCTGGAGTTCCTGTTATTCAGTCTTCTCTGAGGAGTCCATAGAATTTTGTTTTTCTTCAGGTGCTTATTCACTTGCCTGCATGTTAACAGAATTTTGTAATGTCTTTGAGATTTTATTCATTATCTTTCCAGTTTTAGAAACCCCTCTGTTGATTTATCTGCCTTTTTCTAAGCTTTATTTTTCAGTCTTTTTCTCTTTATACTTGGATGTCCCAATCCCTTTTTGCATTCCTCTGTCTCTACCTCCCACCTCCTCCTCTTCCTTTTCCAGGGAAGAAATTAATCAAAACCCTTGTAACAAATATGCTTAGCTAATCAAAAATTTTCTACTTTGGCCAGGCTCAAAAATAGACTCATTTCTCATTCCGCATATTCAATTTATCATCTCTTGGTCAGGAGGTGGGTAGTAGTTTTCTTGATTGGACCTCCGGAGGCATGACTAGTCACTGTGTTTAGCAGAGTTCTTAAATCTTTCAAAGCTATTTGATTTTATAATGTTGTTTTTTGGCATAAATTGTTCTCCTGGTTCTGCTCACTTTACATTGATTCGTCTAAGATTGACCCCCAAAATCCCACTACTGGCCCTATACTTCTAGAGGGATCAAAAAAGAAAACATGTCCCTTATGGTTATAAAAATTCATAGCAGCCCTTTTATGTGGTGGCAAAGAACTGAAAACTCAAAGGATGTTCACAAAATGAGAAATGGCTGAACAGACTATGCTATATGAATGTAATGGACAACTTTTATGCCATAAGAAATGATCAAATGTATGGCTACCCTTCTAATTTTACTTGCATTGATTTTGTTTGTGCAACACTTTTAATTTTATGGAGTAAAAATGACACTTTTTATCTTTTGTGATGCTCTCTATCCCTTATTGCTCAGGACCTCTTTCCTTATTCATAACTACAAAAGACATATTCATCCTTGCTCTGCTAATTTATGATGTTTATGAAAACCTTTTATGCCTAAGTCAGGTACACATAGGAAGCTTATTTTAATATATAATGTGAAGTATTAGTCTAAACATAATTTTGCTAGATTGCTTTCTACTTTTCCTAGGGTTTTTGGTTGTTTTAGACTAGTGAGTTCTTAAACAATGATTGAGGTCTTCAGATTTATCAAACATGTTGCTACTATGTTGATTTGTTTTTGTATCCTGGGTATAAAACCTATTTATGATCAACCTCTCTATTTTCTAACCATTGGCAAATAGTTTTGATGATTGTTGCTTCATTTTATAATGTGAGATCTGGTATGGCTAAGTTCCCTTCTTGTTTTATTTTTTCACTTATTTCTCTTGAGACTTTTGAAGATTTGTTTCTTTAGATGCATTTTATTTTTTTTCTAGCTTTATAAAGTTATTTTTTTGGTAGTCTGATTGATACAATTCCAAATAAACTGATTTGGGCAGCATTATACTTTTTATTATATTGGCATGACCTAATCATGAGCAATTAATGTTTTCCCCAATTGCTTGTCTGTTACTTGACTATTCTGTACTTGTATTTTAAAAGTTTATGTGTCTTGGTAGATAGACTCCTGGATATTTCATACAACCTGTATTTTATATATTTTGTACTTATACAACATAACTGCATTCTGTAGTTATTTTGAATTTAATTTCTTTTTCTAATTCTTCCTGCTGGGTTATGTGATACAGAAATACTAATGATTGATGTCAATATCTCATTTTATTGAAGGATAAACCAAAGTCCAAAGGGACCAAAAGACAATAATCATAATTCCAGCTCACATTCATATGGCATTTAAGGTTTGCAAAATGCTTTCTATCAGTTATCTCATTTGACCCTGCCAACAATCCTCTGAGGTTGGTCCTATTATTACTTTCATTTTACCAGAGAGGGAAATGAAGCTCAGAAGGATTTAGTGACTTACTCAGAGTTAATGAGTTTTGCTACAAGATTCAAACCCAGTTCTTCCTATCTCCCAGCCCAGTGCTCTTTTCCGTGACATCATGCTTAAAGTTACACAATGTAGAAAAGCTGAGATTCTGTTCCATATTTTCTAAGTCTGGGGTTCCTTAAAGCAATGGGATATGAGAAGTCTGACAGGACAGAGGAATGAGTACTATTCTTTTGAGATAAGAAGGGACTCAAAACACTAAATTTATTGATGGAATTAATGCAACTCTCTCTGGATTTTATGTCAGAGCATTGAGAGGCAGTGGTAGCTGTGAGGAGTCCAGGAATGCACTTGGCTTCTTGAGATCGACTGTTCCACAAAGTCTTCCTGTGGGCAGCCTTTTACAAAACTTGGAATGGAATATAAAAGCTTGGTTCAAACAGGTCCTCAACTCTTCTCTCACTCCCCCTGCCCCTGCCCAGAGTTTAATAGTATTGTGATACAGAAAGAAAAATGAGTGAACTTGGAATGCAGAGACCAGAGCATTACTTCCTTCCACCACTAACTACCTATGAAATTTAGAGTAATTAGTCTTCTTCCTCTGAGCTTCAGTTTTCTCATCTGTAAAATGAGAAAGATGGACACTGATCTCTAAAGTCTTTTCTAGCTTTAAAGCTCTAATAGTGAGAATGAATCATTATCAAAAGAATCTTATTCCTTCTCTTCATTCCCATGACCACCATGAAATCCAGGCTTTTATCTCCTCACACATGGAATACTCTTGACATCTCCTCTGTGTTTCCCTGGCAATATCCTCCCTCCAAGGTTCCTCATTGTCTTAAAAGCATCTGAATTATGCAACTACCTGAGGTTCTGAACCAGATGGGATACAGAAAGCCTTCATTTCAACAAGGAAATTCACAAATATCAAGTTCCTCCTATGTCCAATATGCTGGATAGGGATAAGATGTGATAAATAATACAATCCAGGCAAACTATTTGGTAGACATTGAGGAAGAAATCTATTGTGCACTGCTACCTGGAGATAGCTATTTCTCCCACATGGCAGCAGGGAACTGTGCAGCTGAAAACCACTCGGGGAAGCTAGAGGGAAGAGCTACCTCACACATAGGCATTAAAAAAAACCCTGAGCAACCATGTAAACCATGTATGTCATAAAAACCTGTAAGTGTGGGATAAATTTGTACCCTCCCTCCATTTCCTCCTGTTATTTGAGAAGTCAGCTTTAATTGTTCATCAAGTTTTCCTACTCTTTTGATGCTCTGATATGAAATCTTGCTTCTGAAATGGGCCCTGTCTCCTGGCTCCATGTTTTCAGCTTTATATTCTATATTTCTGGTAACTAGTTCCTGGATTTGCACTACTAAACCAATAATTCTAACCCTGTCCTCCTTGGAGGCCTTCTAGTTGTTGCTACTTTTTCCTTGGCTTGAGAGGTTTCTGCTGATCAGTCCAGCCCTGACAATTCGTGCTTTCAGGAACAAAAGAATTCTCTAGGAGTCAAGCTATGTAAGCATCCTAGCTCCAGAAGGAAAAAAAACCACTCAGTATTTTTTCCAGCTTGGAGAAGAGAGTAAAATAGGACACCAGCCTCAGACCAGTCTCTCATGCTGTCTAAAACATATCCAATTTAATTGTTTCTGAGTAGGAGCAATAGCTTCTGGGCATCATGGACCAAGTTGCATTATATGCAAGACTAACTATAAGGTGCCATACCCCTGCACTTTTGCCTAGGGTATGTTAGCTATGATAGTAAGCTGCTGCTGAGAGTTACTAAGATGTGTCGAAACTATAGCTTCTGGTGAATCTGTACCAGGCTGAAGTCAGGAATAAACAACATGGAGATATTCTTATTATATGACCATGGGCAATGGACAAATATGGGAGGATAACTGCCATGCGGGTATATGAATTCTCTGCAGCTACACCTCTGCCATCCACCCAGTTTTCAACAAGTATACAGAGGCTGAAAGAAGAGACAACTGCTTGATCACATGATCAGAATGACTACTCCCACTTATATGCCAGGGGAGTTGTTTGCAGTAGGGTTGGTGTGCATTTGGCTGCAAAAAGAGTGGGATGATTTTGCCTCCCTAGTGAATCCTTAGAATCCACAGCTATCCAGGAGTGCTTTTTATGGCTACTTTATTGGTAGGCATTTGACATGTCTACCCACTAGCCAAGAAAGCCAAAATTCCTCCGGCTGACATTCCTCAAATTTATGTTTCATTTTTAAGAAAGGAAGAGAACCTTGAGTCCATTTAGAGCTCTCTATGGTTGCCTAAAGAGGCAGTGATGAAATAGAATTCCGTCTCTTAGTGAGCATGAGGCTTGTAACATTTGAGTCTCCTTTTTCCATTCTTGAGATCCAGTCCTAAACAAATTATCCTTTCATCACAATGGAGGGGTATTGATTCAGACCAGAATGTGTAGCATTGTTTAGCATTCAGCTCAGTGCCTGAAGCTCTCTGGGCTGGATCTTTTTAGTGACAATGGCCAATATCATTGTTTTTAATGGCCAAAATCTTGGCAAGCATACAGCACCCTCTTTTCTGCCTCCCTTGATTCTGACATTCAGATGATCACTGAAACAAGCTATCTCTGTTATTTCATCTACCACAGAATCTTTGATGACTTTAATTAGAACTCAATATTATATTTTCTCCACTATACAATATGGGAAGTCTTTCTTCTTAATATGAAAGATTGAACTGATGGGATATTGGCATCTATGTTACTACTTCCCAGCCACAACTAGACTGCATCTAGACAAGGGGTGGGGAACTTATGGTCTCAATGCCACATGTGGCCCTCTAGGTCCTCGAGTGTGGCCCTTTGACTGAATTCAAACTTCACAAAACAAATCCCCTTAATTATATGATTTTTTTCTGTAAAACTTGCACTCAGTCAAAAGGCTGCACCCAAGGACCTAGAATGCCACATGTGACCTTGAGGCCATAGGTTCCCCACCCTGGGTTAGGCCACTCTGTTTTGGAGAACTGCTAAGCCTTCAGAAAACTGCATGGTAGCAACTGGAAGCCAGAGAGAAGGAAAGTCAATCAATACTAGAAGACAAGGAAACAAGAAGCATTGGAAATGCAGCAAGACTTAGTTTTTAAGCCATAAGGCAGAATTTTGGTAGTGAACATTTTGCGGATCAGTGTTGACCCATGTGCCAGTAGTGTGTTATTTGTAGCCATATAAAATTACCAGAGGAATAACTTTATCAAAATATTTTTACAGTTTATTTTGGGAGTTACTGAAAAATGCTTTGGATCTTCCCAAAGTCAAAGCTTCTTCTTCTCTTCCTATTTAATTCTGAACCCTTCCTACTATCTATCAAATATACATATATATATATATATATATATATATATATGCACACACATATATAATGTGTGTATATATATGTGTATAGGTATATATGTGTATACATACATACATATATATATACATACATATATGCACATATACATATACACACATATATACATATATACACATATACATACACACATATATGGAGAGAGAGAGAGAGAGAGAGAGAGAGAGAGAGACTGGACCAAGACTCAGCAAACCATGGCCCAAGTCCAAAATTACACCCACTGCCTGTTTTTGTACAATAAATATGATAAACTTTATTTTAAAATGTAAAAACCATTCTTAATTCATGGGCCATACAAAAACAGACAGAAGGTCAGATTTGGCCTTTGGGGTGCAGTTTGCCATCCCTTGCTCTGTACAAAAGGCAAATCTTATCCGCTTGTTTTTTCCTGTGTAGATTGCTAGGCTGAAATCTTCTGCCTTGTTACTAGGAGCCTCTGTAACATTCCAGACCTTGAAGCACTGCAAGGAAGAAGGGTTGCGAGGTTTGGGGTGGTGGATAGGAGGGGGAATCAGAGGGGGGAACAGAGTGAGGATCGGAGGTGGGATTGGAGAGGGGATCAGAGGTGTTAAATGTTGACACGGGTTGGTAGTTCTTGTTGGCATATCATCTGTGAATTTCTTCCTGCTCATTAAATATCTCCCCTAGTTTCAGATAGCTTGAGAATCAATCCCTCAGCACTCTCAAAGTTGTATCATCTAATTCCTAGATTTACTCTCTATATTTGGTCTGCTTCAGTGATCTTCTTGTCTTTATTTTCTCCAGTGCCATTTCTACAGCTTCACTTAGCACATCACAAAAAGTACACAGAATTATCTCATTATAACAACTCACAAGTTTTATTAATTCTATTTTTGGTAGATGAGAGAGTTGGGATTCAAGAAAGGCTGACTGACTTGACCAGGTAACATAGTAAGTATCATAGCCAATATGTGTTCTGCATCTAAGACCAGTGTAGTTTCTGGTACATAATTTCAGTCATTTTTAGCTGAGTTTGATCTGTGGTGTTGTTGTTCAGTCATTTTAGTCACGTCTGTTTCTTCATGACCCAATTTAGGGTTTTCTTGGCAGAGACACTGGAGTGATTTGCCATTTCCTTCTCCAGCTCATTTTATAGATGAGGAAACTGAGGCAAACAGGGTTAAGTGACTTGCCCAGGGTCATATAACAAGAAGTGTCTGAGGCTGGATTTGAACTTGGGAAGAGGAGTCTTCCTGACTCCAGGCCTGGAACTCTATCTACCATACCACTTAGCGGCCCTCTGATATATCATACCAACTTGCTAAATTTCACAAGTTCAAGTATAGATGAACAGACCAGTAGCTGACATGGGTATTCCAGGACACAGGATAACCAGAAAACATCTAAACATTGCTTTGTCCCTAGCAAACCTCATGATCTTGGGCAAGTCACATGCCATCTCTATGTCTGTCTTTACTCATCTATAAGAACAAATAGTATCTGTAAATGAGGCTTACAGTCATTTAAGAGATGAGCTGACAAGGATTATCTAAAACAGAAAGTCAAATTATATGGACATTGACTTGAGTAGGAGACAGCATGGAAGAGTGCAGAGGGTCCCAGAACCATAGAAATAGGAGTTGTCATTGTTACTTTAATAATATCCACTATTTCCTCATGTACACACACATACATACTCACACATGCACGCATGCAGGCGCGCGCGTGCGCACACACACACACACACACAACATCTGCCTATCTAAGATCAATGTTAAGTGACTTGTCCAAAGCCACAAAGGTAGTAAGTAGCAGACTCAGGATTCAAAGCCAGGTCTTGTGACTTAATTCAGTCCTCTTCTTCCTGTATCACATTGCTTCTAGGTCAGGTGGTTAAGAAGTAGCAGAAATTATATCTGAACCCAGATTCTCTCCTTCTAGCCTCCAATGTGCTTTTTACTGGCAATCCTCTTGTTCTCCAGATGAGGGAAGGGTGGCCCAGAGAGGAGCAAATTCTGTGGCATATTCTATTTTATAAAGCATTTTGCTCCTAACATTATGAGATGTACAGCGAAAGTCTGATTATTCTTATTTTACAGATAAGAATGAATAGGGAGAAGGCAGGAGCTCAGGTAGAAATCTCATAGCTCACATTTAATAAATGTTTGTTAACCATTGAATATTTATGTGAGATTCACATAAGAAGACAAGGAGAAAGAAGGTAAGTCCAGAGTCATGAAGACTCTTACAAATATTAGTAACAATAGCTGATATTTAAAAAAAATCACCTTTGTCAAAAGTTCTACTGTGCAAGTCTAAAAAGGACCCTAAAGGCTATATAATCTAATTCCCCCATGTCACAGATAAAAAATCTGAGGCTGAAAGCGACTTGCCCAATGTCACATGACAAATTAGTGGCAGATTTGGGGACAGAGTTCACATATCCTGGTCCATGTCCAGTGTTCTTTTAATGATACTATGCAGCCCTGCTTGAATATTTCTCATGACAGAGTACTCACTCCCAAGCGATGCCACCCATCTTGGGACAGAACTCTCAAATCCTGGTTCATGTTCAATTTTCTTTTGATGACATTACATAGTCCCTGCTGGAATACTTCTCATGACAGACAACTCACTACCAACAATGCAGCCCATCTTTTCTTGGACTTGCCTAGGATCACTCAGCTATTCTGCACACTGTGGATACTTCTGGAAAATGGTCAAGACTGTTTTAATTCCTTAGGCCTGATGATGGAGGCAAAACAAAGCAGGTTTAATATATTTGTTTCAGTCCTCCCTCCCCCACCCTGCCCCTGCATCTCTTTCTTCCAGAGGTAGGCTGCTGAGACAATAGCCTTAGCAGGATTAAGTGAGATGAACCACAGCAGCCTCCACCTCTCTGCCCAGGAGCCAGGATATCAAATATGATGAAAGATAATTAGAATGAGTAAGTCATATCAGTGCCAGTAGGGAATACTTCTATTAGAGTCCCTGCAGATTAGAACCACGTGAGGTCATTAAATTTTACCTTGCTCTCCTTAGTGTAGGCAACCACTTTATCCTCCTCTTTGGGATGGAAAATCAGAGTTTCGACAAAGAATGTGATGAGCTGTTTCTGAAACGTGGCCCCCTCGTCGGTGCTCAGGAAAAGGCTCTGGTCCCGATCATTAAGAGATGAGCTTACGAGAATTATCTGAAACAGAAAGACAAATTATGGGGACATTGAGTTGACAAATTGTCACTAGCAATTCTATGATCTGTCAGTCTCTCTCAGTGTGATTGCTTCTTTCTGTAATCTCTGCCCACATGCTAAGTTTTACTGGAACCTGTTGAAAATTACAGTGCATATTGAAACCTTATGATGGCTGCCATTTTGTTTCAAGATGGTAGAGAGACGTATGAAGCTAACTTAAGCTGTAAGTTTGTGAAGTTTAGCACCACACAAATTTTCGCTAGCTAACTAACTCTTTGCAAAGTTATTGCATAGAAGACTAACAGGAAGGTGGATCGAATAACACAAAATGCCACCTTACTGGAGTGAAACAGAGATCTCCCTTGCCTGTGGCACCCATGTGCTATGTAAAAGTAACTCTACATTGCCTCTATTAGGTAACAATATGATGCCTATACTAATGAGTTTATGTTTTTGATTTTCAGACAGGGTCTATCTTGTCTGGGTTGGAAGTATAGTGACTTTTATATAGCATTTACAATGTGCCAGGCACTATACTAAGCACTTGACAATTATTATCCCACTTGATCATCATGGAATACTGGCAGGTAGATTCTATTCTTATCCCCACTTTACAGATGAGGAAAGTGAGGTAAATTGAAGTTATGTGACTTGCTAAAGGCCGCAGAGTTTGTGTCTGAGGCCACATTTGAATTCAGGTCTTCCTGACTCCAGGTCCAGTGCTCTAACCATTATGCCACCTAGATGCCCCACCTAATGGTCATCATTGCAGCTTTGACTTGTTGTGTTCCCAACCTGGGCTGGTTTATTCCTTCTCAAGCAGCCTGACAGGTTCCCATTCCAAGGGGCCAAAGACAGTGTTGCTGAACTTTGGACAGATACCCAATTAACTTCAGTCTTATTTTGCCTCAGAACTCTTAGGCTCAAGAGATCTGCCAGGCTCTGCCTCCCTGATTGTAGGGTTTTCTGACATGTACTTTCATGCCTTACCACTAACAAAATTTTATTAAAATTACTTATTTCTTTCAAAGACTCTTTGGATTGGAAGGGATCTCAAAGGTAACCTGACACCATTTCCTAAAATTTCCCCAATGTCTCCCCATGGAGGAAGTCTCAGATCTTCAAAGTCCTTGCCAACAGAACCTGAACCCTGGCATTTCCTGCAGATCTGGGAAGGCTTCCAACACAGGGCCAGTCATGGATTATGTTTCTGTCACCCAAGGACCAGCCTAGCTATATTAGGGAAGGCTAAAAAGAAGAAAGATGACCACTAGGGGATGGATAGTGATTATTTCTTTTGGCTGTACCAACTCTTAAAGACCATTTTGAGAAGGTCTGCAATCCAGGTAGGGGAAGTAGAGAAATCACAAATTTATTGATCTACTGATGCAAGATATTAGAAGCTTGAAGGGCTGGTGGTTATAGACCACATTCAAGTTAGCAAAGTGCTGTAATAGACTAGCTCATTTGAGCCTAATAAAAACCCTATGAGGTAATTACCATAGGCATCATTATCTCAATATTTTACTATTGAAGAAAGTGAGATTCCTTTTAAGTATGCATGGAGAAAGAGGAGGAGGAGGGAGGAGATGGAGAGAGAGGAGAAGAAAGGAACATTTATTAAGCACCTACTACGTTGCAGGAACTATGTTAAGTGCTTTACAAATATCTCATTTAACCCTCAAAATGACCCTGAGAGATAGGTGCTATTATTATCCCCATTTTATGGTTGAGGAAACTGAGGCAAACAAAGATTAAGTGACTTGATAAAGGCCACGCAGCCGGTAGGTACCTGAGGCTAGATTTGAAGTGATGTCTTCCTGACTCTAGGCAAAGGGCTGGCACTTAGCTGCTTTGCCAATGTTTACATATAGAAAGGAAGCATGGTGTAGTGGATAGAGAGCTGGCTTCAGAGTCAGGAAGGCCTGTGTTCAAGCCCTACCTGAAACATATTATCTGTGTGATCCTGGGCAAGTCATTAACCTCAGTGCCCCAGGCAGCTCTTAAGTCTGTGTGACAGAGAAGGGGCAGATCTGTATTGGTAGATATAGATGAAGTTCTTCACTGCGAGCTCCTCACATGTGAAATCATTGACTAAAAATAGGCATGTGGCTATAAATTATTTGAACTCAGGTCTTTCTGAGTCCAGGGCAGGCACTATCCTTTTTTTTTTTTAACATGCTACCACAAAGACTCCATCAGCCTCAAGCTCTGTAGATAGGAATTTCCCAGAGCTTTTCAAAAGGTCTTTTTCCTACACAGAGAGGTTGTTGTTGGTGTTGTGTTTGTCCTTCGTTCTTGAAGAGGACCATGACATCAGGGAAATGATGACATGACTTGCAGTTGACTATGATCTGAGTGAGGAAGGGCTGTCCTGCACAGAGAGACAGAAGATAAAGAAGAGGCCAGGGAACTATGACCTGGAATAGGAGACAAAGCCATGTAATTGTCCTTTCGGGAACTCATCTAGCTCAAATTAAGATCTTTGAGTAAGAAACCAACATGGTTCTCACTTGAGAGGGTCAAGAGTTGACTTGGATCAGAGGTCCTGGAGCCAAATCCCAGCTGTGCTATTATCCGGGTGACCTTGGACGAAGGACTTTACCACTCTGGACCTCACCTTTCTCATCTTGAAAAGGAAGGAGTTTGATGATGACTTCTGAAGGCAGCTATGTGCTTCAGCAGATAGACTATGGGACTTGGCATCAACAAATTTTGAGTTCAAATGCTACCTCAGACACACACTAGCTGTGTGACTCTGTGCTAGTAACCTATGCTTTCTGTGCTCAGTCTCTTTGTCAGTGAAGTGCGGAGAATAATTACACGTATCTCCCAGGGTTCTTGTGAGGATCAAAAGAATTTGGAAGGCTCAATGCAAATCTTAAAGCCCCATACAAAGGTTATTATTATCATTACTATTAATGTCTATTACAATTCTAAATCCTATGATTACTACAAGCATTTCAAAAAAGGAAGGTCGTGAGAACACTTTGTAAATCACTTGCCTTAAAACAATCTTGTGAAGAAATGGAGATGCAGTATGATTATTTGCCTCACTCACCATCACAGAGGCAGTTCAGACTCAGAGCCAAAATGTCTGGCCCCAGGTGTCCTGTTCTTTCCTCTACAGCTCTCCTTCCTGTATTCTCCACCATGCCTCCCTTTCTCTCCCTCTGTCCTACCTGAAATCGTCCTTGGGTAATGAAGGAGGGAGGAAGAAATGATTTATTAGCTCCCCTATAAAGGGAAACATCTGAAACACAAAAGTAGGCTCATCAAGAGAAGGACCTAGTTTTAAAGGGGCAAAATGAAATCCAGAGAAGAAGGAATTAAAAATAAAAAGGGGGAGAGGGAAATTCCATAGAAGGAAATTTACGAACATAGGACAGAGTTTGATGATTATGATGAAAAAGAAGCAAAAAGAAAAGAAAAAAAATTAAATGATTTGTGATCTGGTTCTTCCACTTAAAGTGTTACTTATAAGAGGGAAAAATGTCAGATCCTGGCTGGGTGCCTGGGAGGTGTTCCCTTTTTTGGATAAGACAGAGCAAGCCTTCAAAAATTGGTGGTTACGGGTCTGTTCTAATTGCCTCTGACCATGTTGCACCCTGTAATCTTTACATCTACCTTACCTGTGACACAACATAAAATGGTCTAATGTAAAACACAGAATATCAGAGCTGGACACAACCTTAGAAGATGGATCACAGAATGTCGGAGTTATAAAGGACCTTCTAACATTGAATGCAGAATGTGGGAGAGGGAATGAGCCTTTGATGTCATATAATTTAATCCCTTCTTCTTTTAGATGAGGAAACTGAGACCCAGAAAGAGGAAATCAGAGGCAGAGTGAGTTAGTGTGGCCTGACTCCCAAATATAGTGCTCTTTCTCTGAATTTCCTATGTAGCTGGAGACTATTTCCCTTGTTCATCTAACTTCATTAGTATATTTACCTGGGATCAATTGCTCTCTCTTTTCTAGATACTCTCATGGTCATTCTCAGATCTGATAGTTTCTAATTTTCTGCTTTGCAACCAACTACCTGTATCCCCTAAAACGTACCTGTGGTAGGATTGAATGAAGTGACCATCAGCCAGATCCTTTGGTAAACATCATTGATCTTGGTCAAACCACTTGCACTTGGTAAGCCTATGGGGTCTGAGATCATTGAGGTTACTTTTTGTATTGTGGAATTCTTTACCAGTCTATTAAAGCCTATGTACCCCTCTCAGAATAATGTTTCTTTTTTTTAAAAAAAATTCATAACTGAACTGATGCTGAGTGAGGGAAGCAGAACTAGGAGAACATTGTACACAGTAACATCCACATTGTGCACTGACTAACTTTGATAGACTTGGCTTTTCTCATCAACACAAGGTTCACAGACAGCTCCAAAAGACTCAGGATGGAAAATTCTATCCACATCCAGAGAAATAATTACAGAGTCTGAATGCAGGTCAAAGCATACTATTTATTCTGTCTCTTTTTTGTTTTGTTTTTTCTTTCTCATTCTCATTCATTGGTTCTAATTCTTCTTTGCAATGTGACTAATGTGAAAATATGTTTAATGTGAATGTATATGTAGAGCTTATATTGGATTGCATGTCATCTTGGAGAGGGGGAGGGGAAAAGGAGGGAAGGGGAGAAAATTTGGGAATCAAAAGCTTGTGGAACTGAATGTTGTAAACTAAAAATAACTTAATTGAAATGCTAAAAAAGAAAAGAAAAAATTCATAACTGAAAGAAATTCTATAGAGGGCAATAAAAGTAAAAATGTATTTTTTTCTAATTGAAATCCATGGGAACTCTGAAATATATCAATGGAAAGGTTCCCTGGAGCCTAAGTTAAGAATATCTCCCTTTAGGTAATGATGGAATAGCAGGTTTTTGGGATAATATGTCACTTTCTTTAAGCTGTTAATTAGGGCTATGTGATCAGAGCTTTCTATCTTAAAGGGATCTCAAAGCATTTGCAATCTTCAATAAGACAGAAATAGTAGAGAATATCACTTAGTTTTCAAGAATAATTTAAGAAAGTAGGAAGCTATGAGGTCACAGGCCTAGATGAGTTCTTCTCCTGCTGTGTTGTGTTCATCATCTTCCGCAACTGAGGTACACTTTAAATCACCTGTCCTGGGTGTGCCTTGTAGTATTTGTTCCACTATAAAAATTCCTTGTCATGACTGAGTCTCTTAAATATTTGATCTGAGATTCTTAATCCCTTTCAATACCTCACCCTTGCATCCTCCTTGTCTTTGCATATGTATAAGATATGATGTGAACATTCTGGTCTGCTCTCTGACCCATAGAATTAGCTAAAAGCCTGCATGTGGTTCCTCATTTTACAAGACCCTACTGCACCAATCTCATATTTTGCAGTTCTTGCTTCCTTGTTAAAGCATCCCTTTGCATCCCCCTGTGCAAGAATGAAGAATCAATTTCAACTCTTTCCACATTTTGCTTTTGCCCCCACTTTGATCTTCTCAGATCCCTATAAAGTGATACCATTAGAGACCAAGGTAGACAACTCTGCTTCAGGGGCATTAGAGAGGAAGACCCTCTAGAGTGGGGAGGGGAAGGGATAAGACTGCTTAATTCTGGGGGTCACATTGGAGAGAAGCCATTGTGAGAAAGATGAAGTATGGCACGTGTTGGAGACAATACCAGACCTGGAGTCAGGAAGACTGTTCGAAGGCCACCTCTGACCACTATGAGCTCCATGACCTTGGGTACAATACTTAGCGGGAGCTCACCAAATCTACCAGTTAGAAACAGGCTATTATTTCCCCTGGAGGAGGAAGGTAGGACAAAGGGACTTTCAACACTAAGGAAACATCAGACCCTTGATGTGTTGAGGAGCTGGATCATTCCCAAAGCAGGATGGCCAGCCTGGAGAAAACAACCCAAAAAACTGGAAATAGTGACAGATCAGGATGGCGGGGACAAACAACTTGGGATAATTAGTCCAGACCCCTCTACCCCATTCAAAGTCTCTGTACTTGTCATGGGTTTTCACCCACTGCCCAGAGAGGTACTGTGATACATAAAGGGTGCTATGGAAGAGGCAAAAGTTCTTGATCTCAAGTCTCAATTCTGCTGCACACTAGCTATGTGTGCTAATATATCATTTCCCCTCTTTGAGACTCAGTTTATCCATTAGTAAAATGGGATATTTTTGTTTTCATTCAGTTGTTTCAGTCATGTCCAACTCTTTGTGACCCCATTTGGGGTTTTCTTAGCAAAGATACTGGAGTGGTTTGCCATTTCCTTCTCCTACTCATTGTACAGATGAAGAAACAGTGTTTCTTTCACACAGCTAATAAGTGTCTGAAGTCAGATTCGAACTCAGAAAGATGAGTCTTCCCGACTTCAGCTCCAGCACTGTACCACCAAGCTGCCCTAAAATGGGAGATAGATTGATATATTTATACATCTATATGCAGACAAAAACTACATTTTGATATATAGACAAATATAGATATATACCCATATATATATGTATTAAAATTAAAGGGCTGGGGCATGTCAATAAATAGAAATATAAATACCCACATTAACCCTTTTCACTACATTGTTATGAGAAAACCCCCTCTTATACTTGGCCCATAGTGAAAAGTGAACTCTTCTCATGTAGCTTAGTGGCTGCTCCCAGCATTAACCTGCCTAGATCAAAGCCAACAGAGAGTCTCCAAACTGCTACCTGCAGGTATTGCTCATCTGAGGCACAGTGGGCACTGGTGTTAAATCAATTTCCAAGGCTACCAAGTTGGGGAAAAAAAAGGTCCCATGATGGGAAGGAAGCCATCACTAGTATACTACAATGAAGAGAACCTTGGATTTGAAGACAGAGTACCTGGGTCCAAATCTCAGCTCTGCCATTTAAAATCTATGTGACCTTGGGCAAGTCACCTTATTTGGTTAGGCTTCTGTTTCTGCCTCCCTAAAATAAAAGATAACCACTAAGGACCCTTCCAGCTCTAACCCTATGATCCTAGCAATCGCTAAGCATATGTTTAGCACTGATTATCTATCAGGCTCTTTGATAGACACTGGAAATACTCCAGCTCTAACCCTATGATCCTAGCAATTGCTAAGTATCTATTTAGCACTGATTATCTATCAGGCTCTTTGATAGATGCTGGAAATACAAAGAACAGATCCTCCCCCAAAATAATCCCTGCCCTCAAAGAGCTTGTTTCAGTATGTATGTGTCTGTGTATGCACATATATGTATATACAAAGGAAATTCATGAATATAAAATTGTTTTATAGGAGAAAGCAAAGCATTAATGTCTAATGAAATGTGTTGGGATCTTTAAGTCCTACAGCAATAGTGTCAGAGCTGAAAACCTGGAGATGTGGCAAGAGTATTGTTCAGTCATTTCAGTTGTGTCTGACTCTTCATGACCCCATCTGGGGTTCTGCTGGCAAAGATACTAAAGTAGTTTGCAATTTCCGTCTCCCACTCATTTTACAGATGAGGAAACTGAGGCAAATGGAGTTAAGTGACTTGTCCAGGGTCACACAGCTAGTAAGAGACAAGAGTGCTGACCTTTGGCAGATGTGGGCATCACTGATTGAAGTATGGCCTCCACCTTATATGAGGATGAAAGAAGTCACTCTGGGTCAGCTGACTAGATATAAAAACTCAAAAAGACATATGTGGACTCAAGGGAGAAGGGATTTATTTAAAAGATATCAGGGTGACATTCCCTCTTTTTGTTCTCTCTTACCCACAGAGCTCTCTCTGATACTTACCTGAAAAAGTGAAATTCTTTTGAAAGGAAATTGAATGTGTGAGGGTATCATTCATTCAGTGGGTGATGTGAATCCAATGAATTTAAATGAACAAATGAGAATCCAATATATTATTTAATCCTAATGAATACCTTAATGAGCTTTCCCCTCTTTCTTTAATTAGCCTGCAAGTAACACAAAGCCATTGTCTGAAGCCGACCCACCTTAGAAAAGAGACTGAGTGTCTGGATAAATGAGATTGTCCATCCAGACTCCTCAGATAATTTTGGCTGGCCAGGACAAAAGATTATTTATCTCCCTGTTTCAAGTCACTGCCAGGAGATCTGGCCATGGTACCTTGTTTCCTCTGCTTGAAGAATGGAAATCTGGGTTCTGTCGCCCAGAGAGTCATCCCTCGGCTAACCCAGCAAAACGAGACCTTTATAGGCCTGCTCTTCCATAAAAATCCCATCCTCCATAGACATTTTTTCTCTAGCTTGGAAATACTGCCTATATGATAGAGATTAAATCAGCCTCCCTGATCACAGCAGCTCAGAGACTACCTCTTGGCTTTAATTATCAAATAGACCTTAAAGTTGAATATTTGTGCCCTGCAGGAAATGCAGTCATTTAAAATTAGGAATGGAGAGTGGTTATTTTCTAAATGACCTGGGAAACACTATTCTCCCTTCCCCTCCTCCACCTCCCAGGTGGTTCTTAGAAGCATAAAAATTTAGAACTGGAATGGACTTTAGAAATCATCCAAGTCATGTGATTTAGAGCTAGAAGGACCCTTAGAGACTGGTTAGTCTTACTTGTGTTCGTATCCTTATTTTCCTGAATGGGAAACAGAAGCACAGAGGGGCCGAAAATTAACCATGGTCACATAGCAATTCGGATGGCTGGGATTCAAAATGACATCTTCTGATTTCAAATCTCGGGCTCTTTTCTGACTCCAAATTCAGTTCTCTTTCTACTACACAGAAACATACAAATGGTAATTATCTGGACCTAGTCTTTGCAATCACGATCTTGGCTTATTTTTTCCCCTTATCAGTGTAAGTGGGAGAAATAAAGGGAAAGAAAAGATGTCAACAAGAACAAATGTTCAAACAATGACAAAGCTTTAATTAGGGCCCGCAGAGGACATGACTTGAGGATTGTTTTTCAAAATTTGGACTAAAGCAATTTCTTTTGGTGTTATATTTATACCAGTTCCTATCCCTAGATGCACAGATGGTACCTGGGATATCAGTGTGCCACACTGGTCTTTCTAAGACAGCAGCAATATAGTAGACAGATAGAGCAGTGGATTCTGGAGCAAAGAGTCTGGAGTCAAGCCCCTAGCTCTGGTCATTACAAGCCGTGTGATTTTGGGCAAGTCTCTTCCACTCTTAGAGAGAGCCTTGTTAAATGAGAATAAGTACTTAGATTATCAACCTCACAGAAGTGCATGGAAAATACTTTGTAAACCTTAAAGTGCTATATAAATATGAGTAATTAGTATTAAATAGACCCATCAAAGATCAAATCAGTTTACCCAAAATATAACTCTAAAGCCAGGCAATAAATGATGAAGATGATTTGTTGTGGCGAGGGAAAGGAAAGGAATAAGTATGTTCCAAGCCTCTACTACTGCCAGTCACTGGACTAATCACTTTTAAATATTATCTCATTTGATCCCCATAATAACTCTGTGAGATTAGGTTCTGTTATGCTCCCCATTTCAGAGTTGAAGAAACTGGAGCAGATGGAGGTTAAGTGATTTGCCCAGGATCATACAGTTTGTAATAATAGTAATAATAATAATAGCTAACATCTTTAAAAGTGCTTACTATGTGCAAGGCACTGTGTTGAGTGATTCACAATTATTATTTTGTTTGATCTTCACAACCATTCTAGGAGGTAGGTGCTATTATCATCTCTATTTTGTAGTTGGGTAAACTGAGGCAGAGGTTAAGTGACTTTCCCAGGGTCACACAGCTAGTAAGTAGGTGAGGCTAGATTTGAACTCAGGTCTTCCTGACTCCAGGTCCAGCTCTCTGTCTATTGTGTCACCTAGTTGGAAGGGACAGATCTGAGGAATTTATGAGGTGGAATGACCCTCCAGTACTTCAGTCTGGCAACTCCTCTATAACTTATAGTAATAAAGAGTTGTTTGCCTCACTGAAAGGTTGAGTGACATAGCCACTGTCACACAGTCAGTCAGAGACAGGAATTGACTGTAGATGTTCCTGACTCCCAGGATAGCCATCTATTATACATTCAGCTTCTTGAAGATGACAAGTGACATTTATGTAGCGCCTTCTGGTTTTCAGAATGCTGTGCATACATCATCTCATTTTATTGCCACCAAAACCCAATAAAGTTGGCAAAAAACAAACAAGATGATTCCCATTTTGCAGGGGAGGAAAATTGAAAATTAAAACTCAGATCTCTCTTGACACTCAGGAGGAGGGCGGGGAGACAGGGAGAGGAAGGGAGAGAGGGAGGGAGAGAGGGAGGGAGAGAGCGAGAGCGAGAGAGAGAGAGAGAGAGAGAGAGAGAGAGAGAGAGAGAGAGAGAGAATGTTTCCTGGTATATATTTGAGATGATGTAGAGAAGAACAGAATGATAGTTCTCTGGCAATTAATCTCTGCTTTCATGATCTTGAATTATTCCCCATCTCCATCTCATGGAAAATTCTCCATTTTATCAAAACTTTCCTAAGCTATAGCTCCCAGAACAAAATGTAATATTCTATATGAGGGCTCACCAAGGTAAATCAGAGTTGGACTATGACCTCTTGAGTACTTATGTTGAGACAGATAAAGGTTTTAAAAAATTCTATCTCTGGTTTCATCAAACTTGCCATCTTGGATGGTGATATTTTAGGATTGTGGAATTCCAGGGTTGCAAACGATCTCAGGGGTGGGGACCCTGTGGCCTTGAGGCCACATGTAGCCCTTTAGGTCCTCAAATGTGGCCCTTTGACTCCACAGTGAAGTTTGGATTCAGTCAATGGGCTGCACTTGAGGACCTAGAGGGCCACACATGCCCTCGAAGCCACAGGTTCCCCAACCCTGTGTCTAGTCTGGCCAATACTTGGCTAGGAATTCCCTTTAAAGTCCATCTGACAAAAACTATCCAGCCTTTCCTTTAATACCTCCAATGATCTGGGCCATCACCAGACTCCTGTCTTGCTACTGGACTCTGATGACTCTGGAGGAGAAAGTGAGGCTAATGACTTTGAGCAGCTCTGCTTCACTTAAACTCAATTCACTCACTAGTCAAGACATCATCCTTGTGATGTCATTGGTCCTCTTTGAGAATGAAGGATGAACAACAATCTGTGAGTAGTAGTAGCTGCCCCCTGGGGACCCAACTGGCTAGTTCAAGTTGGGGAATGCTACTATTTCTCTTTCTCCTTCTTCTTCTTCTTCCCTAGCCACGCATGGCCCCTCTTTCCACTTGTGGCATCATACCCTTTAGTGTTATATCACTGGTCCTTTTTGGGAATGAAGGATAAACAACAACAACCTGCAACGATGGGGAACTTGCTATCTCTCAATATAGGTCCTTCCTGCTTTTTAGATAGCTCTGCCTTTGTTTCCCTTTAACTGACTTGCAATCTGCCTTTCTGAAACTACCCACCATAAGTACTTGTTTTGCCTCTAGGGCCACAGAAAACAATACTAATCTCTCTTGTACATAATAGTCTTTGAACACTTCAAGGAAGCTTTCTTCACATTCCCAAGTCTTCTTTTCCCTAACCATCCCCCAGACTTTAGAAACAATTAATGTAAGTAGGATCTTCAATCCCTTTTCTCTCCTGGTTATTCTTCCCTGGACAGGCTCCAATTGGTTAATTTCTTTTCCAGAATGTGTTACCACAATATTTTAAGTATGGTCTGACCAGAATACAGCTGCCCTATCACCTTCCTCATTTCAAACATAATGTGTCTCTTAGTGCGATCGAAAATTGCATTTGATTTCATGACTGGAAACAAAACAGTCTTGCAGTATGTATTCTTCACATAAGCAAATAACTGTATTAGAAAATTATATATAAGGGGCTAAGAGGTAAAAAAAATGATTCACAGGAGGATCAAAGGATATAATAGATGTGGAAGTACTTTGAAAACTGTAACATGCCCCAGAGATGCCGTGTGCATCACTATTGAGTCCATTTCTGAGGTCAGGGTTTTAGCAAGGTCATTCATAAACTGGAGTGCCTCTGGAGAGGAATGGACAGAGTGATGACGGAACTAAAACCATGATGTATATAAATTATTTGAAGTGATTTGGATATTTACCTGGAAAAAGGGAAAAATTTTGTCAGACCTCATGATCCAACTGAAATTATTCTGGCTGAAGTTAGCAAAGATCTCTTACTTGCCAGACTGGCTTTTTATTTTGTTTCTTTCCCCTCAATCATCATTCTTCTTGTGCTCTCTACAGCCTTTGGCACTCTTGATCATCCTCTCCTGCTCCAACCTCTCTCTTCTCTTGGATTTCATAACACTATTTTCTCTTGGTTCTCCTCTTACCTGTCTGCTTCTTTCCTCTGTGCCACTTTTGCCAGGTTCTCTTATAGTCCGTGCTTACTAATCATGGCCATTCTCTAAGACTATGCCGTGGGTCCTCTTCTCCTTTAACTTTTATACTAGATGTTTTTACAACCTAGTGGTGTGTGAAACGATATGCACACTGTAACAACAATGCTGCTAGCAGCTGCTGTGGCAGTGTAAGACCAAAAACACCAGCACACAGATTCTTTGATCTGCATTTCTAAGGAAAGCAACTTTAAGGGGTTTACAATCTCACTTTAATTAAACATTATTATTATTATATTATATTATTCACTTAGCTCAGGGGAGAAGTCAGCACCCTGAACTTCAGAGAAAACATAAACAGAAAATTACATAAACAGAGCAAATAACACAAATCAGCAGACAGGGCTTCTGCCTGTCGGTCCATAGCAATACATGCATAGTTACCAGAGAGAGAAGCACCAACATCTGGGTTTTCAAAGACAGGTGGCTCCTTAATGGCTACCCAGAGTCTCATCTGGCAAAATCATAGGAATGCTCTCCCAATGAGCGAGCCCCTAGCAAAATGCTAATCTCAGAGTATATATATACTCTTCTTCAGAGGGTGTCACAACCATGCCACTCAAACTCATATGACCTAGGCCTTCTCATGACTTAAGTAGGTCATCAAAGACTCCCAGTTCTATCAAAGACTTGATTGAAACAAAGGCAAGACTCAAAGGCACTTGATTGCCTTAATGCTGAGAAGCACTCCAAAACAAAAAACAGCAAAAAGTCCCAGCCTGCTTGTCATTACACACACACACACACACACACACACACACCTTAAGAACTCCCTTGCTATGCTATCTTTTTTGGGTAATCTCTTATCAACTCCTATGAGTGCAACTATCATCTTGGCAGCTGTTCCCCTGTTCTATAAGTCCAACCCTGATCTTTCTCTGGCTCCAATTCTGCATCACCTCCTTTTGGACATCTTGAATTAGATGTATCACTGGCATCTTAAATTCAATATGTCCAAAATAGAACTCTTCATCCTTCCCTCTACGACTGCAAACTTCACTCTTCCCAAATTTCCTATTAATGTGGAGAATACCACCATCCTCCCAGGTAGCCAGGTTTTTAATCTTTATATCACCCTTAACTTTCTACTTGCAACTGCCTCATATATTACATTTGTTACCAAATATTATCATGTATATCTTCATAATATCTCTCACAGACATCGCCTCTCTTCTCTACTCCCACTTCCGCTACCTTAGTACAGGTCCTCATTACCTCCCACCTAGAACATTGCAATAACTTCCTGAATGTTGTGCCTGACTTAAGTCTTTCCTTACAAAAATTCATTCTTCACTTAGCCACTGAAGTCATTTTCCGAAAAGAAAAATCTAATCACGAGACTGTGTTTTTGCATTTCTTTGTATTCCAAGTACTTGGCATAATGCCTAATACATAGTAAGCAATTGATAAATGTTTGTTGACTGCCTGACTTATTGGACATGATATGTGCTTTCAATGTCCAGAAGGCTGCCATGTGGAAGAGATATTAATTAGGTTCATTTTGCTTGTCCCTAGAAGGCAGAACTAGAAATAATGGTTAGAAGTTTCAAAGAGCCAGATTTTTACTTTGTGTAAGATGGGGTAAGATGGAAAGTGTGAGACATTTTAACAGTGAAAGCTGTCAAAATAGGCCATCATAGGATTGGGGTTTTTCATGCCTAGAAGTCTTCAAGAGGCTGCAAGGTCTTTCTACCCAAAAGCTGTGAATGGGATTCAAATACATGTTGGATTAGATGGCCAAGGAAGTCCCTTCCAGTTTTGGGATTTTGTATGCTATTAAAGAAAGCTAGGTGGCACAATTCATAAAGCTCTGGACTGAGAGTCAGGAAAACCCAAGCTGGAATCTTAGCTTAGCTTAGAATCAACATGGACCCCATCTTAGAATAATATTTTTAAATACATCAGACAAAGTACTCATCAGTTACAAAGGAAACCAATTATATTGAAATAAAGCTACATGAAATATATGTATGTATATGTATATACATACATATATGCTCATATAGTTATACACACACACATATGTATGGAATCGACGCTTAGCTGTACGAATCTGGGCAAGTTCCTTGAACTCTGCCTGCCTTAATTTCCTCATCTGAAAGTGGGGATAATAATTACCCCTACCTCCCAGGGTTGTTGTAAAGATTAAGTAATAATGTACTGTGCTTTGAAAATTGTAACGTTCTGTATATATGATTATTATGTAGGTTTTTCACTCAAATTTAACCTGCTATAGATGCAGCTCTATGTGACTGTGGTAACAATGTTCTCCTCCTCCTCATTCTGTGAATTCCATTGCTTAGGTATTAGAGGATGTTTCTGGTTGATGCTGGAGAGATTGTAGTTGCAGGACCCAGAGTAACGGGGAACTGGTTTTCAGGGGACATTCATTAAGTCCAGAAGAAAACTACAGGAGTTTACCATTTTTATCTTAGCTCAAAGTCCCAGTAAGTCATGAGTGGTGGCTTTGTAGTGAGTGACAGGCCCTCGCGCCCCTGCCTGTGGGAGGTACCATTATGAGACACCGCCTGAGAAGATTCCTGGAAGAACAGAATGAAATGGCTCTGAGGTGTGCCTGCAGCGCACATAGTTTCCTTTTCTCCCACTCAAATTAAGTTATTAATACAACTGCCTGCAGAGTGTGAGTCTAATGAGAGCTAAACTTTCTCCCATGTTTGGTACAATAAAAAAAAGCATTCATATGCACCACCTCCTCACTGATGACAATTTTGGGATCCCATTTAAAATGGGATCCAATTATCTTGCACACCTGAGGATGGACTGTCTTGTTTATCTCAAAATGTCAATGTCATCCCTTTCATGTTCCAACCTCCCTACTGCCATGCACCACAGAAGGACTCCACAGGGAACAGCAGAGCTGGCCTCAGGCAAGATGGCAGGTATTTGGTAAAGCCAAAAGAATACTGTACTAGAGGCCAAGAGGTCTAGGTACCGGCTAAACAAGCTTTCCCATTAAATGGGTGGTGCTTTGGACAAGTCAGTCAACATGAATTTATTAAGTGCTTACTATGTGCCAGGTACAGTGGATAGAGTTCTGGGCCTGGAGTCAGGAAGAACTGAATTCAAATCTGGCCTCAGTTACTTCCTAGCTATGTGACCCTGGGCAAGTCACTTCACCCTGTTTGCCTTAGTTTCCTCATCTGTAAAACAAGCTGGATAAGGAAATGGCAAGCCACTCCAGTATCTTTGCCAAGAAAATCCCAAATGGGGTCATGAAGAGTCAGATGTGATTAAAAAGTGACTGAATAACATTGTGCCAGGCACTGGGCTAAGCATGAAGGTTACACAAATGAGTGTAACATGTGCAAGTCTCAGCCTTACAATCTAATAAGGGCGTATGACATATACCTCCCAATATGAGGGAAAGAAAGGAAAGCTTTAGGCCAGGTATTGCCCTGTTTGGTGGTTCCTTTGACAGTCATGGCCTCTTTGATGGTCATTATACAAGCTACTCCATCTTTCAACTTCATGAATTCTCACTGGCTATCCCTCATGTCTAAAATGCTTCACCTTCTCATCTTCACCTCCTGGATTCCCTTAATGTTAGTGCCTTCCTTTTGAGATTATCTTCAATTTACCCTGTATACATCTTGCTCATATATATTATCTCATTTCATTAGATTGTAAGATTGTGAACTCCTTGATGGCTGGGACTGTTTTTTTAAATTTTTTTTCATATCCTCAGTGCTAAGCACAGTACATGACACATAGTAGGTGCTTACTAATGCTTATTGAGTTGTTGACTTAATAGGAAAATTCAGAAAAAGATGGATTATGGGAAGAAAAAATAGAAATTCTGTTTTGAGCATGCTGAATTTGAGATGCCTACTGCATATCCAGTTCAAAATAACTAATAGCAGTTTGATCCAGCAGGTCTGGAGCTCAGGAGAGAAACTAGGACTGGATATATAGATCTTGGATTTATCTACATAAAGATTATAATTGAACCTTTGGGAACTTATGAGGTGAAAAAAATGAGAGAATGGTCCAAAGACAGTGGATACATAATCTTCTTAGCCCCCAATTAAAGCCTTTCCAACCTGATATAATCCATCAGTCTGTTCCCTGAAGTCAAGACCTCAGGGGCAGCTCAATGCTATGGTGAGAAACTATTATAAAAACACAATTAAAAAAAAGAACTTCCAGTAACTATTTCTGGACATCACTAAGAAGATTGTAATATAATGCTTAACAGCTCTTGGGTTTCATTCAAAAACACTTCAGAAACAAAGCAAGCTTAGCACTAAAACGGTTTAATTTTTGCATGAGTGTGATGGTGTGGGGGGAGTATTAATGTTATCTAGATTTACCCCTTTAATTAAAACTCTATCTCATGCTCTATTATCAGCCATACAGATGTGAAGAGCTATGTAGATGAAACTAACAGAAGCCCTTGGGGGAAAATATTAGGTAAAGATAAACACAGCAGCTGCACCCCCCTTCCACATCCCAAATTAGGATCCAGCCCTGAGTGTCTTGGAGGAGCTGGTATTAGTCATGATGATAAAAATAGCTTTCTCACCCAACCCCTCATTGTTGCCTGTACATACATCTTGTAGAGATATTCAGAAATGACTAAGAATTATGCAGGCTTTCAGTTTGTAATTGCACCTTTGTAATGCCCTTTGATTGCCAGGTCAACTATCCTCCACTTGAAAAACAAATAGAAACATGTCTGGAAAAGAATGTGCATAAAGTGAATTTTTGTAAACTGAATCCTACTTGTTCTGTGACTTACATTAAAATGGCAACAGCAATTTCTTGTCATTTTGGATTCTGTTGCTATTTATGGCAAGTCATAAGGTAGAACAGACAGCATGGTGAACTGGAACCGGAAATTGTTAGATAGAATCGGTGCTGGCTGGATATAGGTCAAGTTCAGAGACTGCAGTGAAGTCAGGAAGGAGATGGCAGATGCCACTGGTTCAGACAGAGGTCCAAAGACCAGGGAAGACAGCTAAAGCAGGGAGGGCCAAGCAGTTCAGAGAATCAGGGATCGCAGGATATTAGCAGTGGAAGTAACTTTGGTACAGAAAATGTTAGAGCTCGAAGGGAGTACTTATTTGTTATAAAGAATGGCTTTCTTGGATACTTGGAGAAATTTAGATGAGGTAAAAACAAATTATATTTGTAAATTTGATTTTTATAAAGAATTAGAAGGGATCTTAGAAAACAGAATGTCACCACATCATGAGTTACTGTTAGAGATGAGACAAACCCCCAGATTTTCCCATCCCAGGTAAGTTATTTGTATGTGTCACCATGCTGCAGTGACATGTAGTAATACACAGACATCTTCAATAACAAAAATACTCCAGGAAGATGGAGCAGCTTCATTGCCAAATACTTAATTTTGGAGGGCAGGTCTTAAGGAATCTACCTCAGGGCAGCATAACGAGCCAAGAGAGCCAAGATCCCATCCAGAAATTAGCCCTATCATCTGCTGATGTCAAGAGCCTCATTCCGTTAATTAAAAGTCAACTGAAATTTAGGGGGTTGTCTAAGCTAAGGTTTAAAAAAGTAGAACAGGGAGACTTTTGTCATTTATTCTAAGAGAAATTGTCAAACGGGAATGGAAATAAACATAGTAATCATGGACAAAGTCTGTCCAGGATGATGTGCTAATTTACCAACAATTCTCACTAATTTATTGCAACTTAGACTGATAATGGTGTAATAAAAAATCAAATGATGTTGCTCTTCTAATGATGTCCCCTATTCATATCTAGCTAGTTCATAGGTTTACATTTAGATAACTAACAAATTCACCGTGAGGAAAACCAACATATGGCAGCTTTATGTCTCATCCCATCCCATCTCTTGCCAAAAGACGCAGCTAGGTGGTATGATGGATAGTGATGGACCTGAAGTCAGGATGACCTTAGTTCAAACCTTGTCTCAGACACTCACCATTTATGTGATCCTGGTCAAGTCTTTTAATTTCTGTTTGCCTCAGTTTCTCCAATTATAGAATGAAGATAATTAAAAAAACCCCTAACTTCTAGGGTAGTTGTGAGACTCTAATAAAGGCATTATTTCTTCTCTCCCTCCCTCTGTTCTTTCTTTCCTTCCTTTCTTCCTTCCTTCCTTCCTCCCTCCCTCCCTCTGTTCCTCCTATCCAGCCATCTAACCTTCTAACCAGGCCACATTACCATCTGCTTGCAACACTAACCCGCTCTTCCACCCTTGGTCCGGCATTATTCACAACAGACTTCAATTGGCCCCTCCCCCACTTTTCTGGAAAACAGAACTACCTTTCCTGGTCACCTCTCCCCTATATGTGTTGCCTTCCTTTTCTATAATTTAAGTTCCCCAAGGTCAGGGACTAGACATTTTTAATTCTTTGAGCTCCCAGAGCTTGCACTGTGTCTGGCATATAGTAAGCACTCAATAAGTATTAATTTCAATAATTTATTCTATAGGAGAAATTAGCAAAAGCCTAATGATAAAAACCAATACCCTGCCTTGGCAAGCAGTATTAGAGAAGATGGGGCATAGGATGCAGAATTACAAAAGGCACCGGATAGTCAGAAGACCTAGACCCAAGTTCTTGATCAAGTGACTTTATCTCTCTGACCCTGATAGGTGAGAGATGACTGGCCTATCTTTTAGGAAGTGAATTCATGCTAATGAAAGTAGATACTGGCCTAACTCAAGAGAATACTAATACAATTCCTGATGAAAGACAACAAGATAGTGACAGATGAAAAGGGAAGGTGACATAGAACCAATGGATACTTTTCAACAATTCAATAAAATTCATTAAACTACTACTCCCAGGCAGGTATCTTTCTACAAGCAGAAATGAGAAAGACAAATACAACATCTTCCAAACCTTCAAAGATCTTTCATTCTGCTGAGAGGACACTAAGAATAAAAACTCCATTCCTGTCAAGCCTATTATTCAGCATGTATGGTTCCCTATGAATTAGTACCCACAGCATATTGGTATTGCCTTCTATATTGCTGGGAGGGCAGAGCCCTCTAATGTGAACCTGCTTGGTTGCAGCAGTTTGTGGAAGGCAATAAAGAAAAGATTTTCTAAACTGGCCATGGATAGTAGCCACAGAAAACTGGCCCCAGACTAGTCTGAGTAGATTCAGTCAGAGTTGGACTTGGAAAAGAGGTAGTATGATTTCACCAAAAGAGCAAGTGATTTGGCATCAGATAAGTGGGCTTGAATATCAGCCCTGTCTCTTTCCACCAATGTGATTTGGGGTGAGTCACTCCAACTCTCTTAGGCTCTAATTCTTCATTTGGTAAAGAAGAGGCTTGGACAAGACGGTTTTTAAGGTCTTGAGGAGAGCTCCCAAACAGACGACAATCTCCTTACACTCTTAGAGAAAATAAGGATTCTCAAGCGGTCAACTGGGTAACATTTAATAAAGCATTCCCCAAACTGAATTACAGAACTTACTGTCAAACTGTGGGGAGGTTCAGCATGGTTTTAATTATTGCACTGATGGTTGCAAAAACATCATTAAACATCCTGGAACCTATTTGTAAATTGAATGGGGAGCCACATTTCTTCCCTACAGTCAAAAGGCTGACTTGTAAAACTCTTGTTTAATCAATACTAAATAAATAAGTCAAACACTTTTCACAAGCTATAAAAACAAACCTTCCCCACTATTGTATGGATCTGATTTATTAACGAGGATATGAGATCTCTCACAACACTTGCAAACCAGTGGGCTCACCAGTGATTATTGATGACCTTGGTTCTCTGTAGATGCATTTCTCTCTAGCTTTACAAGGAAGAGGCTTTAATAGCATTTTGGTTCAGTACCACATTATAGATGATGCTGAAATTGTGTTCTCCCAGGGACAGCTGCATTGGAACAGTTAATTCAGTGGTTGGCGAATATGCATACATTCGTAGATTTAGAGTTAGAATGGGTCTTAGAGGACACATGGTCCAAACCCCACATTACGGAGATAGAGAGAAGTTAGCTGACTTATTCAAGGTCACACAGTTCATAAGTAGAAGAATCCATTGGAAGGATTCTTTTGTTTCTAAATCTAGTACTCCTCCCACTTCGCCATGCTTTTACTAAATGGTATATATGACCAGGATACCATCTTTAAAACTAAAAATAGCATGGTTACATTAGGCAACAGCTTATGGAATTATTTATCTCTTGACTAAATGAATAGTGGGCAGGCAGAGTATAGCGATTATATCACTCCCTCATCAAATTCCCTGAGCCTTTTTTTTTTTCTGAATCTCCTTTGCCTCATTACAACTCTTCTGTGTATCCTTTTTGATCCTTAAAAGTCTGTTTACTCTCTCTGAGCCTCAGCGTTTTCATCTACATGACAGGGAAATGTATGACTACACTTACTGGATTACTGTAAAGAAATCACTTTGTAAATTTTAAAATGCCATCTAAATGTGAATTATCCTCATACATTGGTCTAATCTCTGCTCCTCGCAGCAGTTTATAAACTTTTCAAGGGTGGTCACTGTGATTTCTCCTTTTGATGTCTAGCACCAAGGACAGGGCCCTGAATATACCAGTGCTGATTACTTACTGAATTGGATAACAGCTACAACTTACTTTATATGATATTTTATGATTACTAAGCAATTTCATTTCATCCACATAACAAATGGTTAAAGCAGGTAATATAAACGTAACAACAATTCACATTTTTATAGCCTTTTTTGTTTACAAAAAAAATAATTAAAATCCCTTTCCCACTTTTTTTTTGCCTTTCTACCCCCAAGGTCAGTAGTACAAGTATTATTTCCCCACGTTGATATATAAGGAAACTGAGTCCTGGAAAGATCAAGTGACAGATTACATAGCTAGTACACAGTAAAGCCTGGCTTCAATTTATGTCTTCCAGATCCAAGTTCAGTGGTCTTTCTAGAATACTACCTGCATATTTCTAATGTTAGTGAATAAAATGTTTTATTTTAATTTTTATTCTGAATTTAAATTAAGCTAAAAATCATTTTACATGAACAGAGTAGAATACAAAATATGATTCTATATGAAAACCTTAATCTCCATTTCTCACTGCTTGCTTTTTAAAAAGTATATGATAAATCCTACATGGCAATTTTTATACTGTCCTGCTTGTCTGTGCTTCCTTCTTTACTTACTTCTGTGCATTAAAAAAGTTACAATGGACAGCCATTGTTTTGGTTCACTGTTGCTCCTCTTCCTTGTCTTTTCTTCTTCTCTCTCTCCTCCTCCTTCTCCTCTTCTTCTTTCTTCTCCTCCTCTTCTTCCTTTTCTTTTTCCTCTTCTTCTTCTTCTTTCTTCTCTTCTTCCTCCCCTTCCCCTTTTCTTTTTCTCTTTCCCCTTCCTTTTCTACTTCTTTTTCCCAGTTTTATTAGTCTCAGGAATTAGGAGTTCAGTTTTTTGAAATAAATGCACATTCTTTTCCTTTTCAAATGTTTGTGAAGGGAGCCAAAGTGATATTTGCTACTTTTTATTATTTCGTCCAGTCACCAATTTACTTTCAGCCTCCCCTTGTACATACCAGCACTTCTCTAGGATGTGGGTACTTGACATTTAAAGATTCTGCATCATTTAAAGTTTTTGCATCATGGATGAACAGTAAGCTCAGTCACTGAGTAGGGACCTATTTACACTTCTATGGGGTACTCAAATAATTTGTTTGCTTTAGTAAAGCCCTTCTGCATTCTTTAGAGCATTTTGGTAAATTAAAACTGTGTGAGTTTCCTCAGTGTCTTCCATCAGGGCCGTTGGCTCAGCCAATATGACATGAACCTTCCAATTTGGGCTGGCCCAAGAATACACAGTCACATCCAGGATTATACGATGTTGAAGCTGTAAGTGTCTCTAGAATATCAGTGCTTGAAGAGACATTTCTACCATCAAACCTCTCAACAAGTCAGGATACCCATCAGGTTCTTAGCATTCCTTTTCTTCTTTGATTTTTACCTGAATGCTCCTCTTTCACCCTTTCAAGGACTAGAGAATGGAGAGGCATTCTCCTACTCTTTTACCTTCTGTGCTAGGAAGAAAGCAATGCTTCACGCATATGTAGCAGTTGCCTGACACTGCAGGAACACAAGTATACAACCACAGGAACACAAGTATACCTCTCCAGGTTATTGAAAGATTCCCCTTTCTCTCCAGACTTGCTAGAAGCAAGAGTATCCATCCTCTACTGGAACAAGGGTTATGTTCTTTTTTATAGCATTTTATGAACATTATCTAATTTTCTCCTCACAACCCTGGGAGGTAGGTACTACTTTTTAATCTCTATTTTACAGATGAAGAAACTGAGTCAAAGAGAGGTTGAATGACTTGCCCAGGGTCACACAGCTGGTAAGTGTCCAAGGTCAAATTTGAACTCAGTTCTTTCTGACTTCAGCCTCAGTATTCTATCCATTAACATCATTAGCATTTTACCCCTAAAACAAAACACCAACAAAAATAAATACACATGAGGCTATGAGGATATCACTGAACCTCTTGAATAGAAGACAAATAGAACCCAAAGCATCGAATTTCCTCTCAGTCAAGGCCCTAGCAAATACTGCTATATTTTTATACAATAAAGAATACAATTAAGAGCAATTAGGAGGATGGGTGATTCTTGGAGTATGGACAGTTAAAGGTTTGTTCTCTGTCAGTCCAGGCATTCTGACTGATACAGGGAAGGAGGGCAGCTCCAGCACTGAGACATTGATCACAACATCCTGCTACATCCCAGGCTGCTGCAGAGGCAGGTGATAGACTCAACATCGTGGCAGAGCTGCCACAGATTTCTCTGATTAGGGAGACAATACAGCGAAGCCAGCAGGAGAAGAAAAATTGGTCCAAGAAGGTGTGTGTGTGTGCGTGTGTGCGTGTGTGTGTGTGTGTGTGTGTGTGAGAGAGAGAGAGAGAGAGAGAGAGAGAGAGAAGAGGAGGGAGGGAGAGACAGACAGACGAAGAGACAGAGAGAGACAGACAGACTTAGGGAAGAGGGTAGATGTACACACAGACACATATCTTTCTCTCAACAGCTGCAAGATTTCATTCACATAGGTGCTATAACTACTAAGGCACATCAGGACCCATCAAAGTTCTTATCCTGGGTGATTTGTCCGTACTTACAAGTAAATCTTCCACAGTGTATATGAGCAATGTGCTGAAAGTCTTCATCAGAGCCCTTTTACATTTGGCAGTATACATACATACATACATATATATACATATACATATACATATATATATATATATATATTGTCTACCTGGTATCCCTCATTCTCAATACCCAGTTAGGCCCCCTCTTTTTCTTCATTCTTTTTGGAGGGGGGAAGGCAGGGCAATTGGGGTTAAGTGACTTGCGCAAGGTCACACAGATAGTAAGTGTGTCAAGTGTCTGGAGGCCGGATTTGAACTCAGGTCCTCCTGACCCCAGGGCCGGTGCTCAACTCACTGCACCATCTAGCTGCCCTTCTTTTTCTGATCATACATGAAATGCTGGTGGCTTTTCTACCACTTCTGGCTACAGCCCATTTAACAATCCACCATTGTATATAAAAGGCATCTTTTATGTATAATAGAAGAAACATATAGTAGACCTGTGCTTACTTCTCTGTTTAGAAATTTCTTCCCATGATGCAGGTCAGCAACTTCTCTGTAATTTATGATTTCTATAGAGCTTCCAGGGGCACTGAGAGTTTAAATGATTTACTCATGGCCACACAAGCAGTATGTGCCAGAGGCCCAGCTGCAAACCAGGTCTTCCTGATGCCAAAGGTACTCATCTATTTATCTGTCCATATTTGTAGATTTGTACACATATATGTACATTAATGTGTATAAATTCATACATAAATGAAATGGTAGAAAGCCAAGATTTGGGTTCAAATCCAACTTCAGAAACTTGCTATCATTGCAATCCTGGCAAAATCCCTCCATCTCTTTCTCAGCCTCATTATCTTTATCTGTATAATAATATCTGCTGTACCTTACAGAGTTTTTGTGAAGATTCAGTGAGAGGATGCATGTAAAGTGCTTTGTAAACCATAAAGAGCTGTTTAAATGTTAGCTAGGATATATGCATACGTGTCCATATCTGTTCAGATGCATGTTCATATGTATGCATGTCTTTGTGTGTATTTTAAAGGTTTGGACCACATGCATTGCTAGGGACTTGAAGTAGTGCTACTTCTTGCAGATTTGTAGTCAGAAAACTGAATCTGAACTCAGTTAGGTATGTGTTATTGGGTATCATTTACTCTCTGCGTACCTTTATTTCTTCATATGTAAAATGAGGATGACGTCTGTCTTCCCTATCTCATAATTTCATTGTGACAAAGAGAATAAATTGTATTAAGTGTTTCGTAAACTGCAAAATACAATGTTAAAGTCAGATTTTATTATTGCTTCTTCTACTGTCCTTCCTCAGGAAGAAGAATGTAAGTACCTGGAAAACAAGGCCTCTTCTTATACCTCTTTGAACTAAAGGATCTTTTAGCTATTCTCAGTAATACCATGATCCAAAACAATTCCAAAGGACTTTTGAAGAAAAAATCCACCTCCAGAGAAAGAACTGATGGAGTCTGAATTCAGATTGAAGCATATTTTTGTAACTCTCTATATTATTATTTTTGATCTGCATTTTCTTTTGCAACACGGTTGCAAATATTTTGCATGATGGCATATGTATAATCTATATTGAATTACTAGCATTATTAAGGAGAGGAAGGAAGAGAATTTGGAATTTAATTTTTTAAAAAAATGAATGATAAAAATTGTGTTTACATGTAATCGAGAAAAATAAAATAAAATTTAATTTTTTACGTATAAGTAAAAAAAAAATTAGACAGTATGTAAAAAGAAGATACTCAATAAATAATGGTGATGAAGATGAGCTATGGACATTGGGACAATGGTGGAAATGGTGGAGGGAGCCCTGACAGAGTTCATTCACTCTGGCCCTGTAAGTAGCTCATATGAGGAGAATCTGACTCCACATCAAACATAGTGAAATTCTCCAAGCAGTTTGGACAGCCACTTAAAGAATATACAGCAACACACATCATTTCTGCTTGACTGGTTTTAAAGCCAAGTAATTAAACAATTTTATAGCTCCTCCCTTTTAAAGGCAAGCTCTTTAATTTATGAGTCAAAACACATCTCAGTAATAATAAAGTTGTTATGTTTTGTGAATTTTGTTTAAATAGGTTTTATAATTAGGGAGAAGAACATCTGTCCTGGGCTGAGACCACACTAGGTCCTTTTTGGGGGGGGCAGTGTGATTTTTTTCCTCCCACTGACAACTTCTATGTTCTCAGCTACTGGGATCAATGAAGTCTTGGATGACTTGGCAGCTTAACTAGAATTCAGCTGATGCCTGAGAGAGCAGCAGTGTTGTGCAGAGGGAAGGAGAGTGGTCAGGGAGTCAGATGACCCAAGTTTAATCCCTGCTAAAACACTTACATTGTGGCCCCAAGCAAGTCACTGGAGTGTAGAATTTTAGATTTAGAATGCGAAGGGACCTTAGAGATCATCTTATAGACAAAGAAACAGAATCAGAGCTGAGAAGTGACATTCCTGAGGTCACAAAGGTTGAACTCTGGTAAAACACTGAGTAGCTGGTGGCAGAGTGGATACAATGCCAGGTCTGGAGTCAGGAAGATCTGAATTCACCTCTGCCCTCACACACTACTTGTGTAATCTTGGGAAAGTCACATAACCTGTTTGCCTTAATTTCCTTATCCACAAAATGGGATAAATAAAGCAGTTATCTCACAGGATTGTTACGAGGATAAAATGAAATAATATCTGAAAAGTGCTTCGCACAGTATCTGGCACATAGTAGGCACTTTATAAAAGCTTATTCTCTTCCCTTCCCCCATAGAGCTGGGGGAAAAAATAGTGATCAGTCCTGCCCCTCACCTGATAGAGGAGAAAACTTGGGTGTTTGAAAGATAAATCTTTGACCAAGGTCTCACAGATAAAGATGAATTCAGGTCTTTCTGAATTATGAGTACTAGTAGTAGTGGTAGTGGTAATAGTAGTATACTGGTAGTGTAAATGGTGGTAGTGGTGGTGGTGGTGGTAGTAATAGTAGTAGTGGTGGTGGTAGTAGTAGTAGTAGTGGTGGTAGCAGTTTGGACCACACACATTGTGGGACTCTAGCCATGATTACAAATAAAGTATTCACCCCCACAGGAAAAAAAAAGTCACTCTTTTGGTGCCATGTTGAAACACACCTCCCCTCATGCCCTGACACCTGCCCCCTCTCATACTACTGCTACTGCTACTACTACTACTACTACTACTACTACTACTATTAGTACTATTACTACTTCTGCTACTACTACTACTATTAGTACTATTACTACTACTTCTTCTACTACTACTATTAGTACTATTACTACTTCTACTACTACTACTACTATTAGTACTATTACTACTACTACTACTACTAATATTAGTACTATTACTACTTCTTCTACTACTACTACTTCTAGTACTATTACTACTTCTACTACTAATATTAGTACTATTACTACTTCTTCTACTACTACTACTTCTAGTACTATTACTACTTCTACTACTACTACTACTACTATTAGTACTATTACTACTTCTTCTACTACTACTACTATTAGTACTATTACTACTTCTTCTACTACTACTACTACTAATATTAGTACTATTACTACTTCTTCTGCTACTACTACTTCTAGTCCTATTGCTACTTCTACTACTACTACTATTACTACTATTAGTACTATTACTACTTCTTCTACTACTACTACTACTAATATTAGTAGTATTACTACTTCTTCTTCTACTACTACTACTTCTAGTCCTATTACTACTTCTACTACTACTACTACTACTATTAGTACTATTACTACTTCCACTACTCCTCCTACTACTACTACTATTAGTACTACTACTACTATTAGTACTATTACTACTTCTACTACTACTACTACTTCTAGTACTATTACTACTTCTTCTTCTACTACTACTACTATTAGTACTATTACTACTTCTACTACTAGTACTACTATTAGTACTATTACTACTTCTACTACTAGTACTACTATTAGTACTATTACTACTTCTACTACTATTATTAGTACTATTACTACTTCTACTACTACTACTATTAGTACTATTACTACTTCTACTACTACTACTATTAGTACTACTACTACTTCTAGTACTATTACTACTTCTACTACTACTATTAGTACTATTACTACTTCTTCTACTACTACTACTTCTAGTACTATTACTACTTCTACTACTACTACTACTACTATTAGTACTATTACTACTTCTGCTACTACTACTAGTAGTACTATTACTACTTCTTCTACTACTACTTCTAGTACTATTACTACTTCTACTATTACTATTACTACTACTACTACTACTACTACTACTACTACTACTACTCCCACCACCACCACCACCACCACCATTACTACTTCTACTATTTCTACTACTACATTACTATTACTACTATCACTACTACTACTCCTCCCACCATCACTACCACTACTACCATTACTACTATTACTACTAGTAGTAGTACCAATCATCATCATCAGCAGCAGCATTTCAAAGTTTACAAAACCTTTATATAAATTATATCATTTGATCCTCACAATAACGCTGTAAGGTAGGTTCTATTATTGTATTTATGTTACAGATAAAAAAATAGGGGCTTGGAAAAATTAATTGATTTAAAGGATTATATACTTAGAATTAGACTGGACCAGAGAAGTCATAGTTCAACTCTTTCCTTTTACAGATCAGAAAAATGAGAACAAGGGAGGTAAAGTGATTTACCTAAAAGCACACAGGTAAGAAGCATGGTGGGATAGGGTAGGGATTTGGACTCAGGTCTTTGGATTCCAGATCCAATATTCTTTCCATTGTTCCCCATAGCTAGTAAGTGCCTACAGCAGAATTAAAACTGAATCTTCCTGATTCTAATGCTATTCCATGCTATGTGCCATCCTATGATGACTTGTAAGAAACTTTGTTTTACTTCTGTCAGTCTTAGCGTACTTTTTTGTGAAATAGGCATAACAATCTCTGCACAAGGCTGTTTTGAAGGTAGTGCTTTGTAAACCACAAAGCATGTTATAAAAATGGGTAAACAGTATTAACTAGAGTCTGGGTTTATACCAATCAAGGATCAAAGCCCCTGGAGTGGTTCAATTAAGGGTGAGTTAATCAATACATAATTAATGCTAGTCAGCAATGAGCCTGAGGGATATAGAAGTGAAAGATATGCTACCTACTCTCAAGGAACTTACTGCCTGCACCATGATGAACACACATGAAACAATGAAAAAAACAGTGAGATACTAAACTTGATGATGCAGACAATGACGTAACTGAAGACTAGAGAAGGGGGGCATCTATGGGCTTGGGAAGAGTCAGGGAAGTCTTCATAGACAAGGTGTATAATGTGCACTGGAAGGCTGCAGGGAAGTCGGACTCTGAAGAGTGGTTAGTGTTTGAAAGAAGAGGGGATAAGAAGGGATATCCTTAATGGGATTAGCTTGAACAAAGGGATAGAGAGGGGAATAAGCCATCCAGTATGAGGGAAGATATGCTTGGTATTCTAATATCCCTTCCAGAACTGACACTTTATAGTCTATGTTCTAAGTTTTCTTCCAGCTCTATTATTAAATATTGAATGCCTTTCCAGCTCTAGCATTCCATGTTCTGCTATATTCTAATGTCCTTCCCAACTTTAACAATCTATAGGCTTTGTTCTAAAGCATCTTCCATGCTACAATAGTCTGTGCTTTAAAGGGATGGCTACTATCAATTTTCTAAACCAGTCGCTGTTGTTGTTTTTGTTGTTCAGTCATGTCCAACTCTTGGTGACCCCATGGACCATACTGTCCATGGCGTTTTCTTGGCAAAGATACTGGAGTGGTTTGTCATGTCCTCCTCTAAAACCATATTGTCCTTTAAATGGTGATATCATCTTTGACTGTCATCAACTTGATTTCATTTAAGAAGTTGAACAGCTGTGCCCAGATCACAATAGCATTTCTGAAACACACACCACATGGTCCAAATGCCATTTTTAGCTAAGTTGGTAAGCAGAATGTGGTTTATTAAGCTAACTTGCTCCCCTTTGGGGGTCTCTCAGTGATTGTTTTTGTTGAATGTGAGAAAAAGGACAAGAGCTAGGAAGAGCTACAAATTAATTTCCATAACTCTGGCTTCTGAAATAAACTCAAAGTCACCAAATCCCCACAATGCCTTTGTGCTAAGCAGCTCGTCCCAGTCTGCAGAGCAGAAGCATTTTGACTCCCTTCTACCCCACCTCTGACAGTGAATGGAGGCAACAGTGAAGTCCTGATTCCTTAGGTAGGGACAGATGCTCCAAGGAAAGAATCCCTCCCTTTAAAACAGTAACTAAAAATTTCAGTGCTTGAGATTAACCTCTCAAAATGTATGCTGAACAAGTAAAATGGAAGCATGGAAGAGGCCCTTACTTTAACTTTCTGTGAAAAACTCTATGGTTGGGGGCATTGTTGAGAAACCCGAGGGCACAAGGTTCATTGAAGAAGAGACACCTAGGACTTTGCCCCATAGAAGGACAAAGAAATCCCAGGATATGGTGAGGTTGCTCTTGGAGGAAAGGGAGACTGACAGAGAGGAACTATTTAATCATTTAATCAATAAACACTTATTAAGTACCCAATGTGTGCCAAGACTTGTGCAAAGAGCTAGAGATGTACAAAGAATGAAATAGTCCCTGACTTCAAAAGGCTTATATTCAATCATCGGAGACAGTATACACATATATACAAAATATAGAACATATATATATATATATGTGTATATATATATATATATGTGTATATATATATATATATATATATATATATATATATATATATACTATATATACACGAAATACGTATACATACACATACATAGAAAATATACAAAATCTAGAAGCTATGGGATTGGGAAAGGCCTCATGGAGGAGGTAATGATGTAGTTCACAAGGAGGTGAGAACCAATATCTTTGGAATCTCACTCACTGTTCTCTAAAGGACACTTTGATTCCTACCTGAAGGAGCCAGGAGACTAGGGCCACTAAACTAACCTACTCTGCTCTCCTCAGAGAGCCTACCAGGTCATAATTATGTCTATCTGCCCCACTAACAATACTTAGTTTAGGGGAAATGATTTGTAGGTATGATAGGAGAATATCAGAGACATTCTTGAGCTGCAGGCTCCTCTACATGTTGGCTTCCTGCCAGAGGATTTTTCTCCTTCCTGGGGCCTTTCCTTGAAGAGAGCCTAAAACCATGTAGATCCTTTCTCAAACTTAGAAGCCAGAGGAGTCCTCTCAAGTTCTTACCAATTGTGTCCCTCACATTAGGGATAGGATGTCAAGTAAGTATTCCCTCCATCCATTATACAAATGCCCAGGCATCAACACTGGGTTACATGAGAATGAGGAGAGAGTGCACATCAGCAACAGGAGATGGCCTGTGAAAAGATAGCACAAGACTGAGGAACAGCCCGGTTTGGCTGGAACGTAGAGTCTGGGAAGGGAAACAGCATGAAAGAACACTGGAGAGATCTACTGAAACCAGATTAAGCTGGAACATTAATGCCAGGCTAAGAGCTAAAGTTTTTATTTTTTGAGTGGAAGAATGACATTGTTAGACCTGTGCATCAGAAAATATGTCATGACTTTATTAAATGTCTTATTGAAGTTCCCCACTTATTGGTTTGACAGTTCCACCCCCAAACCACAACTGGGATGAAACATAAACAATGAGTAGTGGTAATGACAGCAACAAAACAATCCTCCACATTCAACATCCATCAGAACTGTTGCGTGGCGCCTGTTTAGACTTTTATCACAAATCCATTTTGGCATCCTGTGCTGGTGTGACAATATGAACTGAGAAAGTTTTTGTACAAATCACTAAGGTAAATATTTTAGAAAGGCCTCAACAAAAGATAATCATTGACTCTACCCCACACCCTGTGGGGCACTAGGATCCACAGATTTATAGGACTTGGATTGGCAGTCCTTAGATTTAGCCTCACCCCAAGCTACTGCCTTACAACACACACACACACACACACACACACACACACACAACCACAAACACATTCATTCTGCAATGCTATAGAATAAGAAAGGTAAGAAACAGAGCAGAGATCAAGTTATAAGCCATTTTCCTGAACTCAAGCAATTCTACGTATTTCCTTTTTACAAACCATAGCATCATAAAATGTAAGCTCCTTGAGGGACATCAGCAGTTTCATTGTGTTGTCTTTGTACTCTCCCTCCCCTCCCCCCGACACCCAGTTTTAACACAGTGTCTGCCATAGATATTTAAAAATACATCTTGATTGACTGATGAGCAGGCTAGAGGGGATGATGGCAGAGCTTCTTGTCCATGTACACTCAATGTCCATATTAGACAGAGTCTTAGAAGTGTTGTCCTATATAATGGAAAGTCAATGTACTGAGTCAAGATATTCTATGCCAAATTCTATGCCAAATTGCTTGCCTCCTTGGTGAAGAAAGGTGTGGAAAGGAAGGGAGGTAGAGAATTTGGAACTCAAAATTTGAAGAAAAAATGTTAAAATTGTCTTCACATGTAATTGGGAAAAATATTAAATTAAAAATATATTTGGGTTCCAATCCCATATTGAATGTTTGTATGACCTTGGGCAAGTGGCCTGCCTCCTCTGAAACTCAATCTTGTCATTTGAAAATGGAGCCAATAACATTCACACTATCTGCCTGACAGTATTCATGTGTCAAAATGTCTTAGGAGAAAATGCAGTGCAGACAACTGGCTTTGGAACAAGGAGGACGTGGGTTCAAATCCTAGTTGTGTCACTACTTTACGACTTTGGGCAAATCTTTTAACCTCACTTTGCTTCTATTTCTTCACCCATGAAATGAGGCTGGGCTAGTTGACCTCTAAGGTCTTATCTAGCTCTAAAGCTACAAAAGTTTAATCTTAAAAGGTGTTCTAATTATGACTTATGATTATGACCCTGCCTGAAATTTGTAAACTGCCATTTTACAAGGCCAGATGTTGTAGGAAGTACGGCATAATGGAAAGAGTCTTCAAGTGAGAAAACACCTAGGATCTACCACTCACTTGTCGCATGACCTAGAATAAGTTACATGACTTCTCTGAATCTCAGTTTCCTCATTTGTAAAACAGAGTAACATTTCCCCTGCTTACTTCATAAAGCTTCCATAAGGATAAAATTTCAATCAAGGAATTATTAATAATGGTAATGATGATAAGGTATATTTTAAGGTGTCATCATTCACTCAACAAACAGGGTAGGTAGGTCACACTTTCATATAGAATGAGCATGATCTTTGGACATCATTTTAAGTGACAGTTTAAGAGTTTGCTTTAGTTAAATGGGCTATGTTATCTCTCATCAGGGGCTCATTCATTGTGAAGGGAGCCATTAAAAGGAGAGGGATTCAGAGAGACCCTTTCAAAAAGTTGGTCTGTCAAGTTTCCTCTCAATGAAATGGCAATTCTTTTTTCCCCTCCGCTGCCTGAACTCTATTACATTTCATGCTTATCCCATTTCAAACCCACATAAAAGTTACCCAACCAATCAAAATACATTCACTGCTCAGGCTTAGATTTATGGAGCTTCTCTGCCCTCCCTCATAATATTGTTGGCAATGAGGAGAAAACTCTGATGACACATAACTTGGTACAGGTAAAAGAGTCCTGGAGATAAAGAGAATCCGAAAAGCTGGGTTTGAGGATGCATTTGGATAAGGTGTTTTGCCTTTTCTGGGCTTATTTGCTCATCTCTAAAATGGGAATGATAATATCATTACTATCTCCCTCCCATTGAGATATTATGAAACTTGGAATACCAGAGAACATTTGGGGGAGGGGGCTTGAAGGAGAGGTAAGAAGTAAATGAATCCTGATGAAATGAGGGAACTCCAGGCAGAGGGTCTGGTTGGAAAGCACTAGACATACAAGATACAGGTAAGAGCGAATAGTCTCATTTGGATGAAGAATAGATTGCATGAAGACGGGGTAACTACAAACATGGTAATAAAATAGAAAGCAAGGATCTCCAGGAAAAACAGGACCTGAGAATCTTAGAGAAGAAAGCAACCTTACAGCTACTTTAATCCTTTTCCAAAGCATGTATCCAAAAACCCTATTAGTCCAATCAATACTGGGTAGCCCTGGGAGGTTAAGTGATTTACCGAAGATCACTTAGGTTGTAGCAGAGACAGGGTTGGAACCCAGGTTCTTTGACTTTAGAGCCAATAGAGATGACCCCTTTCAGCTCTAAATCTATGACCCCATTTTTTTCCCAAATGCCCAACAAACATGAAATAGGCCAAGGGAAGGGAGAAAATCCTTTGAAGTATATTTAGTTCCTGTATGTCATGGGAGTCTCTGGTATAAGGATTTCATCCAAATGATTGAATTGTCCTCTTGATTATTCCATGAATACCTCATACTTGGAAACTGAGTCCACTATAGGGGAACACACACACATATGGACACATATGTGTGTATACATATGTGTATGTATCTATGTATGTATATAGACATGCATGTGAGATACATAAATATATGTAATATACTTGTATACATTATATATGTACATATGTAAATATCCATTTGCTACGTACTCCCATTAACATTAATATGTATACACCCACTAACAATGTTAATAAACAAAGCAAAACAGCCTGGGCATTTGCACTAGCGATCGAGCATATAAATACTGAGGATGAATCCCCTCCTCAGCCAACATTGCAGAATTATTACTTAAGTAATCTCCCTCAGCATCATATCTATCTGAGAAGATTTCTATTATGTTTGATCTATAGATGTCACAGAGAATCCTCACTATTTGGAAGCCTGAGTGAGAAAGACGCATTAGTTCCTATATTCTAACTGACTGGTGATTACAATAATAGCTCACTGGTAGACCACCATGACCACAGAAGAATCAAGATTTCTGGAGACCTAAAGGGTGATGCAGGGATTCATGGTGGGTATGGATAGCCTGAAGCACGTCAGCAATGATGCCTTGGACACCAGAAGTGGTTTAAAAGACATCATGGCATTATGGAGGATGTTGGTGACCAAAGAGTGGGGTGGGCACATTGATGGAGTTGGACAATAGCCTGAGTGTCACACTAGTGTCCACAAAATATTACAGGAATTATGGGAAATCCAGTGAGCTAGATAAACATTCTGTGATGGCTTTGTGAAGGGGTTTGGGCAAGAAAGAGTAACAGGTGATGGGAGCATTTCAATCTGTGTCAGAGGAAGAAGTTTCCACCTCCCACATTTTATCTAAAAATATTTTTGAAACCATAGGTTCACAGTTATAGAATTGGAAGAGATCTCAGAGGCAATCTAGTTCATTATACAGAGAAAGAAACTGAGGCCCAGAGAGGTTTAATGATGTGCCCATGGTCATATAAGTTGAAACTGGCAAAGTCAGGGTATAAATTGAAGTCTCCAGACTCCATAACCTGTGCTTCCCCCCCCCCACCCCACCCTCCGCTTACTGTATGGTAAGATGATCTGTCTTAGCTGGGTTTTGTATCAAGGTCTCTAACTGTTCTGCATTGTTCTATAAGGGATATTACTGATGGACTTCTGCCATCTTCCTCCTCCATATTTTGGAGATAAGCTTGTGGCCTAAACCAGTGTTACTTTTAACTTTCATGTCTTTCTGCTTTACGAAGAAACAAAGTGTTACAGGTGGAAGATAGTTTTGGGATCCTCTCTCCTTTTTCTGGCAACTGTTATGCACCAATTACACATCTCAAAGAAATGATGGAGTCAAGTTCTGTACTGCTGAGACAATGGGAGGTAAGGGAAAGTGTACTGAACTTGGTCTAAGGACAGACCTGGATTCAGATTCCACCCCCTATACTTTGTAGCTGTGTGACCACGAGTAAATCCCTTAACCTTTCTAAAATTCAGTATTTTTATCTGAAATAAATAGGCTAATATTTACCTCATTTGGTTCTTATGAGGATCAAATGAAATAATCTTTGTAAATGGTTTTGCTAAATTTGAAACATTACATAAATGTCAATTATCCTTTTCAATTTTATATTCCAGGAACGTTGACTACTTCCTGCTTCCCGATCTCATCCTGTACTCTTCCACCATGTCAGAAATGATAGTAGTTAATGATAACTTTTCTCAGTAATCCATTGAGATTTGAAATCAAGGAAGTTATAAAATGGGGAGATACGCATTCACTGAAGGTATTCCTTGGTACCATGGAAGAGAAATCTTATAAAGTCCCAATAAGAGAAGGATTCCCTATTACTTGAGTAGATTACTACAGAGCCTGCTCAATAAAATTCAAAGAAACACAAAGGAGGTTGGTCTAACCATTCACATTAGAAAAAAAAAGATGAAAAATTCATGTTAACCAGATTGAACTCCATGGCCAGGAAGAACACCTATTGCATTACACTATCAATATTCATTTTGTTTAGAAAACCCCTGCAGGTGGACAATAGACTGAGTGAGAATTGAAAATGAGATGAGTGATAATGCATCTGCAAATTTATGTAGCATTTTTAATAATAGAAGTTGCTTATTAGAAAAAGAACTTGAGTCTTCAATATCATTGTACCTTGGTTATACTGTTATGGCTATGAGTCATGGGATGCCATATTCTCACAAGAATGAAAATTTGAAATAACTCCAAAGGACATATGCAAAGTAAGTATCACTGGGTTGCAGCCTATTACCGATTTGCATGTAAGAAGTGGCATAAATGACGTTGTTGAGGATAGATACAATTATCAAAGATGGGGAATAAATTACTGGGTAAGAATAAAGGAAAGTGAAAGGCAGCCCCAGAGTCCATTTGTACCTTCAAAGTATTAAAAAGACCAGAGGAAAGCCTACATAATTCTTGAATATTCCTTAGAGAATTTATGGAAAAAATATCAACAGGAGTTGTACAAGACCAGAGCATGCTGGGGCATTGGGATGTACATTCATGGAAAAGAATATCTATGCTGATTAAACTATTAATACATTTGTATCCAAATACAAAATTTCCCTTAAGTTAACTGGTTTCTTCTTTGGGGTTTAGCACTGAACAACTGCCATTTTTCAACACTCAAAACTTGAAGTGCATAATTTTATTACTTAGAATGTGCAGCCCCTACTGAAGTCCTCCTGTGTTACCTTGTGGCTGGGAGGTAACACTGGGCAATGACTTGGTATGGGCAACACAGACAATGACCGGAGAGCAGAAACTTGTGCAGTTTCTATCAAATGGGAAGCTTTTTGAGTAAAACCGTAGATCTAGAGCTGGAAGGGACTTAAGAGGCCACCCAGTCAACCCTTTCATTTTACAGATGAGGAAACCAAGGCCCACAGAGGTCAAGTGACTGGCCCCACATCGCAGACAGGAGTATGAAACTATTGCTAGACTCCAAGTCCCTCTATCTCAAGGCCCAGTGTAGTTATGGGTAGAGACTTTCACCATTAGCAGGGTGCGAAAGTGATGATATTCCTTTAAGCCATGGAAAGTAACAAGACTCTGTTACTAAGGGGCAGATGGCTGGTCTACGTTGGTGAAAGGAGAAGCCCAACTGAGGAAATCATTGATCTTTGAAGTTTTGAAACAGGACATTGCTGGCTGAGGAATGCTCTGATGTGAGATTTTGTTGTCTTTTTATAATGACATTTAAAAAATTTATTATATGTGTGTATAACTCTCCATACATATATCCAATACATCTATGTTATACATTATGTGCATGTGTGTGTGTGTGTGTGTGTGTGTGTGTGTGTGTATACACACATACATATATGTATTTCTTGTTTAGTCACTTCTCAGTTATGTCCAACTCTTTGAGACCCCATTTGGGGTTTTCTTGGCAAAACACTAGAATGGTTTGCATTTCCAAACAGATGAGGAAATTAAGGCAAACAAGGTTAAATGATTTGCCCAGGGTCATATAAGTATTGTCAAAGGCTGGATTTGAACTCAGGTCTTCCTGACTCCAGGCCCAGTGCTCTATCCATTTGCCACCTAAATGCCTATACACACATGTGTGTATACATATACATATGTAAACACACACATATGTGTGTATATATACATATGTGTGTATATAGAGACAGACACATAGAGACAGAGAGATAAAGAGACAGAGACAAAAAGATAAGAAACAGAAAATATCAACTTGTTTATCATGTTGTATAATGAGGAAAAAAAAAAGAGCACATAGACTTAGGCCCTTCCCTTTACTGACACAACATTTGTGCTGCGTTGTAGGATCATCTCAGGAGCCGTGGAACCCAACTGTCTCTGGATGACGTCCAAATTTCACACTCCCTTCCACTTAATAGTCAGACAGTAATTAGTTTCTTTTTTTTCAATTAATAAAAACTTATTTTCTTTCACACCTCTTCTCCATGGGGATGGTGGGGAGAACCCTTGTAACAAATCTGCATAGTAAAACAGTATCATAAGGACTGTTGTCCCTGTTGTCAGTAGAAGCTGCTGATGCCTGTGGACAGAACAGTTGTTTTAATAAGATGACTTACTACCTCTTAGCAGACCAGAATAAGGAAAACACTTCCTTGCCATCAGAACCGTCTTATGATTAAACAAGTCACTTTGTGAATAAGTTTCCTGTCACTAGAATTGTTCCAGTGAAGATTAGATGAAAAGTCTATGTCAGAGAAATTATGGAGAATATAAAAAATAAAAATAAAAGACATAGTCCATTCCCTCAAGGACCATACTAGGCTATGAGCTCTGCTAGGGCAGGGGCTATATCTTCTCTAGACTTTGTACCACTTTCAGAATCTTGCACAATGTTCTGCATACAGAAGATGTTTAATAAATGTTGGTTGAATCGAGCTAATTGTTACTCAGTCCTTTTCAATCATGTCTGACTCTTTATGATCCTGTTGGGGGTTTTCTTGCCAAGGATATTGGACAGATTTACCATTTTCTTTTCCAGCTCATTTTACAGATGAGGAAACCGAAGGCAAACAGGGTTAAGGGTCACACAACTAGTAAATGTCTGAAGCCAGATTTGAACTCAGGAAGACATTTCTTCCTGACTCCAGGTCCACTGCTCCATCCACTGTGCCACCTAGCTGCCCCAAGTTGAGCTAAATTAAATCATAAAATCATAGAATGTAAGAACTTGAAGGAAACTTAGAGTTCATCTACTATCACCACCACCTCCTTGCCATTACACAAGTTAGGAAGCTGAGGCCTGGAGGCTGGTGCATGATATGGCCAAGGTCACAAAGCGAATCTGTGCCAGGCCAAGGACTCTAATTCTTGACTGCTACCCCTCAAGCCCCTCCTCTCCCCCTACCATCCACTATTTCTTATCCTCGCCCCTGGAAGCCACCGAGCTAATATCGCTCACTATGTCTCTACAAGCAGGCAGGCATTTGTGGGCCTCTCTTCAGAACTGAGTGTGCCCCATACCACTGTCACACAAGGCTGACTGATTACCATTTCCTTTCATAACCAAGTGTGCCCAGCTTGGGGCACAGTCAGGATTGCTCAGCCACAGTGCTGGCTTACCATCCCCCCTTGTGTCCTCAGGACAGAGCATCTGCTTCCTTTCTGCTCTGCTGTGAAGGCCACAGCAAGGAAGACCCTCAAGTGACCTTTTCAGAGGGAAGTTATTGTGAACAGCTGGTACCTGTGTTCCCTTGGCAGAGAACATTGGACAGACATTAGATTCAGTTTGGTTCCTATTGTTTTGACCCGAGACCTGAGACTAACTCACCTGGCCAGTGGCTGTGACTGCCTAGTGAACTGCACAGAGGGACAGGCCTGTCTGGGAAGGGACTCATCACTCCTTGTACTACAGCTAATGCCTCGATTGACGTCAACCCATATGTGCCAAGCACCTTGGTACATACACATCATTCTTTGAGCTGCAGCTAATGCCTCCATTCATGTCAATCTAAGTGTGCCAAGCACATTGCTATGTAGTTTATGGTTTGCCATTTCTGTATAGTTTACAATTCTGCAACTTTGCACTGACTGTAACCCATGCGTGTAATGCACTTCTTCCTCCCATTCCCATCTTCGATCCCTCATTTTCCTCAAAGCTCAGCTCCAGTGCCCTATCAGGGAACTCTGTCTATTGGTGTTTTTTTCCAAATGTTACTTTGCATTTATTTAAATGTATATTGTATATGCTTTCACATGCATGTTTTCTTTCTTGATTGAATATAAGCTCCTAGAAAGTAGACTGTTTCATTTTTGTCTTTCCTTTTTTTTCACAAGAGCAATAAAAAATTAAATATTTATTTGAACAACAAGTTTTACATTTAAACTGCAATACTGGCAATGCAGATTTTAACACTGATCATAAAAAGCATGCACAAAAAGTATTGGAGGAAAGGACAAAAAGTACCAGTAATTCAGTTGCCTCATGGTCTAGGAAAGGGCCTAGCACATAGTATGCACTTAATAAATGTTTAGTAAACAATTTGCTTTAAAAATGTTTTCCTCAATTAAATTCATTCCAATAGGAATTTATTTTGGATCTTCAATATACTAGACATATCTGGAGAGCTAGTGCACAGATCTTGTTCTCAAGGGGCTTACTATCTGGTCAAAGAAGGAAAGGTGTACAAACAACCACTATGCAATAGAGGGTGGTTTAAATGCAAAGAAGGGGCAAGGAAGAATATGAGGAGGGAGAGCAGCTTTCACCTGCTCTGGGGTAGAGTGAAGATCAGAACAGGTTTCATGGAGGATGTGGCAGCCATCTGATCTTTGAAAGAAGTGAAGGATTTCAACAGGCAAAGACTGAGGTCTGGGGGCACGTAAGGGTGTCTATTTCAGGTATGAAGAATAGTGATCTAAGGCATAGACAAGGAAGAGGACAGGTTATCAAAGGTGTCTAGGTTAACTCAAAGAGACTGCATGAAAGGGCATGATAGGGGATGAGGCTGGATGGGCAGGTGCTAACTAGATTATGGAGGGCCTTGAAGGCTATGGCTAGGGTTTAATACTTTATTTAGTAGATAACGAAGACTTTTCTGAGTAGAAGCTTTCTGAGTGATGTGATTGTAATGGTTCATTATAAAGAGTTGTTTGTCCTTCATTCTTGAAAAGGACCAATCATATCAGGAAGGTAATGTCTTGACTTGCAAGTGAATTGGATTTAAGTGAGGAAGGGCTGTGCAAAGTCACCAGCTTCACTTTCTCCTCTGGAGCCATCTGGGTCCAGTGGCAAGACATAGATCAGGACAACTGGAGATGACCCTGGATGCAATGGGAGACCTTGGCCTTTTTAAGCTAAGGTCTTTCCCAGATCTCAGTTGATCTGAGGCAACACCCATTCAGTGATTAAGTTTAGGTAAGAAATGAGGCAAAAATGGCCTCTTTTACCTAGTTTAAAAAAATAAATCTGAGAGGGGAAGACCCCCAGAAACAATTGCTAACCCCAGTATGGAGAATGGATTATAAAAGAAATGGACTAGAGAAGCAAGAAGGACAGTTAGGAGAATATTTCAGTTTCTAGGAGTGAAGGAATAACAGGTAGAATTATGATGAGAAGGCTAACATTATTTTTATCATCCCCATTTCAAAGAGGAGGGAACAGTATCTCAGAGAGATAAAGTGTCCTGTTCAAACATAGAGCTAAGAAACATCAAAGCCAGATTCAAATAATCCTGAGAAAATCTCAGAATTGAGAGTGGCCTCAGAGTCTGTGATAAAACAAGATCTGGACAGAAATCCCCCTTTAAATCATCCCCAACAGTAATCCCTTTACTCAAAGACCTCAGGGACGAACATACTATCTACTGAGGCATCCAAATCTAAATATGAATAAACCTAATGAGTAAGTTGGTTTTTCCTCTTGGCAAAATCCTCCAGTTCCTTCTAGCTCCAAGCGCTGGGGCCAAGCTGAATGGCCTAATCCCACTTCCACAAGACAGACCTTCCCAAACAGCTCTCCTCTCCTTCATTTGGAAATATAAATTAATTCCCAACAAACAGCTAACCGAGTTTACTAAGTATATCTGATGAATAATTAATCATTTCTCCAGTTTGTATTCTTTAAGTATTTCTCCAATACTAATCTATTATATACAATTGATCAACACTATTTCAATCATTCCAGTTTTTTTCCCCTTTCCCTACAGATCTATAGGGTGAGAGAAAAGAGAGTCAAGGACTATCCCAAGAATCTGAATTTGAGTGACAAGGGAAAATATATATATATATATATATATATATATATATATATATATATATGTGTGTGTGTGTGTGTGTGTGTGTGTGTCTATATATATATATATATACATATATATATATATATATATATATATATGTATGTATGTATATACCATCAACAGAGATAAGGAAGTCAGGAGAAGGAGCCAGCATTGGACAGAGGGTGATGAGCTCAGTTCTGAACAAGCTGAGTTTGAAGTACTGGTAGATTCATGTAATTTAACTTACCAAGCATTTTTAAGTGCTTAACATGTATAGAACACTGTGCTAGGAACTGGACTATATGCAAAGTTTATATTCTATATGGTCCTTACCCTCATAAAACTTACAATTTAATAAGAGAACTCTCTCCCTACATGTATACACATATATAATCTACATATACATATCTGTATACAAATGTGTATATTTAATTCAACACATAAAATGTGCGTGTGTATATGTGTGTATAAACACAATACACTTATCCCTGCTAAATCCCAACTTTCCCTATTACAGTTTTGATATATTGTGGATTGGCATAAGAAATTAAATGGGAATTTTGGGAGAGTTTTGGGGAAATCACAGACAACACACTAAGGCCAGCAGGTGACACAGGAGAAGATTTAGAAATTCAGAAATGCATAAAATATATGTATCGTATAAGATCAACTTATTTTATATTTTAATACCATAATAATTTAGACTTCTTCTCTGGTAAGAAGAGAGGCCCAAAAACTTTTACTCAGATTTTCTGCATCACAGGGAAGCTGCCCTCTACCCTTCGGATGTGAAAGGAATAATTGTAAGGCATATTTGCATTGAAGAGTTGCAAGATAAAATGTTAAGTGAAGATGTAGGAAAAGAGGTCTTTGCTAGGTGGGGTTGGGGGTGGGCTTCATGGAGGATGCAGAGTCAAGGTCCCTCAGGTATTACTGTCTACTTATCTGGAAAGGAGAAGGCAGGACAAGGAGAGTCTTATCAACTCACTTCTCCTGCTCACAAATCTACAGTGGCTGAAGGACGGACAGATGATCCTTCACCGAGCATTTGGAGGGCCTCTGTCTTCCTTTCTCCAGGAGGAGAAGTAAATTGAAGGCTTCTTCCTCTGTCATGGTGATACAGCCCCCAGGAGACAGAACCACTGGCCAATTCTACCAATCTTGAAAGGCTGCAAGTAACAGCCAGCATATAGACAGTATATTTCTTATCCAAATACCAGACTCATCAAATATGGAGAGACATCTGAATCTGTCATCCATAGAAAATCTCTAAAATTTTCTATCAAGTCATGCATTAGTGTAAAGGATATCTGCAGTGATAAAATGTTGCATCCTAGGAATAGTGGCATATTGATAACAATAATAATTATGATTAGTTGTCCATTATCAAAATGACAATGATGACAGTCAGATTTATTGCTCTTTAAAGGATCACTCTTTTTTCCCCAAATCTATGTAAGTTTTCAGGATAAAACATATTTAAACAGCTAAAACCTTCTGCCATGTTCAGCTTCTAAGAGAAATCTTGACACGGAAGCAATGCGGACATAACAGAACACAAGAAGCTGTATCCCTTTAAAGCTGTTCAATAGTAAGTGAAAATTAATGTGTCACTTTTACTCTCTTAACATGTCCACAGGGATAGTCAGGGACCCTGGAGTGTTGCTAATTGGTTTTCCTCTTCGGAACAGGTTGGCAGGCCTTGCTTCCCTTGGCTGGCCTTAAGCGCTAACTCTCAGATGCATCTGTTTCTATGACCTTCTTCCCCCAACACCTCTTCTTAGGAACATGGGCCTTCTGGATGTAAGGCATGATTTGTTTTGCCTCAGAAGGGTTACTGAACATACTTATTTAGGGGGTTTGCTTACCTCTGACTCCCAGGAACCAATCTATTCATGATGTCAACTATGGCTGGATCTGACATTCTGGCAGATGCTTCCCTCCTACCTACCCACAGTTGGAAATAATCTTGATGGTATATACCTATACTACTACCACCACTACTACCACCACCAGCACCCCCAACAAAGTTTGGGGTAGATGTTAAACACATGATATTTACAGATAGGAAACCTCTCTGGACCTCAACTGTGAAATGAGGAGTGTAAAATCCTTGAAACTACCCTGCTATCCTAGAAATAAGAGTTGGTTAAGGCTCTCTACTGAAGTATGATCTTTTGAGTGACCTTATGTCACTTCATTTTGCATTTTAAAATTATATTTTTCCATTGGTATCATTTGTTTTTATAATCACCTTCATTTTTACAGATACCTCCTTTCTTCACTAGACAAAGCCATCTCTTATCACACAGAATGAATAAAAAGTTATATAAAACTAACCTACATCTCAAATAAGTGTGAATGAATCCGTAATATTTCACACTCATAATCTCTTGCATTTCCAAGAAAAACACATTTTCTCATCTATCTTCAGGACCTAGCTATCTCAGGTTCTTTTAGAACAAAAGTTCTCAGTGTAGGATCTACGAGCTTTTAAAATATATACATTTAAGCAAATATTTATATATATATATAATCTATTTATTATATTATATAGGTATACAATATACAGATAATACATAATTAACACTTAATATAAAATATGTTACATATTAATATGTTTAATATAATTATTTAAAATAATTGACTTCTATTGAAATGTTAATTTTCTTTTTATAATTTAAGACATTAAAGACATTATTCTGATAAGGGGTTCATATGCTTTATGAATCTGCCAAAGGAGTCCATGATACACAAAAACGAATCTGTATTTTAGAAGGAGGTGAGATACTAGAAGAGGGATAGGGAGAGAGAGGGGGAAGGGAAGGAGAAAGGAAAGGAAAGGGAGAGAAGAAGGGGAAGAGGAGGGGGAGGGGGGAAAGAGAAGATGACAGAGGAAGGGAGAAAGGTAGGAGAGGGAGAGAGACAGAGACAGAGAGTGAGAGTGAGAGAGAGACAGAGAGACAGGGAGAGAGAGAGAAGGAGAGAGACAGAGAGAGACATAGGGAGAGAGACAGAGAGAGATGGAGAGAAGCTAGGTGGCAGAGTGAATATAGGAATATAGTGCCAGACCTGGAGTCAAGAAGACCTGGGTTCAAATATCACCTCAAACACTTACTAGCTGTGTGACCCCGAGCAAGTTAACGCTTGTTAGACCCAGTTTCTTCATCTGTAAAATGGGGATAATAGCTTGTACCTCTCATAGTTGTTGTGAGGATCCAATGGGATAATAATTGTAACACACAAAACCCAGTGATTGGCACTTAGTAAGTGGTATATAAATATTAACCTATTATTAGACAGAGTGAGACAGAGATAAAGACAAGGGAGGGGGGAGAGAGAGAGAGAGAGAGACACAGAGAGAGAGAGAGACAGAGAGAGAGAGAGAGAGAGAGAGAGAGAGAGAGAGAGAGAGAGATAGACAGAGAGACAGAGACAGAGAGAGACAGACAGACAGACAGTGACAGAGAAAGAGAGACAGAGAGAGAAAGTGCCTGTAGGTACCAAAATGTTTAGAGTAGCTTTTTTGTGGCAAAGAACTGAAAGCTAAGGGGGGTCCCCAAAAGCTGGGGAATGGCTTCACAAATTATAGCATATTAATGGAATAGAACGTTTTCACGCCGTAAGAAATGATGAAATGGACAGTTTTAGAGGAAAGTAGATAGACCTTTATGAACTGATATGAAGTCAGCAGAACTAGAACAATTTATACAGCGACAATATTATAAAGAAAAACAATTTTGACAGATTTGAGAACTGATCAGTGCAATGACAAATAATGATTCCAGAGGACTGAAGATGAAATACACCAACTGCTCCTCTGTCAGAGACATAATGGACACAAAATGCAGAATTCGGCACAAGTTTTTTGACCATGCCCAATAGGGGAAGTTGTTTTGCTAGACTGCATATTTGATATGTGGGTTTTACTTTGTTTTTTTTTTTAAATATATTTAATGGGATAGGGAGTAAGAGGGAAAGATAATAAATACTTATTTTTAAAAAAAGAAAAAAAATCTGTTTTGAATTGAAAAAAAATGTCTCCATGTCTGAGTTATTTGCAGTTAGGATAATCCCTAGGAACTTTGGTTTGCCATAGCACAATGGACCTCAAGTGCAAAGGAACCCTTTCCTTGAGTCGGTAGGAGTACAAGGCAACCCAAAGCAGATGCAAGCAAGCCCTGAAGCAAATCCCTACCTAAAGCATCACCCTCATCAAAACCTTTGCTGTTTGCTCTGCTTCTTGAACCTGAGCACTTAGAGATACACACAAGTCAGAAAAACCTGGGGCTGATTGTCCTTACTGGAAAATTCTTACTACTTTATCTGATCTGACTGGCTGAGGCTACAGCTTGTTACCATAATATATCTGCACAGCAAGCAAAGTCTCCATAGAGATTTTGATTTGACCAAAAAACAAAGAATTAGGACTTTATTCTCACGGATGATTTTCACAGAAGGAAATTGCATAAAACTTATTTGAGGTAAAAGAGAAAATGGAACCCAGTATTATTGCAGGTATTGAAACTACCATGAACTCTCAACCAACTGTCAACTAGATACCCAGAAAATATATCCCAACAATGCTCTAGCTGCTCCAAATCTTCAAGAAACTGTTGGGCTGCTTTCAAAATCACTTGGACTTCTGGTGCTAATTTTTTACTCCTAACAACATAATTCCAGAGCACAGAAGTGCATTTCCTGACAGCTGCATACCCCTTACTCACAAAGACAGTTCCTCTTCTGTTGTATATGGTTTTCCTTGGGTTCCACATGGCTGTAATGACTTATGTTAACTGATACCCTACCTATTTTCAATTTTTCCAATTAGACTCACTCTGCTTTCTAGTAGAGTGACAATGAGGTCTTTAAAGAGCATGAAGGAGCCCTGATCTCTTACTTTTAGCACATAGCCTTCAACATTTCATTCGTTCATGCATTCATTCTCCCAGGGAAAATGCTTTAATAACTAGCCTGGTTCAAGGTATGTGCTCTCAGGTCATAAAGACACACAGGAGGAAGAGATAAGAACATGAAATGCCTGAAAGGGAGCAATCTATCACACATACATCGACATATCATTGATGTTGGGTGCATCATACTACAAGGAATCCAGCTACCATTTGACAAGCTAGGGGTGAGGAGGCATTTTTAAAGGAGGAAAGTAACTATCAATGAGGTCAGCTAGGTGGTGCTGTGGATTGAGTGCCTAGTCTGGAGTCAGGAAGACTCATCTTCCTGGGTTCAAATGTGGCCTCAGACACTTCCTAGTTGTGTAAGCCTGAGCAAGTCACTTAACCCTGTTTGCCTCAGTTTCCTCATCTGGGAAATAAGCTGGAGAAGGAAATTGCAAACCACTCCAGTGTCTTTGCTGAAAACAAAAACAAAAGCCCAAATGGAGTCCCAAAGAGTTGGCTACAACTGAAACAACTAAACAACAACCATTGATAAGGGAAACCTGATTGATACTTATGACATTGCTTTTGCAGTTGTGGCATTCTATCAAGATTTGGGCTATCCAACAGAGGAGCCAATGATGGCATAATCTAATCTATTGTAAAGAGGCCCTCCTTGAGAAAAAGCTGGTAGAAAAAGCTTGATGAATGAGAAGACTGTGAGTCTGGGGAGAAAGGCTCGAATCAGGATGTTGGATGTTGGATATAATCTCTGCCATTGAAGGAGACTAAGGTCAAGAAAACCTTTTGGAACTGCAACTTGATGGGTCTCATTGTTTTGGGCAGTAAGCTTTGACCTACACAGTGGTCACACAAACCTTCAACTGATTTAGGGAGGACATGATCTGAAAAGAAAATGAAACAAGCATTTGGGAGTAAATGGGCTGGATCATAGGAGCAGGGAGTTGGAAGGGATTTTAGAGGTCATAGAGTTCAAGCTCCTCCTTTTACAAATGAGGAAACCGAGGCCCAGGGAAGTAATCAAGTTTCACGATGACCAAAGAGGGCGAGACAATTGAGAGTCAAGTGCACTTACTCTGACCCCAAATCAACTGCTTCCTCCCTCAGTACTCCCGTTCCCACCAAATTATACAGGCTTCATCATCCTGGGACGAACATCCAGCTGAAGCATAGCACAGTGGAAAGAACATTAGCATGAGACTCAGAAGATCCGGTTCTAATACCAACTCTACAGTTTGGGCAAGCTACTCTACCTCCCTAAGACTCAGTTTCCTTATCTGTAACATGAAGGGATTGAACCGCAACTTCAATAAGGCAAAGATCCTTCCTAATCTAAGTCTTTCTAACTCTTAGCTCTCTTCTCAGAGACCTTTCAGCTCTAAGATTGTCATTATGAGGTCCCTTCCTACTCTGAGTTCTAAGGTCCTTTCTAATTTTGCCATTCTAGGATTCTCTGATCCCTTGCAAGGGGGCCTTGCACTCTCTGTCAAGTAAGACGCTTTTGCCAACTGGGGCATCCCTTTAAAACATCTTATCTCAATTTCCCTCATTTCTCTCAAGCACCCTTGTTACAATCCTTCTGCATCCATCCCCCACAACACCACCAGCTCAACTACTGTGAAAAAAGATGCCTAGATTGGAAACGTGAGGTCTAAGTTTCTTCCTTCCCTCGGCATGTGCTCCCACACAGAGTGCATCTCTGTGGCTATCAGTCAGCTAGTAAACACACAAGGCATTAATCCACATTATGTGAAGTCCGTCAAACTGAGACTTTACTGGGACAAACTGAGACTCGGCCATTGATTAATGAAGATGTTGGCACTTAGGTCAGGGGTAAAGTTAAGTAAAAGAGCAAGAAAAAACATTCAGAATTGCATAAAATTTGTATTTAAAGGCCTAAGTAGCCTTGGGGAAATAAGAAAATAAAAATAACAATAATGATAAATTTAGCATTTATCTAGCGCTTTAAGGTTTGTGAAGCATTTAACAAACATCTCATTTATCCTTACCATAGCCATAGGAAGGTAGGTGCTCCTTTATAGTTGATAGAGATTACACAACTTGCCCAGGGTCATACAGCTAATAAGGATCTGAGACTGGATTTGAATCCAGATCTTTCTAACTCTAGGTCCAGAACTCTAACCACTCTGCTACCTAGCTGCCAATGGATACTTGCGAGAAAACAAAAATAAACATCATCACAGTGAGCAAGATGATGAGTGGAATTCAGGCAAATATGCATAATATATATACAAATACATACACACTAAGGACCATCAAATAGAACATATATGTGTGTGTGCGCAGGTATATGTGTGTATATGCAAAGAGCGAGAGAGAGAGAGATGAAGGAATATATAATACATATTATATATAATATATACATACATATAGACATATACTGTGTACATATACCATATATGTATATATACTACATGTATTCACACACATATAGAATATGTATATACATATACATATATAGAATATATACGCCATATATACATACATGTATGTATATGTGTGTATATGTATCTAATATATGTGTGTATATAAGACTTATCTTCCTGAGTTTAAATCTGGCCTCAGATACTAGCTATGTGAATGGGCACAAATCACTTAGCCCTGTTTGCCTCAGCTTTCTCGTCTGTAAAATGAGCTGCAGAAGGAAATGGCAAACCACTCCAGTATCTTTGCCAAGAAAACCCCACATGGGTCATGAACCATCAGACACAACTGGAAAACAACTGAATGCCAAGAAAATAGAGTATTTTGAAATTTACTAGTGAATCTAGTTTCCCAAACCACTTTACTATGTGAATGTCATTCAGCTACTTAAGGAATCACAGAAGCTCACAGTTTGAAGGGGCCCAGAGGCCATCAAGTCCAACCTGAATCTGAACAGATATCCTCTCTCTACAATGTTCGTGAAAAATGGTCATCTAGCTGCCACTTGAAATACTCCAAGTGGTAGGAAATTCACTACCTCGGGAGGTGACCCATTTTATTTTGGAAAGGTATGAATTATTAGGGAGATGTTTTTTACATTCATCAGAAATCCACCTTTCTGTAATTTCCAACTACTGCTTCAGAGTCTTCCCTCTGGGGCCAAACTCTAGGCCAGTATGGCCAAACAAGGTAGGGAACAAAGGAACTGATAATCCCTCCAAACTCGATTTTATGATTTTATGCAAATCAAGAGGGGCCATTTGCAAGATGGAGAGAGGCCACAGGGGGATGACTGAACAAGAAACCATACTGAGAAGGGAAGATTTGTTTAGAGCGGAGATATTGAGCCTAGGAAAGGAAAGAATTGGGGCAGATGTAATGTTAGCAATGTTCTGCCGAGCGGAAGAGAGATTAAACTTTGTGTGATTCCACAGGGGAGCATCAGAGTGGAATGGTTTAATGGAATGGGCATTGAATTTGGAGTCAGAGGACCTGGGTACAAAGTCCTGCTCTAAACTATAGACCAAAATGAAGACCTATTCAAATATTTTAAATAAAATCCTAGCAAAAAGCAAATATAGCCAAGTAAAGAATCACTATAGCCTTGTTTCATTTATGCCAGGAATAAAAGGATGATTTAATAGTGGAAAACAATGAACATAATCAAATTTTTGCTTTGCTACTATTCACATGCGTGACCTTAGATGTGTCACTTCATATCCATGCATCCCAGTTTCTTCCTATATAAAATGAGGAGATTGGATTAAAAGACTTCAAAAGTCTTTTTCAGCTCAAAATATATGATTCTAAGTGTAAGTATCAGAGCAAGAAGTGTCATTGGAAGCCAACTGGCCCAAACTGCTCATTCTGTAGATGAACAAATTAAAGGCCAGAGAAGGAAAATTAATTACTCCAAGTCATGTAAGCAGTTAATGAGAGAGCTCAGGCTAACTGGGGACAGATGCAAGAGATATGGTAGAAGTAAAATCAACAAAAGTTGGCAACTGATTTGATATGCGAGCTGACTGAGAGTAAGGAATCAAGAGTAATGCCAAGGTTGTGAACCGGGGTGACTGGAAGGATGGTAACATCCTGTTCCTGGCACATAATAAGAGTGTGATGAATGCCTGTTTTGCCTCCTACCCTTGAAAGAAATAGTGATGTTCTGAAGAGACCAGATGATGATTTCTGTTTTGGACAAGTTGAGTTTGAGAGAACTATGGGACGTGCAGTACAAAGTGTCCCACAGACAAAGAATGATATAAAGCTCAGGAGAGACTAGGGCTGGATATATAGACCTGAGAGTCATCTGCAAAGAAGTGATAATTAAACTCATGGGACATCATGAGATTACCAAGAGAAGGAGGAAAGAGAAGAGGGCCAGGACAGAGCCTTGGGATGGAGCCACAATTAGGTGATGACATATGGCTGATGATCTAGTCATAAAGAAGACTGAGAAGATGTTAGTCAGGACCAGGAGACAAGAGGGTCAACCTAAAGTCAGAGAAAGGAGTATCAAAGAGAGTACTCAGTAGTGCCAATTGTTTCAGTAGGGTGCATTAAGATTGAGAAAAGGCCATAGGATTTGGCAATTAAGAGATCTTCGGAAATTTCTGTTGAGTGCTGAGGTCAGAAGCAAAAGTGCAATGGGGTGAGAAGTGAGTAAGAGGAGAGGAAGTGGAGGTACTGAATTCTCTCTTCCTTTCCTCCTTCTCCCTCCTTTCCTTCCTTATTCAATGGAAAGAATACTAGACTTGGAGTCAGAAGACTTTAAGTTCAAATGATGATTTTGCCTATAGGATATGAGCCAAGTAATGTACCATCTTTGGGCCTCAGCTCCCTTATATGGAAAAAAAGGTGGTTGGATGAAGCAGATGATCTCTAAGACCTCTTCTAGTTCTAGCTTTCATAATCCTTCCTCCATTAAGTCAGACATATCTGGCTGGAGTAGGACTCATTCAAAAATTCTGGAGCCCTACCCTCCACTGATTAAATGGCTGAAGGGCTACCTTATGGATAGCTTCCTGTACTGGATTCAAAGGAGTGATAGGGATTGGACCTGTGATTCCATTGTTATAGGGGTTTTCCAAGAAGGAACTCTTCCTAGGGTCACATAGCCAGTATGACTCAGAAGCAAAATCTGAACTCTGGTCTCCTATGCTCCAAAGCCAGCTCTCTGTTATGTCATGTAGCCCTGAGGCACTAGATTCAAAGCAATACTTATTTTTATAGAATCTATTATTAGATTTTGTTATTTGTGAATAACAGTCCATCTGAAAAGTGTACTGGCCACTCAAGTGTGTACTTCACTGTATAACAGATTGAAAGAAGAGGAAGAACACAAAGAAAATTGAAAACACGTCTCTGTTCCTGCGGGGCTTACACTATCACATGGAGAACAGCAAACCCAAAACAGTCCGACAATCCCTGAAATTGAATATTATTAAACCCCATTTTACGCATATAGAAAGTGAGACTTATAGAAGCAATAGGACTTGCCCCTTCCTGGGACCAAAGAATTCAAGGGATAGTTTACTGGTGATGAGCCTCTGTATACTTAGCTGTGTGTGCTTAGTGTTTCAATTATGTTTGACTCTCCATGAGCCCATTTGGGGTTTTCTTGGCAGAGATACTGGAGCAGTTTGCCATTTCCTTCTCTAGATCCTTTTACATGTGAGGAAACTGAGGCAAATAGGGTTAAGTGACTTGCCCAGGGTAATACAGCTAGTAAGTACCTTAACTAGGCAGGTCCACATTCAAAGTCTTTCTAGCATAATAGAACCTGCAGCTAGAGCCTGTGAGAAAATAGACTCTAGGAATCCAGGGACACACACACACACACACACACTCTAATGTGAGGCCTGGATGACTTTGGCACAGAAGAAGAGGAATAAAAGATGTCCTAGACTAGATCTGTGGTCCTTTCTAGTACTATGTCTATAATCTCTGATCAGAGAAGTATAACTAGAAAAGGAGGAAGGCTGTTCATATAATAACATGAATGAATGAATGGATAGCCCACAAGTTCCACTTGACATTCATATAAGGTCAAGAGATGGAGGCAAAGGACCTCAGCCTCAGCATACTGAATGGCACTCTGGCAGATGGTTTGTAGGAGGGCATGGGCGAGAGTCGATGGGCTGTGATGGGCATGTTTGAAGGGAGTACCCATGTTACACTCACTTGATTCACATATCTAATCCACCTTCTGCAGAAGGCCTTTATCTCCTTCCCAGTACCCCAGCTGCTGGTGTCTTCCTCTCTCTGATGGCAAGTGGCCTAGGCAAGTGGTCAGGACCTATCAGCTATTTGCCCTTTCCTTGAAATAATTTCTATGCTTGGGTTCTTGAGCCCAAAGACATTTGTACTTTAAGCCTTATCTCTAATAGGGCTACTACTACTTCCAACTGCTACGTAGATATCATATATGTACCTAGTCTTTTTGGGGATTTTTGTTTTATTTTTTCCCAGATCATCTTCCTCATTGGAATGTCATGAAATATGAGCTCCTTGATGGCAGGTAATTTTCCCCCGTGTTTGTGTGTGTGTGTGTGTGTGTGTGTGTGTGTGTGTGTGTGTGTGTATGTGTGCATTGTTTAGGCTAGTTCTTGGCATACAGCAAGAGCTTAAACAATGTTTATTGACTGACTAGGATCAGAGGTCCATCAAACGGAGAAGTTATTGGTGGAGATGGAAACAGCAGGCATATGATCAATACATGAATCTGGTGTTTGGTGTATCTGGACACATTAAAAAGGAGAACAGATTTTTACATAAATGAGAATTTTAAAAGAGGAAAAAAAGCCCTATGAAATTCCTACCAAGATTTAAAGTAGTTTCATCACAAGAGCACAGATAAATAGAGCAAAAAGGTTTTCATGCCCAATTGAACTGATAATTGGACAGTACAGAGGACCTAGACATACGAGACCATTTTAGATGAGCCAAAGCATCTGGGGGAGGATGGCCATAAGGAAAGTGACACACAGGTCTAGCAAGTGCCAGATAAAAGGCAGTAGAAACTGAGAGCCCACTGGGTGCCGTCTCATCAAAGTCTCTGACTCTATTCTCAAAGAGGTAGCTTCAGAGAAAATTAAGCTCACTGTCTGCCAGAATGGCTAGACCACAAGTATTATGCATCTCCCTGGAATCGCCACAAGTCACTTCCTTATCAGGGACATATTAAAGTCACACCTGGTAATTTGGCCAGACTGCTTAAATTATTTTCCTAATGCTCTTATTTATACTTTCCCTGGCCTGGGACTTTTCTTGCCCCTTCCAATTATAAGTGAAAGAGCCATCGCACCGGTAGATTCTGAGCCGTGGGAGCACAATATAGCAAGATTAATGATGCCCAGAGATCATCAAAATCCGGTCTTTAAGTTTACAGCATTAATTAATAACTCTGCACTGAATGGTAATGATGTTGCATGATAGGAAAAAATATGGAAAGAGTAATGACCAGAAATCTTCAGTAATAAAATTTGCCCCACTGAGATCCACGTCAATAACCAAAAAAAATAAAATAAAATAAAGGTAAAGTTACAAAGACTACATTATCTAGAATCTAAATGTTAGAGTTGGCAGAAACTTTAGAACATAAAATGTTAGAGCTAGATCTCGGAGATCAACTCATCTCTCCTCCTAATTTAATGGGGAAGGATCTAGAAATGTCCAGAAAAGTGTGATTTGTCCACAGTGATATTGTCAAACACACATATGTTAAGGAGCTGAGACAGGCCGATTCCTTGCCTTACCCTATTGTTATAAGTCTATTCCAATCACTCTATAGATAAGGAAAAGTGAGCCTGAGGGGGGAGGGGAATACTCTTAGGTCACATAGGTTATATATAGCTAGTTAATGACAGAATAGATTAAAATCCAGGTCTTCTGATGTCCAAGACAGTGTTCTTTACTCAAAGATTTTTTTTAAATCTATCTGTAGACTTTAGAAAAACAGAATTGGTCCAAAAAATCAAAGTTCTCCCTTTTAATCATTCTTTTGCTGGAGTGTTTAGATTAATGCTCCAGTCAGGGGCACAAAGGCTGTCATGTGAAGTTGCCATGAGCTTACATGAAGCCTAGGCTTCTCCCGGGAGTTGCTGTAATGTCACAGAGATACATTCACACATGATCCAATGTGACAGTTGACCTGGAGTCTGAGCTTGATGGAACATGCTTTCCCACAATTCTTGGGGGATGCCCATCTCCAGAGCCTGTGTTCCTCTGAGCTGAGACACATGTTCAAAGCTACCCTCCTTTTTCTCTGTGATGAAAATAATCTGTCAAAGTGCCTCAGTTCAACTACATGAGGAAGTAGTACTTACAAGAAAATCAGCAGGGTAGGATTGATAGCGCCTGACCTGCTGACATACTGGGTGTGAAAAGCAAATGGCAGGAGAGGTGGGAAAGGGGGTGGTCAGAGAGAGCTAGGCTGGGAGTTGGGAGATTTGAGTGTGAGACTGTCCTCTGCGGCTGCCTCACTGAATAATATGTAGCTAGCATTTAAATAGGACCTACTATGCACCATGCACTGTGCTAAGAGCTTTACAAATATTATCTCATTTGATCCTCACAACACTGTGGGAGATAGATGCAGATATTATTCCCGTTTTGCAGGATAAGAAACCAAGGTAAACCTCTGTCTTGCCCAGGGTCACACAGCTAGTAAATGTCTTGAGACTGGATTTGAACTGAAGTCGCCCTGACTCTACATATAGCACCCTATCCACCATTCCACCTAGACAAGTTGATGCCCATGTTTACAAGGCATTCTCTATTTCTGTTGCTCAGAATCCTTATCATACTTCAAGGCTCAGGTCAGATATCACCTCTTCCCTAAAACCTTCCTTGATCATGCCAATGGTTATTGCTTTCTCCCTCTTCGAAATATCCTGTGCTTACATATTTGTTGTATTATGTATCCAGTATCTATTTTACGTTGTATTACGTATCCTTATTTATCTTATGCCCTTTCCCACTCCCAGCCAATAGAACATAAGCCACTTGAGGGATGCCTTCATTTTTGTCTGTGTCCCAAGCCTTCAGCCAGAGATAGTGCTTTGCTATAAGCTATTCAATAATAGAGGATTAACAAATTTTCTGCTGAATTAATCCAACCCAGTTGAATTTAATGAGAGACACAGGACAGGGCCATTATCTTTATTTATTTATGAGAAAACCCAGGCTTGGAAAAATGAAGTTAGTTGCCTAAGTCCATAAGAGCTTTTTAGTAAAGCTGGGAATAAACCGAGGTCTTCTGACACTCAGTTCGGTGTTTTCTTTACTACACAACTCAGTCCATGCCCCACCTCTTTTGGAAGATCTAACCCTACGAGCCATATCATCGAGTTGGAAAGGGATTCAGGGATTATCTTTACATCAATTCTTACTTTTTACACAAAAGAAACTGAGGCTGAGGGAAGGGAAGATTCTGACCCAAAGTCACCCATTGGGTCAGTGGCACAGCCAGGATTAGAGAACCAGCTTTCCTAAGTCCTGTGCTTTTTGAACTGTACCATAGTCTACACATCCTTCAAGGCTTGGCTCAAATGCCCTTTCCTTATGAAACACTTTACTGACAAAGAAGGCAGAAGTGATCTAGTGATCTCGTTTCCCTGATTTCTAGATGCATTTTGGCAGCACCACTCAGGAACCAAGCATCACATGTCTGCTCTTTTCCCTAAAAGCATGCATTCTCTGAGTGGAGGGGTTGTTTTTGACATAAGCTAGTATGTTACAATAGTTGCAGCCTAGGAGTCAAAGAGAACCAGGTTCAAAGTTCAGCTTGGTCACTAGCTAGCTCTGTGTTCATAGCCAGTTACTTCACCTTTCTAGAAAGATGGTGTTGAACAAGGTCATCCTTAAGGTTAATATGATTAATCTGTGAATCTGTCATTCATTTCTTCTGGGCCCAGAACAACTATCAAAGGGCCTTGCACAAGCTTAATTAATGTTCACTGAAAGAAAGAGGGAACAAACAACTGCCTTTAAGTAGGGGGATATTGGTATAAGTTTAAATATAACACTGCCCACTCTGTATTCTCTGTAATCAGAGTATTTCCCAATTTCAACTCATGGATAATGAATCTCAGGATGTGGATAAGGTTCTAGGCCTGGAGACATGAAATTCTGAGTTCAAATCCAGCTTCAGATACTAGCCATGTGACCCTGGGAAAGTCACTTAATTTCTATTTGCCTCAGTTTCTTCAATGGTCAAACAGAAATGATACCAGTGCCTACTTTGCAGGGTTATTGTTGCAGAACAAATGAGATAAAGCCCTCAGCCCAGTGCCTGGCATGATATAAATACTTATTCCCTTCCACTTCTCTCCCTTCACCTCTTACTCAGACACTCCAAAGAGGGAAAGAAGAATTGTCTGAACTAGTTATAATGACAATATTATTCATCTAAAACTGATCAATTTCTGGAAAATACATTACAAACGCTACAATGCTGACCCATTAATTGGCAAATGCCATCTCAAATTTTACTGCCAAAAGCTGCAAAGGCACTAAATCACCCTCCTAAGACGTATCCCTGCCATGTACGTCCACTCTGGTGGGATGTATGTTCCCATGGCTCATCAATCATGATGGCCTAAGGTTTTCTTTTGGGATGTCCCATGGAAATGTCAAGGGTGAGAACCCTGGTGCTACAGGATATGTCAGGTAAGGGCTGAGGATAAAGTCACTTCATTTCAATTCAATATTTATAGAGTGCCCACTATGTACCAGGCTCTAGTGATACAAAGACAGGAATGAAATCATTCCTGCCCTCAGGAAGTTTACATTATACCAGAGCATCATTCAGTGTGAATTTACTAAGTACTAAATATGTGCTAGGGCAGCAAGATGGTGCAGTGGATAGAGAGCTGGGCCTGGAGTTAGGGAGTCCAGCCTCAGACACTTACTAGCTGTGTGATCCTGGGCAAGTCACTTAAGCCTGTTTTCCTCAGTTCCCTCAGTGAGCTGGAGAAGGAAATGGTAAACCAATGCAGTATCTTTGTCAAGAAAATCTCAAATGGTGTCATTAAGGATTGGACACGACTGAAAAAGACTAGACAACAACATATCATTAGGCCATCATATAGATAGACTATGAGTCACTTGAAGTTAGAGAGTTGCATAATAATTTTTGCATCCCCAGTGCATAGCATAGGACCTGGAACAAACGTTTGCTGACTGATTGATTGAACATCAGCAAGAATTAGCCATGCAGCAGATATTCTGGAAACTTCTTGAACATTCTAGTGGAAAAATGGAGGTGGGTGTGCAAAGAAGTGACAAAAAAAGGAAGCCTTCTCTGAGAGAACTTTATTTAATACTGCTTCTGGACAAGCTAAGAGAGTCTAGGTCCCATTGAAACTGCAGGAAGTTTTGTTTTCTCATCTGTAAAACAGGAAAATATCTTCCTTGCCTACTTTGCTGATTGTGATGAGGAACAAACTGAAAATACATATGAAATACTCTTTGTCAATTACAAAGCTCTAAAAATGATGAGTTGTGTTAATAATGGTGATGCTGGTGATAATAATGTCAATTCCTTGATAAAACCACTGGAATTTGAGCAAAGGAATTTTTTTCTAGAATTAGTTCTGCCACTAAATGGTTGTATATCTTTGGGCAAGAAATGTACCTCTGGGACTCGGTGTATGCGGCTGCAGTAACTGGAATTTGATGAAGAGTCACTAACAGCTTTTTTCTTACACATGGAATCAACTATAGATGGTTTCCTTAAATCACAGAGGATTTTAAGTTGGGGTCCATGAACTTGTTATTTAAAAAAAAAATTAGAACTGTATTTTAGTATCATTACACACAAATTGAGAACTTCAGTTCAGTATAATTAGTTTTCTATGTAATGCTAGGTATTTTATTTTATGCATTTAAGAAAATTAGTCTGAAAAGAGGTCCGTAGACTTCACCAGACTGCCAAAGCAGTCACAAAAATGGCTAAGAACTCTCCTTTGGTGAGGAAGAGAAAGCAAATTCAAGAGTGAAGTATTGGCCCAGTTTATTCACTTTGGGGATTTGCACACCTCACTTTTCTTTGACCCTTGTTTTCCTTTTCTCTGAAGTGAAGGCATTGTACTAAATGACTTCTGAGGATTTTTCCAGCTTTAACATTCTGGAATGCTACAATGGTAGGCCACTCATGGCCCCTCTTTGCTCTGTTGTGATGGCACAGCTGTAGAGCCATATACTAACACAGTTCTCCATCAGACTCAATTTCTTTGCTTGCCATTCTGAAAAGTGAAGCCATGACCAACCTCACTGGCCCTGGCCACCCATGACTGAGATTTGGGGCTAACTCTGGGCTCACTGGCTTATGGGTCCTCCAGGAGACCATGCAGCAACACAATGCCAATGCACTCTTTGCCACCTGTTGACCCTTGTCTTGATGGCATATTATTTTGTCCCTATATCAAATGATTTTAACATTGTTTCTGGGTCCTGTTGCAATCCTACTCTTTGATCATTTAACAATCTTGCACAAGAAAACTGTGAAACCTTAAACAATGCCACAGATGAGCCCTTGTTGCTACCTGTTAGGGCCCTAAAGTGTCTGATACAGCTAAGTCTTCCACACTCTAAAATCCATCTGTGACAGCCCTACCATTCTATGTTACAATGGCTCTCTAAGTGCTGACATCCTATCTTCTAAGGGCCCTCCCAGCTCTAGTATTTTATGTTCTGGAGGCCCTCTCAGCTCTGACTTTGTATGCTCTAGTACCATTTCAAATTCTAATAGTCTATTTTCTGGGTAACTTCTCAGCTATGACATTTTATCATCTATGTGGTAAGGTCCTTCTTAGCTCTAACGTTTTATATTGTAAGTTCCCTTTTACTTCTGGTTCTCATTCTATGTTCTAAGGTCCCTTTCAGCAACTGTATGAATTTTGTTGAATGGTCCTTTTCATCTCCAGTATCTCTGATTCCAGTGGCCCCTTGCTGTCCAAAATCAGCAAAAAATGCTTAATCAGTGAGAACATTACCCAGTAAAGATTTATGACTGAGCCCGATTGAGTAAACAGCACTGCTCTTAGCTATAGAAAAGAGGTCTCCATGTAGCCCCACTACCTTAATGTTTTGCTGAATTATCTACTGCTCCATCTCTTTAAGTGGGTGGTGAATAGAGTTGGGTTAATCACTCCTCTACTCTGGATCCCTGAAGTATTTAGCTCATCAACATGCTCCTAATTAACCTTTCATCTCACACATGACTGTTGCTGTGGCAACCCCAATTGTTGGCCATGAAGATAGTTCAGTCACTGAATCCTGAGAGAGAAGTGGGGGAGGGGAGCAGCCACCATGTGTAACAACCAGAATCACCCATGGCGTCAGTGCCCATTCTAGCATTGAGCTTGAGGAAAAGATGAATTGACAGTTGGACAGGAAAGGAACAGGAGATCCAGTGCATTGATGCAGACCAGTCTCAGCCATATAATGCTATTTTGAAATCCTTCCCTCTTTTAAAGCCCAATATAAATCAGGTCTGTCATTACATCTGGTTCCATCTCTAGTCATCCTGATCTGTATCTTGCCACTGGATCCAGTTGGCTCTGGAGGAGATAGTGAGGCTGGTGATTTTGCACAGCCTTCCCACACTTTAATCCAATTCACTTGCAAATTATGGCATCACCTTCTCGATGTTGATGTTACAGTCCTCTTAGAGAAAGAAGAACAAACCACAATAACAACAACAACAACAGTGTAAATCTCACCTCTTCTAGGAAGTCTTCCCTGGTTCTGTTAATCAATAAGGACCTCTTCCTCCTCATGCCTTAGAATTTGGTTTTCTATTTTGAAACAAATCAAGTACTGCCTTCTACATGAAATCATTCCTGACTTCCCCTAGTGTCCTCAATCCCCAAACTACTTTGTATAATGGGGACTAGCTACTATTTAAAGCACCTCTGAAATTACTCCCCAAGTGGGAGAAACTGGGGAACCTGCTCACCAGGAATCCTATTACAACCTGTGATGGAAATGCCTTAGAGAGATTGTGGTACCTGCATAGACATTCTGTAACAAGTTTCAGTCTTGCTAACCATGTTGTTAAGAGAAGCCTTTTTCTATTGGTTGTGAAGTTGGAACTAGGAGTTTCTTCAAAGGGGTCTTGATAGATCTCAACCTTTCTTTGATTCTTGTGGTCTGTTGCTCTTGGTTTGACTCTGATAATGTGAAGTTCAGTGAAAGACAAGGCTGTGGAGGGGAGAGACCTTGGGCCCACTCCACTGAGGGCCCATAAAATTGTATCCCCTTAAAAATAGTCTTTAGCCATTTTGCCTTGCTGTTGTTGATTTTTTCCCTTCTAGGAGGTTCAAAACTTGTCAGTTTTGAAAGATCAGGAGACAGAGCTTCCAGGAATCTAGGAGCTGGTGCCCAGCTAGATTCTATAGGCAGCATAGCATCAGCATGCTGAGGAAGAAGACATCATCTTTGGGGATGACCTTCGGAATTCAAGTCAATGATAACTGTGATAAGGATTCGTCAAGCTGCTGCACTGCATCTGGACAGGAACTTGTTAAGACCAATGATGAGCAGAAAACAAGCGAAGAACAAACCTACTTTTCTCAGAGACCAAGGCATAGGAGAGAGTGTACCCTGAGACATCAAGGAGATAGATGTTTGTACTTTTGTTTCTTACTCATATCTTTGAAATAAATATGCTTCCATAAAAGCTAATTGTTGTTAAATGGTTGGGGAGGCCACAGCCTATAAGGGCTAGAGCACTGGTAGTAGGGAAGAGGAAAATTCCCATATACTCAAAGTTCCTCTAGAACCTTGAAGGGGGAAGATGCAGCCAGCCTTATTTCAAGAGGGAGCATACTCTCCAATTTTGTATCCACTGTATATTTAGTTATATAGGTATGTGTTGTCTCCTGCAACAGAATATAAGGTCCTTGAAGGCACGTTAAGTTTCATCATTATCCATATATCCTGAGCACTTAGCGTTGGACTGAGTATATAGCAGGTTTTTAGCAAATAGTTTTTGATTGATCTGTACTTAAAATGAATCACTATATATTATGATTTCATGTGTGTTTTCTCTTTTTTTGCTATTGACAACTTTTATTTTTTTAATTATTATTATTATTTAATATTTTGAGTTTTCAGCATTAATTTCCAAAAGAGTTTGAATTACAAATTTTCTCCCCATTTCTACCCTCTCCCCCACTCCAAGATGGCATATATTCTGATTGCCCAATTCCCCAGTCAGCCCTCCCTTCTGTCACCCCACTCCCCTACCCCCTTTTCCCTTACTTTCTTGTAGGGCAAGATAGATTCCTACGCCCCATTGCCTGCATATCTTATTTCCCAGTTGCATGCAAAAACAACTATTTTTTTGAAAATCTGCTTTTAAAACTTTGAGTTCCGAATTCTCTCCCTTCTTCCCTTCCCACCCACCCTCCCTAAGAAGGCAAGCAATTCAACATAGGTCACACATGTATCATTATGTAAAACCCTTCCACAAAACTCACGTTGTGAAAGACTAACTATATTTTGACCCCTCCTATCCAGTCCCCCTTTATTCAATTTTCTCGCTTGACCCTGTCCCTTTTCAAAAGTGTTTGCTTTTGATTACCTGCACCCCCTATCTGCCCTCCCTTCTATCGTCCCTACCTTTTTATCCCCTTCCTTCTTCTTTCCTGTGGGGTAAGATACCCAATTGAGTGTGTATGTTATTCCCTCCTCAGGTCAAATCTGATGAGAGCAAGAGTCACTCATTCCCCCTCACCTGTCACCTCTTCCCTTCCAACAGAACTGCTTTTTCTTGCCACTTTTATATGAGATAATTTACCCCATTCTATCACTCCCTTTCTCCCTCTCTCAATATATTCCTCTCTCATCCCTTAATTGGACTTTATTTTTTTTAGATATCATCCCTTCATATTCAATTTGCCCTGTGGCCTCTGTCTACACACACACACACACACACACACACACACACACACACATATATGTATGTATATATATGTATACATGTATGTATGTATGTATGTATGTATATATATATATATATATGTATATTCCCTTCAGCTACCTAATACTGAGGTCTTATAAATTACACATATCATCTTTCCATGTAGGAATGTAAACATAACAGTTCAACTTTAGTAAGTCCCTTATGATTTCTCTTTCTTGTTTACCTTTTCATGCTTCTCTTCATTCTTGTATTTGAAAGTCAAATTTTCTATTCAGCTCTGGTCTTTTCATTGAGAAACCTTGAAAGTCCTCTATTTTATTGAAAATTCATATTTTGCCTTGGAGCATGATACTCAGTTTTGCTGGACAGGTGATTCTTGGTTTTAATCCTAGCTCCATTGACCTCCATAATATCATATTTCTAGCCCTTCAGTCCCTTAATGTAGAAGCTGCTAGATCTTGTATTATCCTGACTGTGTTTCCACAATACTCAAATTGTTTCTTTCTGGCTGCTTGTAATATTTTCTCCTTGATCTGGGAGCTCTGGAATTGGTGACAATATTCCTAGGAGTTTTCTTTTTGGGATCTTTTTCAGGAGATGATTGCTGGATTCTTTAAATTTCTATTTTGCCCTGTGGCTCTAGAATATCAGGGCAGTTCTCCTTGATAATTTCTTGAAAGATGATATCTAGGCTCTTTTTTTGATCATGGCTTTCAGGTATATTCCAATAATTTTTAAATTATCTCTCCTGGATCTATTTTCCAGGTCAGTGGTTTTTCCAATGAGGTATTTCACATTGTCTTCCACTTTTTCATTCCTTTGGTTCTGTTTTATAGTATCTTGATTTCTCATAAAGTCACTAGCTTCCACTTACTCCAATCTAACTTTTAAGGTAGTATTTTCTTCAGTGGTCTTTTGGACCTCCTTTTCCATTTGGCTAATTCTGCCTTTCAAGGCATTCTTCTCCTCATTGGCTTTTTGGAGCTCTTTCAACATTTGAATTAGTCTATTTTTTAAGATGTTATTTTCTTCAGTATTTTTTGGGTCTCCTTTAGCAAGTCATTGATTCATGATTTTCTTGCATCCTTCTCATTTCTCTTCCCAATTTTTCCTCTACTTCTCTAACTTGCTTTTCCAAATGCTTTTTGAACTCTTCCATGGCCTGAGACCAATTCATATTTTTTTTGAAAGCTTTTGATGTAGGCTCTCTGACTTTGTTGACTTCTTCTGGCTGTATGTTTTGGTCTTCTTTGTCACCAAAGAAAGATTCCAAAGTCTGAGTCTAAATCTGAGTCTGTTTTTGCTGCCTGTTCATGTTCCCAGCCAACTACTTGACCCTTGAGCTTTTTGTTGGGGTGCAACTGCTTGTAGATAGTACTTTGTCCCAAGCTTGAGGGGTTCACTATTGTTTCCAGAGGTATTTCTACACAGCTAGCTCTGCCACACCAGTGCTCCTCCTCCCGCAAGAACCGCCAACCTGGACCGTGCCTCAGATCCAAGCAGGCTCTGCACTGCTGCTCTGATCCACCACTTAATTCCTCCCATCAGGCGGGCCAGGGGCTGGAAGCAACTGTAGCCATAGCTCTAGAAGCAGCCTCAGACCTGCACCACCTCCGCTGCCTTCAGGATGGTGGTTGACCACAAACTCCTTTCACTCTGTCCCAGCAGCTTTTCCCACTAACCTTCTCTGTTGTCACTGGCGTTTGTGGGTTGAGAAGTCTGGTAACTGCCACAGCTCACTGATTCATGGCAGTAAGCTTGTTCTGCCTGGCTCCTGGTCTGCTTGGTCCTGGCTAGGCCACTCTGGACTCTGCTCCACTCTGCTCCCAGCTCCAAGGGATAGACCCTTCACAGTGACCATCCAGGCTGTCCTGGGCTGGAGCCCTGCTTCCCTTTGATATTTTATTGGTTCTGCAACTCTAGAATTTTTTTCAGAACAATTTTTATAGGTGTTTGGAGGGATCTGGGGGGAGCTCAAGCAAGTCCCTGCTTTCCAGCCGCCATCTTAGCTCTGTCCCCCACGTCTGTGTTTTCTTACTGTATTTCACTATAGGCTCCACTAAGGCAGGGACTCTCTATTACCTAAACCTTTTATCTTCCTCATCATGATTGTGATATTCTCAATAACAGGAATTTAAGAAATGTTTGTTAAGTGAAACAGTGGCTATAGTACTGAGCTTGGATTCTAGAAGACTTGAGTTGGAGTTTTACCTCATCTGCTTATTAGCTGTGTGACCCAAGACTTAATTTCCTTATCTGTAAAACAAGGATGATAATCACAGCACCTATCTTGCAGGGTTTCTATGAGGAGAAAATTAGATAATGAGTGAAGTATTTTTGTCAAAGCTATAACATTACATGAATGATATTATTACTATTAATAAATTAATAATGTGATTTATATATGTGTCCATCTCCTTCACTAGAATATGAGCTCCATGAGGGCTCCATGTATCTTCAAAAACATGAAGGATAATATGGGGTACACATTAGATGCTTAATAAATAAGTGTTAAATTGGATTTATTCTCCTTGTCATCTTATTTATTATGTTTATTTTGAAAATTAACAGATCACATTTTTCATTTATTGCAATAATAATGTAATGTCATTTGTTGTTAGTGTGGAGTTGCTTATACAGCTGGTACTCAGTCCTTTCTGCTCCTTCCTCTCTGCTTTATTAGAATCTGAATCCTTCAAAGGCCTTTCAAGTTGTTTCTTTCCCTGAAGGATGGTTTAGGGTGTGATCTTTTCTCCTAACAGGGGTATCTGCTCCCTTCTTATCTCCTTTCTCTCAGGATATTTAATCAGCCATGCACAATTACAATAATTAATCCACTTTTTAGTCTAGGGGAAATATAATTAACCTTAGGTCCATGTGATCCATTTCTCTATTTCATGGCATTTATATTGGATGAAAAGTTATAAATATAATCAAAATTGCTCAAAGCCCCCAGTTGGAATTTTGACTCTTCATCCGAACTTATATTTTTGTTTATCTTTTACTTTTTTATGTTTGAGCTAAAAAGAGTATCAGCTTACAGAGAGAATTTGGGTAGAAGAAATGAATAGAGAGTAACATAATGTATGTTTCTGGATAAGCGTGAGAAGAAGTTTAAGAAAGATCAGGTCTTTGGGCAATTTCCTCAATCCTTGAAGAGTTGAGTAAAACCAAGAACTTCAATCTAAGTATGCAATTCTACAAGATGCTTTTGCTGCCCAATGGACCTCCTCTATCTCTCCCTTCTCTGCATCAAGTTATTCTTTTTCATTTTTCAGTTTCCTGTTTGGCTGTTTCCCCTTTGCCTCTGATTCTTTCCAGGTCAACTTGTTAAGTTTTGGGTAGGATGGGACTGGGAGTATCATTTCTGCATGATTGCTGCAGATCAGCTCTCACAGTCCCCACTCCTTCCTCTCTCAGTCTATCTCTCCCAGATTGTGCATATCCCTTTAAGAACTTCCATGCATAATTCACATAGGCCTTTCGATGCAAAGATTGCATTGGTCTCAAGTCACTCACAAGGTTGAGAGGAAATGTTTGTCCCTTTGGGTTACAAATCTAAGGATGCCAGTCATTTGCTAAATTCCAATTACAAAAGATACTTTTTAGGCAATATTCTGCTTACAAAGTACTTCCTTTCTACAACCTTGAAAAGAATGTGAGGTAATGATGATCATCACTATTTTACAGATGGTGAAATCAAATCAGTCCTTACATGGGTAAAGCATTTTGCTAAGGACTCAGCTTTTGATCCAGGAGGTCTTCTGCCTCTAGGCCCCACTAAGTAAAGGGTTCTTCACTTGGTGCCCTTTCATATAATATACATATATATATATATATATATATATATATATATATATATACACATATATATATATACACACATATATATATACGTGTGTGTGTATGTGTATGTGTATGCATGTATATACATACCTATACATATTTGATAATTATATTTTAACACAATTAGTTTCCTTCATAATCTTATATATTTTATTTTATGTATATAAAAGCATCACCAGTCAAAGATATTGGGTATTAAAAAAGGATAAAGACTTCTGTCCTAAACCTTCAGAAATGCAAATATCTCCTCTTAATGCAGTCTTTAAGGAGTCACTGTCAAACATCACTTTGCACTTAAATCACATAAAATGATCAGAATAGAATGGAGAATCATTAGACCTAGACTCTCTACATGTCATCATCTGTATCTCTGATGCTTTGTTCTTTGTTATATTATTTGTATCCCCAGAGGTTAGGACAGATCCTGGCACATAGTAGGTACTTAATGAATGTTCACTGAATTGAACTGGTAGCAAATCATATTTCTGATCTGGGCATCAGCTTTCTCATCTGTAAAAAGAAGAGTTTGAGATGAAGGATAGGCAAAATCCTCCACAGTCCTTGACATTCAATGTTTTTTCCTCTCTTTTCCTCTGAATTATGAGAAATGCAAGACTTAAACCCATCAGTTCATTTATTATGTTAATGGCATAATAGTGCGGGAGCTGACACACTATATGCAGCAAGCCAGGCCACTGTTCTATAATTATATTGAATTAAGGAAATCCAAAGAACACTTTGAGGGAGGAGGGGAGAAAGAAAAAGGTGCATGTACCCAGAATGATAAGAGATTCGATTTTTATCACGATCCACATAATGGAAATGGGCATTTATTATTCATGATTGGCATATGAGCAGCTAGAAAGCTTTTTAAGGCTGTGGGAATTCTAATTCCTTTGCAGTTCAATTAAAACAAAAATAAACCAAGGGGATTTTCCATAACTATTCTTAGAAAATCCGAATTTTTGAATCAGAAATGACCTCAGAGATGGTCTAAAACATGAGGCTTTTCTGTAACAGCATTGGCAGAGACTCTGGGGCCAGGTCTCAGTTTCCTGCTCCCCTCCTCCAAAAGGGAGGATTTTGGATTAAAGAAGAGTTTCTTAACTTGGGATTTGTGAATGTGTTTTGTTTAAAACAATTAATAATTATATTTCGGTGTAACTGGTTTCCTGTCATCTTGTGTACTTTATTTTGTGCATTTAAAATCATGATTCTGAGAAGGGGGCCATAGGTTTTACTAGACTGCCCATGGGGTCCAAAGTAAAATGGATGAGAACCTCTGGCCTACATGATCTATATGGGCCTTTCTCTACAGCTCTGAAGTTCCGTAGATCTATTTCCAGGAATAGGAAACTTCCTACTTAACAAGGCAGCCTCTTCCACTGTTGGACAGCTTTAGTGATTATGAATTTTCATTTTTTAAAGTTGGGCCAAAATCTGCCTGCTATTAAAGCTAGCTTTGCCATCTGGAGCCACAAAGAATTAGCCTAATCCTTTTTCCGCATCACAAACCTTCAGATAATCTGAAAGCAGTTATCATGTCCCTGTGGCATTACTACCTCCCTTAACCCTTCTTTTCTTTCCTTCAAACTAAATAACCCTGTTCCTCCAAACATCCCTCTTATGGCATGATTTCTAATGCTTATCTTACAATGAGGTTGCCCAGAAATGAAGAAAATAAAATGAAGGATTTAGGCACTTTAAATGTCATATGTCCCAGCCCCTCATTTTATAAATAAAGATAGGACACCCAGGAAGGGAAAGTTATTTGCCAAAGGCTACACAGATGACTGATTGATTAATATAGGAGGAAGGGTAATGGAAGTGTCTGCTCTTAGGACTTCCCAGGCCCCTTTGGGGATGGGGTGTGTGTACCAGCAGCCATGGGGAACACGAAATTGGGCAATTTTGCCATATTTCTCCATTTATATCTGAAAGACGTAAGTACATCCATCTAAGTTTTAGGCTTTGAACATGTCAAAATACATATTTTTGGGGGGTGGAAATCTGGGCTAACTGATGGGCACTTTATTTTTTATCTTTTCCATTTTGCATTTGTGTAGACACAGAAAGAAACAGCATATTTGTTTGACTTCCCTTGGGACACTGAGACAAAAATAATTCTTTGTCATACCCTGCATCCCTTCTGTTAAAGTTTGTGAGAAAGCAGTCCCAGGTGGCATTCCTCTTTTGGCATGACTTGAGCTTGTATTGTGCTGGAGAAAGAGCTGGAGGCCAAAAGTTAGGGTTCTAGTCCTGCCTTTAACATTGGAAAAAAATCCACTTCATCACTTGGGGCTTCAGTTCATCATCTGTAAAGTGTGGGGCTCATTCTAGCTCAAGGATTCTTACCCTTTTTGTCTTACACCTCTTCAGCAATCTGGCAAAGCCTGTGTACTTCTTAAAATAATGTTTTTAAATAAATGAGGGGAAGTCCAGTTATGTCCAACAACTGTATGTCATTGGCCCACTGAAAGCATCTCCTTTGGGTTTAGAAGGAGGGAGAAGGCTGAAGTTGGACAATGACACGTTTGAAGCTTACTGTATGTAAGGCACGTCCCTTCCCCTCTCTGCCTGCCAATTAAAAGGGGATTTTTCTCATGGGGACCAGTGAAGTTGTTGGGTTTTCCTTTATCCACAATTCAGTTTATAGACTGAAAACCTTTTAGAGAAGCACTCATTGTCCTTGGAATTCCAGTAAATAGAAATGATGGAGCCATTTTATCCCTTGGAAAGCAGTCCCACATAAACACAGACAAAAGCAGGGGAGACAGAGGCATATACCTTTATCAAAAATCCATCATGCATGTAGAGTATACAATGGGGAGTCCAGTGTCAAATCTCTCAGCAGTAGACTTCATCAAAGAGACAGGACAGCTTCAGCCTTTCATTGAATGGGGGAGAGGGATTTCCTTCAAAGTCTCCCTTGAAATCCACTTTTAACAACCCCCCAAGTAGCCGATAATCCTCTAAGCCAGGATCCTCCCCAAAGTGGCAGTCTCAGACTCTGGTTTTAACATGACTGACCTTTTACAGGACCTCCATGGGATCAGGACCACAGCATAGCCTGGGCCTGTAATCTCCAATTTTCCTAATGGGAAAAGGCACAATGTGGGAGGTTGACCATGTTTGTAAACATGTACAGAAAGGCACATGGCACAACACAGGCTCAGTTCCCGTGAACGGACCAGCCTGAGGGGCCTGGTCAACACTATCCAGCTAAAAACCCAATAGGGCTGTCCCACAGTGGTGTAAATATCAGTCACTTGGATAAACAGAAGTTAAACTGTGTCTATGTGTTAATGCTAGAGGGTGAGGTATTCTGTGGCCATCATAGCACTGTTGATCTAGAGATGCAAGGGACCTTAAATATCATTTAATCCAATCCATTCAATTTACAGTTGGGGAAACTGAGGCAAAGAGAGGTTAAGCAACTCACGGTGCCACAGGTATTGAGGGCAGGGTCAGGATATGAATGGTAGTCCTCTGACCCCAAACCCATTGTGTTTGTGTGTGTGTGTGTGTGTGTGTGTGTGTGTGTGCATGTGTGTTTCCATTACAGCATGCTCCCAATGTATCCAATGACTTATTTGCCAGTTTCCATATTATATGTGCTAAATAAATATTTACTGAATGGGATTAAAATAACATAACAGTTCTAATTTCTATAATGCTTTAAGGTTCACAACATTCTTTCCTTATAGCACCCCTGTGAAGTAGTTAGCATAGGTGTTATTAGCATTTTACACATGGGGAGGCTGGACTCCAGAGAATTTGAACTTAATTCAATTTGACAAAAACACACCAGCCACTCTGCTAAGTAATGTGGCTACAAAGACAAAAATGAAACTCTTCCTTTCCTCAGGTAGTTTACATTCTATGGGGAGGAGGTGAGATTATAATACCCATATGCATAGTTAAATAAAAATAAGATAATTTAAATAGAGAATACAAATCATGGGGAGAAAAGGGAAAGCTCCTCACCAGGATATGACACCTGGGCTTAAAGAAAAATCAATACTCTAAGAAGTGAGGGAGAATCTATTCCAAGGAAGGATGGCTTGTGTGAATGCATGGAGACTAGAGATAGAATGTCAAAATGAAATGACTTGAACGGAGTTACAGTGCTACAAAGGATCAGAACCAGGTTTCGAAGCTCTCTGAAAAAGGCATTAGCACAGTCCCCAATCCAAAGGCACATCAGATGTCTTGAAATGGAATGAGGCCAGGCAGCAAGGAAGAGCTGTGTGATATGCTGGAAATAACCCCGACTTCGGCATCAGGTGACTTGGTTACATGTATGAATTCTATTATACACTTTCAGAGTTGGAGGGTTATAGCTCATAAATTATCTAATTCAGAATCCGGTCTACAACTTCCTTGGCATGTACAATCTCTGCTTAAACACCAGCGGGGATGGGTAGTTCATGGAATGATTTGTTCAGTTTTCCAAAGGGGGACTATTTAAAAGAAACGTGCTAGCTCACAAATTTCTTCTAGCTTGAGAAGCGAAGCCCTAGTGTCTTGGTTTTCAGTATGTTTAATGCTGGAATACTTTAGCATTAGTAGAATCAGAATTTTAGAGCCCATGGATTTCATTTTCATACATCTCTAATTCTTTGGCAGTTCTTCCTGATATTGAAAAAAAAATTCCCTTTAACTTCTATCCATCATTGCTATGTGTGGTGCCATCTGGGTGGAAAAAAAGTAGAAGTCTTGGTTTACAGGATGGTCCATCAGATATTTGATGGTAGCGATTACTATTGCCTATATCAAATGAAATAACCCTAAATCCACCACATTCTCCATTCACCTACCTAAATAATCTAAAAACTAAAACACTGGACCTAAGACTCAGGAAATCAAAGTTCCAGTCCCTACTCAGCCAAAACTTCCTATGAGCCCATTGCACACGTCATTCTGGGCCTCAGTTCTTTTAATCTGTAAAATGAGGAGGTGGGTCATTGTCTGAGCTCTTGCCCAATTCTATCGTTCTAGGTTCCATGATATTAGGTCTCTTTCAGGTCTAGCATCCTATGTTTGGAGTTCTAAGTTCTCTCCCAGCCCTGATGTTCCATGTCATATTCAAAGGTCTCTTTCAGCTCCAATAGTCTATGATTCCACTAATGCCATGGTATTTCATCGTTAAATTCATTGGAAATCTACTCACTAGAACTATTTCCTGGACTAAGAGGAGTATGAAAGTTGTTGTTCTTTTCTTAATAATCCCGCTATGAGAAACTGCACAAACTATTCTATTCCCCGAACCCTCTGCCTGGAGAGAATTTCTTTTGGTTTATTCTTATGAGAAGATCTGAAAGCTCTGGCTCCCTTCATAAGGCCTTTACAAGGCTTTTTTTTTTTGTTTTGTTTTAAGTTAGGGAGTAGCAAATTAAACAAATTGGCAAGATAAAAGCCCCAGTATGAATATGCATGATTCATTCTGTAATCAAACACCACCTAATCCTTTCCAGAAGAAAGGATCAGAAAACCATTTTCCTTCACGTATTTAAATTTAAATTAGCCCTTAGTGAATGTTTGGACAAATTTCAGGAGAAGGTCGATTTTATTTTTGTTTAGTGCCTTTTCTTAATAATGCATTAAGAGTTCCAGAAGTCACCTGAATATGTCAGCCAGGACCCCCAAATACACATATCATGGGAACTTTGTTTCCGTAGAAACTAAAGGACCCAGAAGATGAAACTAGGGTCCAATATATGTGGACTCAGTGTAAGAAGGACTTCTTAACAAACATAGGTGACCAAGAATGGAATAGATTGTCTTATTAGTGAGTGATCTGATCATCATGAGATGGTTTCAGACTAAAGTGTCACAGATTAAGGAGGTGGTATTTATGCTGCAGGTAAATTGTAGATTAGACAAACTAGGGACCCTTTTTAAGTGAGAGGCATGGAAGTATGATGGAAAGAGAAGCCATAGTTGCGGGCAGGAAACCTGTGGTTCAAATCCAGCCTGTTGTCACCACTGCCAAAATATATCAAACTACAGTTATGAAGGAACAATTTTATAGAATGAGATTTTTGGTGTAAATTAGTTTAGAAAGAAAAATATCAGCTTTAAAAAATGCTATTTTCGGGGCAGCTAGGTGGCGCAGTGAGTAGAGCACCGGCCCTGGAGTCAGGAGGACCTGAGTTCAAATCCGGCCTCAGACACTTGTACTAGCTGTGTGACCTTGGGCAAGTCACTTAATCCCAATTGCCCTGCCCCCCCCCAAAAAATGCTATTTTTCAGGGCTAGGTAAGGGAGGTATCATTTAGTTTTTGGAGAATAAAAAGGCCTCATTTATTCTATTAGCTAGCTGTGTGACCATTGAAGAATAACTTAATGTTTCTAACCCTTACTAACTTCTCTATAAAGTGAGAATAATAGTACCTGTTACTACCTACTAAATAGGGTGGTTCTGAGGATAGTGCTTGGTATTCCTTTGTGTGCTAGGTGGCATAGTGGATAAAAGGCTGAACTTAGAGTCCAAGAGATCTGAATTCAAATTCTGCCTCAGACACTTATTAGCTGTGTGACCCTGAGCAAATTATGTAATGTCTTTCAACCTCAGTTTCCTCATCTGTAAATAGGGATGATAATAACAGAATCTATTTTACAGGTTTGTTGAGAGGACCAAATAAGATAATGTGCCAGGTGCTTTGCAAACCTATATAATTGTTAGTTATTAAAGAGGTATGAATTGTGACACTGTCATCCACTGGCCTGCTAACTCCACAGTTAATTCATCCTTATTTTTTTTTTAAGTTTGGCAGATTTTCATTCATCAATTTTTAAAAATAAAATGTGTTTGGAGTATTTTCAATAGCATGGCTCTATGGATGTGCCTCCAAATGTGCAGTTCATAGAACCATAGAGAGGGAAGGGAACCAAGGCATGACCTATTCAGATTCTCTCTTCAAGGCATGAATTCAGCCTCTGCCTGAGAACATCTCATCATTCCTGCAGAAAGCCTGTCTCACCATCTAAAAAGAAGTCTCAGAATGTCAAAGATGAAGGGAACCTTAGAAGCTCTCCAATGCAACCTCTTCCATTTACAGATAAGGAAACTGAGGCCCAGGAGGGTACCTAAGATGACACATATAGTTAGGGAGAAGAGCTAAGATTCCAGTATGTGCTTTCCGTCCAGGACCTGCTTTGCCTTCACCAGGCTGCCTTCTACCATCTGAAGATATTTTTATCACCAACCAACTCCTGGAAATCAGATTGCACTCGGGTGATGGAAAACAAGTTTGGGTTTGTTCGAAGGGAAAACAGAAATGTTTTTGTGCATGTAACTACTTAACTCACAAATCAACAGAGGCTGCTTTGGGGTAGCTGGCCTCATGTTTCTGCAAAATAGGAGCCAAACTCTTCTACCGTGGGATTCGTTCAATGTCCCACAAACCGCAAGATAAACAGAGAGGTTTCCTTTCTCTGAGAGACTATCAAACAAAATGACAGATTCAAAATGCAACCTCTTTCTTCTTCAAAAACCAAATACTCCCTCCCCTGCAAAAAAAACCCTCAAAGGAAAAAAAAAATAAAACAACTCACAATTTTTTTTTGAAACAGCTCACAACAAAAATCTGTTTCTGAATTTCCCACTCTAGAAAAAAAGCTTGACAGGGCTTGGCAATGGTGAAAATGGAAAAAAGCTTCCTCTCTTACAATAATGTTTTCAGGGAAAAAAATCATGATTTAGCTAAGGGCTATTGATAGATACCTAAATATACAATATATAAACAGTATTATTATTAATAATATATTCATATAATATTTACATATTTATACATTTATATATAATAATAGTAATGTTTATATATGTATGTTTATATAAATATCCCTTTAACTGAAATATATAAAAATTAATAAGAAATAAGTTATTATTTGGTAAATTAATTTGATATATATTAATTTGATATATTTTGATACATATTTGATATATACATATATACATACTTGATACCTAAAAAGACTGTACAATACATATACGTATATGTATATCTATACATCTACATATAGATATGTATCTATATGCATCCATATATGTATCTACATATATCCATATCCATATATGCATCTATATATATCCATATATACACACATATACACATACACACACATACATATGTATATATATATGCATATGCATATATGCACGCACGTGTGTGTGTGTGTGTGTGTGTGTGTGTGTGTGTGTGTGTGTAAATACAGGGCAGCTAAGTAGCACAGTTGACAGAGTACTAGGATTGGAGTCATGATGACTCCTATTCATGAGTTCAAATCTGGCCTCAGACACTTACCAGTTGTGTGACTCTGGGCAAATCACTTAACCTTCATTGTCTTAGTGTCCCAATCTGTAACACGAGCTGGAGGAGGAAATGGCAACCCACTCCAGTATCTTTGCTGAGAAAACCCCAAATGCGATCATAGAGTTGGACATGAATTAAAAACAACTGAATAACAACAAAATATAAATGTACACACAGAGATATATACATGGACATATAAATATATGTGACTGTATAAATAAATGTGTCTATATAGAGGTATATATATTGAGTAGCCTATATCAGTTTAATAACTGATTATCCCTCCTCTCAGCCTGGGCAGGGAAAGCATCTTTGTGATCTAACACACAAACCTATCCCCTTCTGAACAACCACTATAATCCTTTGGGGCCACTTTTTTGCAGGCTAAAAATTGGTTTTAAAAGCCAGATAAAGTGCATTTTGTTGCTGCAAAAATGCAATCTATCTTTTCATTCTGCTGCTCCTGAGATGACAAATTGATTTCTTTTTATACACTGCTACCTCCCCATCCGAGTCTGCTTGGCTTTATGAATATAACTGCTCCTGGGAGTCAGAACCCTATGAATATAGAGCAAGTGATAACAGGTTCAATCCACTCCATGCCCACCCTGAGATCTTGGACTTATAAAGTCAGAGAATACAAGGACTACCAAGGACTTTAGAACAACCACAAACACACACGTACAGGATGTCAGGACTAGGAGGGATCTTGGTGTATAGAACATAGAATGTTAGCTCTAGAAGGGAACTTAGAAAAATGATAACAAAAGCATAGAATGTCATAGTTGGGAAAATTTTTATAACTTAGAACCTTAATGTTAGCACTTGGAAGGATCTCAGAACATAGAGTAGAATTGTAAAGGACCCAAGAACACAGAATGTCACCATTGTAAAGGACCTTATAATATTGAACATGGAATTTTAGCTCTGGAAGGAATCTCAGGGTTCATGTAGTCCAACCTATGCAATTTACAGGGAGTCAACTGAGGTTCTTTTCTCTGGGCTCTTCTTCCAATGAAGTCATAGGATAAGTAGGAAGGATATGGGAAGGGGAAGCAGATAATAAAATTCTTCTACTACCGACAACCAAACAACCAATCAGTAGTTAGAACAAAGGGAAAGATGGTTAGGGAAAAGCCTGTTTATCTTTTCTAAGTGATTGATAGAATGTGAGTTCCTTGAGGAAAGAGGGTGCTGCATTTAAGAGATTTGCTTAAGAACCATTCGGCTAGTGAATTGTAGAGATGAGATTTGAACCAATTTCTTTTGACTGAGTTCAGCCCTCTTTCTTATATGCTACTTGGAAGAATAATTAAATACATAGAGGTCAGTCTGATACTATCTACTCATGGGGGGTGGGGAATAGGATGAAAAAATGCATCCTAAATAAGAGACAGCTGGGTGGCACATTGGATAGGTCAATAGACTTGGAGGCAGGAAGACTCAAGTCCAAATTTTGCTTCAGACATGTACTGTGTGAATCTGGGCAAAGCTCTCAGTTTCAGTTTCCTTATCTGTTAAATGGTGATGATAATGTACACACCTCACAAAGCTCTTGTGAGGAACAAAGGAGACAAGATGTATAAGATGCTCTGCATACGTTACAGCTACTATGTAAGTAACAGGAATGCCCATATTATGATATTTGGATGGAGGGAAAACCTGGCAAGTCAGTCCACTGTTATGTGCACTTTGGAAATGTATTGAAAATGGAAAATGGGATTGTACCAGAATGGAATAGGAGGAGTAGATTGGGCTAAATTAAATTGGGAAATTGCATAGCGCTGAAAACAATTCTCAGCTGCTCATGCTGCAAATGCCATCTCCCATTGCCAACATGGTGCCAGTGATACCTAGTAGCTAAGAATGACAAATCAGCATGATCCCAGCAAAATCTTAACCATGAGTGACTTACAGAGCAATGGAAAGATGGGAGAGGGGGTGTGTACAGACTGATGCATGTAGCTATAAATGACTTAACTAAGAAGTAAGGTAAAAGATGTGACTGAGGGCATGCAGGTTTGGAAAATGTGCTTGGTTAGTTTTGGAGCAAGAAAAGAAAGGCAATGTGTTCAACCTGAACACTGAAGCGGTAGACTGTGATTCTAAAAGAATCAGATCATGTCATCCGTTGTGTTGGGAGGTCTTCTGCAAAGAATTTTCAGAAGATGAATGTGAACTAAGCAGAAGGTTCTGAGCCCCACTGATGGAGGGAGAATCCACAATGAGAGGTCTGAGGGCAGAAGGTCATTACCAATTAGGGAAAATTGGGGGAGGGTTCTAGGAGGAGGTCACATTTATGTTGGGCTGTGAAGTATGAGAAGGAATTCAACAAAAGGCAGAGGGTCTGGCCTTCCAAAGGGGTCCATAACACTAGGAATAAAAGATAAGAACCCCTGGACTTAGGACTTCTCCTTTGACCTTTTTATAACATGCTTTCCAAAATAATGAGCGGCATATATATGTTACACACTACAACACCCCAACTAATTTGAAACTTTTTGAAGACTTTTGGAAAGTATTGAGCAGGAACACTTTTAATGGTATTTTAATTTTAAAAATCATTATTTTTTAATCATGCTTTAATCATAATTTAAACATGGCATTCTTTTAATCATTATATCCGTGGAGTTGAACATAGTACCTTGTACATAGTAGCTCCTGAGCAGTACTGAGGGGTGAAAAGAACACTAGATTCAGAGTCAGAGGACTTGACTTTGAACCTCAACAGGCTACTTGGCTTTGTAACCTTGGGTTACTCAACAAAAAAACAGTTCAGATGGAGAAAGCAAGGCTTGGCTTCAGGGCCAGAATTTAAAGGGATACCACTTCCTTCCTCATCCCTCCTCCATCACAACTTAGCTCCTATTTTCAGATGAAAAAAAAAGCAAAACAAACAAATACCAACAACCTGAACACCAAGAACATTCTCCTTCTGTTTGCCCGAAGACTTGTCAGATATAGGTGGGATTCCTCTTGTTTGCCCTTAACTTTTGCTCTGAATACCCTTCAAACAGTTTTCTCTACTCCTCCCTAGGAGTAGCACATTTCAAAAAACAAACACAGATGAAAACTCCACTAAACCTTCCCACAGTGAAGTTTTTGGTAGGGGTTAAACTGAAGTTCATGTCTATGCGGCTGGTAAATCCACCAAAGATTTTATTGCAAAGTTTAGATCCCATTCACCCTCTCAGCTAAGTGTTTTCAAGGCCCAGGGAAGGGAGTCATCCAAAGCCATTATCAACACAAAATACTCTCTGCTTTCCCTCCTGGTAAGCCCTGGACGAGAGATAGACTTCTGCAGCAAAACAAACACACAAATAAGCAACAACAACCACAAAAACCTGGAGTAAGTTAAGGGGAAGATGTACAGAATTATTGCAAAATATCAAGGTTGCTGTTGTTGTGTCTGTCCTTTGTTCTCAAAGAGGACCATGGCATCAGAGAAATGATGACATGACTTGCAGCTGAGCTTGATTTGAGTGAGGAAGGGCTGTGCAAAGTCACTAGCCTCACTTTCTCCTCCAGAGACATCTGGGTCCAGTAGCCGGATATTCACCAGGAAGACTGGAGATGGCCCAGAATACATTGGGAGACCCTGGCCCTTAAATGCTAAGGCCCTTTCAGGTTTTCACTTTGAGTGAGGTAATGCCCATTCAGTGGATAGGCCTCTTTCGCTTTGGAATGTGGATTAGGGGAGGTAAGGGGATTAAGGATTTGGAACCCAAGCCAAAAGACCCTTGTCAACATCTGCTCTTAGGCCCAGCCCCACCTATGTTTTCCCTCTATAGCAATTGCCTTATTTCTTCTTGGTTCTTCTCTAACACTGCCAAAAGTCAGGTCCTCATCTGGGGCTGGCGGTTCAAATGTGAATTTGCTATTGAGGGAATGGGATCATAGCAGTCTTGATATTTTTCCTATAAATAAAACTAGAATTAAAAAAGGCACTACAGTTAAATTAAAATTGGCCTCACAGAACTTCTTTAGAAAGGCAAAGAAAAAAGTCTGTCAGGGTACTGTTTTTGGTTCACCAACATAATTTCATGTGCCATTTGGTCGTCTTCTACTGTAATGCTCATGATAAGATTTTGCAAAGAGACCCCCATAAAAACAACTGTAACACACATCAATATTAGCTTTTGAAGTTAGAAAAATTCTATGAGCATTTGCTAAGATCCTCCAAATTAAGTCAACATGTAATATTATATTTAGTAAATTCAATGAAAAGGTGGAAATAGGCAGGGCTGTCAAAAAAAGAAGAGGAATATGTGAATGAGGAATCAAGAACGAAGGGAGATCAAGGTGCTATAAACTACACATAATCAGCATACCTAAATATCAATGTTTATTTGGAGAATAGAATATAAGAGCTATGTTGGGCAATCAATAACACCAAAAATTGAAATAAAATACATTTTAACAGAAAGGAAGCAACTTCTTGCTAATGTGGGAATCATTCCTAAGTCATATAGTCAGTCCAACTTGTTAATTCAATGATCAAAATTAATTCAAAGTTAGAAGAAAGAATAAAAATGAGAAAATGTATATTGTACACTTAAAAAAACTCCATCTTGGTCTGTTTGGGCAAACTATTGTTGACAAAAAGTAGGATTTGCCAGAAGAAATGATAATTTTATACAGAAATTTAACGGAGACAAATCAGTTAATATCATTAAGGAGATTTGTTGTTGCTGAGTCATTTTTCAGTTACGTCTGACTCTTCATGATCCCATTTGGAGTTTTCTTGGCAAAGATACTAGCGTGGTCCATCATTTCCTTCTCCAGCTCATTTTACAGATGAGTAAACTGAGGCAAATGGGGTTAAGTGACTTGCCCAGAATCACACCTCTAGTAAGTGTCTGAGGTTGGATTTAAACTCAGGAAGATGAGTCTCCCTGACTCCAGGCCCAGCACTCTTATCCACTGTGCCACCTAGCTGCCCAAGGAAATTAGAGAAGGCTAAAATGATCTGTAGTCAGCAAATACTTTAGTCATCAAGCAGAGACATATGGAGACAAAAGGCAATACCAGTTTGTAATACAGATTGGTGATATCTTATGGAAGAAGATGAAAAAAGATTATGAGTAGCATCAGCTCATAAAAGTGAAAAAAGCAGTAGAGGGTAAAAGAGTTAAAAAGAAAGCATTGGGATGCAAAGTCATGCCAAAGACATATACAGGTAAAAATATTCATAACAACTATTTTCATCATTGAGGAAAGTAGAATGACTACATTTGGATTCCAACATCACAGTTCCAGATGTCCTTATAAAGGATACAGAAATGGGCCTAAAGAGAACCAAAATGGGGAAAACAGCTGGATTAGACCAAGTGTAGGGAGAGGAGCTCCATGCTCGAGGAGGCAAATTTATGATGGAATTGAGGGGTTGATTCATGAGTTACCTGAAGAAAGGGAAGATACCAAATACATGGAAAAAATCTTGGGCCTCATAAATGCTGAAAAATGGTGAATGAGTGAATGTCAACTTTTATTGACCTGAATGCCTCCTCCAGCTATATAAAATTTTTATGAAAATCATATAGCATTCCACAGTAAATTTTATCCTTACCTTTGCACAGTTGGCTAAAAGATAAAGGCAGCATAAGGCCCCACTGTTATTTTTGGTAGTTGATTATTTTTTCAAATAACATTTAATTCAGTTGAACTAAATGCCACTTTGGGGGTTCTTTTCCAAAAGTCTCCCACCCACATATTAAAATTATTCAAGATTCTTTGAAAAATATAACAATGATAACCTTGGTTCAATCACCTTTTGATCATCAATATTGGGTAAAGCATAAATCAAGGAGACATATACTCTCCAAATGTGTTTGCTACTGTTATGGCGGTGAAGGGCTGTCAGTCTAAGATGAGGAGAAATTGCCTGCTTATGGTGAGCGCCTCCAGATGTTTCTGTTTGTGGATTATATTGCATTCCTTGCTTTAAGCCCAAGAAAAATGCAGAAACTCCCAGAAAATATCTGCAACCACTCAAAAAAGTTTGGGCTCATCATCTACAGAGGGAAAAAGAAAACAAAACAAGTGGGAGAGGAACGTCTATTGTTCATATTGTGATATGCAGTTAGACTGACTAGGGACCAATCTATAGGACACATCTATCATAATATGTATCTTGGACAGACAATTACAAATTAATGGCTTAGGCTGAGAATTAAAAAGAAAGGGTTAGGTTGACTTTGAGAAATGCAAAGTTCCTTTAATGAGCTTCAACTTTGGGACCTTCTCCCCTAGAAAATCCCTTTGCTATATGTGTTGGTAAGCAAAATGGGCTCCTTAGCACTTAGTTCAACAAGTGCCCTTGAATAGTTTGGCTTTTGTTCCCTTTGAGTAATTCACTGAGCCTTACTAGGTGCTAAGCCCCAGGCCCAAACCCCTATTAGGTGTAAAACCTTAGTGGGTGTGGATTGGCAACTAAGGTGGGGCCCAAGGTGGGGCTAACTCCAGGGAGGGCCTAGTTTACATGTCTGGGAGAGCAGAGGCTTTTAGACCATGTGGGTTTAAGTCCACCTCTTTGTGACGATTCTAGATCATGTGGGTGAGTCACATTGTGACTTACCCCTGACGCTGAAAAAGATATAAAAACCAGGGGTTGGCTGTCTGTTCTTTGGAGCTCTTTGCCACAGCAGTGGTGGCGCATGACTCTGGGCCAGCCCTTGTTCTGAGTTCCCGGGCTGAACCTAGATGTTGGTAACCATGAATTGTATTGGGTCTGTCTGTTGATATTTATAATTTGTTTGTATTTTGTTCTGAAGTTCAGAGTACTGGCTTTTTCCCCTGAACTAAGTGAATGCTGTCTGTATGCTGGATTAAAGTAAACTTGTCAACCCTTCACCTTGCTTTCCTCAGTTAAGCAGATCAAATGAACCTGTGCTGTTGGCAGCTTTCCAGGTGCTGGCTGTGGGTGGATCTTACACCCCCACAGAAGCTGCTAGCTGGATTGCTGAAACACCATATCAGTCCTCTTTTCCCATGGGTGAGTTCCCTTTGGGGATAAACTCAGGCCAGCCAGGTTTCATTTCCCTCACAGTTGTGCTGCTGACTCTCTGAATTTGGCACCATGTCTCCCCCTGTCAATTTCTGCCTCCCTTTTATGTACTGTCTTCTTTCCTTAGAAGGGAAGCTTCTTGAGGGCAGGTACTGTCTTTCTTTTGGCTTGTATTTCTATCCCCAGTGCTTAGCACAGTGCATTAGGCATTAGTACTTAATAAGTGTTTGCCTACCTACTTCAAACTTCTCCTCCCACCCCACCCCCAAAGAGCCCATCTTTGTAATAGTAATATTCTACTGTATTGTTATATGACTGTAAGTCATGGAAAGCTAGAATATGTGAAGAAATAAATGTCAGAAGGCAATGGAGAAGTGCAGGTTGGGTAGGAGTACACATCCTACAACATGACAAATCATGAACTCAATTGGAGGTCTTCCAGCAGAAGCTAGATGACTATTCGCTGGCTAGGTTATTGTAGGTATTTCGCTTTGGATGTGTGTTGAAAAGTCTGTGATTCAGTGATTATTCCACGGTCATGTAGTCAGTAAGAGGGAGAGCTGGGATTTTTAATTCAACAAACACTTAACAAACAACATATGAAAAGCACTGTGCTAGGTAGTTAGGTACAAAGATAAAAAATATTCCAGATGATATTAAATTGCCAACAGAAAATATTTTCCATTGGATGTTGGAGCCTAGAGAGGGGTGGAGAAAAATAAGGTTAGAATGTATTAAGGCAGAGAGACAGCAAGAAACTTACTGAAAGTCCATGGAAATTTAGTGACAAAGCCTGATATAAAAGTGTGACATATGCCTATTCATTCATTCACATGCATTTATGAAGCATTTATTAAGTGCTTACTGTTTGCAAGACATTATGCTAGGCAATAGAGATGCAAATATGACAAATGGCAAAGGAACCATCAAGGAACTTAAATTCTACAGAGGGATATGATGAGTATAGACATTAGTATGATACAAGGTAGGCTAATAAGGGCAAAGGAGAGGTATGAACAAGGTGTGAATCAGGAAAGACATCTTGGAGGAGGTGATACCTGAGCTAATCCTTGAAAGAAGAGGATTTTGATGGGCAACAAAGAGGAGGAAATACATGCTAGACAAGGGTGATGTACTGTACAAATGCACAGAGGGGCTGAGGGGTTATATTGATCAGAGCATGGAGTGCATGAAAAGAAGAGAACAAATGGGTTAGAAAGACAGGTTGCAGTCATACTATGGAGAGCCTTAAATATCACAGTTGGGGTTATTTTATTTTATTTTATTTTATTTTATTTTTATCCCAGAGACAAGAGATAGCTACTGAAAGTTTCTGAGCAATGTTTCACCAGCCATGAAGCTGGCCAGAGCAGTTTAAATTGGGGATTCTTGGGCTGCACAATTATTTAGTCTCTTGCTAGGGTCTACAAATAATTTAGTTAAAAATTCCTGTCTCTAAATAGCAAAATACCAGGGGAGGTACCCAGCCCTTCACATGGCAATCACATTAGCTACTACTGTTCTGATCCTTAAAAGCAACAACAAAAATGAACCATTCGCTGTTTGTTGTTCTACTGGCTGCCTTTAATTAAATCACAATCCTGCAGCATATGGCAGCCTCCTCAATCCCTTCTCCTCCCTCTCCCCATTTGTCTCCCTCTCGTCCCCTTCTCTTTCCACCCTCTTTTGCCTCTCCCTTCTCCCCTTTCTTCCTTCCCTTCACTCTTTCTCCCTTCCTTTCCCTTTATTTCTCCTCCCTTCTCCACTTGTTTTCTCCCTCACTTTCCCTAAGTCATATTCGGTGATAAACATGGGCAGAATGATGGGTATTATTGCTCATAGCAGTCAATTAATGGATAATTCAAGAAAACATGTGTGTTAAAGCCAGCAGAAACTTGCTGCCAAGTGTGTGGTATATCCACAGAGGCTTTCCAAAGTATTATATAGCATGGACCTGGGGCCATAATTGCAAACCATAACCATATTCAAGTACTTGGGATGCATTTGGCAATGCCAAGGGTACAAATAAAATCACTTGGAAACCAATTTTATAAAATAACATTATCACTTCTCCAGCCCTTTGAGTCTTGCTGTGCCTTAAGATATCCAAAAATTTGTAGTATGACCCCTTATGTGAAACTCCCCAGGGACACCCACAACTCAAAGGAGTATAGACATATATATCTGTGCTATTTACAATTTTGTCAGATAAAGGCAGAGATGACATCTTCATCACATTAGCAAATGATACATATCTGGGAGGAAAAAGTAACACACTGGATGACCAAGACAGGTTTAAAGATTTTATTGGGCTACCTAATTTAGATATGATGGAATTTATAAGATCATATGAGAAATCTTATAATGGGTGTGAAAAAACAAAAGTTAAAAATACAAGATGCAAACATTGTTTGATATCAATTCATCTGAAAAAAAAGATCTTGAGAACTTTGTGGACTGTGGGCTGAATATGACTTAAAAGTATGAAACAGAAGTCAAAAAAATCTAATACAATGCTGGGCTTCATTAATCAAGGCATCGTCTCCAGAACTAGGAGAGTAATAGGATCTGCATTCTGCCTTGATGAGACAACATCTGGTTTACTTTATTCATTTCTGCCCTCAAGGAGGATGTAGGAGAGGCCAGAAAACTATGACTTATGTGAACACAAGTCAATTGGAGAACAATGAAAAACTTAATATAATTTACTGCTGAATTAATAAGAGCTCACATTTTTATAACACTTCACAACTTATAAAGAGTTTTTCTGACAAGCACCCTATAAGGTAAATGGTACAGTCAAAATATGAATATCCTAATTTTATAGATGAAACTAAAGCTCAGAGACATTTTAGTCAATAAATCAAATAGGCATTTGTTAAGTGTCTATTTTGTGCGAGGCATTGAAGCAAAAGAGGAACAGCCCCACGACTTGCCCATAGTTATAATAATTTTCATAACCAAGAATTATCTTCTGCTTCCATTTCCACTGCCCTACGCTGCGCCATGCTGACTCTGGGTTGTATCTAACTTGAGGCCACTATCTGGTATGGCCTAAATTAGATTAAAATGTAATTTGGAAATGGTTAATAAATTAAAAATACAACACCGATACTGCTACTTTGTGGTTTTCTAAGTCAATATACAGCCCAAAAGTCTCTGTCTCTATTTGAGTTGAACACTTCTGGTATAGAATACTAGGGCTGTAGGAATTCAAAGTGAAAACAGTGCGAGCAAGAGCAATCTGTCTAGCCTTCCCAGAAGAGGCAGCACTTGAATTGGGTGTTGAATGATTAAATAGCATTTGAATAGGTGCATGTTGGGTATGGAGTGAGGTAGGGATGGGCAACACATATGGGGGATAAGCATGAGAAAAGTTAGGTTTGGGGGAGAGAAAGGACACCAGGATGAAGGGGAGAGTTCCTGTAGAGGAAAAGGTTACATTGCAAGGAACTGAAGACAACAGGTAGACACGGTAAGTGGTGGCTGAGCAGGAGAAAGATTTGACAAATGGGATCTATGGTGTTTGAGGACAATTAAATATCTAGATAACTCCTTCCCTCCTCAACCCTGCCCCAGTTACCCTTTTAACATTTGAGTTCCTTTAAATTTGTCCATTTAATTACAGGTAAGCCCAGCTACCCTTACTTATTCATTTTTAATTTCTCCTAATTCATCATTCTTTCCAGTCTCTTCACGCATCTGGCTCTTCTTCCCTAAACTCTTTGTTATTTGTCAAAGTTCTTCAGGATCCCAGATGCCCAGAACTCTAAACCCCAGTCTGTGCCCTGCTCTGGCCCTATCACCTTTGAAGAGTACACTGGCTTGGACTGGTTTGCCCCAGAGATGAGTCAGAATCCTTCAGCTAGCTGCTGCTGGTGTAATCTGACCAGCCACGTGACTGAGCACCATGATGCCATTACTTCTCCTAACAATGCCCCCACTGCAAAATACTGCAGAGAAACAGATGTCATGTATAAGAATGACAAGAGGCAGGGGGAGCAACAGGGGAGCCATTGGTCAAATCAGACCATCTGAAAGAATTCACGTAAATAAGAAAAAGCCTTTTTTAATTAACTGCAAACTTGACTCTGTGCAACTTTGGGTGAATAATTTTATTTTTCTGGGTCTTGGTTTCTTCTTCTATAAAATAAGAGACTTGAAATGGTTCAGTTCAGAGAGGCAGAAGACAAAATTAAAGGGATTTTTTGGCTTGAGAGCTGGGAAGACCTGGGACCAAATTGTGCCCCTGTTGAACCCTGAGCAAATTACTTAATCTCATGGTATTTTAGGTAATTCTCTAAAATTTTAAGTTACAAAGATGATGATTGTTTTTGTGGAGGCAGCTAGGGAGCTTGGTGACTAGAAAGCTGGCCCAGAGTCAGGGAAATCTGAGTTAAACTCGAGTCTCCGACACTAGTTGTATGAGCCTGGACAAATCACAACTTGAGTTGGGCTTTTTGTTCAGCTATAAAGTGGGGATGATAATAGCACCAACCTCTCGGGGTTGTTATGAGGATCAGACAGACAATATTTCTAAAATGTTTCTGGATAGCTAGCTGGCACAGTGGAGAGAGCACTGGGTCTGAAGGCAGGAAGACTCATCTTCATGAATTCAAATCTGGCTTCAGACACTTTCTAGCTGTGTGACCCTGGGCAAGTCTTAACCCTGTTTGCTTCAGTTTCCTCATCTAAAATGAGCTAAAGAAGGAGATGGCAAACTACTGCAGTATCTTTTCCAAGAATACTCCAAACAGGATCACAAAGAGTCAGACACAATTGAAAAGTGACCCAACCACAAAATGCTTACTACAAAGCCTGGCCCAGAGTAGCCACTTAATAAATGCTTTTTCCTTCCTTTCCATTCTGGAGGAAGTTGCTCATCAAGGTTTCATGACATCAGTGAAATCGCAGGCTGAGTCCTCTCTCCCCTACCATCTAACATCCTTTCCAGGTGGGTTCTTCATTCCACCATTATGGAACCCTGTATTTACTTATCTTTACTTATGTGTTGACCCTCTAGGTACAGGGTAAACAACCTGATGGCAGCTAGTGTCTCATTTCGGGGGGATGCTTGGCACTTGATGGGGGCTTAATAAATGCTTGTTGATGGCTTAATCCTAAGGCCCCTTCCACCTTTGACATTTTAGAATTCTGTCAGGTGAATCAAACCATTCAAACATACCATGTGTATTAATGACCTTCTTAATGAAAAGTGGCTGGACTGTTGGTATAGTTGTAAACTGATTCAATCACTGGAGAACAGCTTAGAACTAGGCCCCAAGGGCCATAAAACTGTATATACCCTTTGATACCACTACTAGGTCTGTATCTCAAAGATATCTCTACCTCTATTCCCCCCTAAAAAGACAAAAAGGACCTACATGTACAAAATATTTATGGCAGCTCTTTTTGTGGTGGCAAAGAATTGGAAATTGAGAGGATGCCCATCAACCAGGGAATTGCTGAACAAGTTGTGGTATGTGATTGTGATGGATAGAGTACTGTTGTGGTATAAGAAATGACAAGTAGGATTGTTTCAGAAAAACCTTGGAAGACTTACATAAACTGATGCAAAGTGAAAGGAGATGAACCAGGAGAACATTGTACACAATAACAGCAATGTTGTAAGGACGGTCAACTGTAAAAGACTTAGCTACTCTGACAAACCTTATGACCTACCACAACTCCAAATAATTCAAGATGTAAAATGCTATCACCTTCAAATAGAGAACTGATGGACTCAGAGTGTAGTTTTAAGGTTATTTTTTCTTTTATTTTTTTTTTGCCTTTTTTACATAGCTAATGTGGGAATATGATTTATATGACTTCATATGTGTAGTACTAATTGTATTTCTTGACTTCTCAATGGGTGTGGAGAAGCTGGAGGGAGTATGAAAATGTGAAACTAAAAATTAAAATAAAATAAAATTTAAAATGTCTAGGTGCTACAGAGATGCCTTGAGTTAAGACTCAGTGGCCCAGTGATTACAGGTAACATAGTAGAAATGGAAAGGGATCTGGTACTAAGACCTAGGTTGGATTACAATTAGATGACTTCTTAAATGAGTAACCAACTAGGCCACTAGGCTGTTAGCTGACATAGTGGATAATGTGTGGGCTTGCAGTCATGAAGATCTGAGTTCAAGGCCTACCTCACACACTTATTAGCTGCGTGACTCTGGGCAACTCACTTAACTTTTCTCAGCTTCAGTTTCTTTATCTGTGAAATTAGGTAAGTTTCAATGGTATTTACGATCCTTTCCAACTCAAAATCTATGACCGTATAACCTTGGATCATAGGATCCAATTCACTTTGCATGCTTGGGCCTCAATTCCTCACCTTTCAATAAGAGAGTTGGACTCCCAAACCTAGGTCTTATGACTAGTCCAGGGCCCTTTTCACCATACCTCACTGCCTCTAAACAAGATGCCCTTAAAGATAAAAAGAGGGGAATTTCCCTTTCATCTGAGAGGGGATTAGCAAGAGGTGGGAGTTGGGACAAAGCTTCATGGAAGACATGGCCCTAAAGCTGGGCCTCAAAAAGTAGACAGAACACTAACAGTGTGAAACGGTGGAGAAGTAGAATGCACCCCGGGGTAGGGGGCTTGGTAACCAAAGGACGAAGGAAGAGCACCGAGGGCCATAGTTAGACAAACTGACCAGTTGGCTGGAAGAATACAGTATGGGCTGGGGGTCACATGGCTGGTGAGAGGGTAGGAAAAGTTCAGTAGGTTGGAGGCAGACTGTAGAGATCCTGGCTTGCCAGGTTATGGGGTAGAATTTTCTTGCAGGCAAGAGGGACAGCTGAAATGCATTCTGAATGGAGCTATATGGCAGAGTGGTACATCAGAAAGATTGATCTTGCAATTCTGATAGGATGGATTAGAAGCTAGAGAAATTGGAGACAGAGAGATGACCTTATAGGCAGAAAAGTTAAAAAAAAACAACTAAACAATTCTAGATACTATAGTGATTGTCCACTGGACAAAAAAGAGAAACACATATATATTTTACTCACACACACTCGCGCACACACACACACACACACACACACGCACAGATATAAAAAGTCTGGAAGATACGGACCTGGTCAGTTTGGAAAATAATCAGTATGGCATCTAGGTAGCATATGGAAGACTTGAGTTCAAATCTTGTCTCAGATACTTTTGAGCTGTGTGATCCCAGCCAAGGCATTTACCCTCCCCTGTCCCCAGTTTCCTCATCTATAAAATGGGGGTAATAATAATAACCACCCCCCAGGATTGTTGTGAGGATCAGAGAAGACAACACATGTAAAACACCTTACACATCTTAAAACACCACCCAGCATAAATGTTAGCTACCACCTATTGAAGAAAACAGCTGAAAAGTGTCGTAAAGCCCACACAAACATTCAGAGTGAATAAAGAAAGCAATTAATCAAAAATCATAAATTAAGCTGCTATTTTGTGCCAAAGACTCTGCTAGGCAGTGGCTACAAAGACAAGCACGTAGACCTATTCACCAAATCCAGGGGAAAAAAGATGAGAACCACCTCTCTTGGATCTCCAAAGAGACTGGGGATAAAGCACTATTTTACACAGTGGGTAGTAATGCCATAGCGTAGGTTTCCTCCAAGGGGTCATTGAGACATGCTGACAATATGAATTTCAAGTGTAGTTTAGAGAAACTCAGGGGTGTCCAAGCTGCCATAGGTTACTAGGTGGTTTGAAGGCAGGATCCTAATGTCAGAACCAACTCAATACACTTGCAGTGGTTTGAGGTGGATACACATACACACACACAAACATACACACACACACACATATTTGATATTGTTCAACCGTTGACTTGTGTCCAACTCTTCATGACCCCGTGGACCATAGTGTCCATGGGGTTTTCTTGGCAAAGATACTGGAGTGATTTGCCATTTCCTTCTCCAGTGAATTAAGGCAAACAGAGTTTGAATGACTTGTTCAGGGTCACACAGCTATTAAGTTTCTGAGGCTGGATTTGAACACATGGCTTCCTGACTTCAGGCCCAGTGCTCTACTCACTGAGCCACCTACCTGTCTCTGCTAACACATATAGTAATATAATATATATGTGCCCATACACACTATATATGGTAATATGTAATATATATGTAATATACATATGCGCACAGGTACATATATATGTATTACATGTTACCGTATATATATGTTCCCATACACTATATATGGTAATAAGTAATACACACACACATATATATACATACACATGTGTATAGATAAAATACATGTATTACATATCACCATAATATGTAATGATATATGTATATGTGTACATATAGATGTATTCCATATTACCATGTATATTACATCTACTTCTATCATATCTATCTATCTATTAGACAGAAGGCATTCTGAGAGGAGAAGGGACTGATGGCTGCCAGAATCTGGAGTCAGCTTAGAATCTTATACTTTGTGTCTGCCTACTTGTTTTTCACATATTTTTTACATTGCTTCATTTTACATGTTCTCTTTCCTATTAGAATATAAACTACTTGATGGCCAGAATGTTACTATTCTTTGTATCCATAGCCCCTGGCCCATAGGAAGGGCTTCATCAATGCTTTCCGACCTACCGCTCTTATGTGGAGTAGTGGAAGGACCATTGGATGTGGGTCTGAGGACCAGAATTTGACCCTGACTTTGGGTGAATTGCTGAAACTCACTTGGCCTTTATAAAAACCAAGGGGTGAGAATGGATGATCTTTAAGTGCCCTTCCTGGCTTTAAATATAATGCTGAGTAAATACAAGTATAGCTTAATATCATGGGACATGGTTTCCATTAAGATATTTCTTTCAGTTCTGTGACAGTAGCTGGGACTTTAGAGTCATGGAGATTGTCAGTGGCTTCCCTTAGAGACTGTGGCTTTAGCAGATGGAGAAGGTGGCTGACATTCCAGATTAGGCTCTACTACTGTATGTATGACCTTGAATAAGTGACTTTCCTTCTCTAGATTTCTCTTTCCTCTTTGGCCAAATTGGGGGGTAGGGCTACATCAGGGGTTCTTAATATATCATCGACCACTTTGGCAGTCTGGTGAAGTCTATGGAGCGCAGCCATGGCACAGCAGATAGAGTGCCAAGTCTGGAGTCAGGAAGATTCATCTTCCTAAGTTCAAATCTGGCCTCAGACATTTCCTGGCTGTGTGACCCTGGACAAATCACTTAACCCTGTTTGCCTCAGCTTCCTCATCTGTAAAATTTGCTGGAAAAGGAAATGGCAAACCACTCTAGTATCTTTGCCAAGAAAACCCCAAATGGGGTCACAGAGAGTCAGACACAACTGAAATAACTGAAAAATGTCTACGGTTCTCTTCTCAAAATAAAGCTTTTAAGTGCAAAAAATAAAACATACAGGATTATAAAGAAATTTCAGTTATATTGAAATATTATTGGGGCAGCTACATGACTCAGTGGATAGTGTGCTGTCCGTGGAGTCAGGAATCCCAGAGCTCAAATCCAGGCCCAGATATTTATCAGCTGTGTGACACTGGGCAAGTCACATAACCTCTATTTGCCTCAGCTACTTCAGCTGTAAAATGAGGATGATCTGTGCCTGGCACATAGTAGGAACTATATAAGTAAATGAGAACTATTATTATTATTATTTTCAAATATAATATGGTTATAACACTGTTGTGTTTGTTTTTGTTGTTTTGTTTTTTTTTAACTCAAGATCATAGACCTCAGGTAAAGAACCCTGATTTAGATGACCTCTAAAATCCCTTCCAGCTCAAAAATACTATGTTCATTGTTCTAAGAACCCTCCAAGCTCTGACATTCAAAATTTTGTTTTGTTTATTGACTACACAAGTGGTTTTATTGGTGTAGGAAGTTTCTGGTGAAAAATCTCTAACAGCACAGATCAAAATATTCTCTGCAAATGAGTAAGGTGCTTGAGGCATCAGGGTCTTGTCCAGGGTCCAACAGATAATCTGTGTCAAAGGCAGGCCTGGGACTCAGGCCTTCCAGACTTCAAGGACAGCTCTCATTCTGGGCTCTATGGCCTCTTACAGCTTCCACATTCCACAGTCATGTTTTGCCCTGAAGGTCTCTTTCAGCTTCCAGATTCCACAAGTCTTGGAATCCATACTTCTCCAGACCCCTCACCCCTCCGATCCAGAAGTTTGTTTCATCACTATTGTCTAGCAGAGAAAAGCCCTGGAATGTGTCAGGAGAAAATGTGAAGTGTTTTCAGTTTTCCAGAGCTCCCCGATGGGAAAAAGGACAGGAGTGACAACATTTTACACTTGACATTTCAACACCTATTCCATGTCTCCTCATTGGAGGCTGTTGCAGTCAAGTCCCTTCACCTTCACTGCTGTACCATCCCCTAGTGTAAAGACCTTTCATCCAATGAGAATGTGTGGGACACAAGATTGCAGGACTAGAGACATTTTTCCTATTACCTTACTTGGATCTGTTGGGTATTTTCCCCCCTAAAGATGATCTAACATAACAATGATTCTAATCAGAGGAGGGCAGCTCTTACACTTACCAACAATTTGCTACTAAGAGTCTCTTAATGAAGATTATGATAACAATAGCCAGAGTCAGTATGGCTCTTTCACAGTCATGGTTTTGTTTGAACCCCACAATTGCATGGGGTAGGCAGGGTAACTGGAGAAGCAACATGATTTACTGAATATATCAATGGACTTGAATGCAAGTTGTCTGACCATGGCCAAGTCATCTAATCTCTGAGCCTCAATTTACTCATTTGTAAAATGAATTTATCTCATATCAACCTTATTATCAACCTCACAGGACTGTAGTGAGGCCCAAATAGGATAGTGCATATAAAGTGTTCTACAAAACTCAAAGTGCTGTTTAAGTGATGGATATTATAATTTTTATTTTAGAGATGAAGAAACTAAGATTTTGAGATGTTTGTGAACTGCCCAAGTTTAATAGCAGAGCCAGGATTAAAATGAGAGAGTCACAGAAGCACAGAGCCCATTTTATTCTAGCTGTACCTGACTAAGAATGCCTGAGAGCCTGAGAGCCCAAATCATCCACACTTTGGCAGAAGATCGTCAGTGATAGGAATGTTAGCAACTTCTAAGGCATCCCTTTCTACTTTTGCATAACTCTAATAGATAGGAAGTTCTGCCTTACATAAAACAAATCAGGTTACACCTTACATAAAACATAATGCTTTCTATCATAATGCCTTAAAGCAAATCAGGTTATGCCTTACATAAAACAAATCAGCTCTGATCCCTGAGGCTGAGAAAAACAAAACAAAACAAGACTAAACTTTCTTCCATCTGAAGTCCAACAAAAACCTTCATTTGCTTTCAAGTCTTCTCCAAGCTAAATGTCTCCCTAGTGTGGCATGGTTTCCAATCATTCACCATCCTTGCTGTTCTCCCTTGGATAGTCTAATTTGTCAAAGAATTTCCTAAAATATGGCATCCAGAAAGGAAGCTGCTAATCTAAATGTGGTCTGACCAAGAGAGCAGATAGCAAGATTATGGACACATTGGACACAACTCTCTTAATGCAGTCTATTGTTCCACCACCCTTTTAGGTTATTGTATTAATTATACAATTGACCTGTAGCCCGCTAAAAATACCCTGGTATTTTCCATATGGACTGTTAGCTAGCCATGCCTTTCCCATCCAGTGCTTGCGCAGTAGATTTCTTGAACCCAACAGGAGGGTTTCACATGTATCCCTGATTAACATCATCTCAGTAGATCTCAGAACTCCCTATTCCCAGACTAAGGCTCTCTCCACTATCCCAGGCTATAACTCCTGGCAAACACAGCCTCTGTATTTACACAAAAAAGACTGAAGGCAGGCATTATTTTACAAATGAGGATACTAAAGATATTAGAAGTGTGAAATACCTTGATTATTTAATGTCACTCAGCTAAGAAGGGGGAAATAGATGGTCATGCCCTTTCTCAATTCCAACAACATTTCCATTCAAACACACTGCAGGACGTCAGCTGGTAAAGGCAAGTGAGAAGGAGCCATATCTGAATGAGGCAGCACCCCAACAGCAAAGTGGGCTTTCTGACCAGCCTCTGACAATATGGACAGTTCCTTCCATTTCATTCTAAAAACATTAAGTATCCACTACATAAAAAGCACTGCCTAAGGACAGTACAAGCATCCTGGGATGTTGGTCTATGTGAAAGGTTAAAGAAGAGTGAAAAAGTTCATCCTAGTGTCAAGAAAGGAGCCTGGGTCAGGAAGTGGCATTATACTTGCCTCTACCCCTAAGATGCTGTGTGATGAAATGCAAAGCCCTTTACCTCTCTGGGTCTCAGTTTAAAGTGTTATGCAAATGTGATTTTGTTATTGTTGTTATGATTATCATTTGTAAAATGAAGGTGTTGGACTAAATGACCCAGCTAAACTTCTCTGAGCCTCAGTGATCTTATCTGTAAAATGAAGTGATTAGATTAAATTGGATTTAAGGTTCCCATCAGCTCTAAGTGCATATGATTTTCAGTAAGGTGACACTGGGCATCAACTTTGCCAGTTTTATAGTTTGTCTGGTTTGTGGTCATCCTGGCATCATGTTATGGCTGCTTTCTCCCCACTTATCCCATCAGCAAAATATGCCCATCACTGAGTCACTTGGCTAGCTTTATCCCTTCCTTTGATATGCCCAAGCCCCTATCCTAGACAAGTTATATAATGTGTCTTGCTCAGGATGGGGAGAGGACTGAGAAAATTCTTGTAGAATAGCCACCGACAGGAAGAGACTTAACAACTCCTCAGCTCATTGAACATGGGAAGCATATGAAGAATAGGGAAAGCAATGAACCCACTAAACTTCAACGGGCATTTTGGCTGGTAGCCCAAGCCATCTACAAAAAACGAAGAGTGAGGGTAATTTCAAAGCCATTCTTCACAATGGGGAGTTGAGACATATTGTGCAATACATCAGGATTTACCACAAGCAGAAAACTCAGTTTAGTAAATGGACCATTTGAGAGGGAACCACATTATGTTGTAATTTTAACAAATGGAAGTTCTTTTGACATGGGCTGTGACAAGGACACATAATTCTTTATCTGTCATGTGGAGGAAATATCAAAGTCAGCTGCCAGACTGGCTGGGAATTTCTCCTTATGAGTCAGATAGAGGGAGTGCCATCTTGTTTCCTCCAATCCTATCCAAGTTTGGGGAAGCCAAGAACCTTCCAAGGTGCTAGAAGAGAGATTGTTAGGGCTGGGACCAAGTGTGAAAGGATAGTGAGCAATCAGCCTGAAATCATGAATGGAGAAACAGTAGTGTGGTATATGTGTATTAATCAAGCAATCAACAAACATTTATTAAGCACCAGTGCATGGAGAAGATGAAACTGAAAAAAAAAAACAAAGCAAAACAAAACAAGGGGGTGAAACCCAAATAGCCAGGAAGAGATAGGCCATACACACGGTAGGGGGAAACATAGAAGAATCAATTACTAGGCTGGCAAAACTCAGCTTGAGATGGTCTCAGAAAGCCAGAAAAGTCTAGGCAGCTATGTACAAGGAAGTCAGAGGCAAAGGATTTAAACCAGGTTGTTTGGGGAAAAAAATAAAAAAAAAGATCCTAGGAAGGACCAAAGGAGAGTCATATAAATAGTGAATGGTGGAAACGATTATAGGATTCTATATTGAGAGGTGGAAGGGCCCTCAGAGGCTCTCTTATTTACCCCTCTCACTGATCAGGTGACGGGACTGAGGTCCAGAAAGGGCTTGCATGGTCACATAGTTAATAAGTGGCAGAGGAAAGATCTGAAACCAAATCCTTTGACTCTGGAACCAGGACTTATAACCCTTTATATCAGATGAATAGTTGGGAGGAAAGGTTAATATAATTTAGATTTAGGGCTGCGAAAGCCCTTTGAAGTCATGTAATACAACCCCTCATTTTATGAGCAACAACTGACATTTAGTACTTTAAAGTTTGCAAAATGCTATGCATATATTATTTCATTTGAGTCTCAGAATAACCTTGTGAGATAGGTAATATTGGTGTTATTATCCCCATTTTACAGTTGAGGAAAACAGAGATACAGAGAGGTTCGATGATACAGTCTCTAAGTTTTAGAGGCAAGAACCAAATTCAGTTCTTCCCGCCTCTGAGTCTACCACTCTATCCATGTGGTAAGCTCTCCAGACAGGTAAAGTAAGGAACTGTAGCATGTAGGCAGCCCAATAGATTGAGCTCTGGACTTGAAGTCAGGAGGCCTGAGTTCAAATCTTGTCTCAAACATTGGCAAGCTGTGTGACTCTGGACAAGTCTCTTAAGCTCTCTTACCTCCTTTTCCTCAGCTGTAAAATGGAGTAATAATTAGAACCTCCCTCATGGGGTTACTATAAGAATCAAATGAGATAGCATATGAAAAGCCCCTTGCAAACTTTAAAGAGCTATATAAATGCTAGCTATATCATCATCATCATCATCGCCATTATCGTCATCAAGGTAAAGACACATACCCAAGGTCTCACACACCTAGGAAGTAGTAGAAACAAGTGCTCTGACTCCAAATCCACTTATCAAATTGTCAAATCCTAGTCTGGCTAGCAAAGTTGTAACTAGCTAATTTTGTACTGGAGTCAAGAATACACAATTGTGTTCCCTTGTCTCCCTACCCTCATATTATGGTTGGAAGGGCAGATGTATAGTTTATGTATTTTTCTGCTCTCAGCTTTGCTTTCCTAAGGCAAGGATCTCATATGCTTAGACCTTGTCCCAGCTCTAGGGGAAAGGGTTAGAGGAAAGGGACATCTGTACTTCAGAGAAGTACAGTCAGTGATCATGAGTCTATGAGATTGGAAAGGATAAGTGGAGTCAACCTATCATGACCAACTCAAAGGTCATCAAAGCCAGAGAATACTAGGAAAGTCTTAGGGAAGGTCTGAACTCAGGCAGAGCATTCCAATAGTTTGTCTTCCATGAGGAGGGCTGCACCCTGGTCACCTTTTAATTTGTCATATACCCCACATTTAAACAAGAGCCCCAGTGTCCTATCTTCTGAACTGATCCTATCTATATTGCCATAAATGAAGCTCCCAAAAGGCTGGTCCCAATGTCCAGATGAAAAAGTGTTATGAGGACCAGAACCAAGCAATGTTGTCAAGGCGCTCAAATGGCTTCCAACTATTACCCCCAAGTCTACTATGGCCTGATTTCATGGCTCATGTGTTTCTGGTCCTAGTTCTGAATTCTTTGGCCTCTCTTCCTTGCTTCTTCCTTGTATGAGGAAGAGAAATACACCAATATACGCCACAGAGAGGCAGTGAAGCCTAGGACAACTCCTGTTTTCATCTAATTGACCTATCTCTTGTTTCTGTCTTATTCTGCAGTCTACAGACAGAAGAAAATAGTGGGTTCCCCACTCAGTGGAGCGGTATTTAAATTTTTGGTGTTATGGACCCCTTTGGCAGTCTGGTGAAGCCTATGGACCCCTTCTCAGGATAATGTTTTCAAATGCATAAAATAAAATATGAAGGACTTGAAAGGAAACCAATGATATGGAAATTTAGTTATTAAAAGTTCCGAGTTCTCAGATCCTCTGAAATCTATGCAGAGATCCCTGACTTAGATGCACCCATTCCTAGGCGTAACACAGACAGGACTAGCCCTCTACAGTTGGTTGCTATGGAAGGGGGCACACACACTCACAGGAGATAACTAGACCATTATGGAATTACCAAATTTCAGTGGAAAGGGAATTGAGGAGCCTTGTAGTCTAATCTATGACTTAATGGGGATCTTGTCTATAATATCTTGAACTCTGCTTGGAGGCCTTCACTGAAATAACCCATTTCAATTTTGGAGAGCTCTAATTTGTAGGATGTTTTCCCCCTTTTATCTAAACAAAATCAATCTCTAGGGAATTCTACATCCATTTCTGTTAGTTGGCATTGAGGGGCAAAGAAAAACTAATCTAATCCCTCTTTCAGGTGATAGTCCTCCATATACTTAAATATAGGTATTATCTCTTCCTTAAATCTTCTTTTTTTGCAGGCTAAACCATGAAGGATGGAGCCCTGATTCCAAGGTCCATGCAGGAACCATGCTGGATATCCTACCTCTGTCAAATATACTACCTCTGAAATATACCCAATGATACTACAAATCAGTGTAGGGGCAGTCTAAACAACCACCAGTGCCAATAAAATTCTGTCTCTATTCTCTGTATTCTACATTCAATCATTCCTCTGAATTCAAAAATGAAACCCACAGACACAGGTCCCCTGCCTTTCCCCTCTACTCGTTTACTCACTTCCTATTCTGACACATCAAGTAGGGTTACAGGTGCAGTGGGGCATGGTTACCTTATCCAACAATAACAGTAGTAGCTAGTATTTATATATTGCTTTTAAGTTTAAAATGCTTTACACACATTATCTCATTTTATTGTCAATCCTGGGAAACAAATGCTATTATCATCACCATTTTACAAATGAGGAAACTGAGGTGGGGAGAAGTTATGTGCTTGCTGAGGATTCTAAGGCATGATTTGAACTCAAGTCTTGTGACATGAAGTCTAACACTCTATACGCTATCCCATCTAGTTCTCTACCAGCTGGGAATAATGAAAGTACCTGCCTGGCAGGATTAGTGTGGGGATCACTAGATGTATACATAAATTACTTTGTAAATCTTAAATCAATGTTTGCTGTCATAATTATTTACTTTAGTACAAAGAACATTGAGCATGGTGTTGGAAAACCTGGATTCAAGGACAGGCTCTGATAATTACTCTGTTAATTACACAGATTTGGCCAAAAATCTTCTTCTTTACTCTCTATTTTCTTCATCTATAAAATGAGGGTGCTGTTTTTAATGCCTGCCCCTCAGGATTTTTGCAATATAATTGATTTCTGAATGTTGATATGTCACATAAATGTCCATCATCATCATCATCGTCATCATCATCACCATCATCATCATCATCGTTGTCATAATCATCGTCATTATTAAAACACTGAGAGCTAGAATCTGACCTGTGTTGATTTCTCAATTGATTTTTGCCAACTCAGAATTCCAATTCCCTCTTTTAATTGGCTCTATAAATTCTCAGAACTGATCGTGCCTGGTTCCTAATTTGCTATAGAAATATACGAGCCTCTTCCCTATTTTCTCTTGGTCTAGGTTTAGAGTGCTGTCATGGAACCTTGGAATCTCAGAGTTGGCTGGTTCCTTAAAGGTCATCTAGTTCAATCTCTCACATACTGGATGCATTAGAGTAATTTCATACTCCATTTCACTGTGAGAGCACACACCTTTGTTTGCTCAGCCATTCAGATTCACTAAGCTGAACAAAGTATTTCAGACAACAGGCTTTGGACTTCATCCACAGACACACACACACATACACACACACACACACACACACACTATAGACACACATCTGAAGTCTCAACAGACGCATAACAAAACATACACTTTTACTACCATTCCCACATCACAAATATATAACTATACCACAAACCCCAAAATACACACTTCCACTACACACACCCCAAGCATACATTCCCATAACTGCCTTCATCCTAACATACCTGTGCATAACTTTATCTGGCATGTTGATCATATACATACCATATAATACAACTTAACAAGCTCTTGCTATGTGTAAGGCACATAGTGTTAGCCACTGGGAATACAAGGCCAGAAATGAAAATCTGCTTGAAGAGCTTACATTCTACTGGAAATACAAACAGAATATTATATTCTACTGGGCTTTTATATAAGATAAATAAATGCAATGTTTAATTTGAGGAAGGAGAAAGCACAGGGCAAGGAAGAATAGAGGTGAGGGAGTGTGAATCAGAGACTACTTCATCAAGGAGGCAGAACCTGAACTAAATCTTGAAGATAAATAAGGGTTCTCATGGATGGGTTGATGAGGGAGTGCATTCCAGACATAGGAATTTACACAAGTTGGGGGTGAATGTTGAGTTCAGGGAAGAGTTAGTCCTTCTCGGTTGGAATGAAGAGTAAGTAGTGGGAATTAACTTGGATAAAGGGAAGGTGGGGTCAGATTGGGTGGGCGGGGTTAAGATGCCAGGCTGAGAAGTTTAAATTTTATCACAGAGGAAGCAGGGAGCCACTGTAGGTTTTTTGATCAGCATAGTCAGACCCATGACTTAGAACGATAATTCTGTCAAATGTTTGATGGGACTCAACTAGAGAGAATGGAAGCAGGAAGACTAATGGGGAGGCCATAGCAATATTTTAAGAAAAAAAAGATAGGACATAAAGTGACACCATTATCATACACTCTACATCACACACACACACCCCACGAACATGAAAGCCTACCACAAATAAACATTCTGCCACAAATACACACAAACATTAACACAGAAAGATAGGCACATAGGCAATTTACTTAGCTGATTAAAAAAATATTAATTTGCAATAACTCTTATTATTGTCCAGCACATGAAACTAAAGTTGGAAAGTCATTTTAGCCACTGCAGCCCTTAGTTCTGCTCATGTGGATTGCTTCTTTAAAATATGAATTTGATTTTTTTACCATTAGTCTTTTTGTATCTTTTAAAGAAACTGGATTTGATGAATCTAGAAATCAACCAATTCTCACTGAGACAATCCATATAAAAATCTAGACTTTTCTAAGATTCCAGGATTGGAGGAAGTTGTTACGGAGGGCAAGTGAGAGAGGAAGAAGCAGGGAGGAACGTACCAAGTCTGACCTTTCCTAGATATGCTGGCTGAAACATTGACATCATGGGAATTAGTCTGACGTGTTATCAGATGCCTTTGAGCTCATCTAGGGAAAGGCTGGGAAGTTTAGGATTCTCAACATCTTGAACAGGTGTTTTACTTCTATGCAGTTCTGTTTCCTAGTATTAAATATGAAGGAGCTGGGTTATATGATCTCTGAGATCTTTTCTACCTACAATATATTACATTCTATCTTCTAAGTTTTTTCATGATCTAACATGCTATGTACTACATTCTAAGAACCTCTATATCTATGACATTCTATACACCAAAATGCCGTTAGGATCTAATATTCTATGCCCTTTCCTCTAGGTACCCTTCAAGGTTTGTGATTTTGTGAGTATGCAGAATTGCTAAATAATAAAAATTTCATAATAAATACCATACATCATTTTTTAAAAAGCAGTTATATGAATTCTCTCCAGTTTACCCAGCAACTGCCAGCCTTGCTGAAGGTTCCCAGAATGTACATAATAGCAGGCACATTTTCTCTTTCTTGAAATGTTCATCTGTAGTGTTCTAGAATTAAAATGAACTTAAATTGACCTACAAAGGAAAGGGCTAAAAGCTGGATTCTCTCCTCCTAAGTAGCTAATTTCAGTCACATGTATCTCTCCCTCTCCCCCTCCCCCTCCCCCTTCCCCCTCACCCCTCTCTCTCTCTCTCTCTCTCTCTTTCTCTCTCTCTCTCTCTCTCTCTCTCTCTCCCCCCTCCCTCCCTCCCTCCTTCTCTCTCTCTCTCTCTCTCTCTCTCTCTCTCTCTCTCTCTCTCTCTCTCTCTCTCTCTCTCTCAATGGTTTTGAATACCAAAAGAAAACAGGAACCAAAAACAGGACCTGAAAATATAATCACAATGTCTAGCAAAAACCTATTGTTTGGTGAAACAATCACTCAAAATTTCCATTTTAATTTATGGTACCTTTCGATGCTCAGAGAGGTTAAATGATGGGCCTATGACTATAGGATAACATAACTAAAGTTGCAAAGGTTCCAAAGTCCAAAGTCCAAAATCTTCATTTTACAGATGAGGGAACAGAAGTTCAGGAAGGTTAAGTAACAAATAAGTAATGCATCATATTTGAACCCAGGTCTTCTAACTTTAGAACCAGTGATCATTACACTGTAGCAAATGGCTCTTAAGGTCTTATAGTTACCTCCTGTATTTCTAGAGTGTTTCAAGGTTTCAAAAATACTAAGTTTATATAAGAAATTGTCCCAACTTCAGAAGCAGCTCTACAAATATGCTGAAGTGGGTGGCAGCAAGTACACTCCTATTCCTGATGTCAAACCGCTACTCCCAGACCTTTTAGGAATACCCAATTCACAGCCTATCCCTGACTCTGGATTAAAGGCATTCTTCTTCACCATCCCTCTCACCATCAGACACATAGACAAATTGACGTCTACTCTTCTTCCCTGACTCTAGCAGGGAGATGGTACGTGATTGAGGAAAATTACCAGGGGAGAGCCTAGAAAGAAAGAAATCTTTGCATTATGTACGATTTAGGGGTTTAAACAGTGCCAAACCAGCTTTGCAGTATCCCTCCCTTCCTCCTGGCAATCAGAAGATTTCAAAGTATGCCTGTGGTTTCTGGCTATTTGGATCAAGGGCCCTTTATAGTATACAAAGTATTTTCTTCCAAATAGCCCTCCATCATCTTGGAGACAAGGAACCAGAGGCTCACAGGGATGAAGTGACTTGTCCAGGGCCACAGATATGTAAAGCGAGAAAGCCCAGATTTGGACTGAGCCAAGATTCTCCAAGTCTAATGTTCCTCCTGTGACACTGTTCTGTCTCTCTAAATAGGCTGAGACAAAGAAAGTAACATTAATTCATTCAAAAGTTCGCTATAACTTGTTAGTTTTCTACATTTCTTTGCAAAGTCATGTTAAATATATTGGAAAGAGTGTGATTATGAGAACAGATAACTCTCCCCCTCCTTTCTGACATTTCTGTGCTTTAGAAGGGAGGAATAGTGTTCACTGTTTGGAAAACACTTTGCAAAACTTAAAATACTACATAAATAAGTGACTTCTTTCCTTATTCTCTCTCTCTCTCTCTCTCTCTCTCTCTCCATCTTGTTCTGATATTATTTTTAATAGAGTCTAGGTAAATATGGTGCTAAGACAAGTCAAGAACCAGCTTCCATTCCATTCTTTTATATTTAATGTTCTATAGACTTTTGCTTAGAGGGGTAATGTAACTGCTTATTTGTAATTCAATAAAACCACTGGGATGTAAGCTTACTCTAAGTTCATCCCCTTTAGGCTCATTGAAAAGTGTATTAGGAACAACTCCAATTGCAGACAGTGACAAGGGCATTGATATGTATCTCATCCTTTTCCCACATAATTTTTATTTGTTTCCACTATGTCTATATTTAGACAGCTTTTCGTTCTATACAGGTTGAATATTAATGAGTATTGGAAATGACTTTATCTATTAAAATGCTGTTGTTAAATTTTTAAGTATTAATGTTATGCCTGGGTGATTGTGGGCAATGGATCATTTGTAATGGTCTAGTTCTAATACAGTTTTTTTTTAAGTTCTCACATTTATTTGTAGTATGAACATTTGTAGTCCTTTAGCTCATGAAAGATAATGAGCTTTGGTTGGCTAATTCTAAGCAACCATGTTGTATTCTGCTAGGTATTTGGTACATGCTGATATTTTTTTCAGCCTACAATAGTGAATTGAACGATTTTTGTGCTTTCTTTGAATAACCAGCATTGGTCAATAAATCTGGGGTTCCTTTTGGATAAGCCTTCTGTGATCTCTGTTTATGGTAACCTGATTCTTGAACCTCTCCATTTCTATTGATAGACATACATGTTGTTATTGATATTATTGCTTTTGTTATGATTATATATCTTTATTTTCTTCATATCACCATCATCATTATTCACTTGTGTATATATATATGTACATATACAAATATATGAATAAACATATACATTTATGCACAAATACATATGTACAAATGTACATATATGTATATTTATATGTATGTGTGAACATATAACACATGTGTATGTATATATATATATATATATATAGAGAGAGAGAGAGAGAGAGAGAGGAGAGAGACAGAGACAGAGACAGAGAGGGAGGGAGGGAGAGAGAGAGAAAGAGAGAGAGTGGTTCATTGAGCCAAAGTCAATTTTCAATTTCAATGGCAGAATAATTATGGGCCACTTTAAGGAGGGACCTGAGAAGATAGAACCTGAATGTTAAAACTGCGAGAACCTGAGAATGAAGGAAATAGCATGTAAGAGCTGGAAGAGACCTTTGATATAATGAAGTTTCCAACATAGATGACACACGCTCCCAGGTGGTACCAAGGAGATAAGGGGACATTTGGTAAATAACTATTATTATGCCAAAATTAATCTTTTTCTTTCATTTCTTGAGTATACATCTACATGGTAATTTCTGTCCACGTGGAAGCGAGGGGTGGATAGAGAGCTCAAGTTCAAGTCCAGAATTCAAGTCCCACTTCTGACATATATTGGCTCTGTGACTGCCTGACAAGTCACTTACCCTTTCAATGCTACAGGAAACTACCTAAGACTGTAGATTGCAGGTGCTGAAACAAACAAACATCGACTTGAATTGGTAGAGGGAGTTTCCTTATTGAGGACTAAAATGAAATCCCAGGTTGAGCCCTTATCTGATTGCTGAATAGAGAGGAGAGGAAGTCTTACTGAAAGGCAAGGAAGAATAGGGACCAAAAAGATGGGGAATCCTCGATCTAGTACAACTCTCTAAAAGACAGAGTTGAAGAGAGGGTTGGGGAGTTGAAGCTTTGAGAGGTTTATCAACATGTCCATGGTCACAGCAAATTATTAACAAAAACCCACAAGTCCTTTGCATTTTTAGCAAGTTAGTATCTAACAATTAGCCAGTAAGAAGGCATATAAGTGGCATGGTAGATAGAACTCAATTCCAACCTCAGACACACTCTGTGACCCTCGACAAGTCATTTAACTTCATTTTGCCTCAGTTTCTCCAACTACTAAATGGACATCATAATAACACCTACCCCTGGGCAAGGCACTTAAATCCTTCCCTCCTTGATGTCTTCAACTTTAAAAAGGGGATGATAATAGCACCTGCTTTCCAAGGCTGTTATGAACATCAAATGAGATAATATTTATAAAATGCTTAACCCAGTATCTGGCACATAGTAGGTGTTTAATAAATGCTTGATACCTTCCTTTCTTCATTTCTGTGAGTCAATGTCAGAGTTAGGACTACAAGACTAGACTACAGAATCACAGTTGAGAGCCCTTTCTACTATGCTCCCAGATCAACAGAACCATCTGCATGTTATTTAACTCCTAGGAAAAAAAAATTTGAAATCATATACAATTTTACTAAAGGGGGATTAGAGTATAATTTCTTCCCCCTCCTTTGCTTTGATTCATTTTTTTAAATCAGCCCAGTTGTGCCCAGAAATAGTCTAAAGAAATCCTGGGTCTCATTTGGTTTTTTTGTTTATTATGACATATTCATATAGCATGTTATCAGAATATGTAAACAAAGTACCCAGAGTCTGACTTAATACAGAGTGTGCTGCTCGACTGGATGATAGGAAAATTTATTTCACTTTTAAAATCTCCCACCCAATCTGGTAAATGCTTCAAATCATTGTGCTACTAGGAATCTGCAAGTATACTTATGATGGGGGCAGATGGGGGGAACACAGATCAGCCATTGGGGTTTACTGGAAAGACCGCCTAGACCTGAGAGTTAGAAGACCAGGGTTCGGGGCTCAAACTAGAGGACTTTGAAGCTTCTATTTTCTAAGGTCCTGCTCTGAAAGCCTATGATCTACGTTCTAAGGTCTATCTCATTGATAAAAATGTGAGTTATTTTATAGATAGGGCAGCTGGGTTGCCCAGTGGGTAGAACACTGGACCTGAAGTCAGGAAGACTCATTTTCCTGAGTTCAAGAATGGTTTAAGATACCTATTAGCTGTGTGATTCTGAACAACTCACTTCACCCTGTCTGCCTCGGTTTCCCCATCTGTAAAATGAGCTAGAGAAGGATAATGGCAAACCACTCCAGTATCTCTGTCAAGAAAACCCCAAATGGGGTCCCAAAGAGTCAGATATCACTGAAGAACAAGTGAACAACTATTTTATAGATAATGAAACCAAGAGATTTTACTCTTCTGGCTAGAGATTCATTGTACTGTCCTGGACTATTGCAAAATCCTTTTGGTTGACCACCTTGTCTAAGGGACTCTTCATTTCAATCTCTCCATTCAGCTGTCAATCCAGTCATCCTAAAGGGCTGGTCTGACTGACCATGTAACTAGCCTCCTTGATGGCCCATCATGCAATAAACTCACCTCCAAGATCACATGTATGAACACCCACCCCCATCCCCATCCCCACCCCCTAGCATTTATTTCCTACTCCCTGCCCCTCTCCAGTCTCCTAACACCTTCCTTCTCTCTTCCACAGTCTCTATGACTCAGTAACTTGCCTCTTTGTTCTTCCTCACACAGGACACTGTCGCCACACTCTGCGCATTTGCATGGGTGTCCCCATGATTATAAAGCTGTCCCTCCCCAGTTTTGTCTCCTGGCTTCCTTCTCAAACCATGCCTTCTACAGGAAGCCTTTCCAGATCCCCTTTAAGGCTAATGCCCTCCCTCTGTTGATTATCTCCAATTTATCTTGTCCAAAGCTTGTTCCAGTTACTTGCATGCCATAGACTGTGAGCTCCTTTGAAAGCAGGGACTGTTTTTTTTTTTGCCTTTCTTTGTATTCCCAGAACTTAGCACAGTGCTCTGCCTATAGTAGGCACTTAATAAATGATGATATTATCACCCTGTCCAAGAGTGGAACAGTGCCTTTCTCAAGAAGCCTACATTCTACTGGGGAGGATACAACACAGGCACAGAAAGATAGAGACAATGTGTGTACAGAATTAATAAAAAGTAATTTGTGGGGAGAGAGGAGATGGGGACAGCACTAACAACCAGGTGTGGTGGAAGATGGGGAGAGTTAGGAAAGGCTTCCTGTAGGAAAAGGCAACTACAGGAGCTCTGAAGGATGCTAGGGATCCCCAAGCACCGGAGGGAGAGCATTTTAGGCATAGGGATATGGCCTGAGCAAAGGCGTGTAGGTGGGAGACAAGACGTCTTATTGAATGCAGGGTTAGGTGAAGGTATTTCTAGCTAGAACCTCAGGGAAGGCTACATGGAGAATGGGGCACAGAGATTGAACTTTGAAAGCTCATCCACTCCTCATCGTCCCCACAAGTTTTTGCCTTGGGTGAGTGTCAATCTGAACTTGTACACAGAAAGTGTAAATGGAAAATAAAAACCACTATCTCCACTTTGATGAATTTTTCACCTACATTTCTGACTGGATAATCTCTAATGTGGATAAGGAAACAGAAGAGAAGAAAGGGGAAGTCAGAGGCCAAAAGGTCCACCAAAAGTTAACGGCAGAACAAGAAGGAGGCTCTGGGTCTCCCGACTCATTGCAGACTCTCTGTGGCTCTTTTCCCTTGCTCAGTTTTGGAAATGCCTCCAGTTATTAAAGAAAAACAAACTTGAACATTGCGGGGGGGAGGGTGGAGAGAAACGAATAATCAAATGACATAGCTTTAGTCTAAAATTATTTTAAAACAACTTAATCTGATTAACTCATTGCTATTCAAAGGGGCAGTCAAGAGTTGTTGACAGTTTATTGGGAAACTTGTCTGCCTATTTGCATTCCAAATGTTAATAATTTGCATGCATAGCTAATAGTACTTACTGAGAGAAAAGAAAGCATGATTTTTATTGTGAATAATCCTTACCATTCTGCGTTCTGTAAGGCAGAAAAGAAATCAGTCAGTGGACTTCTTGTTAGGTCTAGGATTTGAATATACCATTTAAACTCTTCCTCATCTGCAAAACAGCATTGATAAAAATTTCACTTTTCTGCAGTGCTTTACTAGTCTTTACTTTTTTTCCTGTATGTATCACAGATGGGTGAGGTAGGACATACAGAGTTTATCATTCCCATTTTACAGATGAGGATATGGAGTCTCAGAGAAGCAAAGTAAATTACCCATGACCACTTGACTAGGGGGTAGCAGAGCAGAGAATCAAAGTCCGATGTCCTTTCTGCCACCTACTAAATGGCTCGCCATTATGTACTACTTATCTCGCTGGGTTTCTGTGAGAGTCAACCTCATATAATGTATATAACCTTAGATAACCTAAATTACTTTGTAACTTTCAATGGGTCAGTGGATCCATGGTCTCCTCTATGAGTAACTCTAAAGCATAAGATACATGTCAATTACTACTACTTACAACCTATACGATGGTAGGCAAGGTGTTGCAATGTCTTTGGAAGCTAAGAAAGAAAAAGAGGAGTCAAAAATGGTTGGGCAAGCAGCTATTACATGGAGTCAGGACAACAAAATCTAGGTTCCAGTTCTACCATTAACTTACTGTATCTTCTAGCAGGTGGCTTCCTCTCTGTTCTTCAGTGTCCTTATCACTAAAATGAAACAATGATAGTTTCATAGATTTCGAGCTAGAAGGGACCTCAGAAGCCATCTGGTCTTGGGTGGCAGAGTAGATAGAATTCTGGAGTCACCGTCAGGACGATCTGAGCTTGATTCCTGTCTCAGCCCCAAATAATTGCTAGTTACAGAGAAACCTTGGGTAAATCATTGCTATTTTTTGTTTTTAATCTGTAAAAGGTTCACAAGGTTTTTGTGAATATTCAATGATAGCAAATATGGAGTTCTTTATAAGCTTTACAATGCTTTATATAAGTTATTTATTTATTTGTCCATTCATTCAGTCATTCATTCATTTATAATCCAGTCTAATTCTTTGATTTGATGGATCAGGAAACTGAAGCTCTAAGAAGTTAAAGCCCTTCTCAAGGGCCTGCTACACAGGTAAAATTTGCATCTAAATCACATTACTTCAGGACCAATGTTCCTTCCAATATAACATTACTATTTATCTCTCAATCTACAGTTCTATCATATTATGAAGTATAACTCAAGGAACTCTTTACGTTCATGGAAACCACAAAAAATTTCTCCAAACATTTTGCTTTTTCTTGCAAAAAGCTAACTAGGAAGAAGTTCCTAGGTTTTAAAGCTGGAGGAAACTTGAGAGAATGTCTAGTTTAAACACAACATTTTTACAGAGGTGGAAACTGAGAACCACAAAGGTTTAGTGATCTCCAAGGAGCTAATGGTATGGTATTTCGATCATGTGGCCCAACTTCCTTATTTTTTGAATGAAGAAGCTAAAATTCAGAGAGAAAGAAAGCCTTGCCTAGAGTCACATGTCTAGTACACAGCAGGGCCAGAATTACAGCCAAGATCTTTTGATTTTAAACTCACTGATCTTTCCCCCTCACAATGCTGGCTCTCTCTTCATAACACTGGAATTAAGTAAGCCCTGAATAGAGCCTTCCTCATGTTCTGAGTTTCCATGAAGGCACAGCATCTCTCCTGATGACTCGTGGTGCCATGAAACAAGATTTTCCTCGCTAGATTGGCACCTCGGCCCACAACTAGGCTTTGGTTGGAAGGAAAAATGACACTGGTGATTGAATTCTGTCTGGCGTGACAATCCATCCTGCTTTCTGGAAAGAATGCACTAATATTTGATCTCTTCGATGTCTTTCTTAACTTCCCAGAAAAGCCAGAGTCACATCGGCATGCTCCCAGCTGTGAGCCTATAATTAAAACCGTGTTTGTTCATTCAGATGTGACTACCGCCAGAAAACTTGATGGCCTTGACTTCATTAATTCAGTAGTCAACAGAGCCTTCCAAGAAACTAATTTCTTAATTATAAACCCAGATCATTCAATTTGTCAAATTACTGAATGGAAAAAACAAACAAACAAAAATCCAAAAACCAAAATAATTTACCTTCCTAACTACAAACATAAACAGAGGAAGGTGGGGGCCCCCTGCCAATGTAATCAATATTTTGTTTCAAACTGAACTTCAAAAGAAACACAACAAACATTCAGCTCTCAGTAATTTAAATAAAATTACACTGATTAATTTGAAACTGCTGGGTGAACTTGAATTTGAGAGCCTCCCATTTACACAGAGGTCAGACCATGGCAAAATTCAACATTCCATAACAGCCACAAATTGAGAAGCGGGTGGGATCAGAATGTGAAATAGACAATGTTAGAGCTGGGAAGGACCTTAGAACAGCTGCTTAGCTCAGGAAAGGCCTGTAGCTTATAACAATAACAAACATTTAGGTAGTACCTACTATGAGCCCGGCACTGTACTAAGTGCCTTACATATATTATCTCCTTGAAAACAGAGCAACCTAGAATGTTGGGGGAGAGGAATGTGAGAGCCCATCCGGTCAAACCTTTTCATTTCTATATAAGGATCTGCTGGAGATTAGATAGGTGTTTAAGACTGGGCCACGAGGCAGCAGGGAAGGGAAAAGTATTTAAGTACCTACTATGTGACAAGCACTATGCTAAGTACTTTACAAAAATTATCTCATTGAATTCTCACAACAATCTTGGGAGATAGGTGTTATTTTTTATCCCCATTTGAAATTTGAGTAAACCAAGACTAAGACTTAAGTGACCTGCCCAGGGTCACATGGCTAGTAAATGTTTGAGGCCAGATTTGAACTCAAGAAGAGGAGTCTTCCTGACTTCAGGCTCAGCACTCTATCCATCCTCTATCTACAATGCCATCTAGTTATTCAGACAGATTTATGGATAGGTAGATACAAACATATATACACATGTGTATGTATATATGCAAGATGTATATGTATACAATATATAACATACACCAATGTATATTATATGGCTATACATAGTCACACACTTGTAGATAGGTAGGTATATATATTTGGTCTAGACTTGTGATGTCACTGGTAAGTCCCCAGACTTACACTGAGGAAATTCACTCTCCCGGTGCCAACTGGTTTGGGCTCTGTAGCTTATGGTCTTCTAGGGTTCCTGAAATGCTGAGAAGCAAAACAACTTGCCTAATGTCACAAAGTCAGCCTGTGTCAGAGGTAGATTATAGACTTTGGTCTTCCCAACAGTGAGGACCACTGTCTAACCAATAGGCCCCAAATACAGGCATATCTCAGCTATATTATGGTTTGATTCCAGACCACCGCAATAAAGTGAACATCATAGTAAAGTGAGTCACATAAATTATTTTGTTTCCTAGAGTATATATGTTATCTTTAAACTATGCTGTATTCTTTTAACTGTATGACAGTATCATTTCTAAAAGAAAAGTGTGTACTTTACACGATACAGAATCTTAGAAAATAGAAAACAGAGTGTTAGAGCTAGAAAGTATCTTAGAACATGCATCCCAGAATTTCAGATTTGAAAGTTGCCTTAGAACACAGAATGCTGGAGTAAGGAGACACTTTAGAGTAGGGTTTCTTAAGCTTTTTATTTGTTTGTTCCAAGCACCTCTTTTTTATTTTTTTAAGTTTTAACTCACAGTACTTTATTACTTTATTTCAGATCGCATAATTTCATCCTTTCTTTTCTAAAAACATATTTCCACATGTACAATCATATTAAATGTATTTCCACATCAGTCATGTTGTGAAAGAAGAATCAGAATAAAAGGGAAAAACCACAAGGAAGAAAAAAAAAAAGAGAAAATAGTATGCTTTGATCTGCATTCAGATTCCATAGTTCTTTCTCTGGATGTGGATAGCATTTTCCATCATGAGTCTTCTGGAATTGTCTTAGATCACTGTATTGCTGGCAAGAGCTAAGTCTATCATAGTTGATCATTGCACAACGTTGCTATTACTGTGTACAGTGCTCTGGTTCTGCTTACTTCACTCAGCATCAGTTCATCTAAGTCTTTCCAGGTTTTTTTTTTTTTAAATCTGACAGTTCATCATTTCTTATAGTACAATAGTATTCCATTACAATCATATGCTACAACTTGTTCAACCATTCCCCAATTGATGGGCATCCCCTCTATTTACAATTCTTAGAAACCCTGAACTTGGGATCTTATCTTTTATAATTGTGTTTTGATGTAATTCTATTTCAGTATAATTCTAATTTATGCATTTGAAAACATTATTCTGAGAAAGAGTCCATAGGCTTCACCGACCTTCTAAAAAAGCTCCTTGAGACCCACATGTACAAAAATATTTATAGCAGCTCTTCTTCTGGTGCCAAAGAAGTGGAAATTGAGGGCATATCCTTCAGCATTCCTGCCTCAGGGCAAAGAATATAAAACTGTACCTCCATGGTCATAGATAAGAAGAAAGCCCCATATATGCCAAAATATTTATAGCAGCATTTTTTTACACTAGTAAAGAATGAAAAGCAAACTAAATGTCCATTGATTGGAGGAAGAGGCAGGCAAATGATGATCCATGAATATACCAGAATATTACTATATTGTAAGAAATGATGAATATGATAAATATAGAGAAGCATGGAAAGATTTATATGAACTAATGTGCAGAGTGAAGTAAGGAGAGCCAAGAGAACAACATGGACAAAGACTACAATAATGTAAATGCAAAGGATGATCACAAAAGAATCAAGAGTGCTACAAAATCACAAAGAATGAGCATGGCCCCAAAGAAGAAGACACCCTCACCCCCATTCTTTTATAGAGCTGAGGGGTCCACAGATGGGCCTGGAGTCAGGAGGATCTGAGTTCAAATCCAGCCTCAGACACTTACTAGCTGTGTGACCCTGGGCAAGTCACTTTAGATTTCTCATCTACAAAATAAGCTGGAAAAGGAGATAGCAAAACCACTCCAGTATCTTTGCCAAGAAAACCTTAAATTGCAACACGGAGATTCAGGCACAACTTAAATGACTCAGCAACAACAAAAAGCAAAAAAATATAAACATCTATTTTAAATGTAATTCTACTTTGGTGACATCTCTTGGACCTGCCTCCTTTCCACCCTTGCAGCCGCTTGCTTTTCTTATCTATTTTATTTCAATAGCTTCCTAATGAGTATTGTGCCTCCAGTCTCTCCCCTTTTAATGTTAATGAACATTAAAGAAGGTTAGAAATTAAGGGATCATATAGTGCAGAGGTTCCCAAACTTATTTGGCCTACTGCCCCCTTTTTAAAAAAAGATTACTCAGCACCCCACTGGAAATCTACTTTCTTTAACCCTTCAATGCTTTGTTTTGTTTTTTGAAATTTGCATCACTTCAAAAATTATCAAATATATATTTTAATGACATATCTTAAATTTAACAATTTATTGTAAATTTGTGGGTTTTTCCTGCATTGAAATTTTGATGATGCAACATTGCATCATGTAAGCACATAGTATTGTATTGAAAACAAGTCATTTACACACACATATTCCTACCAATGATGCAGGCTGGACTTCCTGACAATGCGCAACATGGTGGCCTGCCAACACTTGCTTCTTAAGAACTGTCAGCAGACTTGACCACTGAAGGGTTATAACTTGCATTTTGTGAATTTACTTGGAAAATAATGTAATCACCACGACTTTAACTCTGCTACACAATAGATGAAAATGTACAAATGGTATTTCAAAATTTTCTTCTCTTCTTTCCTTATGCTTTCACAGCCCCCTTATTTTTATACAACACCCCACAATTACACCTGAGGCTACTACTGCCACTGCCCATCATTCCAGTGCCCCAGGGAGTGATATTGCCCACTTTGAGTAAAATTCCTTCATTTAACAAGAAGGCCTACCTTTAGGTAAAATTCAAACTGTTATTATGCTTAGGGGATAAATAAAAAATATGAAGCAAGACAGTTCCTCTGCCTTCATGGAGGTTTCAGCCCATAAGGAAGGATAGGATGTGTCAACATTAACATATATGTATACATATATGCAATATACATGTGCATATGTATGAGTATATCTATATGTGTGTATATATTGTGTATATATGTATAATATATACACATATATAACATATATGTATATAGTATGTATATATGTGTGTATATATGTATATGTGTGTATGTGTGTGTGTGTGTGTATATATATAGTATATGTGCATGTGTATTCTTATGCTTCTGTGTGTATCCTCACAAACCCTAGCAATTTAAGGCCATTCATGCTATATACCGTAGAATTTGAACAGACAGTACAAACTGTAGCGACTCAGAAGGAGTGATCACTGTGGATGGGGATGGTCAGGGAAGGATTCAGGGATAAGGTTGTACTGAACTAAGGCAGGAGGGGTTGTAGAAAGTGGAGGGAAAGGGGTAGGGATGGAGGTCCTGAGTCCAGAGCATACCATGATAACTGGTGCTTAATGAAGCTGAGAAATTCACCAGCGAGAAGTTATAGAGAATGAGCAAACTGGGCCCTCTTCCAGGACCATCAGCATGAATTCCCAAATCTCACTTGTTGAGCTCCATTTTCTCAGTGCCTAAAGTACTCCCCAGGTACAAGTGAATCAGGTATGCTTTGAAGTTGCATCAAACATTTCTAGGCCACTGGGGCCCTGTTTAGTAAATTGCTGCTTGTGAATTGAGGCATGGGAAAAAATTGGTTAATTATTAAATAATGATGTAAGTCCAGGTGTCTAGGGTACACTTTGCACACAGCAGGTACTTAATAAGGGCTTGCTGACTGAGTGGATAATAAATAGGAAGGTATTAATAAAGAAGCCAAGGAGAAGAGAGGGAAAAAATCCATTCAGGAGGAGAAAGTGAGGCACACAGAAGTTTATAACTGATACATGACCCTGGAATCTTGCATGGGAGAGACTGAACTATGTGATTTCTATTGTTCTTTCAAGTCCATATGACTAAAAAAATCACAGAATTGCAGATCTGGAAAAGACTGAACAAGGCATCTACTCCTGCCTGTCCCTTTTATAACATTCCACAGAAAAGCTCAACAATCCCTATCTGAAGATACCCAGTGAAGGGGAAACTACTAACTACCAAAGAAGCTCACTCCAATGGAGGATGGTGCTAATTGTTAGGATTTTTTTGTATCATTCTTAAATCTTCCTCTCTAACATCTCCAAATACAAAGATAGTAGTTTGGTCTCCTGTGGCAGAATAGGTCTAACCCATTTGGAGATATGAAAACCCTTCAGATACTTGAAGACAATTCTCATACCCTCATTCAATCTCCTAGGCAGCTAGCTGACTCGGTAGATAAAGAGCTGGCTCTAGAATCAGGAAAACCCGAGTTCATATTTGGCCTCAAATACTTACTAGCAGGGTGACCCTGGTTAGGTCACTTAACTGTTCTTGGCCTCGATCTCCTCATCCGTAAAATGAGGATAATAATAGTATCCGCCTCCCAGGGTTTGTATGAGGATGCAATAAGATATTTGTAAAATGCTTTGCAAACTTTAAAGCACAATGAAAATATTAATTATTATTAATGCTAATTATTTTCCTCTCTAATCTAAACATTCTTGAGTTCTTTCAACTCACCCTTGTACAACACAGTATTTAGCCTGCTTTCTATTCTGTTCAATCCTCCTCTATACAGTTTCTAACTTGTCATTGCCCTTCTGAAAATGTGGCACCCAGCCCTGAATACAATATTACAGATGTGGTTTGGCCAAGGAAGATGGAGAAGGAAAGCAAAAATATTACATCCCTCATTTTGGACACCAAGGTCCAGTTTTCACATCTTAAAACTATAGGTATGATAGTATTGTGTTATGATTAATTGTCCATATAAATACATACACACATACATATATATGTATATACATACACACATAAATATGTATATATGTATACACACATATATACATACATATTTCTCTATTACTAGGCATTAAGCTGTGGTCCAAAAATTAAAATCTCATTCTCAGATACCATTTTCCTATCTTGCTTTCAAATCTCTCTTTCTCTAATGCTATCATTATTATTATTATACATACAGGATTTTAAGGTATGCAAAGTGTGGTAGTGGTGTCATCTCATTTGATAAATGATAGCTGCCATTGATCAAGGACAGTTGTAAAACCACCTGTGCTCCCAAAATCTTATGTTTTCCTTGCTGAATACTTGAATACTTCCTAATCATTGGCAATGCTGATTAGATGCCCTCTGGCAGTATCATTTGTGCCCATGTCATCAGGTGTCATCAGGTTTCATGAGTCTTGGAGGTTCTTCGTTACTTTCTAGATCTACACCCTGGCAAATCCCTACTTATCTTCAAGTTTTAAAACTCAGGACAGCCCTCTGATAAACTTTGGCTGGTCCTACTAAACTGGAAAAGGATTCAGATATGGCTTGGCAATGGAGAGATTTTTGTTGGGGTACAGGTAGAGAGATTCATTACCAGGAGACAAGCCAAGAAGTGCTGAATTGCTTTGGGCAAAAGCAACATATGAGAACCAATATACTTAGGCAAGGAGGATCCTTTAGCTATATTGACAGACTGAGCATCCATACTGATGATATGGATCCTTGAAGTATTATTATTATTAACAAATTATTATCGCTTGTTAATTGTTATTAATTATTAACCTAGCATTATTATTAATCAATAGTCAATAAACACTTATTAATTGTCTACTATGTGCCAGGTCCTGGGTTTAGTGCCAGGGATACAAAGACAGGCAAAAGATAGTCCTACACCCTTAACGAGCTCATAATCCAATAAGGGAGACAACATGCAAACAAACAAGCTATATATAGAGTGACTAGGAAATAATCAACGGAGAGAAGGTATTAGAGTTAAGAAGATAGTGAGAAAGCTTTATGGTAGAAGGTGAGATCACAGTTGAGACTCGACAATATTGAGGGAAACTAGAAGATGGACATCAAGAGGGAGGACATTCCAAGTATCATGTATAGCCAGAAAAAATATGCTCAGAGCCAAGAGATGGAATATTTTGTTCATGGGACAACAGAGGGGTCAGTGTCACTGGATGGAAGGGTACATGATAGGGAGAAGACTGGGAAGATAGTTCAGTTCATAAGCTGTTGGCATCTGTAGGAATCAGGGTCATGGAGGGACTGTGAACTAAAGTGAGCTTCCAAGAAAAACTGTGTTTTCCTATTGTATAATCTTTTCTTAGAAGGAAGACTAGCAGTCATGGCCACAGTAGTTTGGAAGCCTTTTCATTCATCTATTTGTATAGAATTCTAGGTTGCATTCTATGGTAGATTAACTTTTCTTAATATGGATACCATCTGGTTAAGGAACATTTCCAAGACACTGGGGAGGTGCTAAATGACTACAAAAGAGACTCAGAGGAAGAAGTGGCTTAATTTCTTCAGGAAAAGCCCTATTAAGACAGGGAAAGTGCTAATTGCCATCACATTACACCTTCAACACCAACTGGGTGCAAAAGCAGACAAATATGTTAGTGTTTTTCCTCTTATCCAAAGCTTTTGTTGAAAGGGGTGTATGAGGACTCCTTTGACCTTCCAAGTGTTTGATTCATTCAGTTCCACAGGAACATGTGAATTTGTGCCTATTGGGTTCAAAGCATTGCTCTGAGTTTGGCACAAAAGCTTATGAACTTGAAACTCTCTGCATTCCTGCATCTTCCCTAGACCAAGCTCACCTCTTGCCTGAATTACTTAAATCACCTTTTTATCCCGACTTCAATTCTGTACATTTCTTTCTCACAAATCACAAACAACAATAACAAAAACCAGAATGTGAAGACCAGAAGGGACCTTAGAGATCGAGTAGTACGATGCCCTCATTTTGTTGATCAGAAAACGGAGCTCCAGAGATGCAATGTCACAATGCTTGTCACTGACAATTTTCAAATTTCAACTCAAGACTCCTAACTCCAAGTCCAGTCATTTTTCTTCTGCACATGATGCTTCTCCATCCTCCCAAAGCTGCCAAATTAATTTTTCTAAAAGCAATTCTGACCATATCATTCCCCTGCTTTAAAACTTCCAAGATACTATAGGATAAAGTTCAATTTCCTGGGCCCAGTATCCAAGTTATATGAATTAAGCCTTGCAAATTAGTTTCCTTTTTCTAGTCCAATATTATACTACTTTCTCTCATGTACATTTGTTGTTCAGTCATTTGCAGTTGTGTCTGACTCTTTGTGACCTCATTTGGTGTTTTCTTGGCAAAGATACTGGAGTTGTTTGCTATTTCCTTCTCCAGCTCATTTTATAGATAAGGAAACTGAGGCTAATGGTGTTAAGTGATTTGCCCGGGATCACACAGCTAGTAAGTGTATGGAGCTGGATTTGAATTCAGGAAGATGAGTCTTCCTGACTCCAGGGCCAGTGTCCCATCCACTGTGCCACCTACCTGCCCCCACTGAATCTCTTTACTCCCTTCTTGATTCCATTCTGGCCATTTTTTTATGACCTTAATGCCCCAATGCCTTTTTTTTTCCTATCTAAAAATTAGCCATTTCTTAAGGCTCACCTCAAACGCGACCTCCTTCATGCAGTCTTCCCTGACTTAGTTAGATCTCTCCTTTCTCTAATATCTTAATACTTTGTCCTTCTATCATCTTCTCAACATATGCTAGTAAAGGGAGGGAATTTCTTCCTTTGAAGTCAGCTCAAGTAAATGCTGACTCTGGAATTAGAAAGCTTGGGTTCAGATCCTACCTTTAATACTTACTACCGTATGACCTCAAACATGTCAAGTAACCTCCCTAGGACTCAGTTTCCTCATTTGTAAAGTGAGAGAATTGGTCTAGGTGGCCTTGGAGGTACCTTCCACATCCAGACCTACAATTTTAAGTTCCTACATGAAACCTTTCCTTCTCCTTTGACAAGTAGTGCCCTACTGCATTGAACTTAACTACTTGGTATTTCTTTGAATGTGTTCTCTTTATATTTACTCTGTATTTACTTATAATCCCTCTCTTTACTCTTGAGAGTAAGGACTGTTTCATTTGTATTTGTATCCTCTTTGTCTGACACACGGTAGGCACTTAATAAATAAACCTCTATTCTCTCATCAACAAAATGAGGGCATCATATTATTCAATCTCTAAGTTCCCTTCTAGTCTTCACATCCTGGTATACATTAAATAAATAATAAAATAAAATTGTTATTTATGCACAGCCATGTAGCAGAGTGCTCAAAACATTGTAGGCATCTGGGGGCACAGTGGATAGAAAGCTGGACCTGGAGTCAGGAAGATCTGAGTATAAAACCAGCCTTATAAACTAGCTGTGTGACCTTGGGAAAGTCACTTAACCCATCTCAGTTACCTCATCTGACACCTATCTCCCAGGGTTGTTGTTTGGAGAAAATGAGATTAATAATATTTATAAAGTACTTTGCAAGAGGACAGCTAGGTAGCACAGTGGACAGAGCACTGAGCCTGGAGTCAGGAAGATGCATCTTTGAACTCAAATCTGGTCTCAGATGTTTATAAGCTGTGTGACCTTGGGCAAGTCACTGAACCCTCTTTGGTTCAGTTTCCTCATCTGTAAAATGAGCTGGAGGAAGAAATGGCAAACCACTCTGGTATCTTTGCCAAGAAAACTCCAGATGGGGCCACAAGGAGTTGGACATGACTAAAAACAACTGACCAACAACTTCACGAACTTTAAAGTGCTGTGTAAACACTAGCTATTATTACTATTATTAATATTTATTGAATGAATAAACCAAGGCAATAGATATATGTGTGTGTGATATGTGTGTACGTGCATATGTGTGTGTGTGTTACATATAATATGTACTTATATGAGTATATACATATCATAAAGGGCAGTGTGCTATAGGGGATAGAGAAAGTTGGTCTTGGAATTAGTAAGATCTGAGTTCAAGTCCTGCCCCAATATAGTGGTTATATAACCAAGTCACTCCTTTATTCTACTTTGGTGGAGGAAGCTTCCTTTTCTGGAAATTTCTTTTGTCAATGAAAGAGGTCTCTTCCCCCTCACCTCTATCCCTATCCCTATCCATATCATATCAAAATTCTTAACCATTATCATGGAATAGAAGTTTCTGAAGAAGCTTCCTGGTAGAAGAAAACACATCACACCTTAATCAACACCTTCAAGGCTCAGTTTTCCCAGTAGCAAAATGGGAGCTATGGTAAACATTTAGACTACTTATACTGAGGTGGTTGGGGAGGGGTTTGTTGTTATATTTAATTTAATCTTTTTGTGTCTAGACCTTTGACTTAACTAGTACAGGGAATTCCCAGGCAGACAACTCCCTTTATCAATGCAGATTACCAACTGCCCTGCAATTATAGTTTTAAGAGAGTTACACTATGTACTGAAAAGTCAAGCAATTTGCCTAGGGTTCCATACGTACTATGCGTTAGAGCCAAATCTTCAACCCAGGTCTTCCTGACTACCCAGCAGATCCTCTAAATAATCCACACATAATAATATTTGCTGTTTTTGTCCAGTCATTTCAGCCAGGACCAACTCTTCGTGACCCCATTTGGAGTTTTCTTGGCAAAGATGCTAGAGTGATTTGCCCTCTCCTCCTTCCATTCATTTTTACCACCTTCTTAAGCCCAGGGCATTCTCAGACTCAGTCACTAATTCACAAATATAGATTCAAAATGATTAAAGGATATTATCCTTCTTTAGGGAGAGCAGCAGCAGAAGCCAAGCTCTCCTCATTAGAAACCAGAAGAGGGCTTCAAACGAGCCTGAAAAACCATCTCTTTGCCGACTTCCCAATTATTCTGATGACTGGGCTAAGTACCAGAGTTCAGCAAGCATTGGGGAGATAACAACAAGCTATATTTGTTAAGGGGCCATATCTGTCCCTGTTCATTACTGTTGATAATCATTGTAACTGACATTGAATAATATTCATAATCTAATAAGGTCATGCAACTTTGGGGATGCCTTCAGGTCCCTGGCAGCATTCTGTTCTGAGCAACCCATTATGTTCCCAGAAGTCGCATCGACTTGATCGACTTGCTGTGGTCTTTACCTTCTCCAACCTCTTTATGATGCATCCATTTTTAGATGTGTTGAAAACTTTTCTATCTGAAAGGTATCCCTACTTTCATCTGCTTAAAGCTCTTCTTTCACAGATACTGACTTAAAAGATTGGCTATGCTGGTGGGTGAAGGGGAGTAGGAGAGTAGGTGGAATTCATTATTTTAACAAATACACAATACTTCAGCTCAGTAGATAAGGAAAATATAGGCAAGGATCCTCATTAGTGTTGTATTTCTGGGTTTTCATGGAGAGAAGCAATCTCTCAAAATCTTTTTTGAAGCTCCAAATGTCTGCATTCAAAATCGGCTTATTCACGTCCTCATTCACGTATTAATCCTTCTATTTATTAATGTATTCATTATCACATTCAATCATTCACTCATTCATTGCTTCATTTTCAAATTCATTAATTCGTTCAATTAATTCACAGACATTTGCATGCTTATGTTGTGCAGAGCACTGTGCTAGAGATTGAGGGGGGTGCAAGGAAAAGATAAAGAGGTGAAAAATCCAATTGTTGTCAGGGTTTTGCGGAAAGAGCACTGGAAGAAATGGAGAAAAGCCTTTGCTCTGAGCTAGCTATGTGACCTCAGATAATTTACTTGCCCTTTCTGAACTCCATTTTCCCAAGATGTAAAATGGACATAATCTACCTTCCATACAGTTTACACTAATCTACCTAAAATAGCTCTTGTGAAGAAAGGATTTTGTAAATGGTGAAGCTCTCTATAAATGTAAATTGTTGTCATAGGATCATAAAGTTTAGAGATATAAAAAGTTTTAGAGACCATTTGGTACAACTACCTCACTTTATGGATGAAGAGACTAAAGCCCAAGGACCGTGACTTGCCCAAGGTCACACGCATATGAAGCAGCAGCAGAAACAGCAGGTTGGAATCCATATTCTCCTAAAACCATCCTGGGCTCTTTGCTCACTCATGTTAGCCATAAGTCAACCTGTCATGATGAAAAATGACAGGACCTTGGATCAGAAGCCCTGGGTTTTCTATGGATTCTGACACTCTTCTCCCACAGAGGATTTCTTGCTTTGGTTTTTGTGCTCTCCTGGTCTTCCTCCTACCCATCTGACTATACCTAGTCCAGCCACTTTGAAGGAATGAACCACAAGGTGTTGTCCTTATTCCTCTTCTGATATCTCCACACACTCCTTCTCTCTTGGTGAGTTTGTTAATTCCAAACAGAGTTCAGTTGTCCTTTCTATGCAGGCACATATGTGTGTATGTGGGCAGCTAGGTGGTATAGTGGATAGAGCCCTGGGCTGGAAACCAGGAAAACTCTTCTTCCTGAGTTCAAATTCAGCCTTAGACACATACTAGCTGTGTGACAGTGGGCAAGTCAGTTAATCTGTTTGCCTCAGTTTCCTCATCTGTAAAATAAGCTGGAGAAGAGAATGACAAACCATTCCAGTATCTTTACCAAGAAAACTCCAAATGGGGTCACAGAGAGTCAGACACAACTAAAATGACTGAACAACAAAAACCCAACATGCGTGTATATGTACCCATATCTGCACATATCTGCACACAGTGCATATGTATTGTATGTACATGTTTATGCATGCTATTGTGTAGGTGTACACAACAATATACATACATGCATGTATGTGTAAACATATGCATGATACATGTATATATTTTGTGCGTACTATGTATGTACTAAGATCACAGAGATATCTAATGGTAATACATCTTTATTGGTACATACATTGTTTCTCTCTCTATAGAACTGAAGTTCCACCAGAATGGGACCATTTGAAATTTTTTTTTTAATCACAGGCACCTAGCTGGCATTGTTTCTTGCAAATAGCAGGTACTCGACACATGCTTACTACACTGAACTGGATTTGGTTTGAGTTCTGATCGTTACCAACAGTGTGACCTTGAATTCTCACTCTTCCTATTCAGGCATTCATTTCTCTACTTATCAAACAGAGAGGTTAATGTAAAACTACCCAAAGCATGCCGGGATGCCTCAGGAAGCTGTAGGCTGCCCATCACTGGAGGTCTTTAGGCAGAGCCTGGTGATGATCCCACACCAGACAAATTAGAGCCGAGATTCATTTAGAGATATTGTCTCTTCCCACTGAGATCTCTTCCAACTCTTGAATTCTTTGATTCCAGGAACGTTTTCAGGCTTGTTTGGGGACTACGGCTTGGTAAACTATATATAAATATAAACTGTTATTAATTATTTTTATAAGAAACGACACAGGTGGGAAGCTCTGGAGCTGCAGTTGCCTAATCATGTTATTATAAAAGTCTCGTCACCAGCAGATCCTGTTGGATACATTGAGGGCATCTTTTGAATGTAACCTGATTTCTTTTAGGAAGCACCTAGTGATTGCCAAGTACTGGGCTGGCTGAAGAGGATTGGCAGACCTGAATCAAAACTCAATCACCTTTTCCTTTGGGAGGATTTTGAACCTCAATTGTGGGTCGATTTTAATTCTCTCGCACCATTTAATCCTGAGGATATTTAACTGGGCCAAATGTGGTACAACAATTCCTAGGGTTTAGAGATAGAAGAGACCTCAGGGATCAAATCAAATCCCTCCTTTTTCAGGTGGATAAACTTCTACCCACAAGGTGGAGTGACTTGTTCCACACGATGACGCAAGGGTTGCATTTGAATCCAGGTCTGCTGACTCCAAATCCCTAGTTCTTTCTACTGTACCCTGCTATGATGACTCTTTCCCAGAGTTCTGTTCTGCTATATAGAAAAATTCAAACCCAAGCCCTCAGGCTCCCAACCCAATAATTTCTTTCTGTTCTCAATGACCTCTTCACTCTAATCTCCATGCATGCTGCGTGAAATGGCACCGTTAGATTTAATAAAATCACAGCATTACAGATCTTGAGCTAGAAGGAACGTCAGGAGCCATACAGTCCAACTCCCTCATTTTACAAATGAGGAAACTGAGGCCCATGGAGGTCATAGGATGTGCCTTAGGTCACAGAGATAGTCATCTGAATGTGAACCCATGCCTTCTGACTCCAAAGCTAGTGAATTTTTCCACTGTAAGATGCTTCCTCCTGTTCATTTAGGCTAAGGCACCAAATCACCAGGTTCCTGTTGAAAAGCATGTATAAGTTCATACCTAGGAGCAGAATTCTGCAATAAGAGCACATCATTTTAAATGTGGTAATAATACCAGTCTTTAGTTTAGGTTCAATAACAGTTCTGTCTTCAATTTAAAATTAAGCCAATATTCCAATGTATTACTGTCTACAAAACAACAGATGGAAAATCACCTTTAATGATTCAGTCAGCCTATTTCTGTTTTCCAATTGTCATATTGGTCTGGCTACTGGACCCCCTCCTCCATCCTCCCCAAATTTAGATTGTATGAAAGCTGAGAGCAGCTTAAGAATTACGCTTTCAACACCACATATACCAAAGAGAAAGAAAACAGGAGTGACAAAGACTAAAAGAGAAACAATGAGTTAAAAGACATGTCAAGAAAGCCAGCAACTTCCAGTGTATTTCTACATCTACAGTCATTTTATATCTGTCTTTATCATTATATCCATATCTATGTTACTATATATATATACACATATATATATGTGTATATATATATTTGATATACATTTGCAACTATTTCTACGCATCTCTATCTCTGGTAACTGTTTTTGTTGTTTTTCGGTCACGTCTGATTCTTTGTGACTGCTCTTCGGGGGTTTTCTTGGCAAAGATACTGGAGTGGTTTGCCATTTCCCTTCTCCAGCTCATTTTACAGATGAGGAAACTGAGCTAAACAGAGTTGCCCAGGGTAACACAGCTAGTAAATGTCTGAGTCTGGATTTGAACTCAGGAAAATGAGTCTTCCTGACTCCAGGCATGCCATTCTATCCACTGCAGTGCCACCTAGCTGCGCTGTAACTATACTTATATCCTATATTAGTATATAGAATACATAGCATGGCCTATTCTGGTGCGGACACTCATCACCTCTCACCTGGACTACTGTAATAACCTGCTGGGGGGTCTGCCTGCCTCAAGTCTCTCCCCATTTTGATCCTTCCACCATTCAGCCTCTAAGGTGATTTTCCTAAAGCACAGGACCTATCATGTCACCCCTCTCCCCCAATAAACTCCATGGCTCCCCATAACCTCTAAGATCAAATACAAAATCCTTTATTTGGAGTTAAAAACTCCCTCTTACCCTTCCACTCTTCACACCTTTCTTCCTTTCATGTAATTTTGACCATTGACACTGGACTCCTGACTGTTCCAGACAAGACCCTCCATCTCTTAGCTGTGGACATTTCTCTGTCTGGCATCGATGTCTGGAACACTCTCCCTTCTCGACTATGCTTATTGGATTTCCTGGCTTCCATTAATTTCCATCTAAAATCCCATCTCTTACAGGAAGTCTTCCTCAACCCCCCAATTTGAGTGCCTTCCCTCTCCTAATTATTTTCTATTTATCCTGCATATATCTTGTTTGTATATATTTGTTCGCTTATTTTCTCTCCTATTAGATTGTGAGCTCCTTGAGGGCAGGGAATGTCTTTTGCCTCTTTTTGTATCTCCAGCTCTTAGCACAGTGCCTGGAATGTAGTAGGCACTTAATAAATGTTTGATTGAGTATAAAAGATAGGATGCTAGCCTCAAAGTAAAAAATCTCTGGGTTCAAATCTAGCTTGTCACCAGTTGACCATGGGACCATCATTTAACCCCTCAGCAATCCAGGTAACTAAGATTATAAATTTATAGTAGGTACTATCTTGTTTCAATAGAGGAAATTTACTTACCTAGGATTTCCTTTACCAAGAAAAATCACAGGGTTAGTCCTTATCCATATCATATATCTATTTATCTCTCTATCATCTATATGTATAAATGTATATAGCCACAAATATACATATATTTATGGATATGCATATATGTATATCTTCATACACATGTGCACACACATATAAAACCATTTATTAATACATGTATATATACAAACACACACTGTAGATATGGGGACTTTATTTACCTTTAGTAAAGTCCTTCCCTGGTGCCTCAGCATGGCAGAAAGGCATCCTGCATTCTTGAAGGTTATCCTATGGACTGAAGGTTCTGGAAGGTCCTATTAAACCACAAAAGCTTTGAGTACAGGCCCAGTAAAGGACAAAGGAATTTCTGCCCTCTAATGGCCAGCCTTGCTGTTTGTGGAGAGGTTCATTACCAAGTTGGCCTCTGGGGAATGATTTTAACAGACACAGCACCTCTCAAAGATCATCGACTAAGTTTTAGAGGCATAATAATCTGCAGTGGGGAGGAATACGCACACTGAAAAATCTGAGCTCCTTCAAATATTAACTCATAATTTTTCATCATTATTTTTCAAAGTGCATATATGTATCTATTTATGTATATATGTATCTGTCCATCTATCCATCCATGCAGCCGTTCATTCATCCATCCATCCATCCTTCTGTCCATCCATCCATCCAGACATTCATCCATTCATCCATCCATCCATCCATCCATCTCTCTGTCTCTCCCAGTATGTATTTCCTTTAGTGGAATCTCATTTTTGGTAGTATAGCCTTTATCCAGGGGTGGTACTGGAATAACTAGGTGTTTTCAGGTTTCCAATTTCCAGAATCTGTAGTCAGGGTAAGAAGGAGTATAGTTGGTATGCCTCATGTTGCCACAGCACAGCCTGTTTGCCTTCCCTTGTCTGTTCAAGCTATGTGGATATTGTACTATTGGTAACCTCCTGTTCTGATTCTCTGCATCATCCTGCCTGCAATTTTGATATCTTTCTTAATTCCCTTCCCTCCCTCAGCTTTAACATCCTAGCTCCAAGCTCTGGACTCCCAACATTGCTCCTGGCTACTGTGATTGGCTGTTAATCCCTCATCCCCTGTCACTCAACAGGAAGGAAGGCCTGATGATTATCTGGCATGACTGGCTCTGCTTAGTATCTATTAATATTGGGGGGTTATGTAATGTAAAACTTGAAATGCTGCTTCTGCATGGATAAGCAGGTAGTGTGGTAGATGAGAAATCGCCTTGGATGTGGAGTCAGGAATCCTAACCAGGGGATCACAGATACAGAACTGGGAGGGGTGTCAGGGGAAGTCATCTGGTCCAAGTCCCTTATTTCATACATAAGGAAGCTGAGGCCTGGGGAGTTCAAACGACTTCTCCGAATTCACACAGGTGGTGAATACCCAAGTCATAGGCATAGAGAATCATAGATTTTGAGCTGGGATGGAACTTAGTAGGCTATTTAATTTTACTGGTGGGGAAACTGAGTCCGAGAAAGATTAAATGACCTGTCTGATGCCACCCAGGCATAGTTGCAAAGCCAAGCTTGGAATTCACCTCCTCTGTTTCCAAATCCAAGTTTCTTTCCACTGTGCCACATTCTCTTCCTCTGAGAAGGGAGAAAAGGAAGACTCGTAAATCTGTTGAGAGGTTTTGAGGTGAGGAGTAGAGGATAGTGGAGAGTTTATGACAGATGGCCTAAGTATATTTTTATTAAGCTAAGAGGCAAATGAGTCTACTGGGAGATGGGATGAGAGGAGAACTAAGACCTCAACCTCAAGAAGAGAAGAGAAGTTTTGGGAACATCATTGCAAGGAATGTGATAGAGAGTCCAGCAGAGAAAAATAAAAGGATCCCTGTATGGAAGTGAATGCCCAGTTCAATTAAGCTAATATGACTCCATTTTGGATAGCAAAGGCCCAGTGTGATTAGAGGCTTTCAAAGAGATTCAATGACTTCTTTCCAAGGGTATCATAATGAGCGCTCCTTTTAAGTATGGGTCAGACTCAGATGGCCACCAAGGTGCTATTCATCTATAAATTTTATGATCCCATGATTGTCCTTGGCAGCTTGAGGGGAGAACAGATAATGTAGGGGAGAAATTGCTAAGCTTGGAATCAGGAAAACTTGGGTCTGATTAAGAGTATAATTCCAGAAAATTCCTTCCACTTCTGTCAGCTTTCACTTACCTCATCTATAAAATGGGAATCAAACCTATGGTGTGGATTATTAGGTTTAATAAGATAAATAGGTTCCGTTGAGATGACATATGTAAAGTACTTTGTAAACCTTAAATATCAGTAAGAATAGGGAAGATTGATGATGGGGTGGGGGAGGGGATTGAGGACAGAGAATTGACAATTCATGAAAGTGAGAAAAACAAATATGTGAGGGATCCAACGATGGACGACAGAGTGTTGTTCTGTAAAAGGACCAAAGCAAGACTAGAATCAGGTAAGAAACTGGGAGAGTAGTTAGGGGAGGAAGAACTAGAGATTTCAATGTGATTCAGGACTGGTTGAGGCAGTGAATGGAAGAATGCATAAAAGACAATAACCAAGGAAGGGGGATCCTATAGGAATCCTAGAATACAAAGATGGACCTGGAAGGAACCTCAGAGGCTAGTTAGCCTAACCATTTTATTTTAGAAAGGAGCAAACTGAGGCCCAAGCAGACTGACTTGTCCAAGGCCACACAAGTAACAAGAATCACAGAGCTGAGGGTCAAGGCAGAGCCATTTTGGGTGATGGTGAGATTCAAAGTTAATCACCGTGATGGAAAGGGGCACAGTGTGAAAGGATGGCAGAGGAAGATCAGACTTGGGGAAGAGCAAGACAAGGTAGCTCTGGATGAAATTTCATGGAGAGGTAGATAGCAGGAAAGAGAAATTTTCATGTAAGTAAACAGCAGTACTGACCATAACAATGCCAGCAGCTGGAGGTATCTGTGAGGCATTGGACAGGGGAAGTATCATTTGATTAGGATGAGTAGTTAATTGAAGGAGAATATTGGAGGATGGAAAGTAATGAAGGTTAAAAAGGTGATATAATGAAGAAGACCTCCACCCCATCCAGGCAACATGTAGCTACTTCATTCCACCATCCCTAGTCCATATCACAATCCTAATAAAGGGCCAGGACTGTGGCCAAAGGCTGAGGCAGGTTCTACATATATAAATGGCAGTGGTATCCAGGAGGGCTGTGCATCGAGAAGGTAGGATTAACATGCCACCTCACCTCTTACATGAAGTCTTCCTTAATCTACTCTGTCAGTGATGATTTCCTCCATCAGATCACCCAATGAACTTTATATCTCTCTGATGCACCTACCATGCGTTATTTTGCATTACATTTACCTGTATATGTGTCTTATCCCCCTACTAGTTGTGACCTCAGTGAAATGAGGGTATATGTCTTATCTTGAAGGCTCAGCCAGGAAGATGCTCAGGAAACAATAGGGTATAGAAGAAAGAGTACTAAAACTTTTTTTTAGTAGTACAAAAAAATAACAAGATGGGCTCCCATTAATTAGGGAATGGCTAAATTGTAGTATATGAAACTAATGGAAGATTACTGTGTCATAAGAATGGTATGGGGAATTGTATTATAAGTATGGGAAATTCAGAGAAGCCTGGGAAGACATATATGAATTGATCCAGAGTGAAGAGAACAGAACTGAGAGGACAATAATCACAGTAATGGAAATGAACATAATAGTAGAAGATCTTAGAGCTGAGGTTAAATGCAGTGACTAATCATCTTTTCAGTGGTTCAATGATGAAATATGCTTCTTTCTTCTCAGGATAGAAGCAAGGCATTACAGGTGCAGAATGTTGCATGGACTGCCAGATGTAGCTGTAGCGGAAGACTGTTTTGCCTGGTGGTTTTCTCTGTTATAGGGGAGGGTTCAATGGTAAGGGGTGGTGGTGGGGGTAATTGAGAAATCAGAGTGGTACAGAGAACAAAAAGAATGAATTAAACAGGGAAATAAAGAGAATTTTTTAAATAAAAAAGTAAAAGTACTAAATTTGGAGTTGGGGAGCCTTGTATCCAATTATTGGTTCCAATAATGAACAAAGTGGGCGATTTTGATTAAGTCACTTTACCTCTGGACCTCAGTTTCCTCACCTGCAAAATTGACATATTCATCTAGACAAGATGGTATTTCAGGCTCATTCAAACTCAAGGTCTATGATCCCATGACCTTATTAAGAGGATAGGAAATTATGTTTCAACTGAGCTTCCTATATCCCCACAGTGCCTAAAACAATGTACTGAACACAGCAGGCACTTAAAACATGTTTTTTGACTGTCTGATAAAATCACTCCTAAAGTTTTGAGTTGTAGGCTAAACAAAGAACAGAAGGAAAACTTAATGATATCATTACCAAGAGATTATGAAGGAGCTTCAAATATGATGAAAAGGAAAATATTTGACTGACCATTAGTCACTGTGCCCCACTGAGTCTCTGTTTTATGATGTGATAAATCCAGCCTTAATGCAGGGAAAGGCACATTTCTATTCATTATACACAATTCCCCTCTCTCAATAGTCATCTGAATCAAAAATAATGAATTTCCTTCCTCTCTCTTATGGGCTCTATCAATAACACCTCAGACCAAACCAATTAGCATTTAGAGTCAGAAACTTCCCCGGCTTGCTCCAAGTTTCTTTTATACAATCTTCCCCAGCAGACAATTATGTGTCTGATTTACCCCACCTCTCTTTGAAATGTAGCTTGTATTTTCCCCATCAGAAGCTGAGGAACAAAACTATGTCTCAAGACTGGTAACGTATCACTTTCAATTGTCTTTAAAAGCTGAATAAATCAGAGTGAAGGATAAAGGCATTCCTGAATTATTACACTTGATGGCATAGGAAAGAATATTTACTTTGGGCCTCAAGCAAACTTGCAAGTGACTAACTTTTCTTCAAGTTGCCCAGCTCCTCATGTGGTCTGATAGATTCACAGAACCAAAGAACAACAAATCTCAGAGCTAGAAGGATCCTTTGAACAAAGAACACAGAAAGCCAGAGTTGGAAGGGCCCATCCAACATAGGATCATGGAACCAGAAGTCACATTAGAACGTAAAAGGTAGGACAGAGCTGGACGGGACTTGAGAAGCTAGGACATTGAAGGTCAGAGATTAAAGATGGCTTACAGATAACTTATGACAAATGAAGAAACCGAAGCCTAGCAAAGGGAAGTGATTTACCTATCTACCATTAGAGAGTGTCTAAGAGGCAGAGGCAGGACTTCTTATGTTAGACGTTTTATTGATGAGTCCTGAATTTTATACATAGGTACATATGAGGAATTGAGGGACTGATTCATAATCGGGCTTTTTAATGTCCAAATAACTATTCCAAATTGTAAGAAACTCAGTCACCTCCCCATGGGAATGTGTATTGACCACAAGGGCAATTCATGGGTGGGAAAGTGGATCACCGTCATGATTCAAGGTAGAAGACTGATGTAAGCCTTCAATCATGAATTACACTTCATCCTCTGGACGAAACAAAACAAAAAAGAATAACAAAACGCAAAACAAATAAAAACAAAAACAAATCAGGACTTTATCACTAATAGATCTCAAAATGCAAGCTAGCCTGAATTCGCATGTGTTCAGGAAGATTTCTATAAGAGCCAAAGACAGTTATTTAGTGGCTGGAGAGGGGAGGCAGATTGGTGATATATGGGGAAAGAGCAGAGACTTGATAGGAGCCTTGGTGAAAAATTCATGGTTCTGTAGAGCTATGTGTTCTTTTGAGCAAGGAGAGAGCTTGAGGAGGGAGTAAGCAAGAAATTTAGGCAGGGGTCTTGTTCCTTCCATTCCTGGCTGTGTTCACAGGTGTTTGTCTTCTTGCTGGTGCCCCAACACAGAATATGCTAGTGATAAGGAATGAAGGTAAGCTAGCCTCTGGTTCTGATTTATGAAGAGTGAGGAAGGTGGGGAGCTAAAGATGATAGGGAGCAAACCGACAATATGATGCTTTGGGCAGAGTCAGGAATTTAAATGATGCCAAGCTGTCGCTTCTGCCAGTTATTATTACAGTAAGGAAAGATGTCAAAGGTGACGTACACTGACCATGAGTCAAAAGTTCTGAGTCTCAAGTTCATAGAATGTTAGGGCTGTTAGCATACAGCTGGATCTGCAAGGAGTCTTAAGATAATAGAGTGCCAGAGCTGGAAGACGCCTCAGAACACAGAGTACTGGAGCTAGAAAGCAATTTACAACGTAGAATGTCAGAGCTGGAAGTTCTTTTGGTAGTCATGTAGATGAACCAGAAATAATTTGCTCATTTTCATCTAATAATCCTCCAATTGCTTTCTAAAATTTCCTCATTATTTAATTTATTCAATTTAATAAGCTTTTACCAAATACCTACTATGTTCAAGGCACTGTGCTTGGCCCTGGAGATGCAAAGATGGAAATGTGGAAGTGGAACATTATCTGCCCTTAACCAATAAGGAGAAAATTGAAACATAGAGACCACTCACAACTAGGGCTTGGGTAGGCATCAGGAAAGGCCTCTTATATTAGGTTTTTAAAGGAAGCTGGAGATGTTCAAAAGTAAAAGCTTTGAGGACATGCAGGAACATCAAAACAAAGACACAGAGGTATAGCCACATAAGTAAGAGAGTGTGTGAAAGCGAATAACATGAAATAAAACAGAAAGGATAGACAGCAGCAATATTGTAGAAGGCTTCAATTACTAGGGGAGGACTTTGAATTTTTATCATTGAGAAAATTGGAAATCACTAAGGATTTTTGAGTTAGGCAATACATGGAAAGATCTATCATTTAGGAAATCAATTTAGCTGTAGAATGTAAGCTACTTGAGGCCAGAGATGGTTTTTGTCTTGTTCTCATATCACTGGCACTTAGCACAGAGCCTTGCAAATAAGAGCTACTTAATAAATGTTTGTTAATTGTTTGTTTGATTAATCAAAATTAATAGTCCTGGGTTCTGAATCAAGTGACTGGATACCAACTGTGTATACTTGGGAAAGTCACATAAGTTCCTTGGCCCTTGATTTCCTCATCCATAAAAATAAGGAGGTTGGACTAAATGACTTTGATGGTCTCTTCCTATCAACAAGTTTTGTACTTGGTCTCAAGAAATCTGTGCTGAACCTGGTGCCTTTTAACATTTCTAGCAATGACTCATATGAAGGCATGGATGGAATCTTTAGCAAATATTCAGATCACACAAATCTAAAAGGAATAACTAGGATTATAGGTTTACAGATCTAGAGCCAAAAGAGACATCAAAAGCCATCTAGCTTAACCCTCTCTGTGTAGAGATGAGAACATTTGAGGCCCAGAGAGGTTAGGCAATATTCCCATGGCCATAGAGGTAACAAATGCCAGAGGCGACATTTGGCTTGAATGTTGGGCTGAATATAAAAAGACTACAGTTGTTCAACTATAAAATATTATTTTTGAGTTCCAAAAAGATGCAAGGGCAGCTAGATGGCTGTTAATCTGCAAATGTATGGGTGGAAATTTTTTGGACAGTCTTAATACAGTGGCCACAAAGGTTTATTCAATATACAGTGTACATGACTATGGTGGGGTGATGATCACTAATGTGTTCTGCCTTAGTCAGATCATATCTTGAACATGCGCTTAGTTCTAGGTGCCATATTTTAGGAAGGTTTTCACTAAGCTGAAGGGAAAATGTTAAGAGCACGCTAACCAGCTTGTGATGAGCCTAACAATCTTATTTGGAAGAACAGGTAAAGACTAGATGTAGCAGGGGCGTGTTATCTACTATTAACTATCTGAAGGACTGTTGTGTGTTTCAGAGATCAGATGTCAGTGGGCAAAATTAGGAGCCATGGATAAAACTTTGTCCAAGCAAATTTAGACTGGATTTAAGAAAGCACTCCCTAATGGCTAGATCTGTTCCCAAGTGAAATGGGATGCCTCTGTTATTAGCAAGTTTCTCCTCTCTAGACATCTTCAAACAAGGCTCAATGATTGCCCATTAGATACATTGGAGAAGAGACTTTTGTTCATGGCCATGAAAGTTCCTTCTCATCCTGAGATTCTGTTATTCTGAGAATAGGATGAGGGGAGTGAAGAGATGTCAAAGACATCTGGTCTTCTTTGGTAAATATACAATCCCAAGCTATTCCCAGATTCAAAGGTCCATCTCTTCCACACTATTGTTTTCATGGCAATTCTATGTAGCTACAAGTCATGGTATGCCATGAACTCAATAGAATCAAAACTGTTGGTCATCCTAAGGATGACAGAAATACCATGGCCGGTGTTAAGTGAGATGTAAGATATTACTGCTAAAATCTGCATCCACGAATTGATAAAAAGATATTAAGGGAGATGATATTGTGAAAAGACTCTCTGATGCTTTAGCACTAGAGGCCCTGGTTTCAAATTCCAGCTATGACATTCACTTCACTTCTTGTGTGATGTTATGAAGGTCAGGTCACCTGCCTGGGCCTCAGTTTCTTCATTTGTAAAATGAGGGGTTTGAAAAAAGCTTTTGAGCTCCTTTCTAGCACTACATTTATGAATCTATGAATATATGTGAAAAGGGGAAAAGAGTTGGACCAGTTATATAAGGAGAGTAAAAGGTAACAGACAGCTCAGGTTCCATTCTGGTGTCCATGAATTATTAAAATAACCAGAAGCAGGCTGCCAATGCATTGGGGGGATCATATAGTCTATGGTTTATTCATAGAAAATAAGAAAAAAAGAATTACAAAGGATGAGCTGGCAGGGAGAGATGTTCTGCACTAGTTGTGGGATATCTGAACAAATGAGATCAATGATGCATTGGACCATGAAATTATAGAAATAAGATCAATTCTCTTTGTTCCATTCTGGCCAACTCATTGCTAATTCTGGAATATGAGTATGTTGAGATGCCCATGAAATTTCATGAAAGAAATGGACTTATCTCCATTTCTGTGTAGATCTGCTAGGGATAGACTCCTTGGGGGAAAATGGTAAATCTATCTTCCTGTGCCAGTCAAGTATCTGAGAGCCAGACTAATGTCCATCCAGATCTCCTCACAATGTTCCTTTCCCAAAAGATCTGATTTAAGAAATAGAGTAGATTTTATTGGCACAGGCAGTTACCCTGGTGTTCTTTGCTAAATCATCTCTTCTGGCATAACATTTCCTTCTGAGCTCTGAGTAATATAACTTGGGACTTGACATGGAGGGGGTGGTAAGTTGAATGACATAGAATGATCCAGCACTGGGATAATGGAAAAGGCTGTATGATTCAGAGCCAGGAGAAAAAAATCTATTGTTAATTCTAGTATGAATGAGCTACATGATCATGACCAAATTATTTCCTCATTCTGGGTCTCAGTTTCCTCATCTGAAAAATTAATGCTTTGAACCAGACCATTAATTTCCTTTCCAGTTTAAAGGTGCTGCTGTTGTTGTTGTTCAGTCATTTCAGTTGTGTACAACTCTTCATGACCCCATTTGGGGTTTTTCTTGGCAAAGGTACTGGAGCAGTTTGCCATTTCCTTCACCAGCTCACTTTACAGATGAGGAAACTGAGGCAAACAGGGTTAAGTGACTTGCCTAGAGTCACACAGCTAGTAAGTGTCTGAGTCTAGATTTGCACTCATGAAGATGAGTCTTCCTGATTCCCAGTGTGCCACCTAGATACCTTTAAAGGTTCTACTATTCCTCAGATAATGACTCTTGTTTCCAATTTGTGAAGATAGAATGGTAAAAGTTATTTATATCTACAAAGCACTCTATAAATGTCAGCTACTAATTACATGAAGTTAGTATCAGTATTACCATCTGTGTTTCAAAAATGAGGAAACCAGAGCTGAGAGAAGGCAAGAAAACTTGCCCAAAGTCACAAAGCTAGTGAGCAGTACTTTGTGATCCAAGATGGAACATGGTGTTAGACTTAGTTCTAGACCACAGTTCAATTCTTCACTCCAGACACTTCCTTGTTCTGTGACTTGGGCCAGACACATTCTTTCAACTTCACTTTCTTCACCTGTCAAGTGAAGAGGTTGGATCCTAAGATTCTTCCCACTACCTGATCATGATTCTCTAACAGAGCAGAGACATAGGTTGAAAATATCAAAGACCTCACCTTATCGCTGAAAAATCTGAAAAACTATTTTTTATATCATTCACTTGTAGATTCTGAGCTATTATTAAAACACACAGGAGCTGACTAAGCTCCAAATCAATCCTTTTGTACCAAGGAGATCAGAATTTTATTACATGAAAAATAAGTGAATCAATCGAGAGTTATATAAAAAGTATATGCCTCATCAAGCCTCTTGGTTATTCACTCTGGGAAGATGTCTTTCTTTAATCCCAGCTCTGCTCTCAACCATCACCTATACCCAGTCTCACCTCAGGTACTGAGAACTAAGGGTGCTTTGTAGGAACGATGACACCCTTTCTCACCTTATCTTCAACTGTCTGTCACTGAGAGCAGCCCAACCACTGAGAGTCTCCACTCCTGAAAACATAATTCCTCACATAATCTCTTCCAACTGTGAGACAGCCTCAGGCTGCAACAGAGAACAAGGGAAGAAATTGTACTTGAAAACATCCAAGAAATCTAAATACCAACCCAAGTCCATCAAACTTGCCCTAAAGTCTAAGCATTCAAAAACCTACAAAGAAGATAAGATTACTCTCTAGGATGGATGGAATGCTGCATTTGAGGCCAATCTGAAAGGCTCTTTATACACTTAATAGAATAAAATAAATCTCCAGAATTGTGCATATACAGAGGCAACCTAATGCCAATGCTTGGGGACAACCTTCCCTCCCACCTTGGAAAATCAACAAAAACCTAAAAGTTTTATTTCAGTCCTGAGGCAAGGACTGGATTTTCACCCAGCTAGAGAAAGGTAAGACTGCTCCCCTCAGAGGAGGAAGCCAGGTGTTAGTCTTTAAGGAGACAGATTTTATTTTCTTTCTTTCCTTGCTTTTCTTTTCTTTCTTTCAAATAGAGTCATTCAGATTGGTTTAAAATGTACCATTCTAGTCATCCTTTCTGCTTCTCCCCTTCTCTTCTCTCCCCATCCCTCTCTTTTTCTTTCTCAATTTCTCTCCTCTTCCCTTGCTTCCTTCATTTCCTTCCCTTCTTCCTTTCCTTCCCTCCCTTCTTTTCCTTCCTTCCCTCCCTCCCTCCCTTTTTCCTTCCTTCCCACACCTTTCTCTCTCCTTCTCTTTCTCACTTTGTCTTTCTCTTTCTCTCTACCAAGTGATATTGATCACCAGTCAGAGAATATAGATGAACTCACTACAAATGGAGTCTCTAAAGAAATCCTAAATGCCAGGAGACTCCTCCTACTCTTTTCTTCCACTAAGCAATTCAAGCCAATGGTAGTTAAACAAATTAGCCACAGTGGCAATATTATGGGTTGCCCCTAAGGAAAGAAAAATCCATTATAAAGCCCTGTCTGTGGACAGGCTCCTTTAACCCAGAGTAACCGGAACTGTCTGGAAGGCCAGTTATTTTTGAATAAGTGAAATGAAGAATTAGGGCTATTCATCTGGATCACTGACTCCAAATTCTTCCTAAAATGCCTGAGAAATTACAGCAAAAAATGAGCTATTTAGGCTGAATTATCATGATGATTGCCTCAAATTTTGACAACTTCTCTAGTGTAAACTTAGAATAACAGAATTAGAGCTACAGGCGATTTTAGAGGGTGTTGCATTGGAATGGCAGAGGATGAAGAATAGGCTTACCTCAGATGTAGAGGGCCACATGTTGCTTTGAGGCTGCAGGTTCCCCACTCCTGGCCTAGCTCCTTCCTAGTGCCACCCACTTGCCCAATGCCGATGCTGCCTTGCTCCCGAAATTAGTTTGGATTTTCTTGTCTGGATATATGTGCTATCTTCTGGGTAGAATGCAAACACTTTGAGGGCAGAGACTATCTCCTTTTTGTGATTATATCTTCACTACAGTGCTTTGTGTGTAGTAGAATCTCCATAATTTTGCCAATTTGGACCAAACTAAATGGAATTCAATCAATTCAATAGATATGTCTGACACGGGATGTCAGAACAGGAAGTGACCTGCTACTATGGAACATCAGAGTAGGAAGGGCCTTTGAATTGGAAGAGACTTTGGAACATAGTCATTGAAATGGCACTTAAAAGTGTGCAAAATGTTTTACATAACAATATCTCGTTGGAACTTCAGCTTAACTCTGTAAAGTAGGAGCTATTATACTCCTGTTATTTATGTGGAAACTGAGTCTCACTGAGATGAAGTGACTTACTAGGGTTTCACAGTGAGTAGATGGGATTTGAACCCACGTCTTCCAGATACCTAGGGCAGCATACTATATACTGCTCCATGGAACACTGAATGGCAAACTGGGAAGGGACATGACAATAGAGAATGTTAGAAGTACGGGAAAATAGCAGTTTTGAGCTACCCTCCAATTTTCCAGCTCACCATATGCTATGGGCTAGTAAAGCACCTAAATTCTCTACTGTCTCTCCTCCCAACTTCTGCAGTCTCAGGGAGATGACTTAGAGAATCAGAACTAGTGCTTAGGACAGAGATGGGGAGGAAGTAGGACATGGGAGGAGAAGGATGCTGGGTGAAGGAGGTGGAGAGCACGAAAGACCAATTTTATCCTGTTTTGTTTTAAACTTTACAGGGTTTACAAAGAAAGGGCCTTGAGCAATAAAAGCTCTGTGAACCATAGAAAATTTGCTGTATTCAGTGGTTGGCCTTGTCCAAATCCCCCAGGCTTAAACATGAGAAAATAGGACCATGGGAGAGATGTGACCTGTCCAGGTTCCATAGGAATAACTTGTATTTTCTGAATCCTAATCCATTGCTCCTTCTGATGACAGACCTTAAAGCTTGGGGGAGAAAAACATTTGAGAGAACAGCTGTACTTCCTCTGGCTCAAAGTCTTTCCTGTTTTGTGCTGCCTCTCTTAACATTATTCCTTTTTTATAGGTTAGAACAAATGTTTTCTGTAAAGTTCCATTAAGAAGGGGACAGGAGAGGTCATCTTCCCAATGGAAAGAGGAGGTTCATTTAAAAATAACTATCTTCCAAGTAGACCAAACAGTGAACATTTATGGTATTTATGTCAACATGTAAGAGCTCCACCCAGGGAAGGCAGAGACAGCCAGGGGTTGCTAGGAGATTTTTCGGCTCTCATCACCAGGCAATGCTTTCTTCCTCCACGGGAGAAATACATCAGAAAGACATTCGGTGAGAAGCAAAGATCGTGGCTTCCTTCTATTTTTAGCATCCAAACTTTTTTTAAAGGATTTATTATCCCAAGTCCATGCTTTGGAATGCTTTGAAAAGGGCAATTTGGTATTAAAACTGAGTCTGACTGTCTCCTGGTGCCAGGACTAGGCCTGCAGTGCTTCAGGTTATTTAAGATTTCAGAGTCACGAGGCTGCCATTCCAGCCCAAACTCAGTTGGGCTCATCCAAGACCTAAACACTTGACTTCTACGATGACCCATCCCTCTGTGGTTACCCATGCTGAGTTAACAAGCATTCATTAAGCATTTATTTGCCAAGCACTGTGAGACAGTATGATGTAGTTCAAAGAGAAAAAAGAAAGGGAGTCAGGAAACCTTAATTAGAATCCCAGCTCTGCCAATGACTCACAGTGTGACCTTGGGCAAATCACTTTCCATCCCTTTGTGGCTCAGTTTCCTTTCTTGTACAATGAAAGAATTAGAGTAACCAGTCTCCAAAGTCTCTTCCATTTCCAACATTCTGTAATCTAGGACCTTGTTCATCATGATTCTGACCCAGGCTATATTTGACACATTTTCCTTTGCCTTTATCCCCACTTGGTTTGGTTCTCCCTGTGTTTTCTCTGCACTTAACCAGGCCATTTCATATTGATCAGATGGGAATCTTAAATCTGTCAATTTGACAGACCTGATTAAGTGCTTCCCATGTATAACGCACTGTGCTCAGCAATGAGGTTACAAAGGTAAAAAATGATATAATCTCTGTTCCAAGGTGATAGGCTATAGCACTAAAAGAAAGGTTACACATAATCTAGTCTATCCCTATTTTACAGATGGGAAGCTGAGGTGGGGGAGGTGGGAAGGGATGTGCCCAGGGGCACACAGGTAATAAGTTCAAAGCTAAAATGTGTAAAAGTCTAGAGTCAGTTCTTTTCTTATTATATCCTGCTTTCAATTTAAACTATGCAATGCTTGAAGTTAGGGAATGAAACATGTACAGAAAAAAATATATAATTTAAGAAAAAAAGGTGATTGTATCTAGAGCAGGTGACAGAGAAGCCTGGGAGGTTGAAAATTTTTCAATGATTTAGAGCTGAAAAGAACCTCAGAAGTCACTTAGTCCAGCTGAGGAGCCAAAGACCAAAGAAACTGTCACACAAATGTACAAAGCTGAGGCAGGATTTGAACCTACACACTCCTACTCCAAAGCCAACACTTTTCTACTGCATTATATTAGTCCTCTGTTCCATTCAGGGCTCCCTTCTAGCTGGTGCGGCTGAGGTGGGAAGAACAGGGATGATGTCCTAGAGAAGGCAGGATTTGAGGTCAACCATGATTAAGAAAGATAATGTAAATAATTTAAAGGCTTCAGGAGACCATTCCAGGTTTTGCTAAGAGAGTGACCAGTATGAAAAAGAGAGAGATGCAAGAGAATGGACAACAACGGAAAATGGAAGACAGTCCAGTTTGGCTAGAATCAAGAGTATATGAATGTGAGGATTGGGAAATAATCCTGGAAAGGTAGTTTGGAAGGATCATCCAGACTGTGACAATGCCAGAATCAGGAGTCAGTATTTTGTTCTGTGAGCAGTAGGGGAGTCACCTAAGTCATCTGAGCAGAGGAATGGGGTGGTCAGAAGAGCACATTATGAAGATTATCTTGGTAAATGAGTGAAGATGAAGTAGAGAGGAGGAGCCTGAGTCAGAAAAGCCTGTTGGGAGTTTATTACAATAAATACAGAGGTCATGAGGACTTAGACTAGAATGGAGCCAGTGAAAGTGAAGAGGAGAAAGATGGAAGAGATGTTGGTCAGACCAGCATCATTCCCACTACCAAACAAGTGCCAGAGCTGGCCATGCTCCCTAGACTCACAAACCTCATTGAGTTCTTTCCATGCTTGCACCTTCCTATGTGTATCTTTTGTTATTTCCCAGCATCTTCTTCCAGAGGCATGTTTCCTGCTGAAGGACTGAGTATGGCATTGATGCCAATGTGCTCTAATTCTTCTCTGTCTTGCTCTACTGTGCTAGTGGGGAAACAACCAGTGAGAAAGCAAGAGAGCGAAACATTATCCAATAAATTCACCTGACATTTTATGTTACCGTAAAGTCATTTCTAACAAGGACCATTTTACTTGAATTAGGTTATTTCAGTTTGAGCCAAATTGTTCCCAGCTATTTGCTGCTTAGTGACAGTCAAAAGAGCAAGACGTTTCATATTAACTACAGTTAAATAAACGATGACTAAGCCATTGCCACTTTTAAAGTCCACGTTTGGGAATGATGTAAACAAGCATGCTTTTTATTTCAGTGCTGATCCTCTCTTTCTCAGCAAGTATAGAAAGAGATTCCCCCCACTGCAGGGAAAAAAGAAGAGAAGGGGTCTCCAATAGTCCTACTATATTTGCAAAGATTTTATTAATTTGACTACCATATTGATTAAACTGATTACCAAATGCATCTTAAATAACACTCTATGCTGGAGAGGATACAAAATGAAAAATTATATTCCTGTCCTCAAGCAGTTTAATGAGGAGCGGGAGAACAGGGATGTGGCACATTCATAAATGCTGATGAAAAGGTAAACTAGAGTTATCAAAAAGGAGACGCAAATGAAGTATTTCAAGAAAATCTATTGTCATTGCTTGTCCTTCCTTCTCAAAGAAGATCATTGCATCAGGAAGGTGAAGCCATGACTTGCAAGTGAATTGATTTAAGTGAGAGAGGGCTGTGCAAAGTGAGGAAGGGACTGAAGGAAGAGGAATTAAGGGACCAAGGAAGGCTTCATGGAGGAGGTGACCCCTGAGCTGGATTTTGATAAGCAGAGATCAAGAATGATGGCATTCTGGGCATACGGAGAGCCCGAGTGAATGAAGGGAGGCAGATGATAACAGGAAAAGATTGGGGAGCAGAAAGCAGCCTGCATGCACAGATTTCGAGGAGAACTAGCATATGACATGGTTGAAAGGAAAATTCAGAGGCAGATGCAAGGAAGATGACTTAGAAAACAAGAAAGATGGGGCAGCTAGGTGGCGCAGTGAGTAGAGCACCGGCCCTGGAGTCAAGAGGACCTGAGTTCAAATCCGGCCTGAGACACTTGACACACTTACTAGCTGTGTGACCTTGGGCAACTCACTTAAGCCCAACTGCCCTGCCAAAAAACAAAAACAAAAAAAAGAAGAGAAGAAAGATGGGTTTATAATCCATCCTATAGGCAATGAGGAGTCAGTGAGGGTCTTCAGAGTAGAGAAGGAACAAGGCCAAATCTGTGTATCCAGAAGAATATTTGGACTGCTTTCTTATTTCCAAAACAAGATGAAGATGCTAGAGAGGAGAGACCATTTTATGTTTCTCAGTATCACCTTCCCAATCCACCCACCCCTCTCCAATTATATAGAATAGAGCAGTTATATAGTTTTTATAGAATGATTTGCCCATTATAGTTGGCACTCAAAATAGTTTTTACATGAAAAAGAAGAGTACGTAAGGATTCTGTTTATTTGAATTTAATGTTTTCCATCAAAGCACATCGCCAATTCCATTTAGATATCCACAGAGGGAAGCTAATAAAAATCCTTGAATTTTATAAGAGAGGACTCCTAGAAAGCAATATTCAAGTGAATGATGTGAGCAAACTCAGAGGGGGCAAAATACTTGCCTCAGGGTTGAAACAGTACTTCAAGGGGCAGAGAGAGGTTTGAAATCAAACCTACTGTTACACAGACTCAAAGACTATTAAAGCTGGAAGGATCATTATGACGTATACTGGGAAGTCCTTTAAGTATGTATTTGAAATAGCAGACAGGTATGAAGGAGGATGAGAACCTCCTTTAAATATATGAAGGGCTACCATTTGGAAGAGAGGTTAACCTTGATCTGCTTGTCTCCAGAGCACGCAACTAGAAGCCATGGGTGTCACTTTCACAAAAGGCAAAATTAAGACTTGATTCAGGGAAAAAAACTTGTTAAGAACTAGAGTTACCCCACAATTGAATGAAATGTCATTTACTGGAAGTCTTGAAGCAAAGGATGATGACTACTTGTTGCATTTGTTTAAGAGGTTTGTCTTTTCCAGGTACAGGTTAGGCTAACGTCCACTGACGACCTTCATCATTTTGAAAGTCTATCATTCTATAAATGTTAGAATGAATGAACAAATGGACAAACCCACTGTAAAATCATATTTGGAATCCTTATCTTGGGCACAGTAAGTTTTAGGCCTCACTGTTAGGCCTCACTGGAACTCTGACTCAGTAACTCTGGCCAAATTTTTAAATTGAAATTAACTTTTTTTTAAATTTGTATCTCCAGGGCTTAGCACAGCGCCTGGCATACAATAAATCCTTGATATAATTCATTCATTCATCTCAGGGCACAACTTTTCAACTTAATAGCAGAGTATACTGCAAAGAAAGAAAAATGTTAGTCAAATTGACCTGAAACACACACATTGAAGCATAATCCCCTATTTAGACTGGTTCCTTAGGAAATGGTCTCAGTGAGCAACTCATGGGTCATTCATAACCCCTACTTGCTTGACAGGGCCATGGCCCAGGGTTGTATTAATAATAAATACAACCTTCTGATCACAGACTAGATTACCTAGTCCACTGCTCTCGTTTTATAGGAGTGGTAGTCTATGTGCATGTATGTATATCCATGTGCATAAACATATTCATGTCTGTGTGTGTATCTCCTATGCTCACAGAGACAGAATGAACCATTACAAATTCTCACTAGCCCAACCCTCTCATTTTACAGAACAGCAAATTAAGGCCTTCAGAGGGAAAGTGGCTTGCCATTGGTTGCATAGAGAAACAATGGCAGACAGGGACTCACTGCCAGGCCTTGTCACTGTAAAAGCTGTACTCTTACCTCTATTCCAGACCTCCTCCACCACCATTTACTTACATCCATCATCTCTTGTGATTATCACAACTACATGAGTGATACTGTCTCCATTTGACAAAGAGGGAAAGTGATAGAGACGGGAAATAATGAATCTGGGGGTACAGAAATCTCAAAAATCACCCAATCACAACAAGAGTTGGAAAGGCCTTCGAGATTATCTGTTTCTAAAACTATTTTACAGAAAACATAATGGAAGTGATTTGCCTAAGACTACATGCTAATAAGTGGTGGATCAATGATCAGAACAGATCTTCTGACTTCCTAGTTGCTATTCAATTCACTGGAGACTAGCCTGCCACCAAAACTGCTTCTTTTTTCCCATTTTTAAATAAAACCACACTGATATGTTCTATTTTCACATTGCCTAAATTTATCCCTTTATCACTCCCACTCCTCTCCCCTCCCCCCAGAGAGCTACTCCACATGATAAATCAATTTCTTTAGGAAACTGGTGTAAATGGTATTTCCAAGGTTTTCCTCACTAATTTACTTGATTTCTCTGTAGTTCAAGTGGAGTTCTGAAATTGTAAGCTTCTCTCAGGCAAAGACCCTTCCTCCATCCTTCCTTTGAATCCCCCCAAAGCCTAGCACAGGGATAGTTCTAGTCCTAGCATAGGGAAGGATGCCACAAAAGTCAGAGGTCAAAGATTATCGATTTTAGAGCTCACAGATTCCTGAGAAGTCATCTCAGCTTCATCTGACAAATGAGAAAATGGAAGCCCAGAGAGGTTAAAGGACTAGTCCAAAGTCATTCGGACAGGGAACTCTGGGCCTTAGAGTCCAGAATCAGCGTTTTAGTCATGGTACTACTCTGCCTCCTTTTTTTTTCCTTTTCAGTGAATATTGAAACTGGAGAACTATATTGTCAAGTGGGGGAGATAGTGTGCTTAATATCTCTCTGCCTGTTTCTTTACCTATAAAATGGATTTAATCATGTCCCCCTACCTGAGGAGGATTTTGTGAAAAATAACTTTCCATTAAATGACCTCTTTTAAAGTACTTTGAAAAGATCCAGGGCTTCATAAAACATCTCATAACAATTTGAATGCAGAAAGAAGTCATATCAAGAATGCCTTTTGATTTGAAGTGGGGAGTTGGCAGCATTTGGGATAATACCTTTTCATACTCAGGCTGTATAACTTGGACTTTTGATGAGTAATAATGGCTCCCATTTCCATCTCTCTTTTATTGTTTATAAAGCAGCTATCCCACAACAACCCAGAGAGGTGGACAATGCAAGTATTATTAAAAGATAAGGAAAATTAGGTTCAATGGAGTTCGTCGGTTCACAGTAGTTACTCCATGAATAGACATGAGACCATCCAGTCTAATCTCTTCATTTTTTAAGATGAGCAAACTAATGTTTAGAAGCAAAACTATTTGCCAAAGGTAATATAGCTAGTATCAGAGTTGAGACCCCAAGGCATATCTTCTGACTGCAAATATAACTTACTCACTTGTTTCAAGTGTGCATGACCTAATGTTGCTAAGGAGTATTCATAAAAACATGACTTTAAGAATGATACAGGAGGGAGTTAATGTCATAGGGAGAATGTAGGAAATGGAAAACGTACAGTCAGATGAAGAGGGGGGCCAATGGAGGTGGAAATGGGGCCAGAAGTGTTGGAAAAGTCCTAGGCATGGGTTAGTGTGTCCGTATATGTGCATATGTGTGTACATTCACATATATGACTAGTTCAACCATGTAAGATGGAGGGGTGATAAGAGTCAGGGCAGGCACCGCTGATTGGCTAGAGGTAGAGAAGTCAAGCCTATTCCATGAAATGGAGGGTAAGTCCAAATGAGCTGGGCAATAGCGTTGAACACCCAGAGACCCAAGGGATTCTGGTATGGGATAGAACAGAGTAGAAGCAAGGAGAAAGGTGAGAGGAGAGAAAGAAGGGGCCTTTACTCCAGGAGTTCTTGGGTCCATGAAATATATGTTTCTCTGTGTGTGTATGCACACACATACATATATATGCATATATGTATAAATATATATAGTGAATGGTATCTTAACGTAATTGTTTTTCTTTGTATTTTATTTAATGCATTTAAAAGCATGATTCTGAGAAAGGATTCATAGATTCACCAGGCTGCCAGAGCTGTCCATGATACAAAACCGTTGAGAATTCTTCACTTACTCCACCTCTTTCATTTTAAAAATGAGTAAACTAAAACCCACATTTGAAACGACTCTCTGAAGGTCAAACAGTCCATCTACAACCATTACCTCCCCTTTCTCTTCTCCCATTCACTGCTCAACTTCTTGCTGACTGCCAATTTCACCACTGGAGTGAAACTATTCTCTCCAAGGTTATCAATGATTTTCCACATTTTAGAATCTGATGGATTTTCCTGTCTTCATTCTTTACGTTTTTTTGTGGCATCTGCTCCTTCTCTCTCCTCCTGGATACTTTCTCTTCCCCTGTTTTTGTAACACTACTCTCAGTTCTCCTCTCCATCTCTTTTGCTAGATCATCATCCATCCTGTAATCCCTCTGAATAGGTATATCAAGAAGTTCAGTGACTCCCCACTATTATCTCGAGGATAAATTGCACGTAAAATCCTTCATAATTTGGCTTCATATCGCCAGCCTACCTTTTAAGGATAATCTTGTATTATACTCCTCCATGCACTCTATATTCCATTCAAACTGGTCAAATTAATATTCTTCGAACTTGCCACTCCATCTCTTACCTTCATCCCTCTACACATCTCCCCCACATTTGGGATGCACTTTCTTCACTTCATCTCTTCCTGTTTTTGACCTCTTTATTGGATGCCTTTCCTAATCCTGCTAGATGTTAACACTCTATTCCTCCTAACTCCTTCACAGATTTTATCTGGTATATCTACCCTACTCTTCCCCCCTAGTGAAACATTAAATCTTTGAAAACAGACTATTTTTAAATTTTGTCTTTGCATCCAAAACATCTGTCACCATGCCTTGCACAAAATAGGTGCTGAATAAATGTGTGAACTATTAATAAATTGCAAAGCTAGGATCTGAACTCAGATTTCTGAATCCAAATGGAGCACTCTATATTTTCCCCGATACATCTAACATACCTCCCTGCTTCAGAAAAATCCTGCAAATAGTTTGTTATTTCATTCATTTCAAGGCTTCCGGATAATTAACAATTGAAAATGAGTGCTAATCTGTGTTTCTACAACATCCAAGTTGTATTTTCATGTTGAGTTTTTCTATTTTTCAGAGTCATTCAAACAGCCTTTGACCTCTTGCTGAATTAATTTTAAGAACTGAACTTTAATTATATACCATTATGTAACTAGCTGTAAAATAATATTTACTCTTCTGTTTTCTTTTTTTTCTCTTAAAATACATTCCTAGGCAAGGAAAGAATTTTGCAATCCAGGAGGTAAAGAGCAGATGAACAAACAAACGAAGGAATGGATGGATGAAAAAAGCATGTATTGAGAGTATGATAGGTAGCGATCGTCTAGTGGATAGAAAGCTAACCTCTACCTGAGTTCTGCCTCTGCTGTTTGACCTTGGGCACATCTCTCAAAGTCAAGTAGTAGTAGCTGCTGTTGTTTCAGACATGTCTGACTCTTTGTGATCCCTTCTTTGGTCTTCTTGGCAAAGATACTAGAGTGGTTTGTCATTTCCTTCTCCAGCTCATTTTACAGATGAGGAAACTGAGGCAAGAAGGGTTAAGTGACTTGCACACAGTCACATATCTAGGAAGTGTCTGAGGCTGACTTTGAACTCAGGTCTTCCCCACTCTAGGCCTGGCATTCTATCCACTGCTCCACCTAGCTGCCCCCCAGACCAAGTAGTGTCAAACTTAAATAAAAATGGGGACTACCAATCCATATATAAAGATCTCTGCAGCCACATATTGACTAGTTTTAAAATGTAATACTATATATGTTTTTAATTGTATTTTTGTTTATTTTGTTAAATATTTCAGAATTACATTTTAATCCAGTATAAGCCTTATACCAGGCACCACTGCAGGACCCATGGTTGACACTTCTGCTCTAGGTGACTTTCTAAGATTAGAAGTTACCATGAAGGTGTCAACTTGCATTTGTAGAGGAGGTTTCTTCAGCGAGGAACTGTCTACACCTACAAAGTCCATCCTACTTTATGCCAAGCACTGCACTAATTGCTGTTGATATAAAAAGAAAAACAACATAGTCTCTGCTTTTAGGGAGGAGGATCCTGTATGCTGAGGATGATTTGGCAACAAGGTAGCTGGAAAGTCCCCAGTGGGCCCTTTAAGGCATAAATGACAGGGCAATTAGCAAAGCCTTGTGGTTGGCATAATAAGTAACCCAGTTTGGCTGGATCTGGAAGGGAGATAAGGCATATGTCCAAACACAACTTCTTTAGTGAAATTTGGATTGCTAAAAGCATGTAAATATTTGATGTCAAATTATTTGAAACGGCAGATTTGGGTGACAAGAATTTTCAATCCTGGGTCTTCAGGAACCATAGCTACTGAAGTACTGGCTAGAGCAGCATCATAACTGTAATATTAATTAAGGTGGGAATTTTTTACTGTTTTCTCTTTTAGAATGCTAAAGTAATCAAGTGCCTTTGATTACCACTTGCTAGGTGCTAAGCCCTAGGCCGGCATCCTTTTGCTAACTAGGTGTTAAGCCCCAGACCCACACCATTTTGCTGATTAGGTGTGAAGCCTTTGGGCCCTAAGAAGGGTATATAAACTCAGAGGTTAGCATTTTGTGTGTGGCTCACTTATTGGAAGAGTGTTGGCATGGAGAATACGGATAGCCATTAAGGAACCCCCACTACCCACCCCTGCCCCCACCCAGGCCTTGAAGAAAACCCAGATGTTGATTCTTCTCTCTCTCTGGTAATTGTACATATTGCTGTGGACAGACAGAAGCCTGTCTAATGGTTTGTGTTTGCTCTGTTTATATTGTCTATGTTTGCAACTTTTTGCAACTATGTTTGCAACTATTTGTAATTGCTCTGAACTTCAGGGTGCTGGCTTTTCCCCATGAATTAAGTGAATTATATATGTGTGTTTGATTGAAGTGACGCTGTTAACCCCTTAAAGTTGCTTTCTTTAGAAAAGCAGATCAAAGAATCTGTGCTAGCAGCCCTCCTGTGTGTGGTTTTTATTGGTCTTTCACCCCAACAGCAGCTTCTAGCAACATTGCTGATACAGTAGCAAGTAGAAACAATTCCAATACCCAAAAGTGAACTGTGTATTTCCCCTTTCCTTCTCTCCAATTCATAAGTAGAAGGACCCAGAGTAAGGACCTGGATAGCTGGGACTTCTTTGAAAGGTATTTGTTAGAAGCTAGAACAAATTGGACTGTGAATAGAAGAGTAAAAAGTAAGTCAAGGCGAGTGAAGGGGACCCTCAAATACTGTAGGTATATGAGCACTATTTTGCATTCAGAAAACCGATTTCAAATCCTCACTCTGTTATTGACTCTACTTTTGAACTCTGGAAAGCTCCTTCATCTTTGGAGGTCTCCATTTTGTCCTTGTTAAAAAAGGCAGGGGAGGGGGCTTTTCAATCCTAAGGCCTTTTTCTAAGGCCTTTTCAATTCAAAATCCTATGATCCTCAAACATGCGAAATACAAGAAACTAGGCAAGGGAAGAAATGAATCATGAGCCAAGTTGAAGGGGACAGAAAGATACAGATCATTCCAGTAAGGCCAGGCAAAGTGGTCAAAAAGGAAGAGTAGAAGGCAAATCCTAGGAAGCCAAAAGTAAATGAGATAAAGATTCAGTGAAGACAAGTTATTGGGTGATCTGGAAGGTTGCCTTCAGCCTCTTTCTAAAAAACCTCTACATCATGCCAGGCTCTTGTAACCTGAAGAATATACTACATATCAACCTGAATCTTGATATTTTTAGAAATTATCAAGTTAAACACTTATGCTGAGCCCTACATTTTTTTCCTGGAATCACTTAAAGGTTTTTTCTTTTGACATTTTATTGGATTAATATCAAAGATGAAACATTAATTATGTGCTATTATGTAATTTAGTATTTAATTTCTCTTATCCCTCCTTCCCTGCACTCCTCCCCGACCCCCCCCCCCCAAAAGGTATCACTAGCTAGGGAAATGATTTCAGACAGCCCAGGAGGTTGGAAACATTTCAGCCTCCTGGCTTCTGACATTACATTACATTAAGTTTCATGAGCAAGAGCAAGTTAGGTGGTAAGTAATCAATTATAACAACTGATACATATTCTTGACACCCTGGTTCCTCATTTTTTGGGGGAGGGATGGGGTTTGAATAGGGACTGTTTTGCATACTTGTATATTAGTGGAATGCCAGAAAAGGAAGAGGCCTTAGAATATAGAACAGAGGGAGGTGGAGCCAAGATGGCGGCTAGAAAACAGGGACTCCCTTAAGCTCTCCCACAAATCCCTCCAAACACCTGAAAAATGGCTCTGAACAAATTCTAGAGCTACAGAACCCATGACATAACAGAGGGAAGCAGGTCTCCAGCCCAGGATGGCCTGGATGGTAACTGGGAAGTTTATTGCACTGTTCTGGGAGTGGAGTGCAGCTCACCATGGACGGTGCCAGGAATGATGAGGCTGGGAATAGATTGGATGGAGCAGGCCTTAGGGCCATGAATCACTGAGCTGTAGCAGTTACCAGACTTCTCAAACCACAGAAGCCAAAGACAACTTAACAGGTCAGTTGGAAAACTGCTGGATCTGGGTAAGAGAAGTACGTGGTCTGACCCCAGCCCCGGGGGTGATGGAGGTGGCATGGTGGCAGCAGAAGCAGGAAGCTCCTGCAGCTGCTTCTAGAGCTCCAGCAGCAGCTGCTTCCAGCCCCAGGCCCACATGGTGGGAGGAATCAAGCTGTGGATCAGAGCGGGAGTACAGGGAGCACTTTGCTGATGCAGAGGCACGGTTCCCTTGCTTTGCCCTGTTTGGATCTGGGTCACAGTCCTGATTGGCAGTTCTTGGGGGAGGAGGAACGCTGGTGTGGCAGAGCTTGTGGTGACTGTGGAAATGGAGTCCTCCTGGTAGCTACAGGGCAGAAGGGAGTATTGGCAATCACAGACGAGAGCACAGGCCAGGAGGGGAGTATCATACCACCTCAGAATAGAAGTAGCTCTAAAAACAGCAGTGAAAGACCCCTGAAGCTTGGGACAAAATGCTCTCACTCTGAAGGCAGTCATTCCCTGTCCAAAAGCTCAGGAGTCAAGTAACTGGCTGGGAAGATGAGCAAGCAGCATAAAAAGACTCAGACTATAGAATCTTTTTTTTGGTGACAAAGAAGATACAAGATATAGCCAGAAATAGTCAACAAAGTCAATGAGCCTACATCAAAAGCCTCCAAGAAAAATATAAATTGATCTCAGGTTATGAAAGAGCTCAAAACGGATTTAGAAAGGCAATTAGGAGTAGAGGAAAAATTGGGAAGAGAAATGAGAATGATGCAAGAAAATCATGAAAAGCAAGTCAACGACTTGCTAAAGTAGACCCCAAAAAATACTGAAGAAAATAACACCTTAAAAATAGACTAACCCAAATGGCAGAAGAGCTCCAAAAAGCCAATGGGGAGAAGAATGCCTTAAAAGACAGAATTAGGCAAATGGAAAAGGATGTCCAAAAGACCACTGAAGAAAATACTACCTTAAAAATTAGAATGAAGCAAGTGAAAGCTAGTGACTTTATGAGAAAACAAGAAGTTACAAAACAGAACCGAAAGAACAAAAAAATGGAAGACAATGTGAAATCATTTCTTGAAAAAGACTCCAAAAAGAAAACTCCTAGGAATATTGTAACCAAATTCCAGAGTTCCCAGGTCAAGGAGAAAATATTGCAAGCCACCAGAAAGAAACAATTTGAGTATTGTGGAAACACAATCAGGATAACACAAGATCTAGCAGCTTCTACATTAAGGTATCAATTTGATTACCTCCTCCTCCTATCTGCCCTCCCTTTTATTGTCCTCCCTTTTTTATCTCCTTCCTTCTTCTTTCCTGTGGGGTAAGATACCCAATTGAGTGTGTATGTTATTCCTTTCTCAGGTCAAATCCAATGAGAGCAAGATTCACTCATTCTCCCTCACTTGCCCCCTCTTCCCTTCCTACAGAACTGCTTTTTCATGCCACTTTTATGTGAGATAATTTACCCCATTCTATCTCCCTCTTTCTACCTCTCTCAATATATTCCTCTCTCATCCCTTAATTTGATTTTTATTTTAGATATCATCCCTTCATATTCAACCCACCCTATGCCCTCTGTCTATATACATATATATGTGTGTGTATATATATGTATATTCCCTTCAGCGACCCTAATACTGAGGTCTCATGAATTATTCACATCATATTTCAACATAGGAATGTAAACAAAACAATTCAACTTTAGTAAGTCCCTTGTGATTTCTCTTTCTTGTTTACCTTTTCATGCTTCTCTTGAGTCTTGTGTTTGAAAGTCAAATTTCCTACCAGCTCTGGTCTTTTCACTGAGAAAGCTTGAAAGTCCTCTAATTTATTGAAAATCCATATTTTGCCTTGGAGCGTGATACTCAGTTTTGCTGGGTAGGAGAGTCTTGGTTTTAATCCTAGCTTCATTGACCTCTGGAATATCATATTTTGAGCCTTTCAATACCTTAATGTAGAAACTGCTAGATCTTATGTTATCCTGATTGTATTTCTACAATACTCAAATTGTTTCTTTCTAGATGCTTGCAGTATTTTCTCCTCTATCTGTGAGCTCTGGAATTTGGCGACAATATTCCTAGGAGTTTTCTTTTGGGGATCTTTTTTTTCAGGAGGCAATTGGTGGGTTCTTTCAACTTCTATTTTACCCTCTGGCTCTAGAATATCAGGGCAGTTCTCCTTGATAATTTCTTGAAAGATGTTGTCTAGGCTCTTTTTTTGATCATGGCTTTCAGGTAGTCCAATAAATTTTAAATTATCTCTCCTGGATCTATTTTTCAGGTCAGTGGTTTCTCCAATGAGATATTTGACACTGTCTTCCATTTTTTCATTCCTTTGGTTCTGTTTTATAATATCTTGATTTCTCATCAAGTCACTAGCTTCCACTTGCTCCAATCTAATTTTTTAAGGTAGTATTTTCTTCAGTGGTCTTTTGGACATCCTTTTCCATTTGGCTAATTCTGCCTTTCAAGGCATTCTTCTTCTCATTGGCTTTCTGGAGCTCTTTTGCCATTTGAGTTAGTCTATTTTTAAGGTGTTATTTTCTTCATTATTTTTTGGGTGTCCTTTAGCAAGTCATTGACTTGTTTTTCATGGTTTGCTTGCATCACTCTCATTTCTCTTCCCAATTTTTCCTCTACTTCTCTAACTTGCTTTTCCAAATCTTTTTGAGGTCTTTCATGGCCTGAGACCAGTTCATGTTTTTCTTGGAGGCTTTTGATGTAGGCTCTTTGACTTTGTTGACTTCTTCTGGCTCTATGTTTTGGTCTTCTTTGTCACCAAAGAAGGATGCCAAAGTCTGAGTCTGAATCTGAGTCTGATTTTGCTGCCTGGCCATATTCCCAGCCACCTACTTGACCCTTGAGTTTTTCATCAGAGTATGACTGTTTGTAGAGTAGATAGTACTTTGTCCCAAGCCTGAGGGGCTGCACTGTTGTTTTCAGAGCTATTTCTACACAGCAAACTCTGCCACACCAGTGCTTTTCCTCCCCCAAGAACCACCAACTTGGACCGAGACTCAGATCTGAGCAGGCTCTGCACTGCTGCTCTGATCCACCACTTAATTCCTCCCAACCTGCGGGCCTGGGGCCAGAAGCAACTGCAGCTGTAGTTCTGTAGTTGCACCTCCTCCACTGCCCCTGGTGCGGTGGCTGAACCACGAACTCCCTTCACTCTGTCCCAGAAGTTTTTTCCCACTAACCTTCTCTGTTGTCTTTGGTATTTGTGGGTTGAGAAGTGTGGTAACTGCCACAGTTCACTGATTCGGGGTGTTAGGGCCTGTTCCGCCCGGTTCCCGGTCTGGTTGGTCCGGGTGCAGCCCATGCTAGGCTCTGCTCCACTCCCAGCATGGTGCAATAGACCTTACCCAGCAACCATCCAGGCTGTCCTTGGCTGGAGCCCTGCTTCCCTTTGCTATTTTGTGGATTTTGCAGTTCTAGAATTTTTTCAGAGCTATTTTTATAGGTGTTTGGAGGGTCCTGGGGGAAAGCTTTAGGCGAGTCCCTGCTTTCCAGCCTCCATCTTGGCTCTGCCCCCAACAAACACTTTTAAAAGGGACAGGGTCAAGGGAGAAAACTGAATAAAGGGGTACCAGATAGGATGGAGGGAAATACAGTTAGTCTTTTACAACATGACTGTTATGGAAGTGTTTTGCATAATGATACATGTGTAGCCTATGTTGAATTGCTTGCCTTCTCAAGAGGGTATGTAGGGATGGAAGAAGGGAGAGAATTTTGAACTCAATGTTCTAAAAACAAATGTTCAAAAAAAGGTATTTTTACATGCAACTGGGAAATAAGATATACAAGCAATGGGGCATAGAAATCTATGTTGTCCTACAAGAAAGTAAGAGGTAAGGGAATAAGGCAGGGTGGCAGTGGGGTGACAGAAGGAAGAGCAGATTGGGGAAAGGGGCAATCAGAATATATGCCATCTTGGAGTGGGGGGAAGGTAGAAATGGGGAGGAAATTTGTAGCTCCAAATCTTGTGGAAATCAATGTTGAAAACTAAAAATATTAAATAATCAATAAAAAAGAATATAAAACAGAATGTGAGAGTCAAAAGTGGTCTTAGAACATAGCTTCCCCACTCCCAGCGACTCCCTGTGCATGCCCTACCTTCCCACCACCCTCCCACCTATGCCTAGATGTATTCTCTCTGTTCTCTTTGGCTAAATCTTTCTCTTTCCTTCAAGGCTCAACTCCAGGAAGATTTCTCTACACATTAAACCTGAAAGATTCTCTGCTTACTAAAGATTTTCCTAAATGATTTAGTCTAGGTCTCCTTTGCCAACATCACATACACCTTGTATGTTGTATCTCATTCTCATAGACCATAAGCTCCCTGAAGGCAAGATGGAAATTGTGGTATTTCACATATCTGTAACCCCAATCAAGGAACTAATCACCATTTACTAAGTGCCTACTAGACACAAGGCCCTGGGCTAAATACTGAGGACATAAATTTAAATATGGAAACACTCCTTGCCTTAAGGAAGCTCTCTAAAGAGAGAGATAAAATAAATATAAAAGACACCTCTCAAAGATTCACTTAAGAACTTTCATTAGCACTTAGACACTGGGGTTCCCAGAGCTGATTCTCTGCACTGATGTTGACTACTGTCCCTCTCAAGATTCTATAGGATGATTTGTAGGGTTAAGTTTTTCAATGCTTTTCATAAGCCCCTACCAGTGACTATCTGCCTGATGATCAGTCAGGCTTAATTAGCTTTCAGAAAGGGTGTAAACTAAGCCAAAAAAGAAGAGGCAATTATTATAGAAACATTTTGCTTCTTCTTCCCACCCCTGGCCAAAAAAAAAAATCAGAGGTCTAGTCTCTTTTTGTATACACAAGGGCCTAGGGAAAATAGGCTGAAAGTTAAAGAATATGTGTGGCTAAAACATAAACTCACAGTCCCTACTTATTAGAAATCCTTATCTTCTTTTGTGGCATCTATACATAGTTCCTTTTAGGTATGTTTCTTTGCTGGTATACTAGGCTCACTGTTGTTATGTTAACCTAATGGTGGTTTTCCTTGGTAGATGCTAGTTGTGTCTCTCAGTTCCCAGTATAGATTCTACCATCAGCCAATATTGCTTCAGGCACACTGCTACTGATACCATGGAAAATCCACATCTTCAGATCTTTCACAATTCATGAGGTTATTACTTTGTTAATGGACTGGGGAATAACCCACCACCCTCCCCAAGGCAATTCATTCTCAGTAGTCTTTTACTAATGGACTTGACCACCATGCAAATGCCTGGATATGAACAAGGTTGCTGTTTTTATACAGTATCCAAAAGCTGTCATTTGATCTACTCAAACAAACCGCAAGATATTTCCCATGTGTGGTCTCATCTGCCTTTCCTCTAATGGCCCAAAAGTCTTTTAATCTTTTCAAAGTGAGTAATGACTTTTTCACAATGAGTTCATGAATTTGAGCGAGTGATTAAACTGAGATGTCTAGACTATGTGTGATTAATTGGAGATGGGAGTGAATCCTATCTTTACATACACACACACACACACATATATATATATATTTATCTATCTATCTATCTCTCTATAATGTACAAAACAGATAGATGGTACAGCAGATGGAGGGCCAGACCAGGAATCAGAAAGACTCATCTTCCTGTAAAGCCAATCAGTAAGTGAAAGATCTTTCCTGCCCATGGAATCACCTCAGATGGGGCCAACAAATGGAGGCCTGATTAGAGACAGGCCCACACACTTTCACTAACTAGAGCCCCTCAGGGCTCTAAGGTAAGTTGCTAAGACCAGAGCCAATGGTATATGTGCTGAGTTCTTGTCAATCAGATGATGGCTAGGATTGTATAAAAAGAGAGCCTAGACCTGGGAGTAGTAGAACTGGGAGTAGCAGAGTGGAGAATGGCAGGATTCAGAAGCAGAGAGCCAACATCAAGAGTGAGTGCAGAGCAGAGTGTGCTGAACAAGACGAAATTGCAGAGATCAAGGAACTTGGAGTCAGCAGAACTACAGGAGAGAGTGCTGAGCAGAGAGTTAGGATTTCTGAGTGATCTTTTATAGGAAGGCCCTAGCAGTGGGTGGGGGGTGAGGTGGGGGCTACGGTGTGGCTTGGTTCCTTGCTATAATATTTTGTTATAATTTCCCTATTAAAACAGTGAGGTGGGCTTAACAGTTTTGGAATATTATTGCTACTATATCAATTTGGGGGCATTGGTCCTTGGGTTTGATCCTTTGGAGTCTAGATAAATGTTATACTTTCTCTGCCTTCTACCTAGAGAATTTCTTATACTTTGAGATTCCAAACCACTCAGGCATGCCCACGGCCCTCTCCAAGGTCATGAATTTTGCCTTACTACTATACTTCCTGAGTTCAAATCTGGCCTCAGACTCTTACTAGTTCTGTGACCACTTAACCCTATTTGCCTCAGTTTCCTCATGTGTAAAATGAGCTGGAGATGAAATGGCAAATCACTGCAGTATGTCAGAAAAATGCATATGGGGTCATGAAGAGTCAAATGTGTTGAAATGATTGAATAATAACAAATAAAAATATACAAAGGGAATATAAGGTAGTTTCAATATGAAGGGGGGAGGGAGAGGGAATCAGAAAAGGCTTCAAATAAAAAATGAGGTTCAGCTGTGGAGATGCTAGCAGACTAAGAAGACAGATAAAGTGTCAGCACAATACGGTGTAAGACAAAATAAAGCATGGTGACTGCAAAAGAGATATAGATGTAAGGTTCTAGCCTAAGGTGGGGAACATCACTTCCGTCTGGGGTGCAGAATGAGAGGAGGCTTCATGGACAATGTGCCATCTGAGTTGAACCTTGATGTTCTGGATGTTAACTGGCAGAGATTTTAGCAGGGCCTGAGGGTTGGAGAATATTGGGGCTGATTGCATATCAGGAAACAAATGTAGAAGTCAGACTGCACTCCAGGGAAAAATCAGAAGTAACATTATTGATTCAATGGAAGCATGAAAATGTTGAATATGTCCAGAAAACAGCATGAGGGCAGAGGACTTGAAGCAGATGAAGACAATGACTATGATGATGATGATGACAATGATGATGACTGATATTCAGTTAACATTGTGAGGTTTACAAAGCTCTTTCCAAACAATACCTCATTTGATTCTTACAAAAACCCTGTCAATTAGATGAACATATTATCCTTACTTTTCAAAAGAGGAAACTGAGGACAAGAATGTTAAGTGACTTTCCAAGGGTCACACAGGGAGCAAGTATGTGAGATATGCCTTAGCTCATGACCTCCTAAGTCTATCTTCCTGATGGATTCCAGTGCTCTATTCACTGCGCTGTCGAGATGAGGCTGGAAATATCCATGGCTTTTGTTTCAGCTCTGCTACTAGGTATCTGTGCATTCCTGGACAAGTCCCTTGCCCTTTCTAGGCTTACGTTTCCTTACCTCTAGGATAAGGGGACTGCATTAGATGGCTGATAACAGCCTTTTCAGTTCTATGACTTGTTCTCATCATTGTTAGTATCCAGGGAGACGTTAGATAATCTCCACCATGGGATGCTACACAGGAGATCTCTGCTTCTGGAGGCTGAACTAGTTGACCTCCAAGGTCCCTGCCAACAATTGGAGTCTAAACGGGTGCTTAAGCTCTCTAGCAGAAGCAGTATCATGTAAATAGGTTTGAGTCCTGGGATCTACCTTTATTCTGCAGGGGAGGAATGGTTCTTTAAAATGAAAGCAAAATAATGATAGTAATAAAGATGATGGTGGTGATGATGATGATCAAGATAATAATAATAATAATAGCTCACATTTCCTCATCCCAAGGCAATACCCCTCAGTTTCCTTAGCTGATGTATAATATCTGTACCACCTATTTTCCAGATGAGGGAAGTATATTCTCCACAGATGTGGAGATGTGAGTCAATATTATCGTCATCCTTCTGGCTCCCAAGTTAGAAGACCTGAGTACAAATACAGCCTCTGATGCTTCGCAGTTATGTGACCTTGGTACAGTGGAGAGAGTGCTGTGCTTGGAATTAGAAGACCAAAGTTCAAACCCTTCCTTAGACCCTTACTAGCTACATCACCTTAGGTAAGTCACTTGACCTCTATCTGCGTAAGCTTTCTCAGCTGTAAAATGGGGATGATAAGAGCATCCATTTCCCAAGATTATTACAAGGATAAAAAGTGACAATATTTCTTTTTATTGTTGTTGTAGAACCTGACCAGGAATCCTACAATATCCTGAAAGTGTGTTATCCAGCCTTCATTGTTCTCATCTGTAATATAGGGCCAACAATACTCATAGTACTTGTCTTATATAAGTGCTATATGGAAAGAGATTCGTAGTTAGCAGTCTAAGTCAAGTACATTTTATTATCCAAACAGCACAATTGTCTTAGTAGAGAGAGAATAAACCTTGGAGTCAGGAAGACCTTGGTTCAAATGTTACTTCTGATATACACTAACTGTGTGACCACAGGTAAGTTATCTCTCAGGGCCCTAGGTAATTCTTTATGATCATAAGTTATAGAAAAGGGACCAATCTGTTTTATTCAAGGGAGTTTCCATCATGGGAATCATTTATACCGGTAGGATTATAGATCCAGACCCCCATCTTCCCTTGCCCCATCCAACTGCTAATATATTAGGCTCTGTTTTTGGCACTGAGCTTACAAAGATGAAAAATGTCACAGTCCCTGCCCTCAAGAAGTTTGCCATCATTGGGAACAAGAAGGAATGAGAAATACACATAATATGTGTAAATAAAGATAATATGAAATACAAAGTATAATAATGGCAATGGATACAATCCTAACAAAATTTAAGAAAATTTGAGGGGGCAGAGGAGGGACTCTTTAGGTAAGCCTCAGAAGGTTCTCTAAATCCTGAAGGTTCTCCCAAGCTAGTCGTGGGAGAGGAAGATTTCATCCTGTTAAAATGTGGAGATTAGTTAATTGTGAGACGGTCAGTTATCATCATGATTATTATAATTATGATTATTTGTGTCTGATATTCTACCACCGGCATTGGCAGTAATTGAGGGATGCCTGTGTAAATATCAGAAATTTTCCAGGAGAGTGTTGTGAATGAAAACTCAACTCACATAAACAGCAGAAAGCAACATTCTAACCAGTGTAGCTTTGTCGATACTGGAATAAGCGTTTAAGTAGCCAAAATAATCAGCAAACTCATTGTGTTCTCATTATGTGTTTTTAAAGAATCAATAGCCAAAGGAGGATGAAGTGTTTTCTCTCCCATCTCTTTTCTATTCTAGAGCAGACTTTCATAGTGTAAAAAGATAACCTAATTGTTTCACTATTCCAAGTGAGCTCTGCACAATTGTGGCTTCTAAATTCGACTCTGATGTGATTAGCTCCTATCTGGCTTTTCTTCACATGCATTAAGACAGGCAACAACCATGGAAACACTCCTTAGAAATGTCCCTACAGGGACCAAGCGCTCAACCCATCCTTCAGCCCCAGAGGGATTATGGGACCTACCCTGTTCTACATGGTTCTGTCCATAAATCAAGAGCATACCACAAGGCAGCCTGTCATATGTTTCCAGATGAATTACTGTGAACAAAATAAACAAATCAATATGCCTGCAAGAGGTGAAGTGCTATGCATTTTCAGCTTATGTCCTGACTTTAATGAATAGTGTATTTGTCAGGTTCTGATCACCTCCCTCGGGAATAAATGGGAAGAGCTTTCTAGTGAGGTTTGCTGCCTCTGATCTAACCTGCAAATGCTACTGGACTAGTTTTCCCTAAGGCACAGCTTTGATCACCTGGGTACAAACACCTTCCGTGGCTCCCCATGACTGAATAAAGTCCAGACTCCTCAGTCTGATTTGAAAGATCGTTTTCAATTTGGCTCCAGCTGATCTTTCCTGCCCTATCTTACAAGGCTATTCTTTAGCCAAACTGAAGTACCCATTGATACCTGAATATGCCTCAGAGGTTACTTGACTTATTTATCTAATTTCTTCTGCATCAGAGTGAGTTCTCTTTGAGGGAAGGAACTGTCTTTTGCCTTTCTTTGCATCCTCAGCTCTTAGCACAGTGTGTGGTATGTAACAGGTGCTTACTAAATATTTGCTGACTGACTCCTTTTTTTGCCATTTCTTCCTGTCAAAATTCTTGCTGTCCTTCAATGCCTAGATCACACATCATTTCCTCTATCAAACCTCACCTTGTCCTCTCACCTGGAAGTTTCTTTTTATTAGGATCCTTAGGGGAAAAATATAAAGCAGAGACCCAGAATGCTTTAAGAAAAAATTATTTAGAGATAGGTGGATCACTGAATATTTTTTAAGTGATACTTTAGCTTGGTCTAGAAGGAAAAGAAGAATTTCATTTGGGAGAGATGTGAATGAAGGCAGTCCTTAGAACAGGGGACAACCTTCATAAATGCACGGAAGTGGGTAGGAGAGGCAACATCAGTCAATCATTTAATCAGGAAAAAATGATAAATGATTGTAGTATGCAAGATACTCTTCTAGGACCTAGGGATATAAAACCAAAAGAAATGGCTCCTGACTTCAAGAAGCTTTTACTCTGTAAGAAGAACCAACATGAATATTGGTAAGGGTATCCAAAAATAATTACATAACATATATGAAACAAATACAAGGTTATTTGAATGAGATTTACTAAAAGCTGGGGGTGGGTTCAAGAAATGCATCGTGTAGGAAGCACAGACTGAGTTGTGTTTTGAAGGAAATCTGGGATTCTAAGAGGCAGAGGTAAAGAGACTGCATTCCAGGCATAGGGGAGAGACTATAGCAAGTCACAGAGATGGAATGTTGGGTGTGAGGAATAGTAAAAGGGCCTGTTTTATTGGACTGTATAGTAAATGAAAGGGACTGAGGTACAGTAAGACTAGAAAAGCACACAGACACCATGTTTTGAAGAGCTCTAAGTGCCAGATAAAGGAATTTGGTTTTGATCCTGGAGGTAAGAGGGAGCCCATCTAAAGAGGCCTATTCACTGAATGGGCATTACCTCACTCTAAGTTAGTACATAAAAAGACCTGAGCCTAAAAAGGCCAGGGTCTCTCATTGCATCCTGGGTCATCTCTAGTCATCCTGATGAATTTCTGGTCACTGGATCCAGATAGCTGCAGAGGAGAAAGTGAGGCTGGTGACCTTGCATAGCCCTCCCTCACTCACATCAAAGTCATGTCATCATTTCCCTGATGCTATGATCCTCTTCAAAAATGAAGGACAGACGCAACAACAATAAGGAGTCATGGTAGGTTTTTTGCTATTCTTGTTTTTGTTTGTTTAAGTGAAGGAGTAATACAGTCAGACCCATACTCTAGGAATATTACATAGTCTCTCTTTCTCTGTCCAAATTTAATTATCCTATTGCAGACCAGGGTACCATGTCTATATCTACTTGGTGTCACCCATCATAGTTCATACAGCATTTATCACCAAGATAGGCTGAAATCTCTACTCACTACCCAGGAATCCAGATTCTCTCAGGACATAAGCTTGGTGCTCTTTGAGAAGCTCTATTCATTCTTTCTAGACATTAGTTTATAACCTTAGGCACAAGTGCATAAGAGTAAAAAGATGGCCCCCTACCTCCCATTTTTATGGCTTTTCTCCCTGGTTGCTGCCCAGTGTTTTTATAAATGCATTTTTCATAAAGGAAAATAGTCCAAGAAATTGAAGCAATGAATTAATAGATTGGTCCTCTCAGCAGAAGCAGGGTGGTACAGTGGGAAAACATCTAGTTTTATTGTCTGAGCTCTTAGATTCAAATGCTAGCTGGGCCTTTAGTATCTGTGTGACCATGGGGAGTGACTCTGGGGGCCTCCAATTGTTTTCTTTTCTATAAAATGAAGGGATTAGATTATATGACTCCAATGATCCCTTCTCTCTTTGAATTTATGTTCTATTGTTCTCTGAGTATAATATAATGTTTAGACGAAGTGAATTTTAGAATTGCACTCAAACTATTTCAGAGTTGGGAGGATTCCTTAGCAATCACCTGGTCCCACCTATACCTTAGAAGAAATATCCTAGACCAGAGGTATCAAACTCAAATAGAAATGGGGTCATACCATACTGCAGGTAGTATACTGACTTAGGAACCACATATTATCATTATCTACGTTTTAGGGTATCTTGATTTATTTTGTTATACATTTCCCAATTACATTTTAATCTGCTTCAGGCTGTACTCAGGAGTATTGCCCGGAGTGTTGGACATCTCTGCCCTAGACAGTATCTTGAATGGTTACCAAACTTTTATTTGAACACTTTTTTCCCTAAAGGGAACTCGTTGCCTCTAAAGAGAATCTTTTGCATTTTTGAGAGCTCCAGAAAGTTCCTTCTGAAATCAGCCTCTTGGAAACTACCACTCATTTCTTTGGAAGCTAACTTCTTTTGCCTATAAGAGTCCTAAAAATCTTTTAAAACAGAGGTTATGCCCCCTCTTAAGCTTTTCTTAGAACAAAGCAATGAGAGAATGATGGACATAGTGGAATCTATGTAAAGGGTATATTTGCAAGATTCAGGACCTCTCAAAGCAAACCACATTCATTACTCTCCACCAAGCCTGAATTTGACTTAAGCTAAGCCTGAAGATAAGACTTTACTACTCATTTCCACAATGCACTGCCCCTACTGAGGCATATTATTGCCAAGAGACAAGGATAAGTACAAAGAGTCTAAGGAAGATGTTCAGAAGACCTGGGTTCTAGTCCCAGGTTTGTCAATATTTGTGTGTGTGTGTGTGTGTGTGTGTGTGTGTGTGTGTGTGTGTGTGTTCCAAGAAAATTCATTAAAGCTCTCTGGCCTTCAGGCTCTTCATTGGTAAGATGCCAGAGCAAGACTAAATGATCTGAAATATTGCTTTACACTTTAAAGTTCTACAACCCAATGATTTGATGAGCTTCTTACATGCAAATTAATGAAATTAAAACATCAACTTTTAGGTTTTAAACTCTTGAAATGTATTCCGTAAATGAATGCCCTCCTATTTTACAACTGCCATTTTACCTGAATTATTAAGTTCATGAGCCTTTGAAATTTGGCTTACTACTTTTTGATTCAGGCCCCATTACCCTAGAATCACGGAATCATATGATAGCAGAGGTGAAAATGACCTCAGAAAATGGAACACTTACTGTCAAAGGAAGAAACCTTAAAATATAGAACATGGTAAATGAAAAGTAGAATCAGCCTTACAGCAAAAACAGGGTGGAAAAATCACAAAACCTGACAGCCACATTGGTCTTTAGAATACTTTTATGTATCGCTCCTTTTCACATTCCTTTTCACATTCTTTAGGGCAGGCTATACCAACCTATACTTGGAAAAGAACCCCTTCTACAATAGTCTTCAGGTTTTGCCTTTGGAAATTTATTCAAAGGGAACCCACTACCTCCTAGAGCAACCAATTTAACTTTTGGACAGATCTCATTGTTAGGAAGTTTTATTTCTTGGCTGCTTCCTCCTCTTCCTCCTCCTCCTTTCATTACAACAAATTTTCTTTTTTGCAATTTTCCCCCATTCCTCAAAATTCTACTCCCTAAGAGAGATAAGTAACCAATCTGATGCATCTTTTAGCTGTCATTCATTGAAATACTTGAAAACAACTATTCTCTTCTCACTTAGTCTTCTGTTTTTGCCCAAACATGCCCAGTTCCTTCAGTCAAGATTAATATGGCAAGTTCTCTCTGCCCTTTACCATTCTAGTTACACTGGTTTGGATAATCTCCCTCCATGACCTCCTTAAAATGCATCATCTCAAACCACACACAATGCTCCAAATGTAGTCTGATCCCTTGTTGCTGTGACTCTCTTAATATAGCCTAATATTGCATTAGTTATTGTGGCTGCCTTTTAAAATGATGATTCATATTAAGCTTGAACCAAAATCCATAGAAACCCACAGATATTTTTTAAATATCAACTGATGTCTAGCCATGCCTCCCACATCTTGACTTGTAAAGTTCATATTCTGAACACAAGCACAAGATGCATTTATCTTTTAAAAATTTCTCGTTTTTAGATTCTGCTCAGTATTGTAGCTTGTTAAGGCAATTTGAGATTCTGCATCTATCATACATTATGCTAGCTAATACTCCTAGCTATGTGTCAATGGTAAATTTGACAGGCATGCCAGATAAGGTTTTACATAAGTCATTGATAAAAATGTTAAACAGAACAGAGAAAGGACAGATACCTCTGGTCCTCCCTAAAAAAATCACAAAAACAAAAACAAACCACTTTCCAAATGTACCCTTACTTTAACTCATCAATGACTGCTCCTTATGTCCTGCCATTAAACCAGTTCTAAATCAATCTATTTTCTGCCCTTGACTACTCTACACCTCTCCATCATTTCTACAAGTGTGATACCATTTCCTTAATGTGAAATGATGGTGTTGAATTAAATGTATCTAATCCCCAAGTTAAACTTTATCAAGTTCTTTGTTAAAATCTAGGTAAGTCTCTCTCTCTCTCTCTCTCTCTCTCTCTCTCTCTCTCTCTCTCTCTGTCTCTCCGTCCCTCCCTCCCTCCCTCTCTCTCTCTGTATGTGTATATATATATATACATACGTATGTATGTGTATATATGTATACGTGCATACATATATATGCATGTACATATATGTATATGTACATATACATGTGTACATGTACATATACATATATGTATATACATATATGTATATATGTACATATATACATATATGTATGTATATGTATATACATACATATATATGCATGTATACACACACACACAGAATTTCCAGAACTACTAGTGGAATAGCTCTGCCAAGTATGGAAATAAAATTAGTTTGGGGCAGTTAGGTGGCACAGTGTATAGATTTAAGGAGGACCTGAGTTCAAATCTGGCCTCAGACACTTGACACTTACAAGCTGTGTGACTCTGGGCAAGTCACTTAACCCCAACTGCCTCTTTAAAAAAAGATTAATCTGGAATGATCTGGTCTTGATGAACCCATCCTGGCTCCCTGTGATCACTGCTTATTTTTTTTTCTTTCTTTTTTCTTTTTTTTGGGGGGGGCAGGAGAGGAGAAGCATGTGGGGGTTAAGTGACTTGCCCAGGGTCACACAGGTAGTAAGTGTCTGAGACCATATTTGAATTCGGATCTTCCTGACTTCACTGCTTCCTTTTCTACATGGTCACTAAAAATCCCATTAATAATATACAACATTTTAGAGTTGTGAAGAATATCTGAACATAGAATATAAACTATTGCAGCAAGGAGGAAATGTAAAAGCAGAGAGTAGGAGACTTCAAAGATCATCTAGTTTAACCTCTCTCCCCCCCCTTTTTTTACTGATGAGGGACAGAATCTTAAATAAGGGAAGGAACTTGTCTAGGAATAAACATCTCATTTAACTGGCAAAGAGAAAGGTGATTAAAAAAAAGATAGCTAGCTGGGATTTGGAGGAAATATAATAGTTGCTTTATAAGGGACAAATAACTATTTAATGGCTCCCTCATTACATGACAATTAGAATTCATATCACTGCAGTGTACTTCCATGTCTATTTATGACCTATACAGAACACAGTTATCACACTTGGTGCCATTAAGTAATCCACAATTTGCAGTAACAGCCAACATGATGATTACAGAGCACAATTAGCCATGTAATTATCTTGTTATGCCAGAGTAATTACATGGATGCATTGTTTGTATATTACAAGTTACTCATATGCCTAACCACAATTTTTCCTTGACACAGTGAGAATTGTCCTTGGAGTTGCTTCTCCAATCTTAAAAAAAGTCCAGTGAATGACAATATTAATGCTATTTCTCCCCAGTCATTGCTAAATGCAAACACGGGGGCCAAAGCATTGGAAAGATGAGACCTCCCAACTTTACTTCAGTAACCAAGACCATGTATCCATGCCTTAATAGGTAGAATGTAGCATGATGGAAAAAGTCTTGTTTTCAGAGTCAAATAACCTGGGTTCGAATCATGTCTGTGGCACTTATTAACAGTGTGACCTGGGGCAAATCACTTGGTCTTGCTAGCTTTCAATTTTTCAATCTTTTAAATGATGAAATGTTGTTAAAGTATCCCTCCTAGGCCTAACTCCTTGGCAGATCACATGGCAAATGCTATAATTAGATTCAAAACACTCACAGGATCTACTGTTCTCATTTTGCAGCCATCTCTAATGGTGGAAGTACAGGCCTTTGCTTCTTTTCCCTGAACCTCAATGACCTCTCTATTTCTGCCTGCTGACACTTCTTATCCTTCAGGACCAACTCACATACTCTCTGCTCCAAGTATTCCTTTATCATCTGTAGCATCTGGCTTTCTCTCACTCCAGAGATGTTGATGGCACTTTCTCTCCTATGCAGTTATCGTGTTGTATTTAGCATCAGAGGTCTCGTGTACTGCTTTTATCTCCTCTGCATGCTTGGCTGCTGTGGAGTAATATAAAGCTTGCCTTCTGCCTCTGACACTTATTAACCATGTGGCTCAAAGCACATCCTTTCATCAGTTTTGTGATGGGTAATGTATAGGGAAGAGTCAGAGATGGCTCTGGTTTCAAGCCTGGGTAACTGGAAGGATGGTGGTACCCTCAGGAAAAATTAGGAAGTGAATTAGGTTAGGGGAGGAAGAAGAATTCAGTTTGGGGCATCCGATGGAGAAGCTCACTATTTCTCAGAACTTTCTCAGAGAGGAGGTCCTGGCCTTTTCACAATTCACAACGGGTATGCAAGAGGTCTAGAAAGTAGAGGTTGCCATTTCTGTACAAAAACAGTAGATTTTATACATTCATGGGTAACTCACTTCTCTACTCTAGGCTCTGGTTTTTCTACCTATCAGACGAAAATAATAACACCTATTATAAATTGTGAACCAATGTAGCCATTCTGAAAAGCAATATGGAACTATGCCCCTAAAGGGCATTACACATACACAATATTTTTATTATATATTTCAAGTGCATATTTGCACACACATGTATACACATGCACATGTATACACACACACACACACACACACACATAGACACCCACATATTCATTCTTTGCCTAGAAGGGGAAATAGCTCATTATTCCTAAGATTAGAAATAGACTTCCTTAAAATTGTCATGTTGTTCCTGGCCCAGCAATTTTTGAACCTCTTTTATTTCTCCTGCCGCTATCACTACATCTAATGATAATGATGATGACCAGCAAGAAACATTAAGTTCTATGTGTTCCTAAGAGTTCCAGACCACTGTTTCACTTTTTTATCTTTCTACTCCAGCACTTCATGGTGACTGACACATAGCAGGCGTATTATAAAAGCTCTTTGGATTGAATTGGTGGGGTGCTTCTGAAAAGGAACCATTTGGGGCTAGGGGTGGGGGTATGAGATAGAGAGCTAAGCCTTGTGAGACAAATAGCATTTGGATAGGAAGGAAGCAGTGGGGAGAGCCATCTGGCTTTAGGGAAGGAGACGTTAAATGTGTATTTCACTGACACTGAGGTTGGGATGATAGAGTGTGAATCCTGATCACTCCACCTCTGAGCTCTGTGATACTGGGCAAATCACTGGACATCTGGGAAACTTAGTTTCCTAATTTATAAAATGAGCATTCTTGCACTACCTATCTCACAGGGTTACTAGATGGAAATGTTTTGTAAATTAGATTAGGCAAACATTTATTCAGTGACATATAGGTGCATAGATATGTGTATATATAAAAACACCAATACATACATATGTGTGTACAAACCTATGTACACATGATTATACGTCTATATGCATACACAATACATATATAGATATGTATGCATACCTTTTAAGTGTGTATACACCTGTACACACATGCACATATAATGCATATACACACATATTCTCTGAGGTTAACTCTGGGTATACAAAGAAGAAAAATGGCACTGTCTCTGCCCTCATGGAGCTTATAGTCTCATAAGGGAGAGTATAGCATGGATATAAGTAAGCATTATACAGGTTAGAATGGAATAGAGGCAAAGGAGAAATCCAGACAAAGTGCCTTAGGCCAATTGGAGGAGTGAGAGATCATTCCAACTTTAAAGTGTGATATAAATTTGAGTTATTGCTATCGGTATTATAGTGCCCCTAAGCTAAGTCTGTCCCTGCTCCTCAGCAGTCCTGGTTGGTTTCTAGCCTGAGCTGCCTGGGTGTCTCTGCTTATGAGGGATTGTTTAGGGCAGCCTGTCACTTTTATCTGACATACCAGTGGTACTTGGTATTCCTGCTCTTGATTGTGACAGGAATTCCAAATGACGCTGCCAGAACACGCAACCTTCAATCATTGCAGGGCTCACAAAAAAACTACATCAGACAAAGAGAGAAGATAGCGCATCTCCCATTCTGTCTTCCTTTCTCAACTCCTCTCTTTCTCCCTCTCTTCTCAATATCCCTGTCCTCTTTTTCTTCTTCCTTTTTCTTCTCTCTTTCTCTCCTTCCCTTTCTCTTACTCTTTCTCTCTTTCCTTCTCATCTCTCTCTCTCATTCTCTATTCTCTCTCCTTTTTTCTCCTCATCCTCATTCTCTTACCCTTTTTTTCTCTCTACCACCCTGTCTCTTTCGTACTGTCTCCCTCTCCTCTCTTTCCTTTCTCCCTCTAATCTTATTTCTGTCCCTCTTCCTCTTTTCATCCTGTCTTTCTTTTTCTCCCTTTAATCCTCTCCTTTCTTTTTCTCCCTTTCATCCTCTCTCCCTCTCATCTGTTCTCCTGTTTCTCTCTCTCATTCCATCTCTTTTCCCTTTTTCATTCTCTCCTCCTCTTCTTTCCTTTCATTCTCTCTCCTTTCCATGAAACAGGGGCTGCTGGTTCAGTTTGTTGGCATTCAGAGATATCATTGGTGTTTTTAGTGGTTTCTTTCCCATTACAAAATGATTTCCTTTGAGGAGTGAGGATGTTGCATGACCGTGTTTACACATAAAAATTTTTACCTCAACATAGAAACACAAGCAATCAGACCATAAAAAGTAACAAATTGAGTGATGCAGGCACTGCCAGTTTCTGGATTGACCCCCTATGTCCATGACTAGGGGCTCTTTTAAAGCACCAGGGCTTTGATTAACCCCAAATCAGGGCTGATGGAAGAATCTAATTCCAGCTCTGGATCTCCAATTGTCTACAAAATAACTCCACTTGAATATTTCACTGTCAATTCAAAATCAAAATGTCTTAAATCAAACTCAGTTTTGTGGATTTTTTTCTCCCTAAATGACTTTCTCATAAATTGGATTTAAGTGAGGCAGAATTATGGAAAGTCATCAGCTTCATTCCATCTTCCAGGGTCATCAAAGTCCAGTGGTAGAACAAAAGTCAAGACAACCGACAGTGGCCTGGGATGCAGTAGATGACCTAGGTGTCTTTAATATCTGATCAAGCTCTAAAAGCTCCACATATCTGTGTTTATATATATATATATATATATATATATATATATATATATATATATATATACACACATATATATGTATATATAATATGTATATTTGTGTAAACGTGTGTGTATATAGCAACTATATGTGTGTGCATATATATGTGTGTGTGTATGTGATCATATATGTTAGCGTATGGTGTTGTGGTCAGAACTCCCCACATCCACTTCTTTCTAGATCTCATATAGTATCATGATATAGCAGAAAGCATGCAAGATTGAGGCCTAGAAGATCAGGATTGCAATTCCAACTCTCAGACTTGTTGGCTGTGTGACCTTGGATAAGTCGCTTAACTGCTCTGAGCTTCCTTTTCCTAATCTGTAGCCTCAAAGGATCATAGCGATAGAGCTGATATGAACATCAGAAGTCATCTAATCCAGCTTGCTCATTTTACACATGAAGAGACTGAGGCCCAGGGATGTCCTATGACTTCCCCAAGGCTACACAGGTGGTAGATGACAGGGTCATGACTGCCCCTCTGGTCCTCTGACTCCCTATCCAGCACCCTTTCCCTTGCACTATGTTAAAAAACAATCATTTATCAAGCGTCGACCCATGGGGTGCTGAAAGGTGAGTACTATTAAAGGTCGTGGACCAATTGCCAGCTGAATGTCAGTCACTGGAAGTCTGGCAATCAAATGTCATTCACAGTAAGCTTCCTTCCAGGTTCTTGTTCCTGAAGAGCAAGATCCCTGGTCATGTCTCTGTTCAATCTTCTTTTGCTAACAGGAAAAACATCTAACGTTCAGATCTCTGCCCAGAAATGAGCCCGCCACAGGGCTGTGTCATCCAATCCTCCTGAACCAAAGTCTGTGTTTATCAACTGGTATTATGCTTGCAGCTGTGACAATGGCAGAGCCAGCCTTTAAATGATGATCATGGGATCCTTTGGGCCCTCATCCCAGGGCTCCTTGGTGAGGAGGTGCTTTGTGGAGTCTTTAGATGAATTTGTTCATAAAACTCATTTACAGACAGATGAGCGATTCCAAATTATTGACTTTTCATCATACAATTCAAGGGAGGGCTTGATGCTAAGGCTGTTCAAAAGCGAAGAATAGGAAAGGCATTGTAGGCACTCAGCAAACACACAAGCAGCCTGGTGTTTCAAGGCCTTGGGCCACAGTTCTGATTAATACACCTTGGATTTTGGTAAAGAGTCTAAATGTGAAGTGATCCAGATGACAGGTCTTACAATAACAGTTTCATTCGACTAATGTTTATTCTGTCTCTACTCCATGTACAACATCATGCTAGGTATGTGGAGGGGTTACAAAGAAATATGTATATGTGTATGTAACTTTCCTATTTTACATCCTCAGAACTTAGCACAAAACTTTACACTTCACACACATACATCTACATATACGGATGCATAAGTATGTGAACACATGAAGTGTGCATATGCCTACATAATTATACATGCATACATATATGAATGTGCACATATATTTCTCACACGAGGTGGTTCCGTGTAATGAAAAAAGAGTTGGCCTTAGTGTAAGGAAGATGTAGATTCAATCCTAGCTCTGAATCCTGGATGAGTCTTAAACTGTCAGTCTTCCAGGCAACTTTCAAAGCTTCAGGATAATTTCCAATCTTAATAGAAGAGGGAGTTTCTTGCCCTCTTGGTCTGTCCCACATCAACAAAGTCACAGGTTCAGTTTAAACATACACATTTTCATATAAATATACACACATATATTTACACACATACATGTATGTGGGTGTGTATGGGGGATATATGCAAGGATACTCTCAAGCTGTCTCTGAAGATCTTTGTAATCATTTTGTGACATGGGAGACAAAGGCACAGGACCACCCAGCATAGCATGTCCACATTGAAGAAGGCCCTGCGCTTTCTGAATGAAGCAGAATTGCAGTAGCTCAAAAGAAATGTGAAATGCATAAATTTAGAGAAATCACCACTCTAAATGTTCATGTGGGCTATATGTGCCCAACCTGAGGTAGAGCCTTCCAAGCTCATATTGGCCTGATCAACCACAGTTGCACACACTGTACTTGACTCCAACATATTGATGCCATTTTGGTCCTCTTCAAGAATAAAGGACAATGATAACCAACCATATATATACTCCCTCCCCACCCCTACATACACACACATATTCAAATCCCAACTCTGAGACTTGTTGGTTGGTTGACCTCAGATCAATCACACAGAGTAATGGCTAGAATTCGGGTCTCCTGACTCCCAGACCACTCTCCTCAATCAGGGAGGGGTGGTAGACAGATCAATAATCTTGGAATCCTACAAGACACGGATTCAAGTGCCAGCTCTGACATTTCCTAGCTGTTTGGCCCAAGGCAAGTCCTCTAATTTCTCCGAGTATTAGTTTCCTCATAAGTAAAATGAAGATGCTAATTCCCATACAACCTACTTCATAGGCTGTTGTGAATAAAGTGCTTTGTAAGCTTAAAGAACTGGGGAAATGAGAACTCTCTAGTTAGCAGTTCCAGTGATGAGTAGATTATTCTAATGAGGCCAACCCTGGCTTCCCAGAACAGACTTATTTTTTGCCGCATCTGTAGCTATCTCCTTTTTGTTCAATTAAACTTCCCTCACAGGTCAATGGATACTTACAAGTTCTCTGAGATGAGGGCACATTCCAGTTTCTCTTTTAAGTGTTCTTCCTCTGATTCCTTTTTAAGCTGTGCTTTGCCTGAATGTGGGCTCAATGTTGGGTTGTAACCCCAAGCATTCTTTGTAGGTTTCCATTTTGTTCAAAAGATGAAAAAAAACTGTCAATGAAATGCCTTTCATGGCAGAGGCTGAAGGGGGAAGGGAAACAACAAATCACTTTTTCTTGCTTCTTGCAGTAGCTGATAATTAGCAGCTGATGTATCAAAATGGATGGAGGAAAAAATGGAAGAAAAGATAAATGTTATATAGTCTTTCCTAAATTCTAAGTAGTGGTGGAACCAGGAATCCGGAGACCTGGGATCCAGTCTCAGCTTGATTACTAACATGCTGTGTGCCAAGAGCAAATCACTTCTCTCTGTGCTAAAGAAATTCTGAAATTTCAACTTCAGCAATATAAGAAGTTGTTATAAGATGGTCTCAAAAGGTCCCTTATGGTTCCAATATTGAATGGTCCTGGTCCTTTCCACTTATAAACATCCTTTTTTTTCTACCCCTTCATCAAAGTGTAATAGGAAGGGACTTTGTTAGAGGATATGGGTTCAAATGCTGACTCTTTTATTTACTACCATTGTGATGACCTTACTTATTTTTAAAATGAAGGGGCTAGACTCAATACTTCTAAGATACTTTCTAATTTTAAATCTCTGGTCCTATCATAGCATATACATTGGGTAGCCACCCACAATGTAGTAAGTACCTCACATCATTTACACAAGGCATGTACTGGATGACTACTTACTCTCTGGGTTGGCTCTCACTCCAATATTACCTCACATTTGCAGGGATAGGATCCACATGCCTACATTTAAATTTTCTCAGGGTCCTTAGGGTAACCCTGTTGAGTGTAAATAAAGCCTACCAACTTGTCAGTTTCATTCTTGAGCCCACACTGGTGTGTTTCCATTTACATGTATCAGCCACTCATAATGAAGACATATTTAGATCTTAAACATAACTATTACTTAACAGACAACTACCACTACCACCACCACCAGCACCACTACTACTACTATTACCAACACTGAAGAGGTTTCTTCAACTGTCTCAATAAGCTTTTAGTGGCTTAAATCAGAACCTCCTGGTACCTAATGACTCATATTTCACTTAAGAAATAAGGTTACCAAATTTCCCATATGAAACAAACAGTCCTTATTTAATCAGCCCATATAGTCTCTAACCAGTTATATGATTTTTCATTTTTTGACTTTTACTCTCTTAAGTCTCAAAACAGTAACATGAAAATTAGTTGAGGGACCACAATGTCCTGTAGCCATGACTATTTATCATTTCTTAAAATAATCCTCTTCTATAGCTTGTGTCTTTTAAAACTGTTTTTACACTTTAGCTTTGTTAGTTTTTTTGCAAATAAATAAAACTTCTTTCTCTACATCATCAAGGTGTTAACATAGAAAACAGCATCATTGCACATCCTTAACAAGAGTCATAGGTTCATAGATCATAGAATCATAACACCATAGATTTAGAGCTAGAAATGTATCTTAGAGGTCATCATCAAGTCCAAGCCCCTCATTTACATGTGATGAATATGTAAAATTCATCTGTGATAAATCTGTGAAGTTAACTGACTTACCCAGGGTCACATAGCTAGTAAGTGTCAGAGGTAGGATTTGAATTCTGGTCTTCCTAACTCCAAGCCCAGCACTCTATCCAGTATAGCAGAAAAGCCTTTATATTTAGACCACAGTTTATTTTCAGTCTCAAACTGGTTACAATCTTTCTGTAGACAGCATTTCTTTTTATAAAGATTTTAGCAGTTTTTATTCAACCAAAGTTCTTTTCCCACTCTTTTCAGGCACCAAATCGTTCACCTATAAATAGGGATAATACTTTATGTCATTTTAACAACTGATTTAATTATATTT